>NC_083682.1:48925206-49525206 GCF_033118175.1 Dama dama | reverse complement strand
GGCGGGAGACCCAGGGTCCCTTTCCACGTGCCACAGGGATCCTGGGACTCCTATCCATTTTCAAGAGGAGTCAGGCATCGTCTCCTTTGGAAGCATTGATCTCCGCGGACCTCTCGAGTTTTCAAAGGATGTGAGGCCTCCGGTGGCGATGAGGCGAAGAACTAGGTCTTTCTCTGTGGTCTCCACAGGGTATTCAGACATCCCTTCGTTTTGGGAGATGCAAGACGAGCCTGCTTTCACTTCACTGGATGGATATTCGGCCTTACTTCGAGTCAGAGCATCTCGGTGTCCATTCCACTTGAGGCCACAAACTCAGGGTCCCTCTCACATACCTGTAGCTGAGAGAAGCCTCCTCTTGAGGTGCTTGTGGAAAGTTGTTATTCCTCTTGAGTCGAAGCCAGGGACTAAGCTCTCATCTCGAGTTGATTTGGGGTCCACGGAGCCCTTTCGTGTTGCCTCAGTGACCTCAGGATCCCTCTAGACTTGAGACAGTGATCTTGGGTTTTCTCTGGAGTGCCATCAAGGAAATCAAGGCTTTTTTCTCGTTTGATATGGAACACGGAATTGCTCTGCACGCAGTGCAGGGGAATCGGGCCTCACCTCCCAGCGAGTGGGAAGTCTCATGGTTTTTCTCGAGTTGCAGCCGGAACCTGGGGTATATTCTCGAGTTACGACGGGGAGGGCCCTTCCAGACACGTGTTTGTTCAGCGACGTCAGGACTCCTGCCTAGGTGCGCGGGACACCTCGTGATTCTCCTCGAGTCTTGGCAAGGCAATAGGGACGCGTCTCCACGTGAGGCGGGAGACCCAGGGTCCCTTTCCACGTGCCACAGGGACCTGGGACTCCTATCCATTTTCCAGAGGAGACAGGCATCGTCTCCTTTGGAAGCATTGATCTCCGCAGACCTCTCGAGTATTCAAAGGATGTGAGGCCTCCGGTCGCGATGTAGCGAGAACTAGGTCTTTCTATGTGGTCTCCACAGGGGATTAAGCCATCCCTTCGTCTTGGGAGATGCAAAACGAGCCTGCATTCAATTCACTGCAGGTATATCCAGCCTTACTTCGAGTCAGAGCATCTCGGTGTCCATTCCAATTGAGGCCACAAACTCAGGGTCCCTCTCACATACCTGTAGCTGAGAGAAGCCTCCTCTTGAGGTGCTTGCGGAAACTTGGTATTCCTCTTGAGTCGAAGCCAGGGACTAAGCTCTCATCTCAAGTTGATTTGGGGTCCACGGAGCCCTTTCTTGTTGCTCAAGTGACCTCAGGAACCCTCTAGACTTGAGACAGTGATCTTGTGCTTTCTCTGGAGTGCCATCAAGCAAATCAAGGCTCCTTTCACGTTTGATGTGGAACACGGAATTGCTCTGCACGCAGTGCACGGGAATCGGGCCTCATCTCGCTGCGAGGGGGAAGTCTAATGGTTTTTCTCGAGTTGCGGACCGAACTTGGGGTATATTCTCGAGTTACGACGGGGAGGGCCCTTCCAGACACGTGTTTGTTCAGCGACGTCAGGACTCCTGCCTAGGTGCTAGGGACACCTCAGGATTCTCCTCGAGTCTTGGCATGGCAATTGGGACGCGTCTCCACGTGAGGCGGGAGACCCAGTGTCCCTTTCCGCGAGCCACAGGGATCCTGGGACTCCTGTCCATTTTCAAGAGGAGTCAGGCATCGTCTCCTTTTGAAGCATTGATCTACGCGGACCTCTCGAGTTTTCAAAGGATGTGAGGCCTCCGGTCGCGATGATGCAGAGCAGTGGGTCTTTCTCTGTTGTCTCCACAGGGGATTCAGACATCCCTTCGTCTTGGGAGATGCAAGACGAGCCTGCATTCAATTCACTGCAGGGATATCCGGCCTTACTTCGAGTCAGAGCATCTCGGTGTCCATTCCACTTGAGGCCACAAACTCAGGGTCCCTCTCACATAGTGGTAGCTTAGAGAAGCCTCCTCTTGAGGTGCTTGTGGAAAGTTGGTATTCCTCTTGAGTCGAAGCCAGGATCTAAGCTCTCATCTCGAGTTGATTTCGGGTCCACGGAGCCCTTTCGTGTTTCTACAGTGACCTCAGGATCCCTCTAGACTTGAGACAGTGATCTTGGGTTTTCTCTCGAGTGCCATGAAGGAAATCAAAGCTCCTCTCAGGTTTGATGTGGAACACGGAATTGCTCTGCACGCAGTGCAGGGGAATCGGGCCTCATCTCGCGGCGAGGGGGATGTCTCATGGTTTTTCTCGAGTTGTGGCCGAAACCTGTGGTATATTCTCGAGTTACGACGGGGAGGGCCCTTCCAGACCCGTGTTTGTTCAGCGACGTCAGGACTTCTGCCTAGGTGCGAGGGACACCTCGGTGTTATCCTCGTGTCTTGGCATGGCAATTGGGACGAGTCTCCACATGATGCACGAGACCCCGGGTCCCTTTCAACGTGCGACAAGGATCCAGGGACTTCTATCCATTTTCAAGAAGAGTCAGGCATCGTCTCCTTTGGAAGCATTGATCTCCGCGGACCTCTCGAGTTTTCAAAGGATGTGAGGCCTCCGGTCGCCATGAGGCGGAGAACTAGGTCTTTCTCTGTGGTATCCACATTGGATTCAGACATCCCTTTGCTTGGGAGATGCAAGACGAGCCTGCATTCAATTCACTGCAGGGATATCCAGCCTTACTTCGAGTCAGAGTATCTCGGTGTCCATTCCACTTGAGGCCACAAACTCAGGGTCCCCGTCACATACCTGTAGCTGAGAGAAGCCTCCTCTTGAGGTGCTTGTGGAAAGTTGGTATTCCACTTGAGTTGTAGCCAGGGACTAAGCTCTCATCTCGAGTTGATTTGGGGTCCACGGAGCCCTTTCGTGTTGCTCCAGTGACCTCAGGATCCCTCTAGACTTGAGAGAGTGATCTTGGGTTTTCTCTGGAGTGCCATCAAGGAAATCAAGGCTCCTTTCACGTTTGATGTGGAACACGGAATTGCTCTGCACGCAGTGCAGGGGAATCGGGCCTCATTTTGCAGTGAGGGGGAAGTCCTATGGTTTTTCTCGAGTTGGGGCCGGAACCTGGGGTATATTCTCGAGTTACGACGGGGAGGGCCCTTCCAGACACGTGTTTGTTCAGCGACGTCAGGACTCCTGCCTAGGTGCGAGGGACACCTCGGGATTCTCCTCGAGTCTTGGCATGGCAATTGGGACGCGTCTCCACGTGAGGCGGGAGAACCAGGGTATCTTTCCACGTGCCACAGTGATCCTGGGACTCCTATCTATTTTCAAGAGGCGTCAGGCATCGTCTCCTTTGGAAGCATTGATCTCCGCGGACCTCTCGAGTTTTCAAAGGATGTGAGGCCTCCGGTCGCGTTGAGGCGGAGGATTAGGTCATTCTCTGTGGTCTCCACAGGGGATTCAGACATCCCTTTCTCTTGGGAGATGGAAGACGAGCCTGCATTCAATTCACTGCAGGGATATCCGGCCTTACTTCGAGTCAGAGCATCTCGGTGTCCATTCTACTTGAGGCCACAAAGTCAGGGTCCCTCTCACATACCTGTAGCTGAGAGAAGCCTCCTCTTGAGGTGCTTGTGGAAAGTTGGTATTCCTCTTGAGTCGAAGCCAGGGTCTAATCTCTCATCTCGAGTTTATTTGGGGTCCACGGAGTCCTTTCATGCTTCTACAGTGGCCTCAGCATCCCTCTAGACTTGAGACAGTGACTTTTGGTTTTCTCTGGAGTGCCATCAAGGAAATCAAGGCTCCTTTAACGTTTGATGTGGAACACGGAATTGCTCTGCACGCAGTGCAGGGGAATCGGGCCTCATCTCGCGCCGAGCGGGAAGTCTCATGGTTTTTCTTGAGTTGCGGCCGGAACCTGGGGTATATTCTCGAGTTACGACGGGGAGGGCCCTTCCAGACACGTGTTTGTTCAGCGTCGTCAGGACTCCTGCCTAGGTGCGAGGGACACCTCGGGATTCTCCTCGAGTCTTGGCATGGCAATTGGGACGCGTCTCCACGTGAGGCGGGAGACCCAGGGTCCCCGTCCATGTGGACAGGGATCCTGGGACTCCTAACCATTTTCAAGAGGAGTCAGGCATCGTCTCCTTTGGAAGCATTGATCTCCGCGGACCTCTCGAGTTTTCAAAGGATGTGAGGCCTCCGGTCGCGATGAGGCGGAGGACTAGGTCTTTCTCTGTTGTCTCCAAAGGGGATTCAGATATCCCTTCGTATTGGGAGATGAAAGACGAGCTTGCATTCAACTCACTGCAGGGATATCCGGCCTTACTTCGAGTCAGAGCATCTCGGTGTCCATTGCACTTGAGGCCACAAACTCAGGGTCCCTCTCACCTATCTGTAGCTGAGAGAAGCCTCCTCTTGAGGTGCTTGTGGAAAGTTGGTATTCCTCTTGAGTCTAAGCCAGGGACTAAGCTCTCATCTCGAGTTGATTTGGGGTCCACGGAGCCCTTTCGTGTTGCTCCAGTGACCTCAGCATCCCTCTAGACTTGAGACAGTGATCTTGGGTTTTCTCTGGAGTGCCATCAAGGAAATCAAGGCTCCTTTCACTTTTGATGTGGAACACGGAATTGCTCTGCACGCAGTGCAGGGGAATCTGGCCTCATCTCGCGGCGAGGGGGAAGTCTCATGGTTTTTCTCGAGTTGCGGCCGGACCTGGGGTATATTCTCGAGTTACGACGGGGAGGGCCCTTCCAGACATGTGTTTGTTCAGCGACGTCAGGACTCCTGCCTAGGTGTGAGGGACACCTCGGGATTCTCCATGAGTCTTGGCATGGCAATTGGGACGCGTCTCCACGTGAGGCGGGAGACCCAGGGTCCCTTTCCACGTGCCACAGGGATCCTGGGATTCCTATCCATTTTCAAGAGGATTCAGGCATTGTCTCCTTTGGAAGCATTGATCGCCGCCGACCTCTCGAGTTTTCAAAGGATGTGAGGACTCCGGTCACGATGAGGCGGAGGACTAGGTCTTTCTCTGTTGCCTCCACAGGGGATGCAGACATTCCTTCGTCTTGGGAGATGCAAGACGAGCCTGCATTCACTTCACTGCAGGGATATCCGGACTTACTTCGAGTTAGAGCATCTCGGTGTCCATTCGACTTGAGGCCACACACTCAGGGTCCCTCTCACCTACCTGTAGCTGAGAGAAGCGTCCTCTTGAGGTGCTTGTGGAAAGTTGGTATTCCTCTTGAGTCGAAGCCAGGGACTAAGCTCTCATCTCGAGTTGATTTGGGGTCCACGGAGCCCTTTCGTGTTGCTCCAGTGATCTCAGGATCCCTCTAGACTTGAGACAGTGATCTTGGGTTTTCTCTGGAGTGCCATCAAGCAAATCAAGGCTCCTTTCACGTTTGATGTGGAACACGGAATTGCTCTGCACGCAGTGCAGGGGAATCGGGCCTCATCTCGCGGCGAGGGGGAAGTCTCATGGTGTTTCTCGAGTTGTGGCCGGAACCTGGGGTATATTCTCGAGTTACGACGGGGACGGCCCTTCCAGCACGTGTTTGTTCAGCGACGTCAGGACTCCTGCCTAGGTGCGAGGGACACCTCGGGATTCT
The DNA here is from genome assembly GCF_033118175.1 of Dama dama. NCBI lineage: Eukaryota > Metazoa > Chordata > Mammalia > Artiodactyla > Cervidae > Dama > Dama dama. The sequence continues at coordinate 49,519,682 of NC_083682.1, read as the reverse complement.
CCTCGAGTCTTGGCATGGCTATTGGGACGCGTCTCCACGTGAGGCGGGAGACCCAGGGTCCCTTTCCACGTGCCACAGGGATCCTGGGACTCCTATCCATTTTCAAGAGGAGTCAGGCATCGTCTCCTTTGGAAGCATTGATCTCCGCAGACCTCTCGAGTTTTCAAAGGATGTGATGCCTCCGGTCTCGATGAGGCGGAGGACTAGGTCTTTCTCTGTCGTCTCCACAGGGGATTCAGACATCCCTTCGTCTTGGGAGATGCAAGACGAGCCTGCATTCAATTCACTGCAGGGATATCCAGCATTACTTCGAGTCAGAGCATCTCGGTGTCCATTCCACTTGAGGCCACAAACTCAGGGTCCCTCTCACATACCTGTAGCTGAGAGAAGCCTCCTCTTGAGGTGCTTGTGGAAAGTTGGTATTCCTCTTGAGTGGAAGACAGGGACTAAGATATCATCTCGAGTTGATTTGGGGTACACGGAGCCTTTTCGTGTTGCTCCAGTGTCCTCAGGATCCCTCTAGACTTGAGACAGTGATATTGGGTTTTCTCTGGAGTGCCATCAAGGAAATCAAGGCTCCTTTCACCTTTGATGTGGAACACGGAATTGCTCTGCACGCAGTGCAGGGGAATCGGGCCTCATCTCGTGGTGAAGGGGAAATCTCATGGTTTTTCTCGAGTTGCGGCCGGAACCTGGGGTATATTCTCGAGTTACGACGGGGAGGGCCCTTCCAGACACGTGTTTGTCCAGCGATGTCAGGACTCCTGCCTAGGTGCAAGGGACAATTCGGGATTCTCCTAGAGTCTTGGCATGGCAATTGTCACGCGTCTCCACGTGAGGCAGGAGAACCAGGGTCCCTTCCCACGTGCCACAGGGATCCTGGGACTCGTATCCATTTTCAAGAAAAATCAGGCATAGTCTCCTTTGGAAGCATTGATATCGGCGGACCTCTCGACTTTTCAAAGGATGTGAGGCCTCCGGTCGCGATGAGGAGGAGAATTAGTTCTTTTTCTGTGGTCTCCACAGGGAATTCAGACATCCCTTCGTCTTGAGGGAAGCAAGACGAGCCTGCATTCAATTCACTGCAGGGATATCCGGCCTTACTTCGAGTCACAGCATCTCGGTGTCCATTCCACTTGAGGCCACAAACTCAGGGTCCCTCTCACATACCTGTAGCTGAGAGAAGCCTCCTCTTGAGGTGCTTGTGGAAAGTTGGTATTGCTCTTGAGTCGAAGCCAGGGACTAAGCTCTCATCTCGAGTTGATTTGGGGTCCACGGAGCCCTTTCGTGTTGCTCCAGTGACCTCAGGATCCCTCTAGACTTGAGACAGTGATCTTGGGTTTTGTCTGGAGCGCTAGCAAGGAAATCAAGGATCCTTTCACGTTTGATGTGGAACACGGAATTGCACTGTACGCAGTGCAGGGGAATCGGGCCTCATCTCGCGGCGAGGGGGAAGTGTCATGGTTTTTCTCGAGTTGCGGCCGGAACCTGGGGTATATTCTCGAGTTACGACGGGGAGGGCCCTTCCAGACACGTGTTTGTTCAGCGACGTCAGGCCTCCTGCCTAGGTGCGAGGGACACCTCGGGATTCTCCTCGAGTCTTGGCATGGCAATTGGGACACGTCTCCACGTGAGGCGGGAGACCCAGTGTCCCTTTCGGCGTGCCAAAGGGATCCTGGGACTCCTATCCATTTTCAAGAGGAGTCAGGCATCGTCTCCTTTGGAAGCATTGATCTCCGCGGACCTCTCGAGTTTTCAAAGGATGTGAGGCCTCCGGTCGCAATGAGGCGGAGAACTAGGTCTTTCTCTGTGGTCTCCAAAGGGGATTCAGACATCCCTTCGTCTTGAGAGATGTAAGACGAGCCTGCATTCAATTCACTGCAGTGATATCCGGCCTTACATCGAGTCAGAGCATCTCGGTGTCCATTCCACTTGAGGCCACAAATTCAGGGTCCCTCTCACATACATATAGCTGAGAGAAGTCTCCTCTTGAGGTGCTTGTGGAAAGCTGGTATTCCTCTTGAGTCGAAGCCAGGGACTAAGCTCTCATCTCGAGTTGATTTGGGGTCCACGGAGCCCTTTCTTGTTGCTACAGTGACTTCAGGATCCCTCTAGACTTGAGACAGTGATCTTGGGTTTTCTCTGGAGTGCCATCAAGGAAATCAAGGCTCCTTTCACGTTTGATGTGGAACACGGAATTGCTCTGCACGCAGTGCAGGGGAATTGGGCCTCATCTCGCGGCGAAGGGGAAGTCTCATGGTTTTTCTCGAGTTGCGGCCGGAACCTGGGGTATATTCTCGAGTTATGACGAGGAGAGCCCTTCCAGACAGGTGTTTGTTCAGCGACGTCAGGACTCGGGCCTAGGTGTGAGGGACACCTCCGGATTCTCCTCGAGTCTTGGCATGGCAATTGGGACGCGCCTCCACATGAGGCGGGAGACCCAGGGTCCCTTTCCACGTGCCACAGGGATCCTGGGACTCCTATCCATTTTCAAGAGGAGTCAGGCATCGTCTCCTTTGGAAGCATTGATCTCCGCGGACCTCTCGAATTTTCAAACGATGTGAGGCCTCAGGTCGCGATGAGGCGGAGAATTAGGTCTTTCTCTGTTGTCTCCACAGCGGATTCAGACATCCCTTATTCTTGGGAGATGCAAGACGAGCCTGCATTCAATTCACTGCAGGGATGTCCGGCCTTACTTCGAGTCAGAGCATCTCGGTGTCCATTCCACTTGAGGCCAGCAACTCAGGGTCCCTCTCACATACCTGTAGCTGAGAGAAGCCTCCTCTGGAGGTGCTTGTGGAAAGTTGGTATTCCTCTTGACTCAAAGCCAGGGACTAAGCTCTCATCTCGAGTTGATTTGTGGTGCACGGAGCCTTTTCGTGTTGCTCCAGTGACCTCAGGATCCCTCTAGACTTGAGACAGTGATTTTGGGTTTTCTCTGGAGTGCCATCAAGGAAATCAAGGCTCCTTTCACGTTTGATGTGGAACACGGAATTGCTCTGCACACGGTGCAGGGGAATCGGGCCTCATCTCGCGGCGAGGGGGAAGTCTCATGGTTTTTCTCGAGTTGCGGCCGGAACCTGGGGTATACTCTCGAGTTACGACGGGGAGGGCCCTTCCAGATACGTGTTTGTTCAGCGAAGTCAGGACTCCTGCCTTGGTGCGAGGGACACCTCGGGATTCTCCTCGAGTCTTGGCATGGCAATTGGGACGCGTATCCACGTGAGGCGGGAGACCCAAGGTCCCTTTCCACGTGCCACAGGGATCCTGGGACTCCTATCCATTTTCAAGAGGAGTCAGGCATCGTCTCCTTTGGAAGCATTGATCTCCGCATAACTCTCGAATTTTCAAAGGATGTGAGGCCTCCGGTCGCGATGAGGCGGAGGACTAGGTCTTTCTCTGTGGTCTCCACAGCGGATTCAGACATCCCTTCGTCTTGGGAGATGCAAGATGAGCCTGCATTCAATTCACTGCAGGGATATCCGGCCTTACTTCGAGTCAGAGCATCTCGGTGTCCATTCCACTTGAGGCCACAAACTCCGGGTCCCTTTCACATACCTGTAGCTGAGGGAATCCTCTACTTGAGGTGCTTGTGGAAAGTTGGTATTCCTCTTGAGTCGAAGCCAGGGACTAAGCTCTCATCTCGAGTTGATTTGGGGTCCACGGAGAAATTTCGTGTTGCTCCAGTGACCTCAGGATCCCTCTAGACTTGAGACAGTGATCTTGGGTTTTCTCTGGATTGCCATCAAGGAAATCAAGGCTCCTTTCACGTTTGATGTGGAACACGGAATTGCTCTGCACGCAGTGCGGGGGAATCGGGCCTCATCTCGCGGCAAGGGGGAAGTCTCATGGTTTTTCTCGAGTTGCGGCTGGAACCTGGGGTATATTCTCGAGTTACGACGGGGAGGGCCCTTGCAGACACGTGTTTGTTCAGCGACGTCAGGACTCCTGCCTAGTTGCGAGGGACACCTCGGGATTCTCCTCGAGTCTTGGCAAGGCAATTGGGACGCGTCTCCATGTGAGGCAGGAGACCCAGGGTCCCTTTCCACGTGCCACAGGGATCCTGCGACTCCTATCCATTTTCAAGAGGAGTCAGGCATCGGCTCCTTTGGAAGCATTGATCTCCGTAGACCTCTCGAGTTTTCAAAGGATATGAGGCCTCCGGTCGCGATGAAGCGGAGAACTAGGTCTTTCTCTGTGGTCTCCACAGGGGATTCAGACATCCCTTCACATTGGGAGATGCAAGACGAGCCTGCATTCAATTCACTGCAGGGATATCCAGCCTTACTTCGAGTCAGAGCATCTCGGTGTCCATTCCACTTGAGGCCACAAACTCAGGGTCCTCTCACATACCTGTAGTTGAGAGAAGCCTCCTCTTGAGGTGCTTGTGGAAAGTTGCTATTCCTCTTGAGTCGAAGCCAGGGACTAAGCTCTCATCTCGAGTTGATTTGGGGTCCACGGAGAAATTTCGTGTTGGTCCAGTGACCTCAGGATCCCTCTAGACTTGAGACAGTGATCTTGGGTTTTCTCTGGAGTGCCATCAAGGAAATCAAGGCTCCTTTCACGTTTAATGTGGAACACGGAATTACTCTGCACGCAGTGCAGGGGAATCGGGCCTCATCTCGCGGCGAGGGGGAAGTCTCATGGTTTTTCTCGAGTTGCGGCCGGAACCTGGGGTATATTCTCGAGTTACGACGGGGAGGGCCCTTCCAGACACGTGTTTGTTGAGCGACGTCAGGACTCCTGCCTAGGTGCGAGGGACACCTCGGGATTCTCCTCGAGTCTTGGGATGGCAATGGGGTCGCTTCTCCAAGTGAGGCGGGAGACCCAGGGTCCCTTTCCACGTGCCACAGGGATCCTGGGACTCCTATCCATTTTCAAGAGGAGTCAGGCATCGTCTCCTTTGGAAGCATTGATCTCCGCGGACCTCTCGAGTTTTCAAAGGATGTGAGGCCACCGGTCGCGATGAGGCGGAGAAATAGTTCTTTCTCTGTGGTCTCCACAGGGGATTCAGACATCCCTTCGTCTTGGGAGATGCAAGACGAGCCTGCATTCAATTCACTGAAGGGATATCCGGCCTTACTTCGAGTCAGAGCATCTCGGTGTCCATTCCACTTGAGGCCACAATCTCAGGGTCCCTCTCACTTACCTGTAGCTGAGTGAAGCCTTCTCTTGAGCTGCTTGTGAAAAGTTGGCATTCCTCTTGAGTCGAAGCCAGGAACTAAGCTCTCATCTCGAGGTGATTTGGGGTGCACGGAGCCCTTTTGTGTTGCTCCAGTGACCTCAGGATCCCTCTAGACTTGAGACAGTGATATTGGGTTTTCTCTGGAGTGCCATCAAGGAAATCAAGGCTCCTTTCACGTTTGATGTGGAACATGGAATTGCTCTGCACGCAGTGCAGGGGAATCGGGCCTCATCTTGCGGCGAGGGGGAAGTGTCATGGTTTTTCTCGAGTTGCGGCCGGAACCTGGGGTATATTCTCGAGTTACGACGGGGAGGGCCCTTCCAGACACGTGTTTGTTCAGCGACATCAGGACTCCTGCCTAGGTGCGAGTGACACTTCGGGATTTTCCTCGAGTCTTGGCATGGCAATTGGGACGCGTCTCCACGTGAGGCGGGAGACCCAGGGTCCCTTTCCACGTGCCACAGGGATCCTGGGACTCCTATCCATTTTCAAGAGGAGTCAGGCATCGTCTCCTTTGGAAGCATTGATCTCCGCATAACTCTCGAATTTTCAAAGATGTGAGGCCTCCGGTCGCGATGAGGCGGAGGACTAGGTCTTGCTCTGTCGTCTCCACAGCGGATTCAGACATCCCTTCGTCTTGGGAGATGCAAGACGAGCCTGCATTCAATTCACTGCAGGGATATCCGGCCTTACTTCGAGTCAGAGCATCTCGGTGTCCATTCCACTTGAGGCCACAAATTTAGGGTCCCTCTCACATACCTGTATCTGAGAGAAGCCTCCTCTTGAGGTGCTTGTGCAAAGTTGGTATTCCTCTTGAGTCGAAGCCAGGGACTAATCTCTCATCTCGAGTTGATTTGGGGTCCACGGAGCCCTTTCGTGTTGCTCCAGTGACCTCATTATCCCTCTAGACTTGAGACAGTGAACTTGGGTTTTCTCTGGATTGCCATCAAGGAAATCAAGGCTCCTTTCACGTTTGATGTGGATCACGGAATTGCTCTGCACGCAGTGCGGGGGAATCGGGCCTCATCTCGCGGCAAGGGGGAAGTCTCATGGTTGTTCTCGAGTTGAGGCTGGAACCTGGGGTATATTCTCGAGTTACGACGGGGAGGGCCCTTGCAGACACGTGTTTGTTGAGCGACGTCAGGACTCCTGCCTAGTTGCGAGGGACACCTCGGGATTCTCCTCGAGTCTTGGCAAGGCAATTGGGACGCGTCTCCATGTGAGGCAGGAGACCCAGGGTCCCTTTCCACGTGCCACAGGGATCCTGGGACTCCTATCCATTTTCAAGAGGAGTCAGGCATCGGCTCTTTGGAAGCATTGATCTCCGTAGACCTCTCGAGTTTTCAAAGGATATGAGGCCTCCGGTCGCGATGAAGCGGAGAACTAGGTCTTTCTCTGTGGTCTACACAGGGGATTCAGACATCCCTTCATCTTGGGAGATGCAAGACGAGCCTGCATTCAATTCACTGCAGGGATATCCGGCCTTACTTCGAGTCAGAGCATCTCGGTGTCCATTCCACTTGAGGCCACAAACTCAGGGTCCTCTCACATACCTGTAGTTGAGAGAAGCCTCCTCTTGAGGTGCTTGTGGAAAGTTGGTATTCCTCTTGAGTCGAAGCCAGGGACTAAGCTCTCATCTCGAGTTGATTTGGGGTCCACGGAGCCCTTTCGTGTTGCTCCAGTGACCTCAGGATCCCTCTAGACTTGAGACAGTGATCTTGGGTTTTCTCTGGAGTGCCATCAAGGAAATCAAGGCTCCTTTCACGATAGATGTGGAACACGGAATTGCTCTGCATGCAGTGCAGGGGAATCGGGCCTCAACTCGCGGCGAGGGGGAAATCTCATGGTTTATCTCGAATTGCGGCTGGAACCTGGTGTATATTCTCGAGTTACGATGGGGAGGGCCCTTCCAGACACGAGTTTGTTCAGCGACGTCAGGACTCGGGCCTAGGTGCGAGGGACAACTCGGGATTCTCCTCGAGTCTTGGCATGGCATTTGGGACTCGTCTCCACGTGTGGCGGGAGACCCAGGGTCCCTTTCCACGTGCCACAGTGATCCTGGGACTCCTATCCATTTTCAAGAGGAGTCAGGCATCGTCTCATTTGGAAGCATTGATCTCCTCGGACCTCTCGAGTTTTCAAATGATGTGAGGCCTCTGCTCGCGATGAAGCAGAGAACTAGGTCTTTCTCTGTGGTCTCCACAGGGGATTCAGACATCCCTACGTCTTGGGAGATGCAAGACGAGCCTGCATTCAATTCACTGTTGGGATATCCGGCCTTACTTCGAGTCAGAGCATCTCGGTGTCCATTCCACTTGAGGCCACAAATTCAGGGTCCCTCTCAGATACCTGTAGCTGAGAGAAGCCTCCTCTTGAGGTGCTTGTGGAAAGTTGGTATTCCTCTTTAGTCGAAGCCAGGGACGAAGCTCTCATCTCGAGTGGATTTCGCGTCCACGGAGACCTTTCGTGTTGCTACAGTGACCTCAGGATCCCTCTAGACTTGAGACAGTGATCTTGGGTTTTCTCTGGAGTGCCATCAAGGAAATCAAGGCTCTTTTCACGTTTGATGTGGACCACGGAATTGCTCTGCACGCCGTGCAGGGGAATCGGGCCTCATCTCGCAGCGAGGGGGAAGTCTCATGGTTTTTCTCGAGTTGCGGCCGGAACCTGGGGTATATTCTCGAGTTAGAAGGGGAGGGCCCTTGCAGACACGTGTTTGTTCAGCGACGTCAGGACTCCTGCCTAGGTGCTAGGGACACCTCGGGATTCTCTTCGAGTCTTGGTATGGCAATTGGGACGCGTCTCCACGTGAGGCGGGAGACCCAGGGTCCCTTTCCAAGTTCCACAGGAGTCCAGGAACTCCTATCCATTTTCAAGAGGAGTCAGGCATTGTCTCCTTTGGAAGCATTGATCTCCACGGACCTCTCGAGTTTTCAAAGGATGTGAGGCCTCCGGCCGCGATGAGGCGGAGAACTAGGTCTTTCTCTGTCGTCTCCACAGCGGATTCAGACATCCCTTCGTCTTGGGAGATGCAAGACGAGCCTGCATTCAATTCACTGCAGGGATATCCGGCCTTACTTCGAGTCAGAGCATCTCGTTGTCCATTCCACTTGAGGCCACAAATTTAGGGTCCCTCTCACATAACTGTATCTGAGAGAAGCCTCCTCTTGAGGTGCTTGTGCAAAGTTGGTATTCCTCTTGAGTCGAAGCCAGGGACTAATCTCTCATCTCGAGTTGATTTGGGGTCCACGGAGCCCTTTCGTGTTGCTCCAGTGACCTCATTATCCCTCTAGACTTGAGACAGTGAACTTGGGTTTTCTCTGGAGTGCCATCAAGGAAATCAAGGCTCCTTTCACGTTTGATGTGGAACACGGAATTGCTCTGCACGCAGTGCAGGGGAATTGGGCCTCATCTCGCGGCGAGGGGGAAGTCTCATGGTTTTTCTCGAGTTGCGGCCGGAACCTGGGGTATATTCTCGAGTTACGACGGGGAGGGCGCTTCCAGACTCGTGTTTGTTCAGCGACGCCTGGACTCCTGCCTAGGTGCGAGGGAGAACTCGGGATTCTCCTCGAGTCTTGGCATGGCAATTGGGACATGTCTCCACGTGAGGCGGGAGACCCAGGGTCCCTTTCCACGTGCCACAGGGATCCTGGGACTCCTATCCATTTTCAAGAGGAGTCAGGCATCGTCTCCTTTATAAGCATTGATCTCCGCGGACCTCTCGAGTATTCAAAGAATGTGAGGCCTCCGGTCGCGATGTGGCGAGAACTAGGTCTTTCTATGTGGTCTCCACAGGGGATTCAGACATCCCTTCGTCTTGGGAGATGCAAGACGAGCCTGCATTCAATTCACTGTTGGGATATCCGGCCTTACTTCGAGTCAGAGCATCACTGTGTCCATTGCACTTTACTCCACAAACTCAGGGTCCCTCTCACAAACCTGTAGCTGAGAGAAGCCTCCTCTTGAGGTGCTTGTGGAAAGTTGGTATTCCTCTTGAGTCGAAGCCAGGGACTAAGCTCTCATCTCGAGTTGATTTGGGGTCCACGGAGCCCTTTCGTGTTGCTCCAGTGACCTCAGGATCCCTCTAGACTTGAGACAGTGATCTTGGGTTTTCTCTGGAGTGCCATCAAGGAAATCAAGGCTCCTTTCACGTTAGATGTGGAACACGGAATTGCTCTGCATGCAGTGCAGGGGAATCGGACCTCAACTCGCGGCGAGGGGGAAATCTCATGGTTTATCTCGAGTTGCGGCTGGTACCTGGGGTATATTCTCGAGTTACGATGGGGAGGGCCCTTGCAGACACGAGTTTGTTCAGCGACGTCAGTACTCGTGCCTATGTGCGAGGGACAACTCGAGATTCTCCTCGAGTCTTGGCATGGCATTTGGGACTCGTCTCCACGTGTGGCGGGAGACCCAGGGTCCCTTTCCACGTGCCACAGTGATCCTGGGACTCCTATCCATTTTCAAGAGGAGTCAGGCATCGTCTCCTTTGGAAGCATTGATCTCCTCGGACCTCTCGAGTTTTCAAAGGATGTGAGGCCTCCGGTCGCATTGAGGCGGAGAACTAGGTCTTTCTCTGTGGTCTCCACAGGGGATTCAGACATCCCTTCATCTTGGGAGATGCAAGACGAGCCTGCATTCAATTCACTGCAGGGATATCCGGCCTTACTTCGAGTCAGAGCATCTCGGTGTCCATTCCACTTGAGGCCACAAACTCAGGGTCCCTCTCACATACCTGTAGCTGTGAGAAGTCTCCTCTTGAGGTGCGTGTGGAAAGTTGGTATTCCTCTTGAGTCGAAGCCAGGGACTAAGCTCTCATCTCGAGTTGATTTGGGGTCGACAGAGCCCTTTCATGTTGCTCCAGTGACCTCAGGATCCCTCTAGACTTGAGACAGAGATCTTGGGTTTTCTCTGGAGGGCCATCAAGGTAATCAAGGCTCCTTTCACTTTTGATGTGGAACACGGAATTGCTCTGCACGCAGTGCAGGGGAATCGGGCCTCATCTCGCGGCGAGGGGGAAGTCTCATGGTTTTTCTCGAGTTGCGGCCGGAACCTGGGGTATATTCTAGAGTTACGACGGGGAGGGCCTTTCCAGACACGTGTTTGTTCAGCGACGTCAGGACACCTGCCTAGGTGCGAGGGACACCTCGGGATTCTCCTCGAGTCTTGGCATGGCAATTTGGACGCGTCTCCACGTGAGGCGGGAGACCCAGGGTCCCTTTCTACGTGCCACAGGGATCCTGGGACTCCTATCCATTTTCAAGAGGAGTCAGGCATCGTCTCCTTTGGAAGCATTGATCTCCGCATACCTCTCGAATTTTCAAAGGATGTGAGGCCTCCGGTCGCGATGAGGCGGAGGACTAGGTCTTTCTCTGTCGTCTCCACAGCGGATTCAGGCAGCCCTTCGTCTTGGGAGATGCAAGACGAGCCTGCATTCAATTCACTGCAGGGATATCCGGCCTTACTTTGAGTCGGAGCATCTCGGAGTCCATTCCACTTGAGGCCACAAAATCAGGGTCCCTCTCACATACCTGTAGCTGAGAGAAGCCTCCTCTTGAGGTGCTTGTGGAAAGTTGGTATTCCTCTTGAGTCGAAGCCAGGGACTAAGCTGTCATCTCGCGTTGATTTGTGGTCCACGGAGCCCCTTCGTGTTGCTCCAGTGACCTCAGGATCCCTCTAGACTTGAGACAGAGATCTTGGGTTTTATCTGGAGTGCCATCAAGGAAATCAAGGCTCCTTTCACGTCTGATGTGGAACACGGAATTGCTCTGCACGCAGTGCAGGGGAATCGGGTCTCATCTCGCGGTGAGGGGGAAGCCTCATGGTTTTTCTAGAGTTGCGGCCGGAACCTGGGGTATATTCTCGAGTTACGACGGGTAGGTCCCTTCCAGACACGTGTTTGTTCAGCGACGTCAGGAATCCTGCCGAGGTGCGAGGGACACCTCGGGATTCTCCACGAGTCTTGGCATGGCAATTGGGACCCGTCTCCACTTGAGGTGGAACCCAGGGTCCCTATCCACATGCCACAGGGATCCTGGGACTCCTATCCATTTTCAAGAGGAGTGAGGCTTCGTCTCCTTTGGAAGCATTGATCTCCGCGGACCTCTGGAGTTTTCAAAGGAAGTGAGGCCTCCGGTAGCGATGAGGCAGAGAACTAGGTCTTTCTCTGTGGTCTCCACAGGGCATTCAGACATCCCTTCGTCTTGGGAGATGCAAGACGAGCCTGCATTCAATTCACTGCAGGGATATCCGGCCTTACTTCGAGTCAGAGCATCTCGGTGTCCATTCCACTTGAGGCCACAAACTCAGGGTCCCTCTCACCTACCTGTAGCTGAGAGAAGCCTCCTCTTGAGGTGCTTGTGGAAAGTTGCTATTCCTCTTGAGTCGAAGCCAGTGACGAAGCTCTCATCTCGAGTTGATTTGGGGTCCACGGAGCCCTTTCGTGTTGCTCCAGTGACCTCAGGATCCCTCTAGACTTGAGACAGTGATCTTGGGTTTTCTCTGGAGTGCCATCAAGGAAATCAAGGCTCCTTTCACGTTTGATGTGGAACACGGAATTGCTCTGCACACAGTGCAGAGGAATTGGGCCTCATCTCGCGTCGCGGGGGAAGTCTCATGGTTCTTCTCGAGTGGCGGCCGGAACCTTGGGTATAGTCTAGAGTTACAATGGGAAAGGCCCTTCCATACACGTGTTTGTTCAGCGACGTCAAGACACCTGCCTTGGTGCGAGGGACAACTCGGGATTCTCCTCGAGTGTTGGCATGGCAATTGGGACGCGTGTCCACGTGAGGCGGGAGACCCAGGGTCCCTTTCCACGTTCCACAGGGATCCTGGGACTCCTATCCATTTTCAAGAGGAGTCAGGCATCGTCTCTTTTGGAAGCATTGATCTCCGCGGACCTCTCGAGTTTTCAAAGGATGTGAGGCCTCCGGTCGCGTTGAGGCGGAGGACTAGGTCTTTCTCTGTGGTATCCACACTGGATTCTGACATCCCTTCGTCTTGGGAGATGCAAGACGAGCCTGCATTCAATTCACTGCAGGGATATCCGGCCTTACTTCGAGTCAGAGCATCTCGGTGTCCATTCCACTTGAGGCCACAAACTCAGGCTCCCTCCTACATACCTGTAGCTGAGAGAAGCCTCCTCTTGAGGTGCTTGTGGAAAGTTGGTATTCCTCATGAGTCGAAGCCAGGGACTAAGCTCTCATCTCGAGTTGATTTGGGGTCCACGGAGCACTTTCGTGTTGCTCCAGTGACCTCTGGATCCCTCTAGACTTGAGACAGTGATCTTGTGTTTTCTCTGGAGTGCCATCAAGGAAATCAAGGCTCCTCTCACGTTTGATTTGTAACACGGAATTGCTCTGCATGCAGTGCAGGGGAATCGGGCCTCATCTCGCGGCGAGGGGGAAGTCTCATGGTTTTTCTCGAGTTGCAGCCGAACCTGGGGTATATTCTCGAGTTACGACGGGGAGAGCCCTTCCAGACACGGGTTTGTTCAGCGACGTGAGAACTCCTCCCTAGGTCCGAGGGACACCTCGGGATGCTCCTCGAGTCTTGGCATCGCCATTGGGACGCGTCTCCACGTGAGGCGGGAGACCCAGGGTCCCTTTCCACGTGCCACAGGGATCCTGGAACTCCTATTTATTTTCAAGAGGAGTCAGGCATCGTCTCCTTTGGAAGCATTGATCTCTGCAGACCTCTCGAGTTTTCAAAGGATGTGAGGCCTCCGGTCGCGATGAGGCGGAGAACTAGGTCTTTCTCTGTGGTCTCCACAGGGGATTCAGACCTCCCTTCATCTTGGGAGATGCAAGACGAGAATGCATTCAATTCACTGCAGAGATATCCGGCCTTACTTCGAGTCAGAGCATCTCAGTGTCCATTCAACTTGAGGCCACAAACTCAGGGTCACTCTCACATAACGGTAGCTGAGAGAAGCCTCCTCTTGAGGTGCTTGTGGAAAGTTGTATTCCACTTGAGTCGAAGCCAGGGACTAAGCGTCCTCTTGTGGTGCTTGTGGAAAGTTGGTATTCCTCTTGAGTCGAAACAAGGGACTAAACTCTCATCTCGAGTTGATTTGGGGTCCACGGAGCACTTTCGTGTTGCTCCAGTGACCTCAGGATCCCTCTAGACTGGAGAAAGTGATCTTGGGTTTTCTCTGGAGTGCCATCAAGGAAATCAAGGCTCCTTTCACTTTTGATGTCGATCACGGAATTGTGCTGCACGCAGTGCAGGGGAATCGTGCCTCATCTCGCGGCGAGGGGGAAGTCTCATGGTTTTTCTCGAGTTGCGGCCGGAACCTGGGGTATATTCTCGAGTTATGACGGGGAGGGCCCTTCCAGACACGTGTTTGTTCAGCGACGTCAGGACTCCAGCCTAGGTGCGAGGGAGACCTCGGGATTCTCCGCGAGTCTTGGCATGGCAATTGGGACGCATCTCCACGTGAGGCGGAAGACCCAGTGTCCCTTTCCACGTGCCACAGGGATCCTGGGACTCCTATCCATTTTCAAGAGGAGTCAGGCATCGTCTCCTTTCTAAGCATTGATCTCCGCGGTCCTCTCGAGTTTTCAAAGGATGTGAGGCTTCCGGTCGCGATGAGGCGGAGAACTAGGTCTTTCTCTGTGGTCTCCACAGGGGATTCAGACATCCCTTCATCTTGGCAGATGCAAGGCGAGCCTGCATTCAATTCACTACAGGGATATCAGGCCTAACTTCGAGTCAGAGCATATCCGTGTCCATTCCACTTGAGGCCACAAACTCAGGGTCCCTCTCACATACTTGTAGCTGAGAGAAGATTCCTCTTGAGGTGCTTGAGGAAAGTTGGTATCACTCTTGAGTCGAAGCCAGGGACTAAGCTCTCATCTCGAGTTGATTTGGGGTCCACGGAGCCCTTTCGTGTTGCTCCAGTGACCTCAGGATCCCTCTAGACTTGAGACAGTGTTCCTGGGTATTCTCTGGAGTGCCATCAAGGAAATAAAGGCTCCTTTCACGTTTGATGTGGAACACGGAATTGCTCTGCACGCAGTGCAGGGGAATCGGGCTTCATCTCGCGGCGAGGGGGAAGTCTCATGGTTTTCCTCGAGTTGCGGCTGGAACCTGGGGTATATTCTCGAGTTACGACGGGGAGGGCCCTTCCAGACACGTGTTGGTGCAGCGACATCAGGACTCCTGCCTAGGTGTGAGGGACACCTCGGGATTCTCCTCGAGTCTTGGCATGGCAATTGGGACGCGTCTCCACGTGAGACGGGAGACCCAGGGTCCCTTTCCAGGTGCCACAGGGATCCTGGGACTCCTATCCATTTTCCAGAGGAGTCAGGCATCGTCTCCTTTGGAAGCATTGATCTCCGCGGACCTCTCGAGTCTTCAAAGGATGTGAGGCCTCCGGTCGCGATGAGGCGAAGAACTAGGTCTTTCTCTGTGGTCTCCACAGGGTATTCAGACATCCCTTCGTTTTGGGAGATGCAAGACGAGCCTGCTTTCACTTCACTGGAGGGATATTCGGCCTTACTTCGAGTCAGAGCATCTCGGTGTCCATTCCACTTGAGGCCACAAACTCAGGGTCCCTCTCACATACCTGTAGCTGAGAGAAGCCTCCTCTTGAGGTGCTTGTGGAAAGTTGTTATTCCTCTTGAGTCGAAGCCAGGGACTAAGCTCTCATCTCGAGTTGATTTGGGGTCCACGGAGCCCTTTCGTGTTGCCTCAGTGACCTCAGGATCCCTCTAGACTTGAGACAGTGATCTTGGGTTTTCTCTGGAGTGCCATCAAGGAAATCAAGGCTTTTTTCTCGTTTGATATGGAACACGGAATTGTTCTGCACGCAGTGCAGGGGAATCGGGCCTCACCTCCCAGCGAGTGGGAAGTCTCATGGTTTTTCTCGAGTTGCAGCCGGAACCTGGGGTATATTCTCGAGTTACGACGGGGAGGGCCCTTCCAGACACGTGTTTGTTCAGCGACGTCAGGACTCCTGCCTAGGTGCGCGGGACACCTCGTGATTCTCCTCGAGTCTTGGCAAGGCATTAGGGACGCGTCTCCACGTGAGGCGGGAGACCCAGGGTCCCTTTCCACGTGCCACAGGGACCTGGGACTCCTATTCATTTTCAAGAGGAGTCAGGCATCGTCTCCTTTGGAAGCATTGATCTCCGCAGACCTCTCGAGTATTCAAAGGATGTGAGACCTCCGGTCGTGATGTGGCGAGAACTAAGTCTTTCTCTGTGGTCTCCACAGGGGATTAAGCCATCCCTTCGTCTTGGGAGATGCAAGACGAGCCTGCATTCAATTCACTGCGGGGATATCTGTCCTTACTTCTAGTCAGAGCATCTCGGTGTCCATTCCACTTGAGGCCACAAACTCAGGGTCCCTCTCATATACCTGTAGCTGAGAGAAGCCTCCTCTTGAGGTGCTTGTGGAAAGTTGGTATTCCTCTTGAGTCGAAGCCAGGGACTAAGCTCTCATCTCGAGTTGATTTGGCGTTCACGGAGCCCTTTCGTGTTGCTCCAGTGACCTCAGGATCCCTCTAGACTTGAGACAGTGATCTTGGGTTTTCTCTGGAGTGCCATCAAGGAAATCAAGGCTCCTTTCACGTTTGATGTGGAACACGGAATTGCTCTGCACGCAGTGCAGGGGAATCGGGCCTCATCTCGTGGCGAGGGGAAGTCTCATGGTTTTTCTCGAGTTGCGGACAGAACCTGGCGTATATTCTCGAGTTACGACGGGGAGGGCCCTTCCAGGCACTTGTTTGTTCAGCGACGTCAGGACTCTTGCCTAGGTGCGAGGGACACCTCGGGATTCTCCTTCACTCCAGGCATGGTAATTGGGACCCGTCTCCACGTGACGCAGGACACCACGGGTCCCTTTCCAATTGCCACAGGGATCCTGGAACTCCTATCCAATTTCAAGAGAGTCAGCAACGTCTCCTTTGGAAGCATTGATCTCCGCGGACCTCTCGAGTTTTCAAAGGATGTGAGGCCTCCGGTCGCGATGAGGCGGAGAACCAGGTCTTTCTCTGTGGTCTCCACAGGGGATTCAGACATCCCGTGCTCTTGGGAGATGCAGGACGAGCCTGCATTCAATTCACTGCAGGGATATCCGGCCTTACTTCGAGTCAGAGCATCTCGGTGTCCATTCCACTTGAGGCCACAAACTCAGGGTCCCTCTCGCATACCTGTAGCTGAGAGAAGCCTCCTCTTGAGGTGCTTGTGGAAAGGAGGTATTCCTCTTGAGTCGAAGCCAGGGACTAAGCTCTCATCTCGAGTTGATTTGGGGTCCACGGAGCCCTTTCATTTTGCTACAGTGACCTCAGGATCCCTCTAGACTTGAGACAGTGATCTTGGGTTTTCTCTGGAGTGCCATCAAGGAAATCAAGGCTTTTTTCTCGTTTGATGTGGAACACGGAATTGCTGTGCACGCAGGGCAGGGGAATCGGGCCTCACCTCCCAGCGAGTGGGAAGTCTCATGGTTTTTCTCGAGTTGCGGCCGGAACCTGGGGTATATTCTCGAGTTACGATGGGGAGGGCCCTTTCAGACACGTGTTTGTTCAGCGACGTCAGGACTCCTGCCTAGGTGCCATGAACACCACGGGATTCTCCTCGAGTCTTGGCATGGCAATTGGGACGCGTCTCCACGTGAGGCGGGAGACCCAGGGTCCCTTTCCACGTGCCACAGGGATCCTGGGACTCCTATCCATTTTCAGGAGGATTCAGGCATCGTCTCATTTGGAAGCATTGATCTCCGAGGACCTCTCGAGTTTTCAAAGGATGTGAGGCCTCCGGTCACGATGAGGAGGAGAACTAGTTGTTTCTCTGTGGTCTCCACAGGGGATTCAGACACCCCTTCGTCTTGGGAGATGCAAGAAGAGCCTGCATTCAATTCACTGCAGGGATATCCGGCCTTACTTCGAGTCAGAGCATCTCGGTGTCCATTCCACTTGAGGCCACAACCTCAGGGTCCCTCTCACATACCTGTAGCTGAGAGAAGCCTCCTCTTGAAGTGCTTGTGGAAAGTTGGTATTCCTCTTGAGTCGAAGCCAGGGACTAAGCTCTCATCTCGAGTTGATTTGGGGTCCACGGAGCCCTTTCGTGTTGCTCCAGTGACCTCAGGATCCCTCTAGACTTGAGACAGTGATCTTGGGTTTTCTCTGGAGTGCCATCAAGCAAATCAAGGCTCCTTTCACTTTTGATGTGGAACACGGAATTGCTCTGCACGCAGTGCAGGGGAATCGGGCTTCATCTCGCGGCGAGGGGGAAGTCTCATGGTTTTTCTCGAGTTGCGGCTGGAACCTGGGGTATATTCTCGAGTTACGACGGGGAGGACCATTCCAGACACGTGTTGGTGCAGCGACGTCAGGACTCCTGCCTAGGTGCGAATGACACCTCGGGATTCTCCTCGAGTGTTGGCATGGCAATTGGGATGCGTCTCCACGTGAGGCGGGAGACCCAGGGTCCCTTTCCACGTGCCACAGGGATCCTGGGACTCCTATCCATTTTCAAGAGGAGTCAGGCATCGTCTCCTTTGGAAGCATCGATCTCCGCGGACCTCTCGAATTTTCAAAGGATGTGAGGCCTCCGGTCGATGAGGCGGAGAACTAGGTCTTTCTCTGTGGTCTCCACAGGGGATTCAGACATCCCTTCGTTTTGGGAGATGCAAGACGAGCCTGCTTTCACTTCACTGGAGGGATATTCGGCCTTACTTCGAGTCAGAGCATCTCGGTGTCCATTCCACTTGAGGCCACACACTCAGGGTCCCTCTCACATACCTGTAGCTGAGAGAAGCCTCCTCTTGAGGTGCTTGTGGAAACTTGGTATTCCTCTTGAGTCGAAGCCAGGGACTAAGCTCTCATCTCGAGTTGATTTTGGGTCCACGGAGCCCTTTCGTGTTGCTCCAGTGACCTCAGGATCCCTCTAGACTTGAGACAGTGATATTGGGATTTCTCTGGAGTGCCATCAATTAAATCAAAGCTCCTTTCACGTTTGATATGGAACACGGAATTGCTCTGCACGCAGTGCAGGGGAATTGGGCCTCATTTCGCGTTGAGGGGGAAGTCTCATGGTTTTTCTTGAGTGGCGGCCACATCCTGGGGTATATTCTCGAGTTACGACGGGGAGGGCCCTTCCAGACACGTGTTTGTTCAGCGACGTCAGGACTCCTGCCTAGGTGCGCGGGACACCTCGTGATTCTCCTCGAGTCTTGGCAAGGCATTAGGGACGCGTCTCCACGTGAGGCGGGAGACCCAGGGTCCCTTTCCACGTGCCACAGGGACCTGGGACTCCTATTCATTTTCAAGAGGAGTCAGGCATCGTCTCCTTTGGAAGCATTGATCTCCGCAGACCTCTCGAGTATTCAAAGGATGTGAGACCTCCGGTCGTGATGTGGCGAGAACTAAGTCTTTCTCTGTGGTCTCCACAGGGGATTAAGCCATCCCTTCGTCTTGGGAGATGCAAGACGAGCCTGCATTCAATTCACTGCGGGGATATCTGTCCTTACTTCTAGTCAGAGCATCTCGGTGTCCATTCCACTTGAGGCCACAAACTCAGGGTCCCTCTCATATACCTGTAGCTGAGAGAAGCCTCCTCTTGAGGTGCTTGTGGAAAGTTGGTATTCCTCTTGAGTCGAAGCCAGGGACTAAGCTCTCATCTCGAGTTGATTTGGCGTTCACGGAGCCCTTTCGTGTTGCTCCAGTGACCTCAGGATCCCTCTAGACTTGAGACAGTGATCTTGGGTTTTCTCTGGAGTGCCATCAAGGAAATCAAGGCTCCTTTCACGTTTGATGTGGAACACGGAATTGCTCTGCACGCAGTGCAGGGGAATCGGGCCTCATCTCGTGGCGAGGGGAAGTCTCATGGTTTTTCTCGAGTTGCGGACAGAACCTGGCGTATATTCTCGAGTTACGACGGGGAGGGCCCTTCCAGGCACTTGTTTGTTCAGCGACGTCAGGACTCTTGCCTAGGTGCGAGGGACACCTCGGGATTCTCCTTCACTCCAGGCATGGTAATTGGGACCCGTCTCCACGTGACGCAGGACACCACGGGTCCCTTTCCAATTGCCACAGGGATCCTGGAACTCCTATCCAATTTCAAGAGAGTCAGCAACGTCTCCTTTGGAAGCATTGATCTCCGCGGACCTCTCGAGTTTTCAAAGGATGTGAGGCCTCCGGTCGCGATGAGGCGGAGAACCAGGTCTTTCTCTGTGGTCTCCACAGGGGATTCAGACATCCCGTGCTCTTGGGAGATGCAGGACGAGCCTGCATTCAATTCACTGCAGGGATATCCGGCCTTACTTCGAGTCAGAGCATCTCGGTGTCCATTCCACTTGAGGCCACAAACTCAGGGTCCCTCTCGCATACCTGTAGCTGAGAGAAGCCTCCTCTTGAGGTGCTTGTGGAAAGGAGGTATTCCTCTTGAGTCGAAGCCAGGGACTAAGCTCTCATCTCGAGTTGATTTGGGGTCCACGGAGCCCTTTCATTTTGCTACAGTGACCTCAGGATCCCTCTAGACTTGAGACAGTGATCTTGGGTTTTCTCTGGAGTGCCATCAAGGAAATCAAGGCTTTTTTCTCGTTTGATGTGGAACACGGAATTGCTGTGCACGCAGGGCAGGGGAATCGGGCCTCACCTCCCAGCGAGTGGGAAGTCTCATGGTTTTTCTCGAGTTGCGGCCGGAACCTGGGGTATATTCTCGAGTTACGATGGGGAGGGCCCTTTCAGACACGTGTTTGTTCAGCGACGTCAGGACTCCTGCCTAGGTGCCATGAACACCACGGGATTCTCCTCGAGTCTTGGCATGGCAATTGGGACGCGTCTCCACGTGAGGCGGGAGACCCAGGGTCCCTTTCCACGTGCCACAGGGATCCTGGGACTCCTATCCATTTTCAGGAGGATTCAGGCATCGTCTCATTTGGAAGCATTGATCTCCGAGGACCTCTCGAGTTTTCAAAGGATGTGAGGCCTCCGGTCACGATGAGGCGGAGAACTAGTTGTTTCTCTGTGGTCTCCACAGGGGATTCAGACACCCCTTCGTCTTGGGAGATGCAAGAAGAGCCTGCATTCAATTCACTGCAGGGATATCCGGCCTTACTTCGAGTCAGAGCATCTCGGTGTCCATTCCACTTGAGGCCACAACCTCAGGGTCCCTCTCACATACCTGTAGCTGAGAGAAGCCTCCTCTTGAAGTGCTTGTGGAAAGTTGGTATTCCTCTTGAGTCGAAGCCAGGGACTAAGCTCTCATCTCGAGTTGATTTGGGGTCCACGGAGCCCTTTCGTGTTGCTCCAGTGACCTCAGGATCCCTCTAGACTTGAGACAGTGATCTTGGGTTTTCTCTGGAGTGCCATCAAGCAAATCAAGGCTCCTTTCACTTTTGATGTGGAACACGGAATTGCTCTGCACGCAGTGCAGGGGAATCGGGCTTCATCTCGCGGCGAGGGGGAAGTCTCATGGTTTTTCTCGAGTTGCGGCTGGAACCTGGGGTATATTCTCGAGTTACGACGGGGAGGACCATTCCAGACACGTGTTGGTGCAGCGACGTCAGGACTCCTGCCTAGGTGCGAATGACACCTCGGGATTCTCCTCGAGTGTTGGCATGGCAATTGGGATGCGTCTCCACGTGAGGCGGGAGACCCAGGGTCCCTTTCCACGTGCCACAGGGATCCTGGGACTCCTATCCATTTTCAAGAGGAGTCAGGCATCGTCTCCTTTGGAAGCATCGATCTCCGCGGACCTCTCGAGTTTTCAAAGGATGTGAGGCCTCCGGTCGATGAGGCGGAGAACTAGGTCTTTCTCTGTGGTCTCCACAGGGGATTCAGACATCCCTTCGTTTTGGGAGATGCAAGACGAGCCTGCTTTCACTTCACTGGAGGGATATTCGGCCTTACTTCGAGTCAGAGCATCTCGGTGTCCATTCCACTTGAGGCCACACACTCAGGGTCCCTCTCACATACCTGTAGCTGAGAGAAGCCTCCTCTTGAGGTGCTTGTGGAAACTTGGTATTCCTCTTGAGTCGAAGCCAGGGACTAAGCTCTCATCTCGAGTTGATTTTGGGTCCACGGAGCCCTTTCGTGTTGCTCCAGTGACCTCAGGATCCCTCTAGACTTGAGACAGTGATATTGGGATTTCTCTGGAGTGCCATCAATTAAATCAAAGCTCCTTTCACGTTTGATATGGAACACGGAATTGCTCTGCACGCAGTGCAGGGGAATTGGGCCTCATTTCGCGTTGAGGGGGAAGTCTCATGGTTTTTCTTGAGTGGCGGCCACATCCTGGGGTATATTCTCGAGTTACGACGGGGAGGGCCCTTCCAGACACGTGTTTGTTCAGCGACGTCAGGACTCCTGCCTAGGTGCGAGGGACACCTCGGGATTCTCCTCGAGTCTTGGCATGGCAATTGGGACGCATCTCCACGTGAGGCGGGAGACCCAGGTAACCTTTCCACGTGCCACAGGGATCCTGGGACTCCTATCCATTTTCAAGAGGAGTCAGGCATCATCTCCTTTGGAAGCATTGATCTCCGCGGACCTCTCGAGTTTTCAAAGGATGTGAGGCCTAAGGTCGCGATGAGGCGGAGGACTAGGACTTTCTCTGTGGTCTCCACAGGGGATTCAGACATCCCTTCGTCTTGGGAGATGCAAGACTAGCCTGCATTCAATTCACTGCAGGGATATCCGGCCTCACTTCGAGTCAGTGCATCTCGGTGTCCATTCCACTTGAGGCCACAAAATCAGGGGCCCTCGCACATACCTGTATCTGAGAGAAGCCTCCTCTTGAGGTGCTTGTGGAAAGTTGGTATTCCTCTTGAGTCGAAGCCAGGGACTAAGCTCTCATCTCGAGTTGATTTGGGGCCCACGGAGCCCTTTCGTGTTGCTCCAGTGACCTCAGGATCCCTCTACACTTGAGACAGTGATCTTGGGTTTTCTCTGGAGTGCCATCAAGGAAATCAAGGCTCCTTTCACTTTTGATGTCGAACACGGAATTGCTCTGCTCGCAGTGCAGGGTAATCAGGCCTCATCTCGCGGTGAGGGGGAAGTCTCATGGTTTTTCTCGAGTTGCGGCCGGAACCAGGGTAATATTCTCGAGTTACGACTGGCAGGGCCCTTCCAGACACGTGTTTGTTCAGCGACGACAGGACTCGGGCCTAGGTGCGAGGGACACCTCGGGATTCTCCTCGAGTCTTGGCATGGCAATTGGGACGCGTTTCCACGTGAGGCGGGAGACCCAGGGTCCCTTTCCACGTGCCACAGGGATCCTGGGACTCCTATACATTTTCAAGAGGAGTCCGGCATCGTCTCCTTTGGAAGCATTGATCTCCGCGGACCTCTCGAGTTTTCAAAGGGTGTGAGGCCTCCGGTCTCGATGAGGCGGAGGACTCGGTCTTTCTCTGTGGTCTCCACAGGGGATTCAGACATCCCTTCGTCTTGGGAGATGCAAGACGAGCCTGCATTCAATTCACTGCAGGGATATCCGGCCTTACTTCGAGTCAGAGCATCTCGGTGTCCATTCCACTTGAGGCCACAAACTCAGGGTCCCTCTCACATACCTGTAGCTGAGAGAAGCCTCCTCTTGAGGTGCTTGTGGAAAATTTGTATTCCTCTTGAGTCGAAGCCAGGGACTAAGCTCTCATCTTGAGTTGATTTGGGGTCCACGGAGCCCTTTCGTGTTGCTCCAGTGACCTCAGGATCTCTCTAGACTTGAGACAGTGATCTTGGGTTTTCTCTGGAGTGCCATCAAGGAAATCAAGGCTCCTTTCACGTTTGATGTGTAACACGGAATTGCTCTGCACACAGTGCAGGGGAATCGGGCCTCATCTCGTGGCGAGTACGAAGTCTCATGGTTTTTCTCGAGTTGCGGCCGGAACCGGGGGTATATTCTCGAGTTACGACTGGGAGGGCCCTTCCAGACACGTGTTTGTTCAGCGACGTCAGGACTCCTGCCTAGGTGCGAGGGACACCTCAGGATTCTCCTCGTGTCTTGGCATGGCAATTGGGACGCGTCTCCACGTGAGGCGGGAGACCAAGGGTCCCTTCCAACGTGCCACAGGGATCCTGGGACTCCTATCCATTTTCAAGAGGAGTGAGGCATCGTCTCCTTTGGAAGCATTGATCTCCGTGGACCTCTCGAGTTTTCAAAGGGTGTGAGGCCTCCGGTCGCGATGAGGCGGAGAACTAGTTCTTTCTCTGTTGTCTCCACAGGGGATTCAGACATCCCTTCGTCTTGGGAGATGCAAGACGAGCCTGCATTCAATTCACTGCAGGGATATCCGGCCTTACTTCGAGTCAGAGCATCTCGGTGTCCATTCCACTTGAGGCCCCAAACTCAGGGGCCCTCTCACATACCTGTAGCTGAGAGAAGCCTCCTCTTGAGGTGCTTCTGGAAAGTTGGTATTCCTCTTGAGTCGAAGCCAGGGACTAAGCTCTCATCTCGAGTTGATTTGGGGTCCACGGATCCCTTTCCTGTTGCTCCAGTGACCTCAGGATCCCTCTAGACTTGAGCCAGTGATCTTGGGTTTTCTCTGGAGTGCCATCAAGGAAATCAAGGCTCCTTTCACGTTTGATGTGGAACTCGGAATTGCTCTGCACGCAGTGCAGGGGAATCGGGCCTCATATCGCGGCGAGGGGGAAGTCTAATGGTTTTTCTCGAGTTGCGGCCAGAACCTGTGGTATATTCTCGAGTTAGGACGGGGAGGGCCCTTCCAGACACGTGTTTGTTCAGCGACGTCAGGACTCCTGCCTAGGTGCGAGGGACACCTCGGGATTCTCCTCCAGGCTTGGCATGGCAATTGGGACGCGTCTCCACGTGAGGCGGGAGACCCAGGGTCCCTTTCCACGTGCCACAGGGATCCTGGGACTCCTATCCACTTTCAAGAGGAGTCAGGAATCGTCTCCTTGCGAAGCATTGATCTCCTCGGACCTCTCGAGTTTTCAAAGGATGTGAGGGATCCGTTCGCGTTGAGGCGGAGGACTAGGTCTTTCTCTGTGGTCTCCACAGGGGATTCAGACATCCCTTCGTCTTGGGAGATGCAAGACGAGCCTGCATTCAATTCACTGCAGGGATATCCGGCCTTAATTCGAGTCAGAGCATCTCAGTGTGCATTCCACTTGAGGCCACAAACTCAGGGTCCCTCTCACATACCTGTAGCTGAGAGAAGCCTCCTCTTGAGGTGCTTGTGGAAAGTTGGTATTCCTCTTGAGTCGAAGCCAGGGAATAAGCTCTCATCTCGAGTTGATTTGGGGTCCACAGAGCCCTTTCGTGTTGCTACAGTGACCCCAGGATCCCTCTAGACTTGAGACAGTTATCTTGGATTTTCTCTGGAGTGCCATCAAGGAAATCAAGGTTCCTTTCACGTTTGATGTGGAACACGGAATTGCACTGCACGCAGTGTAGGGGAATCGGGCCTCATCTCGCGGCGAGGGGAAAGTCTCATGGTTTTTCTCGAGTTGCGGACCGAACCTGGGGTATATTCTCAAGTTACGACGGGGAGGGCCCTTCCAGACACGTGTTTGTTCAGCGACTTCAGGACTCCTGCCTAGGTGCGAGGGACACCACGGGATTCTCCACGAGTCTTGGCATGGCAATTGGGACGCGTCTCCACGTGAGGCGGGAGACCCAGGGTCCCTTTCCACGTGACACAGGGATCCTGGGGCTCCTATCCATTTTCAAGAGGAGTCAGGCTTCGTCTCCTTTGGAAGCATAGATCTCCGCGGACCTCTCGAGTTTTCAAGGATGTGAGGCCTCCGGCCGCGATGAGGCGGAGATATAGGTCTTTCTCTGTGGTCTCCACAGGGGATTCAGACATCCCTTCTTCTTGGCAGATGCAAGACGAGCCTGCATTCAATTCACTGCAGGGATATCCGGCCTTACTTCGAGTCAGAGCATCTCGGTGTCCATTCCACTTGAAGCCACAAACTCAGGGTCCCTCTCACATACCTGTAGCTGAGAGAAGCCTCCTCTTGAGGTGCTTGTGGAAAGTTGGTATTCCTCTTGAGTCGAAGCCAGGGACTAAGCTCTCATCTCGAGTTGATTTGGGGTCCAGGGAGCCCTTTCGTCTTGCTCCAGTGACCTCAGGATCCCTCTATACTTGAGTCAGTGATCTTGGGTTTTCTCTGGAGTGCCAACAAGGAAATCAAGGCTCATTTCACGTTTGATGTGGAACACGGAATTGCTCTGCACGCAGTGCAGGGGAATCGGGCCTCATCTCGCGGCGAAGGGGATGTCTCATGGTTTTTCTCAAGTTGCGGCCGGAATCTGGGGTATATTCTCGAGTTACGACGGGGAGGGCCCTTCCAGACACGTGTTTGTTCAGCGACGTCAGGACTCCTGCCTAGGTACGAGGCACACCTCGGGCTTCTCCTCGAGTCTTGGCATGGCAATTGGGACGCGTCTCCTCGTGAGGCGGGAGACCCAGGGTCCCTTTCCACATGCCACAGGGATCCTGGGACTCCTATCCATTTTCAAGAGGAGTCAGGCATCGTCTCCTTTGGAAGCATTGATCTACGCGGACCTCTCGAGTTTTCAAAGGATGTGAGGCCTCCGGTCGCGATGAGGCGGAGAACTAGGTCTTTCTCTGTGGTCTCCACAGGGGATTCAGACATCCCGTCGGATTGGGAGATGCAAGACGAGCCTGCATTCAATTCACTGCAGGGATATCCGGCCTTACTTCGAGTCAGAGCATCTCAGTGTCCCTTCCACTTGATTCCACCAACTCAGGATCCCTCTCACATACCTGTAGCTGAGAGAAGCCTCCTCTTGAGGTGCTGTGGAAAGTTGGTGTTCCTCTTGAGTCGAAGCCAGGGACTAAGCTCTCATCTCGAGTTGATTTGGGGTCCACGGAGCCCTTTCGTGTTGCTCCAGTGACGTCAGGATCCCTCTAGACTTGAGACAGTGATCTTGGGTTTTCTCTGGAGTGCCATCAAGGAAATCAAGGCTCCTTTCACGTTTGATGTGGAACACGGAATTGCTCTGCATGCAGTGCAGGGGAATTGGGCCTCATCTCGCGGCGAGGGGGAAGTCTCATGGTTTTTCTCGAGTTGCGGACGGAACCTGGGGTATGTTCTCGAGTTACGACGGGGAGGGCCCTTCGAGACACGTGTTTGTTCAGCGACGTCAGGACTCGGGCCTAGGTACGAGGGACACCTCCGGATTCTCCTCGAGTCTTGGCATGGCAATTGGGACGCGTCTCCACGTGAGGCGGGAGACCCAGGGTCCCTTTCCACGTGCCACAGGGATCCTGGGACTCCTATCCATTTTCAAGAGGAATCAGGCATCGTCTCCTTTGGAAGCATTGATCTCCGCGGACCTCTCGAGTTTTCAAAGGATGTGAGGCCTCCGTTCGCGATGAGGCGGAGAACTAGGTCTTTCTCTGTGGTCTCCACAGGGGATTCAGACATCCCTTCGTCTTGGGAGATCCAAGACGAGCCTGCATTGAATTCACTGCAGGGATATCCGGCCTTACTTCCAGTCAGAGCATCTCGGTGTCCAGTCCAATTGAGGCCACAAACTCAGGGTCCCTCTCACATACCTGTAGCTGAGAGAAGCCTCCTCTTGAGGTGCTTGTGGAAAGTTGGTAATCCGCTTGAGTCGAAGCCAGACACTAAGCTCTCATCTCGAGTTGATTTGGGGTCCACGGAGCCCTTTCGTGTTGCTCCATTGACCTCAGGATCCCTCTAGACTTCAGACAGTGATCTTCGGTTTTCCCTGGAGCGCCATCAAGGAAATCAAGGCTCCTTTCACGTTTGATGTGGAACACGGAATTGCTCTGCACGCAGTGCAGGGTAATCGGGCCTCATCTCGCTGCGAGGGGGAAGTCTCATTGTTTTTCTCGAGTTGCGGACGGAACCTGGGTATATTCTCGAGTTACCACGGGGAGGGCCCTTCCAGACACGTGTTTGTTCAGCGACGTCAGGACTCCTGCCTAGGTGCAACGGACACCTCGGGCTTCTCCTCGAGTCTTGGCATGGCAATTGGGACGCGTCTCCACGTCAGGCGGGACACAGGTTCCCTTTCCATGTGCCACAGGGATCCTGGGACTTCTATCCATTTTCATGAGGGGTCAGGCATCGTCTCCTTTGGAAGCATTGATCTCCACGGAACTCTCGAGTTTTCAAAGGATCTGAGGCCTCGGGTCGCGATGAGGCGGAGGACTAGGTCTTTCTCTGTGGTCTCCACAGTGGATTCAAACATCCCTTCGTCTTGGGAGATGCAAGACGAGCCTGCATTCAATTCACTGCAGGGATATCCGGCCTTACTTCGAGTCAGAACATCTCGATGTCCATTCCACTTGAGGCCACAAACTCAGCGTCTCTCTCACATACCTGTAGCTGAGAGAAGCCTCCTCTGGAGGTGCTTGTGGAAAGTTGGTATTCCTCTTGAGTCGAAGCCAGGGACTAAGCTCTCATCTCGTGTTGATTGGGTGTCCACGGATCACTTTTGTGTTGCTCCAGTGACCTCAGGATCCCTCTAGACTTGAAACAGTGATCTTGGGTGTTCTCTGGAGTGCCATCAAGGAAATCAAGGCTCCTTTCATGTTTAATGTGAAACACGGAATTGCTCTGCACGCAGTGCAGGGGACTCGGGCCTCATCTCGCGGCGAGTGGGAAGTCTCATGGTTTTTCTTGAGTTGCGGCTGGAACCTGGAGTATATTGTCGAGTTAAGACGGGGAAGGCCCTTCCAGACACGTGTTTGTTCAGTGACGTCAGGACTCCTGCCTAGGTGCGAGGGACCCCTCGGGATTCTCCTCGAGTTTTGGCATGGCCATTGGGACGCGTCTCTACGTGAGGCGGCAGACACAGAGTCCCTTTCCACGTGCCACAGGGATGCTCGGACTCCTATCCATTTTCAAGAGGAGTCAGGCATCGTCTCCTTTGAAAGCATTGATCTCCAGGGACCTCTCAAATTTTCGAAGGATGTGAGGCCTCCGGTCGCGATGAGGCGGAGAACTAGGTCTTTCTCTGTGGTCTCCACAGGGGATTCAGACATCCCTTCCTCGTGGGATATGAAAGACGAGCCTGCATTCAATTCACTGCAGGGATATCCGACCTTCCTTCGAGTCAGAGCATCTCGGTGTCCATTCCACTTGAGGCCACAAACTCAGGGTCCCTCTCACATACCTGTAGCTGAGAGAAGCCTCCTCTTGAGGTGCTTGTGGAAAATGGGTATTTCTCTTGAGTCGAAGCCTGGGACAAAAATCTCATCTCGAGCTGATTTGGGGTCCACGGAGCCCTTTCGTGTTGCTACAGTGACCTCAGGATCCCTCTAGACTTGAAACATTGATCTTGGGTGTTCTCTGGAGTGCCATCAAGGAAATCAAGGCTCCTTTCATGTTTGATGTGGAACACGGAATTGCTCTGCCCGCAGTGCATGGGAATCGGGCCTCATCTCGCGGTGAGGGGGAAGTCTCATGGTTTTTCTCGAGTTGCGGCTGGAACCTGGAGTATATTCTCGAGTTACAACGGGGAGGGCCCTTCCAGACACGTGTTTGTTCAGCGACGTCAGGACTCCTGGCTAGGTGCGAGGGACCCCTCGGGATTCTCCTCGAATCTTGGAATGGCCATTGGAACGCGTCTCCAGGTGAGGCGGGAGACACAGGGTCCGTTTCCACGTGCCACAGGGATCCTGGGACTTCTAGCCATTTTCAAGAGGAGTCAGGCATCGTCTCCTTTGGAAGTATTGATCTCCGCAGACCTCTCGAGTTTTCAAAGGACGTGAGGCCTCCGGTCGCGAACAGGTAGAGAACTAGGTCTTTCTCTGTGGTCTCCACAGGGAATTCAGACATCACTTCGTCGTGAGAGATGCAAGACGAGCCTGCATTCAATTCACTGCAGGGATATCCGGCCTTCCGTAGAGTCAGAGCATCTTGGTGTCCATTCCACTTGAGGCCACAAACTCAGGGTCCCTCTCACATACCCGTAGCTGAGAGTAGCCTCCTCTTGAGGTGCTTGTGGAAAGTGGGTATTCCTCTTGAGTCGAAGCCAGGGACGAAGCCCTCATCTCGAGTTGATTTGGGGCCACGGAGCCCTTTCGTGTTGCTACTGTGACCTCAGGATCCCTCTAGACTTGAGACAGTGATCTTGGGTGTTCTCTGGAGTGCCATCAAGGAAATCAAGGCTCCTTTCATGTTTAATGTGAAACACGGAATTGCTTTGCACGCAGTGCAGGGGAATCGGGCCTCATCTCGCGGCGAGGGGGAAGTCTCATGGTTTTTCTTGAGTTGCGGCTGGAACCTGGAGTATATTCTCGAGTTACGACAGGGAGGGCCCTTCCAGACACGTGTTTGTTCAGCGACGTCAGGACTCCTGCCTAGGTGCGAGGGACCCCTCGGGATTCTCCTTGAGTCTTGGCATGGCCATTGGGACGCGTCTCCACGTGAGGCGGGAGACACAGAGTCCCTTTCCACGTGCCACAGGGATCCTGGGACTCCTATCCATTTTCAAGAGGAGTCAGGCATCGTCTCCTTTGGAAGCATTGATCTCCAGGGACCTCTCAAATTTTCGAAGGATGTGAGGCCTCCGGTCGCAATGAGACGGAGAGCTAGGTCTTTCTCTGTGGTCTCCAGAGGGGATTCAGACATCCCTTCGTCTTGGGAGATGCAAGAGGAGGCTGCATTCAATTCACTGCTGGGATATCCTGACTTACTTCGAGTCAGAGCATCTCGGTGTCCATTCCACTTGAGGCCACAAACTCAGGGTCCCTCTCACATACCTGTAGCTGAAAGAAGCCTTCTCTTGAGGTGCTTGTGGAAAGTTGGTATTCCTCTTGCGTCGAAGCCAGGGACGAAGCTCTCATCTCGAGTTGATTTGGGGCCACGGAGCCCTTTCGTGTTGCTACAGTGACCTCAGGATCCCTCTAAAATTGAGACAGTGATCTTGGGGGTTCTCTGGAGTGCCATCAAGGGAATCAAGGCTCCTTTCATGTTTGATGTGAAACACTGAATTGCTCTGCACCCAGTCCAGGGGAATCGGGCCTCATCTCGCGGCGAGGGGGAAGTCTCATGATTTTTCTCGAGTTGCGGCCGGAACCTGGGGTATATTTTCGAGTTACAACGGGGAGGGCTCTTCCAGACACGTGATTTTTCAGCGACCTCAGAACTCCTGCCTAGGTGCGAGGGACATCTCGGTATTCTCCTCGAGTCTTGACATGGCCATTGGGACGCGTCTTCACGTGAGGCGGGAGACCCAGGGTCCCTTTCCACGTGCCACAGGGATCCTGGGACTCCTATCCATTTTCAAGAGGAGTCAGGCATCGTCTCCTTTGGAAGCATTGATCTCCACGGACCTCTCGAGTTTTCAATGGCCTGAGGCCTCCGGTCGCGATGAGGCGGAGAACTAGGTCTTTCTGTGTGATCTCAGAGGGGATTCAGACATCCCTTGGTCGTGGGAGATGCAAGACGAGCCTGCATTCAATTCACTGCAGGGATATCCGGCCTTCCTTCGAGTCAGAGCATCTCAGTGTCCATTCCACTTGAGGCGAAAAACTCAGGGTCCCTCTCACATATCTATAGCAGAGAGAAGCCTCCTCTTGAGGTGCTTGTGGAAAGTGGGTATTCCTCTTGAGTTGAAGCCAAGGACTAAGCTCTCATCTCGAGTTGATTTGGGGTCCACGGGGCCCTTTCGTGTTGCTACAGTGACCTCAGGATCCTTCTAGACTTGAGACAGTGATCTTGGGTGTTCTCTGCAGTGCCATCAAGGAAATCAAGGCTCCTTTCATGTTTGATGTGGAACACGGAATTGCTCTGCACGCAGTGCAGGGGAATCGGGCCTCATCTCGCGGCGAGGGGGAAGTCTCATGGTTTTTCTCGAGTTGCGGCCGGAACCTGGGGTATATTCTCGAGTAACGACGGGGAGGGCACTTGCAGACACGTGTTTGTTCAGCAAGGTCAGGACTCCTGCCTAGGTGCGAGGGACACCTCGGGATTCTCCTCGAGTCTTGGCATGGCAATTGGGACGTGTCTCCACGTGAGGCGGGAGACCCAGGTTCCCTTTCCACGTGCCACTGTGATCCTGGGACTCCTATCCATTTTCAAGAGGAGTCAGGCATCGTCTCCTTTGGAAGCATTGATCTCCGCGGACCTCTAGACTTTTCAAAGGGCTGAGGCCTCCGGTCGCGATGAGGTGGAGAACTAGGTCTTTCTATGTGGTCTCCAGAGGGGATTCAGACATCCCTTGGTCATGGGAGATGCAAGACGAACCTGCATTCAATTCACTGCAGGGATATCCGGCCTTACTTCGAGTCAGAGCATCTCGGGGTCCATTCCACTTGAGGCCACAAACTCAGGGTCCCTCTCACATACCTGTAGCTTATAGAAGCCTCCTCTTGAGGTGCTTGTGGAAAGTGGGTATTCCTCTTGAGTCGAAGCCAGGGACTAAGCTCTCATCTCGAGTTGATTTTGGGTCCACGGAGTCCTTTCGTGTTGCTACAGTGACCTCAGGATCCCTCCAGACTTGAGAAAGTTACCTTGGTGTTCTCTGCAGTGCCATCAAGGAAATCAAGGCTCCTTTCATGTTTGATGTGGAACACGGAAATGCTCTGCACGCAGTGCAGGGGAATCGGGCCTCATCTCGCGGCGAGGGGGAAGTGTCATGGTTTTTCTAGAGTTGCGGCCGGAACCTGGGGTCTATTCTCGAGTTACGACGGGTAGGGCCCATCCAGACACGTGTTTGTTCAGCGACATCAGGACTCCTGCCTAGGTGCGAGGGACCACTCGGGATTCTCCTCGAGTCTTGGCATTGCCATTGGGATGCGTCTCCACATGAGGCGGGAGACCCAGGGTCCCTTTCCACGTGCCACAGGGATCCTGGGACTCCTATCCATTTTCAAGAGGAGTCAGGCATCGTCTCCTTTGTAAGCATTCATCTGCGCGGACCTCTCGAGTTTTCAAAGGACGTGAGGCCTCCGGTCGTGATGAGGCGGAGAACTAGGTCTTTCTCTGTGGTCTCCAGAGAGTATTCAGACATCCCTTCGTCGTGGGAGATGCAAGACGAGGCTGAATTCAATTCACTGCAGGGATATCCGGCCTTCCTTCGAGTCATAGCATCTCGGTGTCCATTCCACTTGAGGCCACAAACTCAGGGTCCCTCTCACATACCTGTAGCTGAAAGAAGCCTCCTCTTGAGGTGCTTGTGGAAATTTGGTATTCCTCTTGCGTCGAAGCCAGGGATGAAGCCCTCATCTCGAGTTGATTTGGGGCCACGGAGCCCTTTCGTGTTGCTACAGTGACCTCAGTATCCCTCGAGACTTGAAACAGTGATCTTGGGGGTTCTCTGGAGTGCCATCAAGGAATTCAAGGCTCCTTTCATGTTTGATATGAAACACTGAATTGCTCTGCACGCAGTGCAGGGGAATCGGGCCTCATCTCGCGGCGAGGGGGAAGTCTCATGGTTTTTCTCGAGTTGCGGCCGGAACCTGGGGTATATTCTCGAGTTACGACGGGGAGGGCTCTTCCAGACACGTGTTTTTTCAGAGACCTCAGGACTCCTGCCTAGGTGCGAGGGGCAACACGGGATTCTCCTCGAGACTTGGCATGGCAATTGGGACGCGTCTCCACGTGAGGCGGGAGACCCAGGGTCCCATTCCAAGTGCCACAGGGATCCTGGGACTCCTATCCATTTTCAAGAGGAGTCAGGCATCGTCTCCTTTGGAAGCATTGATCTCCGCGGACCTCTTGGGTTTTCAAAGGACGTGAGGCCTCCGGTCGCAATGAGGCGGAGAACTAGGTCTTCTCTGTGGTCTCCACAGGGGATTCAGACATCCCTTCCTCCTGGGATATTCAAGACGAGCCTGCATTCAATTCACTGCAGGGATATCCGGCCTTCCTTCGAGTCAAAGCATCTCGGTGTCCATTCCACTTGAGGCCACAAACTCAGGGTCCCTCTCACATACCTGTAGGTGAGAGAAGCCTCCTCTTGAGGTGCTTGTGGAAAGTTTGTGTTCCTCTTGAGCTGAAGCCAGGGACTAAGCTCTCATCTCGAGTTGATTTGGTGTCCACGGAGCCCTTTTGTGTTGCTCCAGTGACCTCAGGATCCCTCTAGACTTGAGACAGTGATCTTGGGTTTTCTCTGGAGTGCCATTAAGGAAATCAAGGCTCCTTTCATGTTTGATGTGGAACACGGAATTGCTCTGCACGCAGAGCAGGGGAATCGGGCCTCATCTCGCGGCGAGGGGGAAGTCTCATGGTTTTTTTCGTGTTGCAGCCGGAACCTGGGGTATATTCTCGAGTTACGACAGGGTGTGCCCTTCCAGACACGTGTTAGTTTAGCGAAGTCAGAACCAATGCCTAGGTTCGATGGATACCTCGGTATTCTCCACGAGGCTTGGCATGGCAACTGGGACGGGTCTCCACGTGAGGCGGGAAACCCAGCGTCCCTTTCCACGTGCCACAGGGATCCTGGGAATCCTATCCATTTTCAAGAGGTGTCAGGCATCGTCTCCTTTGGAAGCATTGATCTCCGCGGACCTCTCGAATTTTCAAAGGATGTGAGGCCTTGGTCGCGATGAGGTGGAGAACTAGGTCTTTCTCTGTGGTCTCCACAGGGGATTCAGACATCCCTTCGTCTTGGGAGATGAAAGACGAGACTGATTTCAATTCACTTCAGGGATATCTGGCCTTACTTCGAGTCAGAGCATCTCGGTGTCCATTCCACTTGAGGCCACAAACTCAGGGTCCGTCTCACATACCTGTAGCTGAGAGAAGCCTCCTCTTGAGGTGCTTGTGGAAAGTTGGTATTCCTCTTGAGTCGAAGCCAGGGACTAAGCTCTCATCTCGAGTTGATTTGGGGTCCACGGAGCCCTTTCGTGTTGCTACAGTGTCCTCAGGATCCCTCTAGACTTGAGACAGTTATCTTGGGTTTTCTCTGCAGTGCCATCAAGGAAATCAAGGCTCCTTTCACGTTTGATGTGGAACAAGGAATTGCTCTGCACGCAGTGCAGGGGAATTGGACCTCTTCTCGCGGCGAGGGGGAAGTCTCTTGGTTTTTCTCGAGTTGCGGCCGGAAACGGGGGTATATTCTCGAGTTACGACGGGGAGGGCCCTTCCAGACACGTGTTTGTTCAGAGACGTCAGGACTCATGCCTAGGTGCGAGGGACACATCGGGATTCTCCTCGAGTCTTCACATGGCAATTGGGACGCGTCTCCACGTGAGGCGGGAGACCCAGTGTCCCTTTCCACGTGCCACAGAGATCCTGGGACTCCTATCCATTTTCAGGAGGATTCACGCATCGTCTCATT
Source organism: Dama dama (assembly GCF_033118175.1). Taxonomy (NCBI): domain Eukaryota; kingdom Metazoa; phylum Chordata; class Mammalia; order Artiodactyla; family Cervidae; genus Dama; species Dama dama. The sequence continues at coordinate 49,485,302 of NC_083682.1, read as the reverse complement.
TGGAAGCATTGATCTCCGTAGACCTCTCGAGTTTTCAAAGGATGTGAGGCCTCCGGTCACGATGAGGCGGAGGACTAGTTCTTTCTCTGTGGTCTCCACAGGGGATTCAGACATCCCTTCGTCTTGGGAGATGCAAGACGAGCCTGCATTCAATTCACTGTAGGGATATCCGGCCTTACTTCGAGTCAGAGCATCTCGGTGTCCATTCCACTTGAGGCCACAAACTCAGGGTCCCTCTCACATACCTGTAGCTGAGAGAAGCCTCCTCTTGAGGTGCTTGTGGAAAGTTGGTATTCCTCTTGAGTCGAAGCCAGGGACTAAGCTCTCATCTCGAGTTGATTTGGGGTCCACGGAGCCTTTTGGTGTTGCTCCAGTGACCTCAGGATCCCTCTAGACTTGAGACAGTGATCCTGGGTTTTCTCTGGAGTGCCATCAAGGAAATAAAGGCTCCTTTCAAGTTTGATGTGAAACACGGAATTGCTCTGCACGCAGTGCAGGGGAATCGGGCTTCATCTCGCGGCGAGGGGGAAGTCTCATGGTTTTTCTCGAGTTGCGGCTGGAACCTGGGGTATATTCTCGAGTTACGACGGGGAGGGCCCTTCCAGACACGTGTTGGTGCAGCGACGTCAGGACTCCTGCCTAGGTGCGAGGGACACCTCGGGATTCTCCTCTAGTGTTGGCATGGCAATTGGGACGCGTCTCCCCGTGAGGCGGGAGACCCAGGGTCCCTTTCCACGTGCCACAGGGATCCTGGGACTCCTATCCATTTTCAAGAGGAGTCAGGCATCGTCTCCTTTGGAAGCATTGATCTCCGCGGACCTCTCGAGTTTTCAAAGGATGTGAGGCCTCCGGTCGCGATGAGGCGAAGAACTAGGTCTTTCTCTGTGGTCTCCACAGGGTATTCAGACATCCCTTCGTTTTGGGAGATGCAAGACGAGCCTGCTTTCACTTCACTGGATGGATATTCGGCCTTACTTCGAGTCAGAGCATCTCGGTGTCCATTCCACTTGAGGCCACAAACTCAGGGTCCCTCTCACATACCTGTAGCTGAGAGAAGCCTCCTCTTGAGGTGCTTGTGGAAAGTTGTTATTCCTCTTGAGTCGAAGCCAGGGACTAAGCTCTCATCTCGAGTTGATTTGGGGTCCACGGAGCCCTTTCGTGTTGCCTCAGTGACCTCAGGATCCCTCTAGACTTGAGACATTGATCTTGGGTTTTCTCTGGAGTGCCATCAAGGAAATCAAGGCTTTTTTCTCGTTTGATATGGAACACGGAATTGCTCTGCACGCAGTGCAGGGGAATCGGGCCTCACCTCCCAGCGAGTGGGAAGTCTCATGGTTTTTCTCGAGTTGCAGCCGGAACCTGGGGTATATTCTCGAGTTACGACGGGGAGGGCCCTTCCAGACACGTGTTTGTTCAGCGACGTCAGGACTCCTGCCTAGGTGCGCGGGACACCTCGTGATTCTCCTCGAGTCTTGGCAAGGCAATAGGGACGCGTCTCCACGTGAGGCGGGAGACCCAGGGTCCCTTTCCACGTGCCACAGGGACCTGGGACTCCTATCCATTTTCCAGAGGAGTCAGGCATCGTCTCCTTTGGAAGCATTGATCTCCGCAGACCTCTCGAGTATTCAAAGGATGTGAGGCCTCCGGTCGCGATGTAGCGAGAACTAGGTCTTTCTATGTGGTCTCCACAGGGGATTAAGCCATCCCTTCGTCTTGGGAGATGCAAAACGAGCCTGCATTCAATTCACTGCAGGTATATCCAGCCTTACTTCGAGTCAGAGCATCTCGGTGTCCATTCCAATTGAGGCCACAAACTCAGGGTCCCTCTCACATACCTGTAGCTGAGAGAAGCCTCCTCTTGAGGTGCTTGCGGAAACTTGGTATTCCTCTTGAGTCGAAGCCAGGGACTAAGCTCTCATCTCAAGTTGATTTGGGGTCCACGGAGCCCTTTCTTGTTGCTCAAGTGACCTCAGGAACCCTCTAGACTTGAGACAGTGATCTTGTGCTTTCTCTGGAGTGCCATCAAGCAAATCAAGGCTCCTTTCACGTTTGATGTGGAACACGGAATTGCTCTGCACGCAGTGCACGGGAATCGGGCCTCATCTCGCTGCGAGGGGGAAGTCTAATGGTTTTTCTCGAGTTGCGGACCGAACTTGGGGTATATTCTCGAGTTACGACGGGGAGGGCCCTTCCAGACACGTGTTTGTTCAGCGACGTCAGGACTCCTGCCTAGGTGCTAGGGACACCTCAGGATTCTCCTCGAGTCTTGGCATGGCAATTGGGACGCGTCTCCACGTGAGGCGGGAGACCCAGTGTCCCTTTCCGCGAGCCACAGGGATCCTGGGACTCCTGTCCATTTTCAAGAGGAGTCAGGCATCGTCTCCTTTTGAAGCATTGATCTCCGCGGACCTCTCGAGTTTTCAAAGGATGTGAGGCCTCCGGTCGCGATGATGCAGAGCAGTGGGTCTTTCTCTGTTGTCTCCACAGGGGATTCAGACATCCCTTCGTCTTGGGAGATGCAAGACGAGCCTGCATTCAATTCACTGCAGGGATATCCGGCCTTACTTCGAGTCAGAGCATCTCGGTGTCCATTCCACTTGAGGCCACAAACTCAGGGTCACTCTCACATAGTGGTAGCTTAGAGAAGCCTCCTCTTGAGGTGCTTGTGGAAAGTTGGTATTCCTCTTGAGTCGAAGCCAGGATCTAAGCTCTCATCTCGAGTTGATTTCGGGTCCACGGAGCCCTTTCGTGTTTCTACAGTGACCTCAGGATCCCTCTAGACTTGAGACAGTGATCTTGGGTTTTCTCTCGAGTGCCATGAAGGAAATCAAAGCTCCTCTCAGGTTTGATGTGGAACACGGAATTGCTCTGCACGCAGTGCAGGGGAATCGGGCCTCATCTCGCGGCGAGGGGGATGTCTCATGGTTTTTCTCGAGTTGTGGCCGAAACCTGTGGTATATTCTCGAGTTACGACGGGGAGGGCCCTTCCAGACCCGTGTTTGTTCAGCGACGTCAGGACTTCTGCCTAGGTGCGAGGGACACCTCGGTGTTATCCTCGAGTCTTGGCATGGCAATTGGGACGAGTCTCCACATGATGCACGAGACCCCGGGTCCCTTTCAACGTGCGACAAGGATCCAGGGACTTCTATCCATTTTCAAGAAGAGTCAGGCATCGTCTCCTTTGGAAGCATTGATCTCCGCGGACCTCTCGAGTTTTCAAAGGATGTGAGGCCTCCGGTCGCCATGAGGCGGAGAACTAGGTCTTTCTCTGTGGTATCCACATTGGATTCAGACATCCCTTTGCTTGGGAGATGCAAGACGAGCCTGCATTCAATTCACTGCAGGGATATCCAGCCTTACTTCGAGTCAGAGTATCTCGGTGTCCATTCCACTTGAGGCCACAAACTCAGGGTCCCCGTCACATACCTGTAGCTGAGAGAAGCCTCCTCTTGAGGTGCTTGTGCAAAGTTGGTATTCCACTTGAGTTGTACCCAGGGACTAAGCTCTCATCTCGAGTTGATTTGGGGTCCATGGAGCCCTTTCGTGTTGCTCCAGTGACCTCAGGATCCCTCTAGACTTGAGAGAGTGATCTTGGGTTTTCTCTGGAGTGCCATCAAGGAAATCAAGGCTCCTTTCACGTTTCATGTGGAACACGGAATTGCTCTGCACGCAGTGCAGGGGAATCGGGCCTCATCTTGCGGTGAGGGGGAAGTCCTATGGTTTTTCTCGAGTTGGGGCCGGAACCTGGGGTATATTCTCGAGTTACGATGGGGAGGGCCCTTCCAGACACGTGTTTGTTCAGCGACGTCAGGACTCCTGCCTAGGTGCGAGGGACACCTCGGGATTCTCCTCGAGTCTTGGCATGGCAATTGGGACGCGTCTCCACGTGAGGCGGGAGAACCAGGGTATCTTTCCACGTGCCACAGTGATCCTGGGACTCCTATCTATTTTCAAGAGGCGTCAGGCATCGTCTCCTTTGGAAGCATTGATCTCCGCGGACCTCTCGAGTTTTCAAAGGATGTGAGGCCTCCGGTCGCGTTGAGGCGGAGGATTAGGTCATTCTCTGTGGTCTCCACAGGGGATTCAGACATCCCTTTCTCTTGGGAGATGGAAGACGAGCCTGCATTCAATTCACTGCAGGGATATCCGGCCTTACTTCGAGTCAGAGCATCTCGGTGTCCATTCTACTTGAGGCCACAAAGTCAGGGTGCCTCTCACATACCTGTAGCTGAGAGAAGCCTCCTCTTGAGGTGCTTGTGGAAAGTTGGTATTCCTCTTGAGTCGAAGCCAGGGTCTAATCTCTCATCTCGAGTTTATTTGGGGTCCACGGAGTCCTTTCATGCTTCTACAGTGGCCTCAGCATCCCTCTAGACTTGAGACAGTGACTTTTGGTTTTCTCTGGAGTGCCATCAAGGAAATCAAGGCTCCTTTAACGTTTGATGTGGAACACGGAATTGCTCTGCACGCAGTGCAGGGGAATCGGGCCTCATCTCGCGGCGAGCGGGAAGTCTCATGGTTTTTCTTGAGTTGCGGCCGGAACCTGGGGTATATTCTCGAGTTACGACGGGGAGGGCCCTTCCGGACACGTGTTTGTTCAGCGTCGTCAGGACTCCTGCCTAGGTGCGTGGGACACCTCGGGATTCTCCTCGAGTCTTGGCATGGCAATTGGGACGCGTCTCCACGTGAGGCGGGAGACCCAGGGTCCCCGTCCATGTGGACAGGGATCCTGGGACTCCTAACCATTTTCAAGAGGAGTCAGGCATCGTCTCCTTTGGAAGCATTGATCTCCGCGGACCTCTCGAGTTTTCAAAAGATGTGAGGCCTCCGGTCGCGATGAGGCGGAGGACTAGGTCTTTCTCTGTGGTCTCCAAAGGGGATTCAGATATCCCTTCATATTGGGAGATGCAAGACGAGCTTGCATTCAACTCACTGCAGGGATATCCGGCCTTACTTCGAGTCAGAGCATCTCGGTGTCCATTGCACTTGAGGCCACAAACTCAGGGTCCCTCTCACCTATCTGTAGCTGAGAGAAGCCTCCTCTTGAGGTGCTTGTGGAAAGTTGGTATTCCTCTTGAGTCGAAGCGAGGGACTAAGCTCTCATCTCGAGTTGATTTGGGGTCCACGGAGCCCTTTCGTGTTGCTCCATTGACCTCAGCATCCCTCTAGACTTGAGACAGTGATCTTGGGTTTTCTCTGGAGTGCCATCAAGGAAATCAAGGCTCCTTTCACGTTTGATGTGGAACACGGAATTGCTCTGCACGCAGTGCAGGGGAATCTGGCCTCATCTCGCGGCGAGGGGGAAGTCTCATGGTTTTTCTCGAGTTGCGGCCGGAACCTGGGGTATATTCCCGAGTTACGACGGGGAGGGCCCTTCCAGACATGTGTTTGTTCAGCGACGTCAGGACTCCTGCCTAGGTGTGAGGGACACCTCGGGATTCTCCATGAGTCTTGGCATGGCAATTGGGACGCGTCTCCACGTGAGGCGGGAGACCCAGGGTCCCTTTCCACGTGCCACAGGGATCCTGGGATTCCTATCCATTTTCAAGAGGATTCAGGCATTGTCTCCTTTGGAAGCATTGATCTCCGCCGACCTCTCGAGTTTTCAAAGGATGTGAGGACTCCGGTCACGATGAGGCGGAGGACTAGGTCTTTCTCTGTTGCCTCCACAGGGGATGCAGACATTCCTTCGTCTTGGGAGATGCAAGACGAGCCTGCATTCACTTCACTGCAGGGATATCCGGACTTACTTCGAGTTAGAGCATCTCGGTGTCCATTCGACTTGAGGCCACACACTCAGGGTCCCTCTCACCTACCTGTAGCTGAGAGAAGCGTCCTCTTGAGGTGCTTGTGGAAAGTTGGTATTCCTCTTGAGTCGAAGCCAGGGACTAAGCTCTCATCTCGAGTTGATTTGGGGTCCACGGAGCCCTTTCGTGTTGCTCCAGTGATCTCAGGATCCCTCTAGACTTGAGACAGTGATCTTGGGTTTTCTCTGGAGTGCCATCAAGCAAATCAAGGCTCCTTTCACGTTTGATGTGGAACACGGAATTGCTCTGCACGCAGTGCAGGGGAATCGGGCCTCATCTCGCGGCGAGGGGGAAGTCTCATGGTGTTTCTCGAGTTGTGGCCGGAACCTGGGGTATATTCTCGAGTTACGACGGGGAGGGCCCTTCCAGCACGTGTTTGTTCAGCGACGTCAGGACTCCTGCCTAGGTGCGAGGGACACCTCGGGATTCTCCTCGAGTCTTGGCATGGCTATTGGGACGCGTCTCCACGTGAGGAGGGAGACCCAGGGTCCCTTTCCACGTGCCACAGGGATCCTGGGACTCCTATCCATTTTCAAGAGGAGTCAGGCATCGTCTCCTTTGGAAGCATTGATCTCCGCAGACCTCTCGAGTTTTCAAAGGATGTGATGCCTCCGGTCTCGATGAGGCGGAGGACTAGGTCTTTCTCTGTCGTCTCCACAGGGGATTCAGACATCCCTTCGTCTTGGGAGATGCAAGACGAGCCTGCATTCAATTCACTGCAGGGATATCCAGCATTACTTCGAGTCAGAGCATCTCGGTGTCCATTCCACTTGAGGCCACAAACTCAGGGTCCCTCTCACATACCTGTAGCTGAGAGAAGCCTCCTCTTGAGGTGCTTGTGGAAAGTTGGTATTCCTCTTGAGTGGAAGACAGGGACTAAGATATCATATCGAGTTGATTTGGCGTACACGGAGCCTTTTCGTGTTGCTCCAGTGTCCTCAGGATCCCTCTAGACTTGAGACAGTGATATTGGGTTTTCTCTGGAGTGCCATCAAGGAAATCAAGGCTCCTTTCACCTTTGATGTGGAACACGGAATTGCTCTGCACGCAGTGCAGGGGAATCGGGCCTCATCTCGTGGTGAAGGGGAAATCTCATGGTTTTTCTCGAGTTGCGGCCGGAACCTGGGGTATATTCTCGAGTTACGACGGGGAGGGCCCTTCCAGACACGTGTTTGTCCAGCGATGTCAGGACTCCTGCCTAGGTGCGAGGGACACCTCGGGATTCTCCTCGAGTCTTGGCATGGCAATTGGGACGCGTCTCCACGTGAGGCGGGTGACCCAGGGTCCCTTTCCACGTGACACAGGGATCCTGGGACTCCTATCCATTTTCAAGAGGAGTCAGGCATCGTCTCCTTTGGAAGCATTGATCTCCGCGGACCTCTCGAATTTTCAAAGGATGTGAGGCCTCCGGTCGCGATGAGGTGGAGAACTAGTTCTTTCTCTGTGGTATCCACAGGGGATTCAGACATCCCTTCGTCTTGGGAGAGGCAAGACGAGCCTGCATTCAATTCACTGCAGGGATATCGGGCCTTACTTCGAGTCAGAGCATCTCGGTGTCCATTCCACTTGAGGCCACACACTCAGGGTCCCTCTCACTTACCTGTAGCTGAGAGAAGCCTCTCCTTGAGGGTCTTGTGGAAAGTTGGTATTCCTCTTGAGTCTAAGCCAGGGACTAAGCTCTCATCTCGAGTTGATTTGGGGTCCACGGAGCCCTTTTGTGTTGCTCCAGTGACCTCAGGATCCCTCTAAACTTGAGACAGTGATCTTGTGTTTTCCCTGGAGTGCCATCAAGGAAATCAAGGCTCCTTTCACGTTTGATGTGGAACATGGAATTGCTCTGCACGCAGTGCAGGGGAATCGGGCCTCATCTCGCGGCAAGGGGGATGTCTCATGGTTTTTCTCAAGTTGCGGGCGGAACCTGGGGTATATACTCGAGTTACGAAGGAGAGGGCCCTTCCTGACACGTGTTTGTTCAGCGACGTCAGGACTCCTGCCTAGGTGCGAGGGATACCTCGGGATTCTCCTCGAGTCTTGGCATGGCAATTGGGACACGTCTCCACGTGAGGCGGGAGACCCAGGGTCCCTTTCGGCGTGCCAAAGGGATCCTGGGACTCCTATCCATTTTCAAGAGGAGTCAGGCATCGTCTCCTTTGGAAGCATTGATCTCCGCGGACCTCTCGAGTTTTCAAAGGATGTGAGGCCTCCGGTCGCAATGAGGCGGAGAACTAGGTCTTTCTCTGTGGTCTCCACAGGGGATTCAGACATCCCTTCGTCTTGAGAGATGTAAGACGAGCCTGCATTCAATTCACTGCAGTGATATCCGGCCTTACATCGAGTCAGAGCATCTCGGTGTCCATTCCACTTGAGGCCACAAATTCAGGGTCCCTCTCACATACATATAGCTGAGAGAAGTCTCCTCTTGAGGTGCTTGTGGAAAGCTGGTATTCCTCTTGAGTCGAAGCCAGGGACTAAGCTCTCATCTCGAGTTGATTTGGGGTCCACGGAGCCCTTTCTTGTTGCTACAGTGACTTCAGGATCCCTCTAGACTTGAGACAGTGATCTTGGGTTTTCTCTGGAGTGCCATCAAGGAAATCAAGGCTCCTTTCACATTTGATGTGGAACATGGAATTGCTCTGCACGCAGTGCAGGGGTATCGGGCCTCATCTCGAGGCGAGGTGGAAGTCTCATTGTTTTTCTCGAGTTGCGGCCGGAACCTGGGGTATATTCTCGAGTTACGACGGGGAGGGCCCTTCCAGCACGTGTTTGTTCAGCGACGTCAGGACTCCTGCCTAGGTGCGAGGGACACCTCGGGATTCTCCTCGAGTCTTGGCATGGCAATTGGGACGCGTTTCCACGTGAGGCGGGAGACCCAGGGTCCCTTTCCACGTGCCACAGGGATCCTGGGACTCCTATCCATTTTCAAGAGGAGTCAGGCATCGTCTCCTTTGGAAGCATTGATCTACGCGGACCTCTCGAGTTTTCAACGGATGTGAGTCCTCCGGTCGCGATGAGGCGGAGAACTAGGTCTTTCTCTGTGGGTCCACAGGGGATTCAGACATCACTTAGTCTTGGGAGATGCAAGACGAGCCTGCATTCAAATCACTGCAGGGATATCCCGCCTTACTTCGAGTCAGAGCATCTCGGTGTCCATTCCACTTGAGGCCACAAACTCAGTTTTCCTCTCACATACCTGTAGCAGAGAGAAGCCTCCTCTTGAGGTGCTTGTGGAAAGTTGGTATTCCTCTTGAGTTGAGCCAGGGACTAACCTTTCATCTCGAGCTGATTTGGGGTCCACTGAGCCCTTTCGTGTTGCTACAGTGACCTCAGGATCCCTCTAGACTTGAGACAGTGATCTTGGGTTTTCTCTGGAGTGCAATGAAGGAAATCAAGGCTCCTTTCACGTTAGATGTGGAACACGGAATTTCTCTGTACACAGTGCAGGGGTATCAGGCCTCATCTCGCGGCGAGGGGGAAGTCTCATGGTTTTTCTCGAGTTGCGGCCGGAACCTGGGGTATATTCTCGAGTTACGACGGGGAGGGCCCTTCCAGGCACTTGTTTGTTCTCGACGTCAGGACTCCTACCTAGGTGCGAGGGACACCTCGGGATTCTCCTCAAGTCTTGGCATGGCAATTGGGACGCGTTTCCACGTGAGGCGGGAGACCCAGGGTCCCTTTCCACGTGCCACAGGGATCCTGGGACTCCTATCCATTTTCAAGAGGAGTCAGGCATCGCTTGCTTTGGAAGCACTGATCTCCACGCACCTATCGAGTTTTCAAAGGATGTGAGGCCTCCGGTCGCGAGGAGGCGGAGAACTAGGTCTTTCTCTGTGGTCTCCACAGGGGATTCAGACATCCCTTCGTCTTGGGAGATGCAAGACAAGCCTGCATTCAATTCACTGCAGGGATATCCGGCCTAACTTCGAGTCAGAGCATCTCGGTGTCCATTCCACTTGAGGCCACAAACTCAGGGTCCCTCTCACATACCTGTAGCTGTGACAAGCCTCCTCTTGTGGTGCTTGTGGAAAGTTGGTATTCCTCTTGAGTCGAAGCCAGGGACTAACCTTTCTTCTCGAGCTGATTTGGGGTCCACGGAGCCCTTTCATGTTGCTACAGTGACCTCAGGATCCCTCTAGACTTGAGACAGTGATGTTGGGTTTTCTCTGGAGTGGCATCAAGGAAATCAAGGCTCCTTTCACGTTTGATGTGGAACACGGAATTGCTCTGCACGCAGTGCAGGGGAATCGGGCCTCATCTCGCGGCGAGGGCGAAGTCCTATGGTTTTTCTCGAGTTGCGGTGGAACCTGGGGTATATTCTCGAGTTACGACTGGGAAGGCCCTTGCAGACACGTGTTTGTTCAGCGACGTCAGGACTCCTGCCTAGTTGCGAGGGACACCTCGGGATTCTCCTCGAGTCTTGGCATGGCAATTGGGACGCGTCTCCATGTGAGGCAGGAGACCCAGGGTCCCTTTCCACGTGCCACAGGGATCCTGGGACTCCTATCCATTTTCAAGAGGAGTCAGGCATCGTCTCCTTTGGAAGCATTGATCTCCGTAGACCTCTCGAGTTTTCAAAGGATGTGAGGCCTCCGGTCGCGATGAAGCGGTGAACTAGGTCTTTCTCTGTGGTCTCCACAGGGGATTCAGACATCCCTTCATCTTGGGAGATGCAAGACGAGCCTGCATTCACTTCACTGCAGGGATATCCGGCCTTACTTCGAGTCAGAGCATCTCGGTGTCCATTCCACTTGAGGCCACAACCTCAGGGTCCTCTCACATACCTGTAGTTGAGAGAAGCCTCCTCTTGAGTTGCTTGTGGAAAGTTGGTATTCCTCTTGAGTCGAAGCCAGGGTCTAAGCTCTCATCTCGAGTTGATTTGGGGTCCACGGAGAAATTTCGTGTTGGTCCAGTGACCTCAGGATCCCTCTAGACTTGAGACAGTGATCTTGGGTTTTCTCTGAAGTGCCATCAAGGAAATCAAGGCTCCTTTCACGTTTAATGTGGAACACGGAATTACTCTGCACGCAGTGCAGGGGAATCGGGCCTCATCTCGCGGCGAGGGGGAAGTCTCATGGTTTTTCTCGAGTTGCGGCCGGAACCTGGGGTATATTCTCGAGTGACGACGGGGAGGGACCTTCCAGACACGTGTTTTTTCAGCGACGTCAGGACACCTGCCTAGCTGTGAGGGACACCTCGGTATTCTCCTCGAGTCTTGGCATGGCAATTGGGACGCGTCTCCAGGTGATGCGGGAGACCCAGGGTCCCTTTCCACGTGCCACAGGGATCCTGGGACTCCTATCCATTTTCAAGAGGAGTCAGGCATCGTCTCCTTTGGAAGCATTGACCTCCGCAGACTTCTCGAGTTTTCAAAGGATGTGCTGCCTCGGGTCTCGATGAGGCGGAGGACTAGGTCTTTCTCTGTGGTCTCCACAGCGGATTCAGACACCCCTTCGTCTTGGGAGATGCAAGACGAGCCTGCATTCAATTCACTGCAGGGATATCCGGCCTTACTTCGAGTCAAAGCATCTCGGTGTCAATTCGACTTGAGGCCACAAACTCAGGGTCCCTCTCACGTACCTGTAGCTGAGAGAAGCTTCCTCTTGAGGTGCTTGTGGAAACTTGGTATTCCTCTTGAGTCGAAGCCAGGGACTAAGCTCTCATCTCGAATTGATTTGGGGTCCACGGAGAAATTTCGTGTTGCTCCAGTGACCTCAGGATCCCTCTAGACTTGAGACAGTGATCTTGGGTTTTCTCTGGAGTGCCATCAAGGAAATCAAGGCTCCTTTCACGTTTGATGTGGAACACGGAATTGCTCTGCACGCAGTGCAGGGGAATTGGGCCTCATCTCGCGGCGAAGGGGAAGTCTCATGGTTTTTCTCGAGTTGCGGCCGGAACCTGGGGTATATTCTCGAGTTATGACGGGGAGAGCCCTTCCAGACAGGTGTTTGTTCAGCGACGTCAGGACTCGGGCCTAGGTGTGAGGGACACCTCCGGATTCTCCTCGAGTCTTGGCATGGCAATTGGGACGCGCCTCCACATGAGGCGGGAGACCCAGGGTCCCTTTCCACGTGCCACAGGGATCCTGGGACTCCTATCCATTTTCAAGAGGAGTCAGGCATCGTCTCCTTTGGAAGCATTGATCTCCGCGGACCTCTCGAATTTTCAAACGATGTGAGGCCTCAGGTCGCGATGAGGCGGAGAATTAGGTCTTTCTCTGTTGTCTCCACAGCGGATTCAGACATCCCTTCGTCTTGGGAGATGCAAGACGAGCCTGCATTCAATTCACTGCAGGGATATCCGGCCTTACTTCGAGTCAGAGCATCTCGGTGTCCATTCCACTTGAGGCCAGCAACTCAGGGTCCCTCTCACATACCTGTAGCTGAGAGAAGCCTCCTCTGGAGGTGCTTGTGGAAAGTTGGTATTCCTCTTGACTCAAAGCCAGGGACTAAGCTCTCATCTCGAGTTGATTTGTGGTGCACGGAGCCTTTTCGTGTTGCTCCAGTGACCTCAGGATCCCTCTAGACTTGAGACAGTGATTTTGGGTTTTCTCTGGAGTGCCATCAAGGAAATCAAGGCTCCTTTCACGTTTGATGTGGAACACGGAATTGCTCTGCACACGGTGCAGGGGAATCGGGCCTCATCTCGCGGCGAGGGGGAAGTCTCATGGTTTTTCTCGAGTTGCGGCCGGAACCTGGGGTATACTCTCGAGTTACGACGGGGAGGGCCCTTCCAGACACGTGTTTGTTCAGCGAAGTCAGGACTCCTGCCTAGGTGCGAGGGACACCTCGGGATTCTCCTCGAGTCTTGGCATGGCAATTGGGACGCGTATCCACGTGAGGCGGGAGACCCAAGGTCCCTTTCCACGTGCCACAGGGATCCTGGGACTCCTATCCATTTTCAAGAGGAGTCAGGCATCGTCTCCTTTGGAAGCATTGATCTCCGCATAACTCTCGAATTTTCAAAGGATGTGAGGCCTCCGGTCGCGATGAGGCGGAGGACTAGGTCTTTCTCTGTGGTCTCCACAGCGGATTCAGACATCCCTTCGTCTTGGGAGATGCAAGACGAGCCTGCATTCAATTCACTGCAGGGATATCCGGCCTTACTTCGAGTCAGAGCATCTCGGTGTCCATTCCACTTGAGGCCACAAACTCCGGGTCCCTTTCACATACCTGTAGCTGAGGGAATCCTCTACTTGAGGTGCTTGTGGAAAGTTGGTATTCCTCTTGAGTCGAAGCCAGGGACTAAGCTCTCATCTCGAGTTGATTTGTGGTCCACGGAGAAATTTCGTGTTGCTCCAGTGACCTCAGGATCCCTCTAGACTTGAGACAGTGATCTTGGGTTTTCTCTGGATTGCCATCAAGGAAATCAAGGCTCCTTTCACGTTTGATGTGGAACACGGAATTGCTCTGCACGCAGTGCGGGGGAATCGGGCCTCATCTCGCGGCAAGGGGGAAGTCTCATGGTTTTTCTCGAGTTGCGGCTGGAACCTGGGGTATATTCTCGAGTTACGACGGGGAGGGCCCTTGCAGACACGTGTTTGTTCAGCGACGTCAGGACTCCTGCCTAGTTGCGAGGGACACCTCGGGATTCTCCTCGAGTCTTGGCAAGGCAATTGGGACGCGTCTCCATGTGAGGCAGGAGACCCAGGGACCCTTTCCACGTGCCACAGGGATCCTGCGACTCCTATCCATTTTCAAGAGGAGTCAGGCATCGGCTCCTTTGGAAGCATTGATCTCCGTAGACCTCTCGAGTTTTCAAAGGATATGAGGCCTCCGGTCGCGATGAAGCGGAGAACTAGGTCTTTCTCTGTGGTCTCCACAGGGGATTCAGACATCCCTTCACCTTGGGAGATGCAAGACGAGCCTGCATTCAATTCACTGCAGGGATATCCAGCCTTACTTCGAGTCAGAGCATCTCGGTGTCCATTCCACTTGAGGCCACAAACTCAGGGTCCTCTCACATACCTGTAGTTGAGAGAAGCCTCCTCTTGAGGTGCTTGTGGAAAGTTGCTATTCCTCTTGAGTCGAAGCCAGGGACTAAGCTCTCATCTCGAGTTGATTTGGTGTCCACGGAGAAATTTCGTGTTGGTCCAGTGACCTCAGGATCCCTCTAGACTTGAGACAGTGATCTTGGGTTTTCTCTGGAGTGCCATCAAGGAAATCAAGGCTCCTTTCACGTTTAATGTGGAACACGGAATTACTCTGCACGCAGTGCAGGGGAATCGGGCCTCATCTCGCGGCGAGGGGGAAGTCTCATGGTTTTTCTCGAGTTGCGGCCGGAACCTGGGGTATATTCTCGAGTTAGAAGGGGAGGGCCCTTCCAGACACGTGTTTGTTCAGCGACGTCAGGACTCCTGCCTAGGTGCGAGGGACACCTCGGGATTCTCCTCGAGTCTTGGGATGGCAATGGGGTCGCTTCTCCAAGTGAGGCGGGAGACCCAGGGTCCCTTTCCACGTGCCACAGGGATCCTGGGACTCCTATCCATTTTCAAGAGGAGTCAGGCATCGTCTCCTTTGGAAGCATTGATCTCCGCGGACCTCTCGAGTTTTCAAAGGATGTGAGGCCACCGGTCGCGATGAGGCGGAGAACTAGTTCTTTCTCTGTGGTCTCCACAGGGGATTCAGACATCCCTTCGTCTTGGGAGATGCAAGACGAGCCTGCATTCAATTCACTGAAGGGATATCCGGCCTTACTTCGAGTCAGAGCATCTCGGTGTCCATTCCACTTGAGGCCACAATCTCAGGGTCCCTCTCACTTACCTGTAGCTGAGTGAAGCCTTCTCTTGAGCTGCTTGTGAAAAGTTGGCATTCCTCTTGAGTCGAAGCCAGGAACTAAGCTCTCATCTCGAGGTGATTTGGGGTGCACGGAGCCCTTTTGTGTTGCTCCAGTGACCTCAGGATCCCTCTAGACTTGAGACAGTGATATTGGGTTTTCTCTGGAGTGCCATCAAGGAAATCAAGGCTCATTTCACGTTTGATGTGGAACATGGAATTGCTCTGCACGCAGTGCAGGGGAATCGGGCCTCATCTTGCGGCGAGGGGGAAGTGTCATGGTTTTTCTCGAGTTGCGGCCGGAACCTGGGGTATATTCTCGAGTTACGACGGGGAGGGCCCTTCCAGACACGTGTTTGTTCAGCGACATCAGGACTCCTGCCTAGGTGCGAGTGACACTTCGGGATTTTCCTCGAGTCTTGGCATGGCAATTGGGACGCGTCTCCACGTGAGGCGGGAGACCCAGGGTCCCTTTCCACGTGCCACAGGGATCCTGGGACTCCTATCCATTTTCAAGAGGAGTCAGGCATCGTCTCCTTTGGAAGCATTGATCTCCGCATAACTCTCGAATTTTCAAAGATGTGAGGCCTCCGGTCGCGATGAGGCGGAGGACTAGGTCTTGCTCTGTCGTCTCCACAGCGGATTCAGACATCCCTTCGTCTTGGGAGATGCAAGACGAGCCTGCATTCAATTCACTGCAGGGATATCCGGCCTTACTTCGAGTCAGAGCATCTCGTTGTCCATTCCACTTGAGGCCACAAATTTAGGGTCCCTCTCACATACCTGTATCTGAGAGAAGCCTCCTCTTGAGGTGCTTGTGCAAAGTTGGTATTCCTCTTGAGTCGAAGCCAGGGACTAATCTCTCATCTCGAGTTGATTTGGGGTCCACGGAGCCCTTTCGTGTTGCTCCAGTGACCTCATTATCCCTCTAGACTTGAGACAGTGAACTGGGTTTTCTCTGGATTGCCATCAAGGAAATCAAGGCTCCTTTCACGTTTGATGTGGAACACGGAATTGCTCTGCACGCAGTGCGGGGGAATCGGGCCTCATCTCGCGGCAAGGGGGAAGTCTCATGGTTGTTCTCGAGTTGAGGCTGGAACCTGGGGTATATTCTCGAGTTACGACGGGGAGGGCCCTTGCAGACACGTGTTTGTTGAGCGACGTCAGGACTCCTGCCTAGTTGCGAGGGACACCTCGGGATTCTCCTCGAGTCTTGGCAAGGCAATTGGGACGCGTCTCCATGTGAGGCAGGAGACCCAGGGTCCCTTTCCACGTGCCACAGGGATCCTGGGACTCCTATCCATTTTCAAGAGGAGTCAGGCATCGGCTCCTTTGGAAGCATTGATCTCCGTAGACCTCTCGAGTTTTCAAAGGATATGAGGCCTCCGGTCGCGATGAAGCGGAGAACTAGGTCTTTCTCTGTGGTCTACACAGGGGATTCAGACATCCCTTCATCTTGGGAGATGCAAGACGAGCCTGCATTCAATTCACTGCAGGGATATCCGGCCTTACTTCGAGTCAGAGCATCTCGGTGTCCATTCCACTTGAGGCCACAAACTCAGGGTCCTCTCACATACCTGTAGTTGAGAGAAGCCTCCTCTTGAGGTGCTTGTGGAAAGTTGGTATTCCTCTTGAGTCGAAGCCAGGGACTAAGCTCTCATCTCGAGTTGATTTGGGGTCCACGGAGCCCTTTCGTGTTGCTCCAGTGACCTCAGGATCCCTCTAGACTTGAGACAGTGATCTTGGGTTTTCTCTGGAGTGCCATCAAGGAAATCAAGGCTCCTTTCACGATAGATGTGGAACACGGAATTGCTCTGCATGCAGTGCAGGGGAATCGGGCCTCAACTCGCGGCGAGGGGGAAATCTCATGGTTTATCTCGAGTTGCGGCTGGAACCTCGGGTATATTCTCGAGTTACGATGGGGAGGGCCCTTCCAGACACGAGTTTGTTCAGCGACGTCAGGACTCGGGCCTAGGTGCGAGGGACAACTCGGGATTCTCCTCGAGTCTTGGCATGGCATTTGGGACTCGTCTCCACGTGTGGCGGGAGA
Organism: Dama dama; assembly: GCF_033118175.1. Taxonomy (NCBI): domain Eukaryota; kingdom Metazoa; phylum Chordata; class Mammalia; order Artiodactyla; family Cervidae; genus Dama; species Dama dama. The sequence goes on along the minus strand of NC_083682.1, from coordinate 49,468,680 downwards.
CCCAGGGTCCCTTTCCACGTGCCACAGTGATCCTGGGACTCCTATCCATTTTCAAGAGGAGTCAGGCATCGTCTCATTTGGAAGCATTGATCTCCTCGGACCTCTCGAGTTTTCAAATGATGTGAGGCCTCTGCTCGCGATGAAGCAGAGAACTAGGTCTTTCTCTGTGGTCTCCACAGGGGATTCAGACATCCCTACGTCTTGGGAGATGCAAGACGAGCCTGCATTCAATTCACTGTTGGGATATCCGGCCTTACTTCGAGTCAGAGCATCTCGGTGTCCATTCCACTTGAGGCCACAAATTCAGGGTCCCTCTCAGATACCTGTAGCTGAGAGAAGCCTCCTCTTGAGGTGCTTGTGGAAAGTTGGTATTCCTCTTTAGTCGAAGCCAGGGACGAAGCTCTCATCTCGAGTGGATTTCGCGTCCACGGAGACCTTTCGTGTTGCTACAGTGACCTCAGGATCCCTCTAGACTTGAGACAGTGATCTTGGGTTTTCTCTGGAGTGCCATCAAGGAAATCAAGGCTCTTTTCACGTTTGATGTGGACCACGGAATTGCTCTGCACGCAGTGCAGGGGAATCGGGCCTCATCTCGCAGCGAGGGGGAAGTCTCATGGTTTTTCTCGAGTTGCGGCCGGAACCTGGGGTATATTCTCGAGTTAGAAGGGGAGGGCCCTTGCAGACACGTGTTTGTTCAGCGACGTCAGGACTCCTGCCTAGGTGCTAGGGACACCTCGGGATTCTCTTCGAGTCTTGGTATGGCAATTGGGACGCGTCTCCACGTGAGGCGGGAGACCCAGGGTCCCTTTCCAAGTTCCACAGGAGTCCAGGAACTCCTATCCATTTTCAAGAGGAGTCAGGCATTGTCTCCTTTGGAAGCATTGATCTCCACGGACCTCTCGAGTTTTCAAAGGATGTGAGGCCTCCGGCCGCGATGAGGCGGAGAACTAGGTCTTTCTCTGTCGTCTCCACAGCGGATTCAGACATCCCTTCGTCTTGGGAGATGCAAGACGAGCCTGCATTCAATTCACTGCAGGGATATCCGGCCTTACTTCGAGTCAGAGCATCTCGTTGTCCATTCCACTTGAGGCCACAAATTTAGGGTCCCTCTCACATAACTGTATCTGAGAGAAGCCTCCTCTTGAGGTGCTTGTGCAAAGTTGGTATTCCTCTTGAGTCGAAGCCAGGGACTAATCTCTCATCTCGAGTTGATTTGGGGTCCACGGAGCCCTTTCGTGTTGCTCCAGTGACCTCATTATCCCTCTAGACTTGAGACAGTGAACTTGGGTTTTCTCTGGAGTGCCATCAAGGAAATCAAGGCTCCTTTCACGTTTGATGTGGAACACGGAATTGCTCTGCACGCAGTGCAGGGGAATTGGGCCTCATCTCGCGGCGAGGGGGAAGTCTCATGGTTTTTCTCGAGTTGCGGCCGGAACCTGGGGTATATTCTCGAGTTACGACGGGGAGGGCGCTTCCAGACTCGTGTTTGTTCAGCGACGCCTGGACTCCTGCCTAGGTGCGAGGGAGACCTCGGGATTCTCCTCGAGTCTTGGCATGGCAATTGGGACGTGTCTCCACGTGAGGCGGGAGACCCAGGGTCCCTTTCCACGTGCCACAGGGATCCTGGGACTCCTATCCATTTTCAAGAGGAGTCAGGCATCGTCTCCTTTATAAGCATTGATCTCCGCGGACCTCTCGAGTATTCAAAGAATGTGAGGCCTCCGGTCGCGATGTGGCGAGAACTAGGTCTTTCTATGTGGTCTCCACAGGGGATTCAGACATCCCTTCGTCTTGGGAGATGCAAGACGAGCCTGCATTCAATTCACTGTTGGGATATCCGGCCTTACTTCGAGTCAGAGCATCACTGTGTCCATTGCACTTTACTCCACAAACTCAGGGTCCCTCTCACAAACCTGTAGCTGAGAGAAGCCTCCTCTTGAGGTGCTTGTGGAAAGTTGGTATTCCTCTTGAGTCGAAGCCAGGGACTAAGCTCTCATCTCGAGTTGATTTGGGGTCCACGGAGCCCTTTCGTGTTGCTCCAGTGACCTCAGGATCCCTCTAGACTTGAGACAGTGATCTTGGGTTTTCTCTGGAGTGCCATCAAGGAAATCAAGGCTCCTTTCACGTTAGATGTGGAACACGGAATTGCTCTGCATGCAGTGCAGGGGAATCGGACCTCAACTCGCGGCGAGGGGGAAATCTCATGGTTTATCTCGAGTTGCGGCTGGAACCTGGGGTATATTCTCGAGTTACGATGGGGAGGGCCCTTGCAGACACGAGTTTGTTCAGCGACGTCAGGACTCGTGCCTATGTGCGAGGGACAACTCGGGATTCTCCTCGAGTCTTGGCATGGCATTTGGGACTCGTCTCCACGTGTGGCGGGAGACCCAGGGTCCCTTTCCACGTGCCACAGGGATCCTGGGACTCCTATCCATTTTCAAGAGGAGTCAGGCATCGTCTCCTTTGGAAGCATTGATCTCCTCGGACCTCTCGAGTTTTCAAAGGATGTGAGGCCTCCGGTCGCATTGAGGCGGAGAACTAGGTCTTTCTCTGTGGTCTCCACAGGGGATTCAGACATCCCTTCATCTTGGGAGATGCAAGACGAGCCTGCATTCAATTCACTGCAGGGATATCCGGCCTTACTTCGAGTCAGAGCATCTCGGTGTCCATTCCACTTGAGGCCACAAACTCAGGGTCCCTCTCACATACCTCTAGCTGTGAGAAGTCTCCTCTTGAGGTGCGTGTGGAAAGTTGGTATTCCTCTTGAGTCGAAGCCAGGGACTAAGCTCTCATCTCGAGTTGATTTGGGGTCGACAGAGCCCTTTCATGTTGCTCCAGTGACCTCAGGATCCCTCTAGACTTGAGACAGAGATCTTGGGTTTTCTCTGGAGGGCCATCAAGGTAATCAAGGCTCCTTTCACTTTTGATGTGGAACACGGAATTGCTCTGCACGCAGTGCAGGGGAATCGGGCCTCATCTCGCGGCGAGGGGGAAGTCTCATGGTTTTTCTCGAGTTGCGGCCGGAACCTGGGGTATATTCTAGAGTTACGACGGGGAGGGCCTTTCCAGACACGTGTTTGTTCAGCGACGTCAGGACACCTGCCTAGGTGCGAGGGACACCTCGGGATTCTCCTCGAGTCTTGGCATGGCAATTTGGACCCGTCTCCACGTGAGGCGGGAGACCCAGGGTCCCTTTCTACGTGCCACAGGGATCCTGGGACTCCTATCCATTTTCAAGAGGAGTCAGGCATCGTCTCCTTTGGAAGCATTGATCTCCGCATACCTCTCGAATTTTCAAAGGATGTGAGGCCTACGGTCACGATGAGGCGGAGGACTAGGTCTTTCTCTGTCGTCTCCACAGCGGATTCTGGCAGCCCTTCGTCTTGGGAGATGCAAGACGAGCCTGCATTCAATTCACTGCAGGGATATCCGGCCTTACTTTGAGTCGGAGCATCTCGGAGTCCATTCCACTTGAGGCCACAAACTCAGGGTCCCTCTCACATACCTGTAGCTGAGAGAATCCTCCTCTTGAGGTGCTTGTGGAAAGTTGGTATTCCTCTTGAGTCGAAGCCAGGGACTAAGCTGTCATCTCGCGTTGATTTGTGGTCCACGGAGCCCCTTCGTGTTGCTCCAGTGACCTCAGGATCCCTCTAGACTTGAGACAGAGATCTTGGGTTTTATCTGGAGTGCCATCAAGGAAATCAAGGCTCCTTTCACGTCTGATGTGGAACACGGAATTGCTCTGCACGCAGTGCAGGGGAATCGGGTCTCATCTCGCGGTGAGGGGGAAGCCTCATGGTTTTTCTCGAGTTGCGGCCGGAACCTGGGGTATATTCTCGAGTTACGACGGGTAGGTCCCTTCCAGACACGTGTTTGTTCAGCGACGTCAGGAATCCTGCCGAGGTGCGAGGGACACCTCGGGATTCTCCACGAGTCTTGGCATGGCAATTGGGACCCGTCTCCACTTGAGGTGGGAACCCAGGGTCCCTATCCACATGCCACAGGGATCCTGGGACTCCTATCCATTTTCAAGAGGAGTGAGGCATCGTCTCCTTTGGAAGCATTGATCTCCGCGGACCTCTGGAGTTTTCAAAGGAAGTGAGGCCTCCGGTAGCGATGAGGCAGAGAACTAGGTCTTTCTCTGTGGTCTCCACAGGGCATTCAGACATCCCTTCGTCTTGGGAGATGCAAGACGAGCCTGCATTCAATTCACTGCAGGGATATCCGGCCTTACTTCGAGTCAGAGCATCTCGGTGTCCATTCCACTTGAGGCCACAAACTCAGGGTCCCTCTCACCTACCTGTATCTGAGAGAAGACTCCTCTTGAGGTGCTTGTGGAAAGTTGCTATTCCTCTTGAGTCGAAGCCAGTGACGAAGCTCTCATCTCGAGTTGATTTGGGGTCCACGGAGCCCTTTCCTGTTGCTCCAGTGACCTCAGGATCCCTCTAGACTTGAGACAGTGATCTTGGGTTTTCTCTGGAGTGCCATCAAGGAAATCAAGGCTCCTTTCACGTTTGATGTGGAACACGGAATTGCTCTGCACGCAGTGCAGAGGAATTGGGCCTCATCTCGCGTCGCGGGGGAAGTCTCATGGTTCTTCTCGAGTGGCGGCCGGAACCTTGGGTATAGTCTAGAGTTACAATGGGAAAGGCCCTTCCATACACGTGTTTGTTCAGCGACGTCAAGACACCTGCCTTGGTGCGAGGGACAACTCGGGATTCTCCTCGAGTGTTGGCATGGCAATTGGGACGCGTGTCCACGTGAGGCGGGAGACCCAGGGTCCCTTTCCACGTGCCACAGGGATCCTGGGACTCCTATCCATTTTCAAGAGGAGTCAGGCATCGTCTCTTTTGGAAGCATTGATCTCCGCGGACCTCTCGAGTTTTCAAAGGATGTGAGGCCTCCGGTCGCGTTGAGGCGGAGGACTAGGTCTTTCTCTGTGGTATCCACACTGGATTCTGACATCCCTTCGTCTTGGGAGATGCAAGACGAGCCTGCATTCAATTCACTGCAGGGATATCCGGCCTTACTTCGAGTCAGAGCATCTCGGTGTCCATTCCACTTGAGGCCACAAACTCAGGCTCCCTCCTACATACCTGTAGCTGAGAGAAGCCTCCTCTTGAGGTGCTTGTGGAAAGTTGGTATTCCTCATGAGTCGAAGCCAGGGACTAAGCTCTCATCTCGAGTTGATTTGGGGTCCACGGAGCACTTTCGTGTTGCTCCAGTGACCTCTGGATCCCTCTAGACTTGAGACAGTGATCTTGTGTTTTCTCTGGAGTGCCATCAAGGAAATCAAGGCTCCTCTCACGTTTGATTTGTAACACGGAATTGCTCTGCATGCAGTGCAGGGGAATCGGGCCTCATCTCGCGGCGAGGGGGAAGTCTCATGGTTTTTCTCGAGTTGCAGCCGAACCTGGGGTATATTCTCGAGTTACGACGGGGAGAGCCCTTCCAGACACGGGTTTGTTCAGCGACGTGAGAACTCCTCCCTAGGTCCGAGGGACACCTCGGGATGCTCCTCGAGTTTTGGCATCGCCATTGGGACGCGACACCACGTGAGGCGGGAGACCCAGGGTCCCTTTCCACGTGCCACAGGGATCCTGGAACTCCTATTTATTTTCAAGAGGAGTCAGGCATCGTCTCCTTTGGAAGCATTGATCTCTGCAGACCTCTCGAGTTTTCAAAGGATGTGAGGCCTCCGGTCGCGATGAGGCGGAGAACTAGGTCTTTCTCTGTGGTCTCCACAGGGGATTCAGACCTCCCTTCATCTTGGGAGATGCAAGACGAGAATGCATTCAATTCACTGCAGGGATATCCGGCCTTACTTCGAGTCAGAGCATCTCAGTGTCCATTCAACTTGAGGCCACAAACTCAGGGTCACTCTCACATAACGGTAGCTGAGAGAAGCCTCCTCTTAAGGTGCTTGTGGAAAGTTGTATTCCACTTGAGTCGAAGCCAGGGACTAAGCGTCCTCTTGTGGTGCTTGTGGAAAGTTGGTATTCCTCTTGAGTCGAAACAAGGGACTAAACTCTCATCTCGAGTTGATTTGGGGTCCACGGAGCACTTTCGTGTTGCTCCAGTGACCTCAGGATCCCTCTAGACTGGAGAAAGTGATCTTGGGTTTTCTCTGGAGTGCCATCAAGGAAATCAAGGCTCCTTTCACTTTTGATGTCGATCACGGAATTGTGCTGCACGCAGTGCAGGGGAATCGTGCCTCATCTCGCGGCGAGGGGGAAGTCTCATGGTTTTTCTCGAGTTGCGGCCGGAACCTGGGGTATATTCTCGAGTTATGACGGGGAGGGCCCTTCCAGACACGTGTTTGTTCAGCGACGTCAGGACTCCAGCCTAGGTGCGAGGGAGACCTCGGGATTCTCCGCGAGTCTTGGCATGGCAATTGGGACGCATCTCCACGTGAGGCGGAAGACCCAGTGTCCCTTTCCACGTGCCACAGGGATCCTGGGACTCCTATCCATTTTCAAGAGGAGTCAGGCATCGTCTCCTTTCTAAGCATTGATCTCCGCGGTCCTCTCGAGTTTCCAAAGGATGTGAGGCTTCCGGTCGCGATGAGGCGGAGAACTAGGTCTTTCTCTGTGGTCTCCACAGGGGATTCAGACATCCCTTCGTCTTGGCAGATGCAAGGCGAGCCTGCATTCAATTCACTGCAGGGATATCAGGCCTTACTTCGAGTCAGAGCATATCCGTGTCCATTCCACTTGAGGCCACAAACTCAGGGTCCCTCTCACATACTTGTAGCTGAGAGAAGATTCCTCTTGAGGTGCTTGTGGAAAGTTGGTATCACTCTTGAGTCGAAGCCAGGGACTAAGCTCTCATCTCGAGTTGATTTGGGGTCCACGGAGCCCTTTCGTGTTGCTCCAGTGACCTCAGGATCCCTCTAGACTTGAGACAGTGTTCCTGGGTATTCTCTGGAGTGCCATCAAGGAAATAAAGGCTCCTTTCACGTTTGATGTGGAACACGGAATTGCTCTGCACGCAGTGCAGGGGAATCGGGCTTCATCTCGCGGCGAGGGGGAAGTCTCATGGTTTTCCTCGAGTTGCGGCTGGAACCTGGGGTATATTCTCGAGTTACGACGGGGAGGGCCCTTCCAGACACGTGTTGGTGCAGCGACATCAGGACTCCTGCCTAGGTGTGAGGGACACCTCGGGATTCTCCTCGAGTCTTGGCATGGCAATTGGGACGCGTCTCCACGTGAGACGGGAGACCCAGGGTCCCTTTCCAGGTGCCACAGGGATCCTGGGACTCCTATCCATTTTCCAGAGGAGTCAGGCATCGTCTCCTTTGGAAGCATTGATCTCCGCGGACCTCTCGAGTTTTCAAAGGATGTGAGGCCTCCGGTCGCGATGAGGCGAAGAGCTAGGTCTTTCTCTGTGGTCTCCACAGGGTATTCAGACATCCCTTCGTTTTGGGAGATGCAAGACGAGCCTGCTTTCACTTCACTGGAGGGATATTCGGCCTTACTTCGAGTCAGAGCATCTCTGTGTCCATTCCACTTGAGGCCACAAACTCAGGGTCCCTCTCACATACCTGTAGCTGAGAGAAGCCTCCTCTTGAGGTGCTTGTGGAAAGTTGTTATTCCTCTTGAGTCGAAGCCAGGGACTAAGCTCTCATCTCGAGTTGATTTGGGGTCCACGGAGCCCTTTCGTGTTGCCTCAGTGACCTCAGGATCCCTCTAGACTTGAGACAGTGATCTTGGGTTTTCTCTGGAGTGCCATCAAGGAAATCAAGGCTTTTTTCTCGTTTGATATGGAACACGGAATTGCTCTGCACGCAGTGCAGGGGAATCGGGCCTCACCTCCCAGCGAGTGGGAAGTCTCATGGTTTTTCTCGAGTTGCAGCCGGAACCTGGGGTATATTCTCGAGTTACGACGGGGAGGGCCCTTCCAGACACGTGTTTGTTCAGCGACATCAGGACTCCTGCCTAGGTGCGCGGGACACCTCGTGATTCTCCTCGAGTCTTGGCAAGGCAATAGGGACGCGTCTCCACGTGAGGCGGGAGACCCAGGGTCCCTTTCCACGTGCCACAGGGACCTGGGACTCCTATTCATTTTCAAGAGGAGTCAGGCATCGTCTCCTTTGGAAGCATTGATCTCCGCAGACCTCTCGAGTATTCAAAGGATGTGAGACCTCCGGTCGTGATGTGGCGAGAACTAAGTCTTTCTCTGTGGTCTCCACAGGGGATTAAGCCATCCCTTCGTCTTGGGAGATGCAAGACGAGCCTGCATTCAATTCACTGCGGGGATATCTGTCCTTACTTCTAGTCAGAGCATCTCGGTGTCCATTCCACTTGAGGCCACAAACTCAGGGTCCCTCTCACATACCTGTAGCTGAGAGAAGCCTCCTCTTGAGGTGCTTGTGGAAAGTTGGTATTCCTCTTGAGTCGAAGCCAGGGACTAAGCTCTCATCTCGAGTTGATTTGGCGTTCACGGAGCCCTTTCGTGTTGCTCCAGTGACCTCAGGATCCCTCTAGACTTGAGACAGTGATCTTGGGTTTTCTCTGGAGTGCCATCAAGGAAATCAAGGCTCCTTTCACGTTTGATGTGGAACACGGAATTGCTCTGCACGCAGTGCAGGGGAATCGGGCCTCATCTCGTGGCGAGGGGAAGTCTCATGGTTTTTCTCGAGTTGCGGACAGAACCTGGCGTATATTCTCGAGTTACGACGGGGAGGGCCCTTCCAGGCACTTGTTTGTTCAGCGACGTCAGGACTCTTGCCTAGGTGCGAGGGACACCTCGGGATTCTCCTTCACTCCAGGCATGGTAATTGGGACCCGTCTCCACGTGACGCAGGACACCACGGGTCCCTTTCCAATTGCCACAGGGATCCTGGAACTCCTATCCAATTTCAAGAGAGTCAGCAACGTCTCCTTTGGAAGCATTGATCTCCGCGGACCTCTCGAGTTTTCAAAGGATGTGAGGCCTCCGGTCGCGATGAGGCGGAGAACTAGGTCTTTCTCTGTGGTCTCCACAGGGGATTCAGACATCCCGTGCTCTTGGGAGATGCAGGACGAGCCTGCATTCAATTCACTGCAGGGATATCCGGCCTTACTTCGAGTCAGAGCATCTCGGTGTCCATTCCACTTGAGGCCACAAACTCAGGGTCCCTCTCGCATACCTGTAGCTGAGAGAAGCCTCCTCTTGAGGTGCTTGTGGAAAGTTGGTATTCCTCTTGAGTCGAAGCCAGGGACTAAGCTCTCATCTCGAGTTGATTTGGGGTCCACGGAGCCCTTTCATTTGGCTACAGTGACCTCAGGATCCCTCTAGACTTGAGACAGTGATCTTGGGTTTTCTCTGGAGTGCCATCAAGGAAATCAAGGCTTTTTTCTCGTTTGATGTGGAACACGGAATTGCTGTGCACGCAGTGCAGGGGAATCGGGCCTCACCTCCCAGCGAGTGGGAAGTCTCATGGTTTTTCTCGAGTTGCGGCCGGAACCTGGGGTATATTCTCGAGTTACGATGGGGAGGGCCCTTTCAGACACGTGTTTGTTCAGCGACGTCAGGACTCCTGCCTAGGTGCCATGAACACCACGGGATTCTCCTCGAGTCTTGGCATGGCAATTGGGACGCGTCTCCACGTGAGGCGGGAGACCCAGGGTCCCTTTCCACATGCCACAGGGATCCTGGGACTCCTATCCATTTTCAGGAGGATTCAGGCATCGTCTCATTTGGAAGCATTGATCTCCGAGGACCTCTCGAGTTTTCAAAGGATGTGAGGCCTCCGGTCACGATGAGGCGGAGAACTAGTTGTTTCTCTGTGGTCTCCACAGGGGATTCAGACACCCCTTCGTCTTGGGAGATGCAAGACGAGCCTGCATCCAATTCACTGCAGGGATATCCGGCCTTACTTCGAGTCAGAGCATCTCGGTGTCCATTCCACTTGAGGCCACAACCTCAGGGTCCCTCTCACATACCTGTAGCTGAGAGAAGCCTCCTCTTGAAGTGCTTGTGGAAAGTTGGTATTCCTCTTGAGTCGAAGCCAGGGACTAAACTCTCATCTCGAGTTGATTTGGGGTCCACGGAGCCCTTTCGTGTTGCTCCAGTGACCTCAGGATCCCTCTAGACTTGAGACAGTGATCTTGGGTTTTCTCTGGAGTGCCATCAAGCAAATCAAGGCTCCTTTCACTTTTGATGTGGAACACGGAATTGCTCTGCACGCAGTGCAGGGGAATCGGGCTTCATCTCGCGGCGAGGGGGAAGTCTCATGGTTTTTCTCGAGTTGCGGCTGGAACCTGGGGTATATTCTCGAGTTACGACGGGGAGGACCATTCCAGACACGTGTTGGTGCAGCGACGTCAGGACTCCTGCCTAGGTGCGAATGACACCTCGGGATTCTCCTCGAGTGTTGGCATGGCAATTGGGATGCGTCTCCACGTGAGGCGGGAGACCCAGGGTCCCTTTCCACGTGCCACAGGGATCCTGGGACTCCTATCCATTTTCAAGAGGAGTCAGGCATCGTCTCCTTTGGAAGCATCGATCTCCGCGGACCTCTCGAGTTTTCAAAGGATGTGAGGCCTCCGGTCGATGAGGCGGAGAACTAGGTCTTTCTCTGTGGTCTCCACAGGGGATTCAGCCATCCCTTCGTTTTGGGAGATGCAAGACGAGCCTGCTTTCACTTCACTGGAGGGATATTCGGCCTTACTTCGAGTCAGAGCATCTCGGTGTCCATTCCACTTGAGGCCACAAACTCAGGGTCCCTCTCACATACCTGTAGCTGAGAGAAGCCTCCTCTTGAGGTGCTTGTGGAAAGTTGTTATTCCTCTTGAGTCGAAGCCAGGGACTAAGCTCTCATCTCGAGTTGATTTGGGGTCCACGAGCCCTTTCGTGTTGCCTCAGTGACCTCAGGATCCCTCCAGACTTGAGACAGTGATCTTGGGTTTTCTCTGGAGTGCCATCAAGCAAATCAAGGCTCCTTTCAGGTTTGATGTGGAACACGGAATTGCTCGGAACGCAGTGCAGGGGAATCTGGCCTCATCTCGCGGCGAGGGGGAAGTCTCATGGTTTTTCTCGAGTTGCGGCTGGAACCTGGAGTATATTCTCGAGTTACGACGAGGAGGGCCCTTCCAGACACGTGTTTGTTCAGCGACATCAGCAATCCTGCCTAGGTGCGAGGGACACCTCGGGATTCTCCTCGAGTCTTGGCATGGCAATTGGGACGCGTCTCCCCCAGAGGCTGGATACCCAGGGTCCCTTTCCATGTACCACAGGGATCCTGGGACTCCTATCCATTTTCAAGAGGAGTCAGGCATCGTCTCCTTTGGAAGTATTGATCTCCGCGGACCTCTCGAATTTTCAAAGGATATGAGGCCTCCGGTTGCGTTGAGGCAGAGGACTAGGTCTTTCTCTGTGGTCTACACAGGGGATACCGACAACCCTTCGTCTTGGGGGATTCAAGACGAGCCTGCATTCAATTCACTGCAGGGATATCCGGCCTTACTTCGAGTCAGAGCATCTCGGTGTCCATTTCACTTTAGGCCACAAACTCAGGGTCCCTCTCACATACCTGTACCTGAAAGAAGCCTCCTCTTGAGGTGCTTGTGGAAAGGTGGTATTCCTCTTGAGTCGAAGCCAGGGACTAAGCTCTCATCTCGAGTTGATTGGGGGATCACGGAGCCCTTTCGTTTTTCTACAGTGACCTCAGGATCCCTCTAGACTTGAGACAGTGATCTTGGGCTTTCTCTGGAGTGCCATCAAGGAAATCAAGGCTTTTTTCTCATTTGATGTGGTACACGGAATTGCTCTGCTCGCAGTGCAGTGGAATTGGACCTCACCTCCCAGCGAGTGGAAAGTCTCATGGTTTTTCTCGAGGTGCAGCCAGAACCTGGGGTATATTCTCGAGTTAAGACGGGGAGGGCCCTTTCAGACACGTGTTTGTTCAGCGACGTCAGGACTCCTGCCTAGGTGTGAGGGACACCTCGGGATTCTCCTCGAGTGTTGGCATGGCAATTGGGACGCGTCTCCACGTGAGGCGGGAGACCCAGGGTCCCTTTCCACGTGCCACAGGGATCCTGGGACTCCTATCCATTTTCAAGAGGAGTCAGGCATCGTCTCCTTTGGAAGCATTGATCTCCGCGGACCTCTCGAGTTTTCAAAGGATGCGAGGCCTCCGGTCGCGATGAGACGGAGAACTAGGTCTTTCTCTGTGGTCTCCACAGGGTATTCAGACATCCCTTCGTCTTGGGAGCTGCAAGACGAGCCTGCATTCAATTCACTACAGGGATATCCTGCCTTACTTCGAGTCAGAGCATGTCGGTGTCCATTCCACTTGAGGCCACAAACTCAGGGTCCCTCTCACATACCTTTAGCTGAGAGAATCCTCCTCTTGAGGTGCTTGTGGAAAGTTGTTATTCCTCTTGAGTCGAAGCCAGGGACTAAGCTCTCATCTCGAGTTGATTTGGGGTCCACGAGCCCTTTCGTGTTGCCTCAGTGACCTCAGGATCCCTCCAGACTTGAGACAGTGATCTTAGGTTTTCTCTGGAGTGCCATCAAGCAAATCAAGGCTCCTTTCAGGTTTGATGTGGAACACGGAATTGCTCGGCACGCAGTGCAGGGGAATCGGGCCTCATCTCGCGGCGAGGGGGAAGTCTCATGGTTTTTCTCGAGTTGCGGCTGGAACCTGGGGTATATTCTCGAGTTACGACGGGGAGGGCCCTTCCAGACACGTGTTTGTTCAGCGACGTCAGCACTCCTGCCTAGGTGCGAGGGACACCTCGGGATTCTCCTCAAGTCTTGGCATGGCAATTGGGACGTATCTCCATGTGAGGCTGGATACCCAGGGTCCCTTTCCATGTACCACAGGGATCCTGGGACTCCTATCCATTTTCAAGAGGAGTCAGGCATCGTCTCCATCGGAAGTATTGATCTCCGCGGACCTCTCGAGTTTTCAAAGGATATGAGGCTTCCGGTTGCGATGACGCGGAGGACTAGGTCTTTCTCTGTGGTCTCCACAGGGGATTCAGACAACCCTTCGTCTTGGGAGATGCAAGACGAGCCTGCATTCAATTCACTGCAGGGATATCTGGCCTTACTTCGAGTCAGAGCATCTTGGTGTCCATTCCACTTGAGGCCACAAACTCAGGGTCCCTCTCACATACCTGTAGCTGAGAGAAGCCTCCTCTTCAGCTGCTTGTGGAAAGGTGGTATTCCTCTTGAGTCGAAGCCAGGGACTAAGCTCTCATCTCGAGTTGATTTGGGGACCACGGAGCCCTTTCGTTTTTCTACAGTGATCTCAGGATCCCTCTAGACTTGAGACAGTGATCTTGGGTTTTCTCTGTAGTGCCATCAAGGAAATCAAGGCTTTTTTCTCATTTGATGTGGAACACGGAATTGCTCTGCACGCAGTGCAGGGGAATCGGGCCTCACCTCCCAGCGAGTGGGAAGTCTCATGGTTTTTCTCGAGTTGCGGCCGGAACCTGGGGTATATTCTCGAGTTACGATGGGGAGGGCCCTTTCAGACACGTGTTTGTTCAGCGACGACAGGACTCCTGCGTAGGTGCCATGGACACCTCGGGATTCTCCTCGAGTCTTGGCATGGCAATTGGGACGCGTCTCCACGTGAGGCGGGAGACCCAGGGTCCCTTTCCACGTGCCACAGGGACCTGGGACTCCTATCCATTTTCAAGAGGAGTCAGGCATTGTCTCCTTTGGAAGCATTGATCTCCACGGACCTCTCGAGTTTTCAAAGGATGCGAGGCCTCCGGTCGCGATGAGGCGGAGAACTAGGTCTTTCTCTGTGGTCTCCACAGGGTATTCAGACATCCCTTCGTCTTGGGAGCTGCAAGACGAGCCTGCATTCAATTCACTACAGGGATATCCTGCCTTACTTCGAGTCAGAGCATGTCGGTGTCCATTCCACTTGAGGCCACAAAATCAGGGTCCCTCTCACATACCTGTAGCTGAGAGAAGCCTCCTCTTGAGGTGACTGTAGAAAGTTGGTATTCCTCTTGAGTCGAAGCCAGGGACTAAGCTCTCATCTCGAGTTGATTTGGGGTCCATGGAGGCCTTTCGTGTTGCAACAGTGACCTCAGGATCCCTCTAGACTTGAGACAGTGATGTTTGGTTTTCTCTGGAGTGCCATCAAGGAAATCAAGGCTCCTTTCACGTTTGATGTGGAACACGGAATTGCTCTGCACCCAGTGCAGGGGAATCGGGCCTCATCTCGCGGCGAGGGGGAAGTCTCATGGTTTTTCTCGAGTTGCGGCTGGAACCTGGGGTATATTCTCGAGTTACGACGGGGAGCGCCCTTCCAGACACGATTTCTTCAGCGACGTCAGAACTCCTGCCTAGGTGCAATGGACACCTCGGGATTCTCCCCGAGGTTTCGCATCACAATTGGGATGTGTCTCCACGTGAGGCGGGAGACCCAGTGTCCCTTTCCACGTGCCACAGGGTCCTGGGACTCCTATACATGTTCAAGAGGAGTCAGGCATCGTCTCCTTTGGAAGCATGGATCTCCGCGGACCTCTCAAGTTTTCAAAGGATGTGAGGCCTCCGATCGCGATGTGGCGAGAACTAGGTCTCTCTCTGTGGTCTCCACAGGGGATTCAGACATCCCTTCATCTTGGGAGATGGAAGACGAGCCTGCATTCAATTCACTGCAGGGATATCTGTCCTTACTTCGAGTCAGAGTATCTCGTTGTCCATTCCACTTGAGGCCACAAACTCAGGGTCCCTCTCACATACCTGTAGCTGAGAGAAGCCTCCTCTTGACGTGCTTGTGGAAAGTTGGTATTCCCCTTGAGTTGAAGCCAGGGACTAAGCTCTCATCTCGAGTTGATTTGGGGTGCACGGAGCCCTTTCGTGTTGCTCCATTGTCGTCAGGATCCCTCTATACTTGAGACAGTGATCTTGGGTTTTCTCTGCAGTGCCATCAAGGAAATCAAGGTTCCTATCACGTTTGATGTGGAACACGGAATTGCTCTGCAGCCAGACCAGCGGAATCGGGCCTCATCTCGCGGCGAGGGGGAAGTCTCATGGTTTTTCTCGAGTTGAGACCGGACCCTGGGGTATATTCTCAAGTTATGACGGGGAGGGCCCTTCCAGACACGTGTTTGTTCAGCGACTTCAGGACTCCTGCCTAGGTGCGAGGGACACCTCGGGATTCTCCTCGAGTCTTGGCATGGCAATTGGGACGCGTCTCCACGTGAGGTGGCAGACCCAGGTTCCCTTTCCACGTGCCACAGGGATCCTGGGACTCCTATCCATTTTCAAGAGGAGTCAGGCATCGTCTCCTTTGGAAGCATTGATCTCGGTGGACCTCTCGAATTTTCAAAGGATGTGAGGCCTCCGGTTCGCGATGAGGTGGAGAACTAGGTCTTTCTCTGTGGTCTCTACAGGGGATTCAGACATCCCTTCGTCTTGGGAGATGCAAGACGAGCCTGCATTCAATTCACTGCAGGGATATCCGGCCTTACTTCGAGTCAGAGCATCTCGGTGTTCATTCCACTTGAGGCCACAAACTCAGGGTCCCTCTCAAATACCTGTAGCTGAGAGAAGCCTCCTCTTGAGGTGTTTGTGGAAAGTTGGTATTCCTCTTGAGTCGAAGCCAGGGACTAAGCTCTCATCTCCAGTGATTTGCGGTACACGGAGCACCCTTGTGTTGCTACAGTGACCTCAGGATCCCTCTAGACTTGAGACAGTGATCTTGGGTTTTCTCTGGAGTGCCATCAAGGAAATCATGTCTCCTTTCACGTTTGATGTGGAACACGGAATTGCTCTGCACGCAGTGCAGGGGAATCAGGCCTCATATCGCGGCGAGGGGGAAGTCTCATGGTTTTTCTCGAGTTGCGGCCGGAACCGGGGGTATATTCTCGAGTTACGACGGGACGGCCCTTCCAGACACGTGTTTGTTCAGCGACGTCAGGACTCCTGCCTAGGTGCGAGGGACACCTCGGGATTCTCCTCGAGTCTTGGCATGGCAATTGGGACGCGTCTCCCCGTGAGGCCGAAGACCCAGTGTCCCTTTCCACGTGCCAAAGAATCGTGGGACTCCTATCCATTTTCAAGAAGACTCAGGCATCGTCTCCTTTGGAAGCATTGATCTCTGCGGACCTCTCGAGCATTCAAAGGATGTGAGGCCTCCGGTCGGGATGAGGCGGAGAGCTAGGTCTTTGTCTGTGGTCTCCACAGGGGATTCAGACATCCCTTCGTCTTGGGAGATGCAAGACGAGCCTGCATTCAATTCACTGCAGGGATATCCGGCCTTACTTCGAGCCAGAGCATCTCGGTGTCCATTCCACTATAGGCCACAAATTCAGGGTCCCTCTCACATACCTTTAGCTGAGAGAAGCCTCCTCTTGAGGTGCTTGTGGAAAGTAGGTATTCCTCTTGAGTCGAAGCCAGGGACTAAGCTCTCATCTCGAGTTGATTTGGGGTCCACGGAGCCCTTTCGTGTTCCTCCAGTGACCTGAGGTTCCCTCTAGACTTGAGACAGTGATCTTGCGTTTTCTCTCGAGTGCCATCAAGGAAATCAAGTCTCCTTTCAGGTTTTATGTGGAACACGGAATTGCTCTGCACGCAGTGCAGGGGAATCGGGCCTCATCTCGCGGCGAGGGGGAAGTCTCATGGTTTTTCTCGAGTTGCGGCCGGAACCTGGGGTATAATCTCGAGTTAAGACGGGGTGGGCCCTTCCAGACACGTGTTTGTTCAGCGACGTCAGGACTCCTGCCTAGGTGCGAGGGACACCTCGGGATTCTCCTCGAGTCTTGGCATGGTAATTGGGCCGCGTTTCCACTTGAGGCGGGAGACCCAGAGTCCCTTTCCACGTGCCACAGGGATCCTGGGACTCCTATCCATTTTCAAGAGGAGTCAGGCATCGTCTCCTTTGGTAGCATTGATCTCCGTGGACCTCTCGAGTTTTCAAAGGATGTGAGGCATCCGGTCTCGATGAGGCTGAGAACTAGATCTTTCTCTGTGGACTCCACAGGGGATTCAGACATCCCTTCGTCTTGGGAGATGCAAGACGAGCCTGCATTCAATTCACTGCAGGGATATCCGGCCTTACTTCGAGTCAGAGCATCTCGGTGTCCATTCCACTTGAGGCCACAAACTTAGGGTCCCTCTCACATACCTGCAGCTGAGAGAAGCCTCCTCTTGAGGTGCTTGTGGAAAGTTGGTATTCCTCTTGAGTCGAATCCAGGGACTAAGCTCTCATCTCGAGTTGATTTGGGGTCCACGGAGCCCTTTCGTGTTGCTCCATTGACCTCAGGATCCCTCTAGACTTGAGACAGTGATCTTGGGTTTTCTCTGTAGTGCCATCAAGGAAATCAAGGCTCCTTTTACGTTTGATGTGGAACACGGAATTGCTCTGCATGCAGTGCAGGGGAATCGGGTCTCGTCTCGCGGCGAGGGGGAAATCTCATGGTTTTTCTCGAGTTGGGGCTGGAACCTGGGGTATAATCTCGAGTTTAGACAGGTAGGCCCCTTCCAGAAACGTGTTTGTTCAGCGAGGTCAGGACTCCTGCCTAGGTGCGAGGGACACCTCGGTATTCTCCTCGAATCTTGGCATGGCAATTGGGACGCGTCTCCACGTGAGCCGGGAGACCCAGGGTCCCTTTCCACGTGCCACAGGGATCCTGGGACTCCTATCCATTTTCAGGAGGAGTCAGGCATCGTCTCCTTTGGAAGCATTAATCTCCGCGGACCTCTCGAGTTTTCAAAGGATGTTAGGCCTCCGGTCGCGATGAGGCGGAGAACTTGGACTTTCTCTGTGGTCTCCACAGGGGACTCAGACATCCCTTCGTCTTGGGAGATGCAAGACGAGCCTGCATTCCATTCAATGCAGGGATATCCGGCCTTACTTCCAGTCAGAGCATCTCGGTGTCCATTCCACTTTAGGCCACAAACTCATGGTCCCTCTCACATACCTGTAGCTGAGAGAAGCCTCCTCTTGAGGTGCTTGTGGAAAGTTGGTATTCCTCTTGAGTCGAAGCCAGGGACTAAGCTCTCATCTCGAGATGATTTGGAGTCCACGGAGACCTTTCTTTTTGCAACAGTGACCTCAGGATCCTTCTAGACTAGAGACAGTGATCTTGGGTTTTCTCTGGAGTGCCATCAAGGAAATCAAGGCTCCTTTCACGTTTGATGTGGAACACAGAATTGCTCTGCACGCAGTGCAGGGGAATCGGGCCTCATCTCGCGGTGAGGGGGAAGTCCTATGGTTTTTCTCGAGTTGCGGCCGGAACCTGGGGTATATTCTCGAGTTACGACGGGGAGGGCCCTTCCAGACACGTGTTTGTTCAGCGACGTCAGGACTCCTGCCTAGGTGCGAAGGACACCTCGGGATTCTCCTCGAGTCTTGGCATGGCAATTGGGACGCGTCTCCACGTGAGGCGGGAGACCCAGGGTCCCTTTCCACGTGCCACAGTGATCCTGGGACTCCTATCTATTTTCAAGAGGCGTCAGGCATCGTCTCCTTTGGAAGCATTGATCTCCGCGGACCTCTCGAGTTTTCAAAGGATGTGAGGCCTCCGGTCGCGTTGAGGCGGAGGATTAGGTCATTCTCTGTGGTCTCCACAGGGGATTCAGACATCCCTTTGTCTTGGGAGATGGAAGACGTGCCTGCATTCAATTCACTGCAGGGATATCCGGCCTTACTTCGAGTCAGAGCATCTCGGTGTCCATTCCACTTGAGGCCACAAAGTCAGGGTCCCTCTCACATACCTGTAGCTGAGAGAAGCCTCCTCTTGAGGTGCTTGTGGAAAGTTGGTATTCCTCTTGAGTCAAAGCTAGGGTCTAAGCTCTCATTTCGAGTTTATTTGGGGTCCACGGAGTCCTTTCATGCTTCTACAGTGGCCTCAGCATCCCTCTAGACTTGAGACAGTGACTTTTGGTTTTCTCTGGAGTGCCATCAAGGAAATCAAGGCTCCTTTAACGTTTGATGTGGAACATGGAATTGCTCTGCACGCAGTGCAGGGGAATCGGGCCTCATCTCGCGGCGAGGGGGAAGTCTCATGGTTTTTCTTGAGTTGCGGCCGGAACCTGGGGTATATTCTCGAGTTACGACGGGGAGGGCCCTTCCGGACACGTGTTTGTTCAGCGTCGTCAGGACTCCTGCCTAGGTGCGAGGGACACCTCGGGATTCTCCTCGAGTCTTGGCATGGCAATTGGGACGCGTCTCCACGTGAGTCGGGAGGCCCAGGGTCCCTTTCCACGTGCCACAGGGATTCTGGGATTCCTATCCATTTTCAAGAGGATTCAGGCATTGTCTCCTTTGGAAGCATTGATCTCCGCCGACCTCTCGAGTTTTCAAAGGATGTGAGGACTCCGGTCACGATGAGGCGGAGGACTAGGTCTTTCTCTGTTGCCTCCACAGGGGATTCAGACATCCCTTCGTCTTGGGAGATGCAAGACGAGCCTGCATTCACTTCACTGCAGGGATATCCGGCCTTACTTCGAGTCAGAGCATCTCGGTGTCCATTCGACTTGAGGCCACACACTCAGGGTCCCTCTCACCTACCTGTAGCTGAGAGAAGTGTCCTCTTGAGGTGCTTGTGGAAAGTTGGTATTCCTCTTGAGTCGAAGCCAGGGACTAAGCTCTCATCTCGAGTTGATTTGGGGTCCACGGAGCCCTTTCGTGTTGCTCCAGTGATCTCAGGATCCCTCTAGACTTGAGACAGTGATCTTGGGTTTTCTCTGGAGTGCCATCAAGGAAATCAAGGCTCCTTTCACGTTTGATGTGAAACACGGAATTGCTCTGCACGCAGTGCAGGGGAATCGGGCCTCATCTCGCGGCGAGGGGGAAGTCTCATGGTGTTTCTCGAGTTGTGGCCGGAACCTGGGGTATATTCTCCAGTTACGACGGGCGGGCCCTTCCAGACACGTGTTTGTTCAGCGACCTCAGGACTCCTGCCTAGGTGCGAGGGACACCTCGGGATTCTCCTCGAGTCTTGGCATGGCAATTGGGACGCGTCTCCACGTGAGGCGGGAGACCCAGGGTCCCTTTCCACGTGCCACAGGGATCCTGGGACTCCTATCCATTTTCAAGAGGAGTCAGGCATCGTCTCCTTTGGAAGCATTGATCTCCGAGGACCTCTCGAGTTTTCAAAGGATGTGATGCCTCCAGTCTCCATGAGGCGGAGGACTAGGTCTTTCTCTGTCATCTCCACAGGGGATTCAGACATCCCTTCGTCTTGGGAGATTCAAGACGAGCCTGCATTCAATTCACTGCAGGGATATCCGGCCTTACTTCGAGTCAGAGCATCTCGGTGTCCATTCCATTTGAGGCCACAAACTCAGGGTCTTTCTCACATACCTGTAGCTGAGAGAAGCCTCCTCTTGAGGTGCTTGTGGAAAGTTGGTATTCCTCTTGAGTCGAAGCCAGGGACTAAGCTCTCATCTCGAGTTGATTTGGGGTCCACGGAGCCCTTTCGTGTTGCTCCAGTGACCTCAGGATCCCTCTAGACTTGAGACAGTGATCTTGGGTTTTCTCTGGAGTGCCATCAAGGAAATCAAGGCTCCTTTCAAGTTTGATGTGGAACACGGAATTGCTCTGCACGCAGTGCAGGGGAATCGGGCCTCATCTCGCGGCAAGATGGATGTCTCATGCTTTTTCTGAAGTTGCGGCCGAAACCTGGGGTATATTCTCGAGTTACGACGGGGAGGGCCCTTCCAGACAAGTGTTTGTTCAGCGACATCAGGACTCCTGCCTAGGTGCGAGGGACACCTCGGGATTCTCCTCGAGTCTTGGCATGGCAATTGGGACGCGTCTCCACGTGAGGCGGGAGACCCAGGGTCCCTTTCCACGTGCCACAGGGATCCTGGGACTCCTATCCATTTTCAAGAGGAGTCAGGCATCTTCTCCTTTGGAAGCATTGATCTCCGTGGACCTCTCGAGTTTTCAAAGGATGTGAGGCGTTCGGTCGCGATGAGACAGAGAATGAGGTCTTTCTCTGTGGACTCCACAGGGGATTCAGACAACCCTTCGTCTTGGGAGATGCAAGACGAGCCTGCATTCAATTCACTGCAGGGATATCCGGCCTTACTTCGAGTCAGAGCATCTCGGTGTCCATTCCACTTGAGGCCACAAACTCAGGGTCCCTCTCACATACCTGTAGCTGAGAGAAGCCTCCTCTTGAAGTGCTTGTGGAAAGTTCGTATTCCTCTTGAGTCGAAGCCAGGGACTAAGCTCTCATCTCGAGATGATTTGGGGTCCACGGAGCCCTTTCCTGTTGGTCCAGTGACCTCAGGATCCCTCTAGATTTGAGACAGTGATCTTGGGTTTTCTCTGGAGTGTCATCAAGGAAATCAAGGCTCCTTTCACTTTTGATGTGGAACACGGAATTGCTCTGCATGCATTGCAGGGGAATCGGGCCTCATCTCGCGGCGAGGGGGAAGTCTCATGGTTTTTCTCGAGTTGCGGCCGGAACCTAGGGTATATTCTCGAGTTACGACGGGAAGGGCCCTTCCAGACACGTGTTTGTTCAGCGACGTCAGGACTCCTGCCTAGGTGCGAGGGACACCTCGGGATTCTCCTTAAGCCTTGGCATGGCAATTGGGATGCGTCTCCACGTGAGGCGGGAGACCCAGGGTCCCTTTCCACGTGTCACAGGGATCCTCGGACTCCTATCCATTTTCAAGAGGAGTCAGGCATCGTCTCTTTTGGAAGCATTGATCTCCGCGGACCTCTCGAGTTTTCAAAGGATGTGAGGCCTCCGGTCACGATGAGGCGGAGAACTAGGTCTTTATCTGTTGTCTCCACAGGGGATTCAGACATCCCTTCGTCTTGGGAGATGCAAGACGAGCCTACATTCAATTCAATGCAGGGATATCTGGCCTAACTTCGAGTCAGAGCATCTTGGTGTCCATTCCACTTGAGGCCACAAACTCAGGGTCCCTCTCACATACCTGTAGCTGAGAGAAGCCTCCTCTTGAGGTGCTTGTGGAAACTTGGTATTCCTCTTGAGTCGAAGCCAGGGACTAAGCTCTCATCTCGAGTTGATTTTGGGTCCACGGAGCCCTTTCGTGTTGCTCCAGTGACCTCAGGATCCCTCTAGACTTGAGACAGTGATATTGGGATTTCTCTGGAGTGCCATCAATTAAATCAAAGCTCCTTTCAAGTTTGATATGGAACACGGAATTGCTCTGCACGCAGTGCAGGGGAATTGGGCCTCATTTCGCGTTGAGGGGGAAGTCTCATGGTTTTTCTTGAGTGGCGGCCACATCCTGGGGTATATTCTCGAGTTACGACGGGGAGGGCCCTTCCAGACACGTGTTTGTTCAGCGACGTCAGGACTCCTGCCTAGGTGCGAAGGACACCTCGGGATTCTCCTCGAGTCTTGGCATGGCAATTGGGACGCATCTCCACGTGAGGCGGGAGACCCAGGTAACCTTTCCACGTGCCACAGGGATCCTGGGACTCCTATCCATTTTCAAGAGGAGTCAGGCATCATCTCCTTTGGAAGCATTGATCTCCGCGGACCTCTCGAGTTTTCAAAGGATGTGAGCCCTAAGGTCGCGATGAGGCGGAGGACTAGGACTTTCTCTGTGGTCTCCACAGGGGATTCAGACATCCCTTCGTCTTGGGAGATGCAAGACTAGCCTGCATTCAATTCACTGCAGGGATATCCGGCCTCACTTCGAGTCAGTGCATCTCGGTGTCCATTCCACTTGAGGCCACAAAATCAGGGGCCCTCGCACATACCTGTATCTGAGAGAAGCCTCCTCTTGAGGTGCTTGTGGAAAGTTGGTATTCCTCTTGATTCGAAGCCAGGGACTAAGCTCTCATCTCGAGTTGATTTGGGGCCCACGGAGCCCTTTCGTGTTGCTCCAGTGACCTCAGGATCCCTCTACACTTGAGACAGTGATCTTGGGTTTTCTCTGGAGTGCCATCAAGGAAATCAAGGCTCCTTTCACTTTTGATGTCGAACACGGAATTGCTCTGCTCGCAGTGCAGGGTAATCAGGCCTCATCTCGCGGTGAGGGGGAAGTCTCATGGTTTTTCTCGAGTTGCGGCCGGAACCAGGGTAATATTCTCGAGTTACGACTGGCAGGGCCCTTCCAGACACGTGTTTGTTCAGCGACGTCAGGACTCCTGCCTAGGTGCGAGGGACACCTCGGGATTCTCCTCGAGTCTTGGCATGGTAATTGGGACGCGTCTCCACGTGAGGCGGGAGACCCAGGGTCCCTTTCCACGTGCCACAGGGATCCTGGGACTCCTATCCATTTTCAAGAGGAGTCAGGCATCGTCTCCTTTGGAAGCATTGATCTACGCAGACATCTCGAGTTTTCAAAGGATGTGAGGCCTCCGGTAGAGATGAGGCGGAGGACTAGGACTTTCTCTGTGGTCTCCACAGGGGATTCAGACATCCCTTCATCTTGGGAGATGCAAAACGAGCCTGCATTCAATTCACTGCAGGTATATCCAGCCTTACTTCGAGTCAGAGCATCTCGGTGTCCATTCCAATTGAGGCCACAAAATCAGGGTCCCTCTCACATACCTGTAGGTGAGAGAAGCCTCCTCTTGAGGTGCTTGTGGAAAGTTGGTATTCCTCTTGAGTCGAAGCCAGGGACTAAGCTCTCATCTCGAGTTGATTTGGGGTACACGGAGCCCTTTCGTGTTGCTACAGTGACCTCAGGATCCCTCTAGACTTGAGACAGTGATCGTGGGTTTTCTCTGGAGTGCCATCAAGGAAATCAAGGCTCCTTTTACGTTTGATGTGGAACACGGAATTGCTCTGCACGCAGTGCAGGGGAATCGGGCCTCATCTCGCGGCGAGGAGGATGTCTCATGGTTTCTCTCGAGTTGTGGCCGGAACCTGGGGTATATTCTCGAGTTAAGACAGGGAGGGCCCTTCCAGACCCGTGTTTGTTCAGCGACGTCAGGACTCCTGCCTAGGTGCGAGGGACAACTCGGGATTGTCCTTGAGTCTTGGCATGGCAATTGGGACGCGTCTCCACGTTTGGCGGGAGACCCAGTGTCCCTTTCCACGCGCCACAGGGATCCTGGGACTCCTGTCCATTATCAAGAGGAGTCCGGCATCGTCTCCTTTGGAAGCATTGATCTCCGCGGACCTCTCGAGTTTTCAAAGGATGTGAGGCCTCCGCTCGCGATGAGGCGGAGAACTAGGTCTTTCTCTGTGGTCTCCACACTGGATTCTGACATCCCTTCGTCTTGGGAGATGCAAGACGAGCCTGCATTCAATTCACTGCAGGGATATCCGGCCTTACTTCGAGTCAGAGCATCTCGGTGTCCATTCCACTTGAGGCCACAAACTCAGTTTTCCTCTCACATACCTGTAGCAGAGAGAAGCCTCCTCTTGAGGTGCTTGTGGAAAGTTGGTATTCCTCTTGAGTTTAGCCAGGGACTAACCTTTCATCTCGACCTGATTTTGGGTCCACGGAGCCCTTTCGTGTTGCTACAGTGACCTCAGGATCCCTCTAGACTTGAGACAGTGATCTTGGGTTTTCTCTGGAGTGCAATTAAGGAAATCAAGGCTCCTTTCACGTTAGATGTGGAACACGGAATTGCTCTGCACACAGTGCAGCGGTATCATGCCTCATCTCAAGGCGAGGGGGAAGTCTCATTGTTTTTCTCGAGTTGCGGCCGGAACCTGGGGTATATTCTCGAGTTACGACGGGGAGGGCCCTTCCAGACACGTGTTTGTTCAGCGACGTCAGGACTCCTGCCTAGGTGCGAGGGACACCTCGGGATTCTCCTCAAGTATTGGCATGGCAATTGGGACGCATCTCCACGTGAGGCGGGAGACCCAGGGTCCCTTTCCACGTGCATCAGGGATCCTGGGACTCCTTTCCATTTTCAAGAGGAGTCAGGCATCGCTTGCTTTGGAAGCATTGATCTCCACGCACCTATCGAGTTTTCAAAGGATGTGAGGCCTCCGGTCGCGAGGAGGCGGAGAACTAGGTCTTTCTCTGTGGTCTCCACAGGGGATTCAGACATCCCTTCGTCTTGGGAGATGCAAGACGAGCCTGCATTCAATTCACTGCAGGGATATCCGGCCTTACTTCGAGTCAGAGCATCTCGGTGTCCATTCCACTTGAGGCCACAAACTCAGGGTCCCTCTCACATACCTGTAGCTGTGACAAGCCGCCTCTTGTGGTGCTTGTGGAAAGTTGGTATTCCTCTTGAGTCGAAGCCAGGGACTAACCTTTCATCTCGAGCTGATTTGGGGTTCACGGAGCCCTTTCACGTTGCTAAAGTGACCTCAGGATCCCTCTAGACTTGAGACAGTGATCTTGGGTTTTCTCTGGAGTGGCATCAAGGAAATCAAGGCTCCTTTCACGTTTGATGTGGAACACGGAATTGCTCTGCACGCAGTGCAGGGGAATCGGGCCTCATCTCGAGGCGAGGTGGAAGTCTCATTGTTTTTCTCGAGTTGCGGCCGGAACCTGGGGTATATTCTCGAGTTACGACGGGGAGGGCCCTTCCAGACACGTGTTTGTTCAGCGACGACAGGACTCGGGCCTAGGTGCGAGGGACACTTCGGGATTCTCCTCGAGTCTTGGCATGGCAATTGGGACGCGTTTCCACGTGAGGCGGGAGACCCAGGGTCCCTTTCCACGTGCCACAGGGATCCTGGGACTCCTATCCATTTTCAAGAGGAGTCCGGCATCGTCTCCTTTGGAAGCATTGATCTCCGCGGACCTCTCGAGTTTGCAAAGGGTGTGAGGCCTCCGGTCTCGATGAGGCGGAGGACTAGGTTTTTCTCTGTGGTCTCCACAGGGGATTCAGACATCCCTTCGTCTTGGGAGATGCAAGACGAGCCTGCATTCAATTCACTGCAGGGATATCCGGCCTTACTTCGAGTCAGAGCATCTCGGTGTCCATTCCACTTGAGGCCACAAACTCAGGGTCCCTCTCACATACCTGTAGCTGAGAGAAGCCTCCTCTTGAGGTGCTTGTGGAAAGTTTGTATTCCTCTTGAGTCGAAGCCAGGGACTAAGCTCTCATCTTGAGTTGATTTGGGGTCCACGGAGCCCTTTCGTGTTGCTCCAGTGACCTCAGGATCTCTCTAGACTTGAGACAGTGATCTTGGGTTTTCTCTGGAGTGCCATCAAGGAAATCAAGGCTCCTTTCACGTTTGATGTGTAACACGGAATTGCTCTGCACACAGTGCAGGGGAATCGGGCCTCATCTCGTGGCGAGTACGAAGTCTCATGGTTTTTCTCGAGTTGCGGCCGGAACCGGGGGTATATTCTCGAGTTACGACTGGGAGGGCCCTTCCAGACACGTGTTTGTTCAGCGACGTCAGGACTCCTGCCTAGGTGGGAGGGACACCTCAGGATTCTCCTCGTGTCTTGGCATGGCAATTGGGACGCGTCTCCACGTGAGGCGGGAGACCCAGGGTCCCTTCCAACGTGCCACAGGGATCCTGGGACTCCTATCCATTTTCAAGAGGAGTGAGGCATCGTCTCCTTTGGAAGCATTGATCTCCGTGGACCTCTCGAGTTTTCAAAGGGTGTGAGGCCTCCGGTCGCGATGAGGCGGAGAACTAGTTCTTTCTCTGTTGTCTCCACAGGGGATTCAGACATCCCTTCGTCTTGGGAGATGCAAGACGAGCCTGCATTCAATTCACTGCAGGGATATCCGGCCTTACTTCGAGTCAGAGCATCTCGGTGTCCATTCCACTTGAGGCCCCAAACTCAGGGGCCCTCTCACATACCTGTAGCTGAGAGAAGCCTCCTCTTGAGGTGCTTCTGGAAAGTTGGTATTCCTCTTGAGTCGAAGCCAGGGACTAAGCTCTCATCTCGAGTTGATTTGGGGTCCACGGATCCCTTTCCTGTTGCTCCAGTGACCTCAGGATCCCTCTAGACTTGAGCCAGTGATCTTGGGTTTTCTCTGGAGTGCCATCAAGGAAATCAAGGCTCCTTTCACGTTTGATGTGGAACTCGGAATTGCTCTGCACGCAGTGCAGGGGAATCGGGCCTCATATCGCGGCGAGGGGGAAGTCTAATGGTTTTTCTCGAGTTGCGGCCAGAACCTGTGGTATATTCTCGAGTTAGGACGGGGAGGGCCCTTCCAGACACGTGTTTGTTCAGCGACGTCAGGACTCCTGCCTAGGTGCGAGGGACACCTCGGGATTCTCCTCCAGGCTTGGCATGGCAATTGGGACGCGTCTTTACGTGAGGCGGGAGACCCAGGGTCCCTTTCCACGTGCCACAGGGATCCTGGGACTCCTATCCACTTTCAAGAGGAGTCAGGAATCGTCTCCTTGCGAAGCATTGATCTCCTCGGACCTCTCGAGTTTTCAAAGGATGTGAGGGATCCGTTCGCGTTGAGGCGGAGGACTAGGTCTTTTTCTGTGGTCTCCACAGGGGATTCAGACATCCCTTCGTCTTGGGAGATGCAAGACGAGCCTGCATTCAATTCACTGCAGGGATATCCGGCCTTAATTCGAGTCAGAGCATCTCAGTGTGCATTCCACTTGAGGCCACAAACTCAGGGTCCCTCTCACATACCTGTAGCTGAGAGAAGCCTCCTCTTGAGGTGCTTGTGGAAAGTTGGTATTCCTCTTGAGTCGAAGCCAGGGAATAAGCTCTCATCTCGAGTTGATTTGGGGTCCACAGAGCCCTTTCGTGTTGCTACAGTGACCACAGGATCCCTCTAGACTTGAGACAGTTATCTTGGATTTTCTCTGGAGTGCCATCAAGGAAATCAAGGTTCCTTTCACGTTTGATGTGGAACACGGAATTGCACTGCACGCAGTGTAGGGGAATCGGGCCTCATCTCGCGGCGAGGGGAAAGTCTCATGGTTTTTCTCGAGTTGCGGCCGGAACCTGGGGTATATTCTCGAGTTACGATGGGGAGGGCCCTTTCAGACACGTGTTTGTTCAGCGACGACAGGACTCCTGCGTAGGTGCCATGGACACCTCGGGATTCTCCTCGAGTCTTGGCATGGCAATTGGGACGCGTCTCCACGTGAGGCGGGAGACCCAGGGTCCCTTTCCACGTGCCACAGGGACCTGGGACTCCTATCCATTTTCAAGAGGAGTCAGGCATTGTCTCCTTTGGAAGCATTGATCTCCACGGACCTCTCGAGTTTTCAAAGGATGCGAGGCCTCTGGTCGCGATGAGGCGGAGAACTAGGTCTTTCTCTGTGGTCTCCACAGGGTATTCAGACATCCCTTCGTCTTGGGAGCTGCAAGACGAGCCTGCATTCAATTCACTACAGGGATATCCTGCCTTACTTCGAGTCAGAGCATGTCGGTGTCCATTCCACTTGAGGCCACAAAATCAGGGTCCCTCTCACATACCTGTAGCTGAGAGAAGCCTCCTCTTGAGGTGACTGTAGAAAGTTGGTATTCCTCTTGAGTCGAAGCCAGGGACTAAGCTCTCATCTCGAGTTGATTTGGGGTCCATGGAGGCCTTTCGTGTTGCAACAGTGACCTCAGGATCCCTCTAGACTTGAGACAGTGATGTTTGGTTTTCTCTGGAGTGCCATCAAGGAAATCAAGGCTCCTTTCACGTTTGATGTGGAACACGGAATTGCTCTGCACCCAGTGCAGGGGAATCGGGCCTCATCTCGCGGCGAGGGGGAAGTCTCATGGTTTTTCTCGAGTTGCGGCTGGAACCTGGGGTATATTCTCGAGTTACGATGGGGAGCGCCCTTCCAGACACGATTTCTTCAGCGACGTCAGAACTCCTGCCTAGGTGCAATGGACACCTCGGGATTCTCCCCGAGGTTTCGCATCACAATTGGGATGTGTCTCCACGTGAGGCGGGAGACCCAGTGTCCCTTTCCACGTGCCACAGGGTCCTGGGACTCCTATACATGTTCAAGAGGAGTCAGGCATCGTCTCCTTTGGAAGCATTGATCTCCGCGGACCTCTCAAGTTTTCAAAGGATGTGAGGCCTCCGATCGCGATGTGGCGAGAACTAGGTCTCTCTCTGTGGTCTCCACAGGGGATTCAGACATCCCTTCATCTTGGGAGATGGAAGACGAGCCTGCATTCAATTCACTGCAGGGATATCTGTCCTTACTTCGAGTCAGAGTATCTCGTTGTCCATTCCACTTGAGGCCACAAACTCAGGGTCCCTCTCACATACCTGTAGCTGAGAGAAGCCTCCTCTTGACGTGCTTGTGGAAAGTTGGTATTCCCCTTGAGTTGAAGCCAGGGACTAAGCTCTCATCTCGAGTTGATTTGGGGTACACGGAGCCCTTTCGTGTTGCTCCATTGTCGTCAGGATCCCTCTATACTTGAGACAGTGATCTTGGGTTTTCTCTGCAGTGCCATCAAGGAAATCAAGGTTCCTATCACGTTTGATGTGGAACACGGAATTGCTCTGCAGCCAGACCAGCGGAATCGGGCCTCATCTCGCGGCGAGGGGGAAGTCTCATGGTTTTTCTCGAGTTGAGACCGGACCCTGGGGTATATTCTCAAGTTATGACGGGGAGGGCCCTTCCAGACACGTGTTTGTTCAGCGACTTCAGGACTCCTGCCTAGGTGCGAGGGACACCTCGGGATTCTCCTCGAGTCTTGGCATGGCAATTGGGACGCGTCTCCACGTGAGGCGGCAGACCCAGGTTCCCTTTCCACGTGCCACAGGGATCCTGGGACTCCTATCCATTTTCAAGAGGAGTCAGGCATCGTCTCCTTTGGAAGCATTGATCTCGGTGGACCTCTCGAATTTTCAAAGGATGTGAGGCCTCCGGTTCGCGATGAGGTGGAGAACTAGGTCTTTCTCTGTGGTCTCTACAGGGGATTCAGACATCCCTTCGTCTTGGGAGATGCAAGACGAGCCTGCATTCAATTCACTGCAGGGATATCCGGCCTTACTTCGAGTCAGAGCATCTCGGTGTTCATTCCACTTGAGGCCACAAACTCAGGGTCCCTCTCAAATACCTGTAGCTGAGAGAAGCCTCCTCTTGAGGTGTTTGTGGAAAGTTGGTATTCCTCTTGAGTCGAAGCCAGGGACTAAGCTCTCATCTCCAGTGATTTGGGGTACACGGAGCACCCTTGTGTTGCTACAGTGACCTCAGGATCCCTCTAGACTTGAGACAGTGATCTTGGGTTTTCTCTGGAGTGCCATCAAGGAAATCATGTCTCCTTTCACGTTTGATGTGGAACACGGAATTGCTCTGCACGCAGTGCAGGGGAATCAGGCCTCATATCGCGGCGAGGGGGAAGTCTCATGGTTTTTCTCGAGTTGCGGCCGGAACCGGGGGTATATTCTCGAGTTACGACGGGACGGCCCTTCCAGACACGTGTTTGTTCAGCGACGTCAGGACTCCTGCCTAGGTGCGAGGGACACCTCGGGATTCTCCTCGAGTCTTGGCATGGCAATTGGGACGCGTCTCCCCGTGAGGCCGAAGACCCAGTGTCCCTTTCCACGTGCCAAAGAATCGTGGGACTCCTATCCATTTTCAAGAAGACTCAGGCATCGTCTCCTTTGGAAGCATTGATCTCTGCGGACCTCTCGAGCATTCAAAGGATGTGAGGCCTCCGGTCGGGATGAGGCGGAGAGCTAGGTCTTTGTCTGTGGTCTCCACAGGGGATTCAGACATCCCTTCGTCTTGGGAGATGCAAGACGAGCCTGCATTCAATTCACTGCAGGGATATCCGGCCTTACTTCGAGCCAGAGCATCTCGGTGTCCATTCCACTATAGGCCACAAATTCAGGGTCCCTCTCACATACCTTTAGCTGAGAGAAGCCTCCTCTTGAGGTGCTTGTGGAAAGTAGGTATTCCTCTTGAGTCGAAGCCAGGGACTAAGCTCTCATCTCGAGTTGATTTGGGGTCCACGGAGCCCTTTCGTGTTCCTCCAGTGACCTGAGGTTCCCTCTAGACTTGAGACAGTGATCTTGCGTTTTCTCTCGAGTGCCATCAAGGAAATCAAGTCTCCTTTCAGGTTTTATGTGGAACACGGAATTGCTCTGCACGCAGTGCAGGGGAATCGGGCCTCATCTCGCGGCGAGGGGGAAGTCTCATGGTTTTTCTCGAGTTGAGGCCGGAACCTGGGGTATAATCTCGAGTTAAGACGGGGTGGGCCCTTCCAGACACGTGTTTGTTCAGCGACGTCAGGACTCCTGCCTAGGTGCGAGGGACACCTCGGGATTCTCCTCGAGTCTTGGCATGGTAATTGGGCCGCGTTTCCACTTGAGGCGGGAGACCCAGAGTCCCTTTCCACGTGCCACAGGGATCCTGGGACTCCTATCCATTTTCAAGAGGAGTCAGGCATCGTCTCCTTTGGTAGCATTGATCTCCGTGGACCTCTCGAGTTTTCAAAGGATGTGAGGCATCCGGTCTCGATGAGGCTGAGAACTAGATCTTTCTCTGTGGACTCCACAGGGGATTCAGACATCCCTTCGTCTTGGGAGATGCAAGACGAGCCTGCATTCAATTCACTGCAGGGATATCCGGCCTTACTTCGAGTCAGAGCATCTCGGTGTCCATTCCACTTGAGGCCACAAACTTAGGGTCCCTCTCACATACCTGCAGCTGAGAGAAGCCTCCTCTTGAGGTGCTTGTGGAAAGTTGGTATTCCTCTTGAGTCGAATCCAGGGACTAAGCTCTCATCTCGAGTTGATTTGTGGTCCACGGAGCCCTTTCGTGTTGCTCCATTGACCTCAGGATCCCTCTAGACTTGAGACAGTGATCTTGGGTTTTCTCTGTAGTGCCATCAAGGAAATCAAGGCTCCTTTTACGTTTGATGTGGAACACGGAATTGCTCTGCATGCAGTGCAGGGGAATCGGGTCTCGTCTCGCGGCGAGGGGGAAATCTCATGGTTTTTCTCGAGTTGCGGCTGGAACCTGGGGTATAATCTCGAGTTTAGACAGGTAGGCCCCTTCCAGAAACGTGTTTGTTCAGCGAGGTCAGGACTCCTGCCTAGGTGCGAGGGACACCTCGGTATTCTCCTCGAATCTTGGCATGGCAATTGGGACGCGTCTCCACGTGAGCCGGGAGACCCAGGGTCCCTTTCCACGTGCCACAGGGATCCTGGGACTCCTATCCATTTTCAGGAGGAGTCAGGCATCGTCTCCTTTGGAAGCATTAATCTCCGCGGACCTCTCGAGTTTTCAAAGGATGTTAGGCCTCCGGTCGCGATGAGGCGGAGAACTTGGACTTTCTCTGTGGTCTCCACAGGGGACTCAGACATCCCTTCGTCTTGGGAGATGCAAGACGAGCCTGCATTCCATTCAATGCAGGGATATCCGGCCTTACTTCCAGTCAGAGCATCTCGGTGTCCATTCCACTTTAGGCCACAAACTCATGGTCCCTCTCACATACCTGTAGCTGAGAGAAGCCTCCTCTTGAGGTGCTTGTGGAAAGTTGGTATTCCTCTTGAGTCGAAGCCAGGGACTAAGCTCTCATCTCGAGATGATTTGGAGTCCACGGAGACCTTTCTTTTTGCAACAGTGACCTCAGGATCCTTCTAGACTGGAGACAGTGATCTTGGGTTTTCTCTGGAGTGCCATCAAGGAAATCAAGGCTCCTTTCACGTTTGATGTGGAACACAGAATTGCTCTGCACGCAGTGCAGGGGAATCGGGCCTCATCTCGCGGTGAGGGGGAAGTCCTATGGTTTTTCTCGAGTTGCGGCCGGAACCTGGGGTATATTCTCGAGTTACGACGGGGAGGGCCCTTCCAGACACGTGTTTGTTCAGCGACGTCAGGACTCCTGCCTAGGTGCGAAGGACACCTCGGGATTCTCCTCGAGTCTTGGCATGGCAATTGGGACGCGTCTCCACGTGAGGCGGGAGACCCAGGGTCCCTTTCCACGTGC
Source organism: Dama dama (assembly GCF_033118175.1). Taxonomy (NCBI): domain Eukaryota; kingdom Metazoa; phylum Chordata; class Mammalia; order Artiodactyla; family Cervidae; genus Dama; species Dama dama. Next base: position 49,435,989 of record NC_083682.1, on the reverse strand, counting down.
CACAGTGATCCTGGGACTCCTATCTATTTTCAAGAGGCGTCAGGCATCGTCTCCTTTGGAAGCATTGATCTCCGCGGACCTCTCGAGTTTTCAAAGGATGTGAGGCCTCCGGTCGCGTTGAGGCGGAGGATTAGGTCATTCTCTGTGGTCTCCACAGGGGATTCAGACATCCCTTTGTCTTGGGAGATGGAAGACGTGCCTGCATTCAATTCACTGCAGGGATATCCGGCCTTACTTCGAGTCAGAGCATCTCGGTGTCCATTCCACTTGAGGCCACAAAGTCAGGGTCCCTCTCACATACCTGTAGCTGAGAGAAGCCTCCTCTTGAGGTGCTTGTGGAAAGTTGGTATTCCTCTTGAGTCAAAGCTAGGGTCTAAGCTCTCATTTCGAGTTTATTTGGGGTCCACGGAGTCCTTTCATGCTTCTACAGTGGCCTCAGCATCCCTCTAGACTTGAGACAGTGACTTTTGGTTTTCTCTGGAGTGCCATCAAGGAAATCAAGGCTCCTTTAACGTTTGATGTGGAACATGGAATTGCTCTGCACGCAGTGCAGGGGAATCGGGCCTCATCTCGCGGCGAGGGGGAAGTCTCATGGTTTTTCTTGAGTTGCGGGCGGAACCTGGGGTATATTCTCGAGTTACGACGGGGAGGGCCCTTCCGGACACGTGTTTGTTCAGCGTCGTCAGGACTCCTGCCTAGGTGCGAGGGACACCTCGGGATTCTCCTCGAGTCTTGGCATGGCAATTGGGACGCGTCTCCACGTGAGTCGGGAGGCCCAGGGTCCCTTTCCACGTGCCACAGGGATTCTGGGATTCCTATCCATTTTCAAGAGGATTCAGGCATTGTCTCCTTTGGAAGCATTGATCTCCGCCGACCTCTCGAGTTTTCAAAGGATGTGAGGACTCCGGTCACGATGAGGCGGAGGACTAGGTCTTTCTCTGTTGCCTCCACAGGGGATTCAGACATCCCTTCGTCTTGGGAGATGCAAGACGAGCCTGCATTCACTTCACTGCAGGGATATCCGGCCTTACTTCGAGTCAGAGCATCTCGGTGTCCATTCGACTTGAGGCCACACACTCAGGGTCCCTCTCACCTACCTGTAGCTGAGAGAAGTGTCCTCTTGAGGTGCTTGTGGAAAGTTGGTATTCCTCTTGAGTCGAAGCCAGGGAATAAGCTCTCATCTCGAGTTGATTTGGGGTCCACGGAGCCCTTTCGTGTTGCTCCAGTGATCTCAGGATCCCTCTAGACTTGAGACAGTGATCTTGGGTTTTCTCTGGAGTGCCATCAAGGAAATCAAGGCTCCTTTCACGTTTGATGTGAAACACGGAATTGCTCTGCACGCAGTGCAGGGGAATCGGGCCTCATCTCGCGGCGAGGGGGAAGTCTCATGGTGTTTCTCGAGTTGTGGCCGGAACCTGGGGTATATTCTCCAGTTACGACGGGCGGGCCCTTCCAGACACGTGTTTGTTCAGCGACCTCAGGACTCCTGCCTAGGTGCGAGGGACACCTCGGGATTCTCCTCGAGTCTTGGCATGGCAATTGGGACGCGTCTCCACGTGAGGCGGGAGACCCAGGGTCCCTTTCCACGTGCCACAGGGATCCTGGGACTCCTATCCATTTTCAAGAGGAGTCAGGCATCGTCTCCTTTGGAAGCATTGATCTCCGAGGACCTCTCGAGTTTTCAAAGGATGTGATGCCTCCAGTCTCCATGAGGCGGAGGACTAGGTCTTTCTCTGTCGTCTCCACAGGGGATTCAGACATCCCTTCGTCTTGGGAGATTCAAGACGAGCCTGCATTCAATTCACTGCAGGGATATCCGGCCTTACTTCGAGTCAGAGCATCTCGGTGTCCATTCCATTTGAGGCCACAAACTCAGGGTCTTTCTCACATACCTGTAGCTGAGAGAAGCCTCCTCTTGAGGTGCTTGTGGAAAGTTGGTATTCCTCTTGAGTCGAAGCCAGGGACTAAGCTCTCATCTCGAGTTGATTTGGGGTCCACGGAGCCCTTTCGTGTTGCTCCAGTGACCTCAGGATCCCTCTAGACTTGAGACAGTGATCTTGGGTTTTCTCTGGAGTGCCATCAAGGAAATCAAGGCTCCTTTCAAGTTTGATGTGGAACACGGAATTGCTCTGCACGCAGTGCAGGGGAATCGGGCCTCATCTCGCGGCAAGATGGATGTCTCATGCTTTTTCTGAAGTTGCGGCCGAAACCTGGGGTATATTCTCGAGTTACGACGGGGAGGGCCCTTCCAGACAAGTGTTTGTTCAGCGACATCAGGACTCCTGCCTAGGTGCGAGGGACACCTCGGGATTCTCCTCGAGTCTTGGCATGGCAATTGGGACGCGTCTCCACGTGAGGCGGGAGACCCAGGGTCCCTTTCCACGTGCCACAGGGATCCTGGGACTCCTATCCATTTTCAAGAAGAGTCAGGCATCTTCTCCTTTGGAAGCATTGATCTCCGTGGACCTCTCGAGTTTTCAAAGGATGTGAGGCGTTCGGTCGCGATGAGACAGAGAATGAGGTCTTTCTCTGTGGACTCCACAGGGGATTCAGACAACCCTTCGTCTTGGGAGATGCAAGACGAGCCTGCATTCAATTCACTGCAGGGATATCCGGCCTTACTTCGAGTCAGAGCATCTCGGTGTCCATTCCACTTGAGGCCACAAACTCAGGGTCCCTCTCACATACCTGTAGCTGAGAGAAGCCTCCTCTTGAAGTGCTTGTGGAAAGTTCGTATTCCTCTTGAGTCGAAGCCAGGGACTAAGCTCTCATCTCGAGATGATTTGGGGTCCACGGAGCCCTTTCCTGTTGGTCCAGTGACCTCAGGATCCCTCTAGACTTGAGACAGTGATCTTGGGTTTTCTCTGGAGTGTCATCAAGGAAATCAAGGCTCCTTTCACTTTTGATGTGGAACACGGAATTGCTCTGCATGCATTGCAGGGGAATCGGGCCTCATCTCGCGGCGAGGGGGAAGTCTCATGGTTTTTCTCGAGTTGCGGCCGGAACCTAGGGTATATTCTCGAGTTACGACGGGAAGGGCCCTTCCAGACACGTGTTTGTTCAGCGACGTCAGGACTCCTGCCTAGGTGCGAGGGACACCTCGGGATTCTCCTTAAGCCTTGGCATGGCAATTGGGATGCGTCTCCACGTGAGGCGGGAGACCCAGGGTCCCTTTCCACGTGTCACAGGGATCCTCGGACTCCTATCCATTTTCAAGAGGAGTCAGGCATCGTCTCTTTTGGAAGCATTGATCTCCGCGGACCTCTCGAGTTTTCAAAGGATGTGAGGCCTCCGGTCGCGATGAGGCGGAGAACTAGGTCTTTATCTGTTGTCTCCACAGGGGATTCAGACATCCCTTCGTCTTGGGAGATGCAAGACGAGCCTACATTCAATTCAATGCAGGGATATCTGGCCTAACTTCGAGTCAGAGCATCTTGGTGTCCATTCCACTTGAGGCCACAAACTCAGGGTCCCTCTCACATACCTGTAGCTGAGAGAAGCCTCCTCTTGAGGTGCTTGTGGAAACTTGGTATTCCTCTTGAGTCGAAGCCAGGGACTAAGCTCTCATCTCGAGTTGATTTTGGGTCCACGGAGCCCTTTCGTGTTGCTCCAGTGACCTCAGGATCCCTCTAGACTTGAGACAGTGATATTGGGATTTCTCTGGAGTGCCATCAATTAAATCAAAGCTCCTTTCAAGTTTGATATGGAACACGGAATTGCTCTGCACGCAGTGCAGGGGAATTGGGCCTCATTTCGCGTTGAGGGGGAAGTCTCATGGTTTTTCTTGAGTGGCGGCCACATCCTGGGGTATATTCTCGAGTTACGACGGGGAGGGCCCTTCCAGACACGTGTTTGTTCAGCGACGTCAGGACTCCTGCCTAGGTGCGAAGGACACCTCGGGATTCTCCTCGAGTCTTGGCATGGCAATTGGGACGCATCTCCACGTGAGGCGGGAGACCCAGGTAACCTTTCCACGTGCCACAGGGATCCTGGGACTCCTATCCATTTTCAAGAGGAGTCAGGCATCATCTCCTTTGGAAGCATTGATCTCCGCGGACCTCTCGAGTTTTCAAAGGATGTGAGCCCTAAGGTCGCGATGAGGCGGAGGACTAGGACTTTCTCTGTGGTCTCCACAGGGGATTCAGACATCCCTTCGTCTTGGGAGATGCAAGACTAGCCTGCATTCAATTCACTGCAGGGATATCCGGCCTCACTTCGAGTCAGTGCATCTCGGTGTCCATTCCACTTGAGGCCACAAAATCAGGGGCCCTCGCACATACCTGTATCTGAGAGAAGCCTCCTCTTGAGGTGCTTGTGGAAAGTTGGTATTCCTCTTGATTCGAAGCCAGGGACTAAGCTCTCATCTCGAGTTGATTTGGGGCCCACGGAGCCCTTTCGTGTTGCTCCAGTGACCTCAGGATCCCTCTACACTTGAGACAGTGATCTTGGGTTTTCTCTGGAGTGCCATCAAGGAAATCAAGGCTCCTTTCACTTTTGATGTCGAACACGGAATTGCTCTGCTCGCAGTGCAGGGTAATCAGGCCTCATCTCGCGGTGAGGGGGAAGTCTCATGGTTTTTCTCGAGTTGCGGCCGGAACCAGCGTAATATTCTCGAGTTACGACTGGCAGGGCCCTTCCAGACACGTGTTTGTTCAGCGACGTCAGGACTCCTGCCTAGGTGCGAGGGACACCTCGGGATTCTCCTCGAGTCTTGGCATGGTAATTGGGACGCGTCTCCACGTGAGGCGGGAGACCCAGGGTCCCTTTCCACGTGCCACAGGGATCCTGGGACTCCTATCCATTTTCAAGAGGAGTCAGGCATCGTCTCCTTTGGAAGCATTGATCTACGCAGACATCTCGAGTTTTCAAAGGATGTGAGGCCTCCGGTAGAGATGAGGCGGAGGACTAGGACTTTCTCTGTGGTCTCCACAGGGGATTCAGACATCCCTTCATCTTGGGAGATGCAAAACGAGCCTGCATTCAATTCACTGCAGGTATATCCAGCCTTACTTCGAGTCAGAGCATCTCGGTGTCCATTCCAATTGAGGCCACAAAATCAGGGTCCCTCTCACATACCTGTAGGTGAGAGAAGCCTCCTCTTGAGGTGCTTGTGGAAAGTTGGTATTCCTCTTGAGTCGAAGCCAGGGACTAAGCTCTCATCTCGAGTTGATTTGGGGTACACGGAGCCCTTTCGTGTTGCTACAGTGACCTCAGGATCCCTCTAGACTTGAGACAGTGATCGTGGGTTTTCTCTGGAGTGCCATCAAGGAAATCAAGGCTCCTTTTACGTTTGATGTGGAACACGGAATTGCTCTGCACGCAGTGCAGGGGAATCGGGCCTCATCTCGCGGCGAGGAGGATGTCTCATGGTTTCTCTCGAGTTGTGGCCGGAACCTGGGGTATATTCTCGAGTTAAGACAGGGAGGGCCCTTCCAGACCCGTGTTTGTTCAGCGACGTCAGGACTCCTGCCTAGGTGCGAGGGACAACTCGGGATTGTCCTTGAGTCTTGGCATGGCAATTGGGACGCGTCTCCACGTTTGGCGGGAGACCCAGTGTCCCTTTCCACGCGCCACAGGGATCCTGGGACTCCTGTCCATTATCAAGAGGAGTCCGGCATCGTCTCCTTTGGAAGCATTGATCTCCGCGGACCTCTCGAGTTTTCAAAGGATGTGAGGCCTCCGCTCGCGATGAGGCGGAGAACTAGGTCTTTCTCTGTGGTCTCCACACTGGATTCTGACATCCCTTCGTCTTGGGAGATGCAAGACGAGCCTGCATTCAATTCACTGCAGGGATATCCGGCCTTACTTCGAGTCAGAGCATCTCGGTGTCCATTCCACTTGAGGCCACAAACTCAGTTTTCCTCTCACATACCTGTAGCAGAGAGAAGCCTCCTCTTGAGGTGCTTGTGGAAAGTTGGTATTCCTCTTGAGTTTAGCCAGGGACTAACCTTTCATCTCGACCTGATTTGGGGTCCACGGAGCCCTTTCGTGTTGCTACAGTGACCTCAGGATCCCTCTAGACTTGAGACAGTGATCTTGGGTTTTCTCTGGAGTGCAATTAAGGAAATCAAGGCTCCTTTCACGTTAGATGTGGAACACGGAATTGCTCTGCACACAGTGCAGCGGTATCATGCCTCATCTCAAGGCGAGGGGGAAGTCTCATTGTTTTTCTCGAGTTGCGGCCGGAACCTGGGGTATATTCTCGAGTTACGACGGGGAGGGCCCTTCCAGACACGTGTTTGTTCAGCGACGTCAGGACTCCTGCCTAGGTGCGAGGGACACCTCGGGATTCTCCTCAAGTATTGGCATGGCAATTGGGACGCATCTCCACGTGAGGCGGGAGACCCAGGGTCCCTTTCCACGTGCATCAGGGATCCTGGGACTCCTTTCCATTTTCAAGAGGAGTCAGGCATCGCTTGCTTTGGAAGCATTGATCTCCACGCACCTATCGAGTTTTCAAAGGATGTGAGGCCTCCGGTCGCGAGGAGGCGGAGAACTAGGTCTTTCTCTGTGGTCTCCACAGGGGATTCAGACATCCCTTCGTCTTGGGAGATGCAAGACGAGCCTGCATTCAATTCACTGCAGGGATATCCGGCCTTACTTCGAGTCAGAGCATCTCGGTGTCCATTCCACTTGAGGCCACAAACTCAGGGTCCCTCTCACATACCTGTAGCTGTGACAAGCCGCCTCTTGTGGTGCTTGTGGAAAGTTGGTATTCCTCTTGAGTCGAAGCCAGGGACTAACCTTTCATCTCGAGCTGATTTGGGGTTCACGGAGCCCTTTCACGTTGCTAAAGTGACCTCAGGATCCCTCTAGACTTGAGACAGTGATCTTGGGTTTTCTCTGGAGTGGCATCAAGGAAATCAAGGCTCCTTTCACGTTTGATGTGGAACACGGAATTGCTCTGCACGCAGTGCAGGGGAATCGGGCCTCATCTCGAGGCGAGGTGGAAGTCTCATTGTTTTTCTCGAGTTGCGGCCGGAACCTGGGGTATATTCTCGAGTTACGACGGGGAGGGCCCTTCCAGACACGTGTTTGTTCAGCGACGACAGGACTCGGGCCTAGGTGCGAGGGACACTTCGGGATTCTCCTCGAGTCTTGGCATGGCAATTGGGACGCGTTTCCACGTGAGGCGGGAGACCCAGGGTCCCTTTCCACGTGCCACAGGGATCCTGGGACTCCTATCCATTTTCAAGAGGAGTCCGGCATCGTCTCCTTTGGAAGCATTGATCTCCGCGGACCTCTCGAGTTTGCAAAGGGTGTGAGGCCTCCGGTCTCGATGAGGCGGAGGACTAGGTTTTTCTCTGTGGTCTCCACAGGGGATTCAGACATCCCTTCGTCTTGGGAGATGCAAGACGAGCCTGCATTCAATTCACTGCAGGGATATCCGGCCTTACTTCGAGTCAGAGCATCTCGGTGTCCATTCCACTTGAGGCCACAAACTCAGGGTCCCTCTCACATACCTGTAGCTGAGAGAAGCCTCCTCTTGAGGTGCTTGTGGAAAGTTTGTATTCCTCTTGAGTCGAAGCCAGGGACTAAGCTCTCATCTTGAGTTGATTTGGGGTCCACGGAGCCCTTTCGTGTTGCTCCAGTGACCTCAGGATCTCTCTAGACTTGAGACAGTGATCTTGGGTTTTCTCTGGAGTGCCATCAAGGAAATCAAGGCTCCTTTCACGTTTGATGTGTAACACGGAATTGCTCTGCACACAGTGCAGGGGAATCGGGCCTCATCTCGTGGCGAGTACGAAGTCTCATGGTTTTTCTCGAGTTGCGGCCGGAACCGGGGGTATATTCTCGAGTTACGACTGGGAGGGCCCTTCCAGACACGTGTTTGTTCAGCGACGTCAGGACTCCTGCCTAGGTGGGAGGGACACCTCAGGATTCTCCTCGTGTCTTGGCATGGCAATTGGGACGCGTCTCCACGTGAGGCGGGAGACCCAGGGTCCCTTCCAACGTGCCACAGGGATCCTGGGACTCCTATCCATTTTCAAGAGGAGTGAGGCATCGTCTCCTTTGGAAGCATTGATCTCCGTGGACCTCTCGAGTTTTCAAAGGGTGTGAGGCCTCCGGTCGCGATGAGGCGGAGAACTAGTTCTTTCTCTGTTGTCTCCACAGGGGATTCAGACATCCCTTCGTCTTGGGAGATGCAAGACGAGCCTGCATTCAATTCACTGCAGGGATATCCGGCCTTACTTCGAGTCAGAGCATCTCGGTGTCCATTCCACTTGAGGCCCCAAACTCAGGGGCCCTCTCACATACCTGTAGCTGAGAGAAGCCTCCTCTTGAGGTGCTTCTGGAAAGTTGGTATTCCTCTTGAGTCGAAGCCAGGGACTAAGCTCTCATCTCGAGTTGATTTGGGGTCCACGGATCCCTTTCCTGTTGCTCCAGTGACCTCAGGATCCCTCTAGACTTGAGCCAGTGATCTTGGGTTTTCTCTGGAGTGCCATCAAGGAAATCAAGGCTCCTTTCACGTTTGATGTGGAACTCGGAATTGCTCTGCACGCAGTGCAGGGGAATCGGGCCTCATATCGCGGCGAGGGGGAAGTCTAATGGTTTTTCTCGAGTTGCGGCCAGAACCTGTGGTATATTCTCGAGTTAGGACGGGGAGGGCCCTTCCAGACACGTGTTTGTTCAGCGACGTCAGGACTCCTGCCTAGGTGCGAGGGACACCTCGGGATTCTCCTCCAGGCTTGGCATGGCAATTGGGACGCGTCTTTACGTGAGGCGGGAGACCCAGGGTCCCTTTCCACGTGCCACAGGGATCCTGGGACTCCTATCCACTTTCAAGAGGAGTCAGGAATCGTCTCCTTGCGAAGCATTGATCTCCTCGGACCTCTCGAGTTTTCAAAGGATGTGAGGCCTCCGGCCGCGATGAGGCGGAGATATAGGTCTTTCTCTGTGGTCTCCACAGGGGATTCAGACATCCCTTCTTCTTGGCAGATGCAAGACGAGCCTGCATTCAATTCACTGCAGGGATATCCGGCCTTACTTCGAGTCAGAGCATCTCGGTGTCCATTCCACTTGAAGCCACAAACTCAGGGTCCCTCTCACATACCTGTAGCTGAGAGAAGCCTCCTCTTGAGGTGCTTGTGGAAAGTTGGTATTCCTCTTGAGTCGAAGCCAGGGACTAAGCTCTCATCTCGAGTTGATTTGGGGTCCAGGGAGCCCTTTCGTCTTGCTCCAGTGACCTCAGGATCCCTCTATACTTGAGACAGTGATCTTGGGTTTTCTCTGGAGTGCCAACAAGGAAATCAAGGCTCCTTTCACGTTTGATGTGGAACACGGAATTGCTCTGCACGCAGTGCAGGGGAATCGGGCCTCATCTCGCGGCGAAGGGGATGTCTCATGGTTTTTCTCAAGTTGCGGCCGGAATCTGGGGTATATTCTCGAGTTACGACGGGGAGGGCCCTTCCAGACACGTGTTTGTTCAGCGACGTCAGGACTCCTGCCTAGGTACGAGGCACACCTCGGGCTTCTCCTCGAGTCTTGGCATGGCAATTGGGACGCGTCTCCTCGTGAGGCGGGAGACCCAGGGTCCCTTTCCACATGCCACAGGGATCCTGGGACTCCTATCCATTTTCAAGAGGAGTCAGGCATCGTCTCCTTTGGAAGCATTGATCTACGCGGACCTCTCGAGTTTTCAAAGGATGTGAGGCCTCCGTTCGCGATGAGGCGGAGAACTAGGTCTTTCTCTGTGGTCTCCACAGGGGATTCAGACATCCCTTCGTCTTGGGAGATCCAAGACGAGCCTGCATTGAATTCACTGCAGGGATATCCGGCCTTACTTCCAGTCAGAGCATCTCGGTGTCCAGTCCAATTGAGGCCACAAACTCAGGGTCCCTCTCACATACCTGTAGCTGAGAGAAGCCTCCTCTTGAGGTGCTTGTGGAAAGTTGGTAATCCGCTTGAGTCGAAGCCAGACACTAAGCTCTCATCTCGAGTTGATTTGGGGTCCACGGAGCCCTTTCGTGTTGCTCCATTGACCTCAGGATCCCTCTAGACTTCAGACAGTGATCTTCGGTTTTCCCTGGAGTGCCATCAAGGAAAGCAAGGCTCCTTTCACGTTTGATGTGGAACACGGAATTGCTCTGCACGCAGTGCAGGGTAATCGGGCCTCATCTCGCTGCGAGGGGGAAGTCTCATGGTTTTTCTCGAGTTGCGGACCGAACCTGGGTATATTCTCGAGTTACCACGGGGAGGGCCCTTCCAGACACGTGTTTGTTCAGCGACGTCAGGACTCCTGCCTAGGTGCAACGGACACCTCGGGCTTCTCCTCGAGTCTTGGCATGGCAATTGGGACGCGTCTCCACGTGAGGCGGGACACAGGTTCCCTTTCCATGTGCCACAGGGATCCTGGGACTTCTATCCATTTTCATGAGGGGTCAGGCATCGTCTCCTTTGGAAGCATTGATCTCCACGGAACTCTCGAGTTTTCAAAGGATCTGAGGCCTCGGGTCGCGATGAGGCGGAGGACTAGGTCTTTCTCTGTGGTCTCCACAGTGGATTCAAACATCCCTTCGTCTTGGGAGATGCAAGACGAGCCTGCATTCAATTCACTGCAGGGATATCCGGCCTTACTTCGAGTCAGAACATCTCGATGTCCATTCCACTTGAGGCCACAAACTCAGCGTCTCTCTCACATACCTGTAGCTGAGAGAAGCCTCCTCTGGAGGTGCTTGTGGAAAGTTGGTATTCCTCTTGAGTCGAAGCCAGGGACTAAGCTCTCATCTCGAGTTGATTGGGTGTCCACGGATCACTTTTGTGTTGCTAAAGTGACCTCAGGATCCCTCTAGACTTGAGACAGTGATCGTGGTTTTTCTCTGGAGTGCCATCAAGGAAATCAAGGCTCCTTTCACGTTTGATGTGGAACACGGAGTTGCTCTGCACGCAGTGCAGGGGAATCGGGCCTCATCTCGCAGCGAGGGGGAAGTCTCATGGTTTTTCTCGAGTTGCGGCCGGAACCTGGGGTATATTCTCGAGTTACGACGGGGAGGGCCCTTCCAGACACGTGTTTGTTCAGCGACGTCAGGACTCCTGCCTAGGTGCGAGGGACACCTCTGGATTCTCCTCGAGTCTTGGCATGGCAATTGGGACTCGTCTCCACGTGAGGTGGGAGACCCAGGTTCCTTTTCCACGTGCTACAGGGATCCTGGGACTCCTATCCATTTTCAAGAGGAGTCAGGCAATGTCTCCTTTGGAAGCATTGATCTCGGCGGACCTCTCGAGTTTTCAAAGGATGTGAGGCCTCCGGTCGCGATGAGGCGGAGAACTAGGTCTTTCTCTGTGGTCTCCACAGGGGCTTTAGACATCCCTTCGTCTAGGGAGATGCAAGACGAGCAGGCATTCAATTCACTGCAGGGATATCTGGCCTTACGTCGAGTCAGAACATCTCAGTGTCCATTACACTTGAGGCCACTAACTCAGGGTCCCTCTCACATACCTGTAGCTGAGAGAAGCCTCCTCTTGAGGTGCTTGTGGAAAGTTGGTAATCCGCTTGAGTCGAAGCCAGACACTAAGCTCTCATCTCGAGTTGATTTGGGGTCCACGGAGCCCTTCTTTGTTGCTCCAGTGACCTCAGGATCCCTCTAGACTTGAGACAGTGATCTTGGGTTTTCTCTGGAGTGGCATCAAGGAAATCAAGGCTCCTTTCTCGTTTGATGTGGAACACGGAATTGCTCTGCACGCAGTGCAGGGGAATCGGGCCTCATCTCGTGGCGAGGGGGAAGTCTCATGGTTTTTCTCGAGTTGCGGCCGGAATATGGGGTATATTCGCGAGTTACGACGGAGAGGGCCCTTCCAGACACGTGTTTGTTCAGCGACGTCAGGACTCCTGCCTAGGTGCGAGGGACAACTCGGGATTCTCCTCGAGTCTTGGAATGGCATTTGGGACGCGTCTCCACATGAGGCAGGAGACCCAGTGTCCCTTTGCACGTGCCACAGGGATCCGGGGAATCCTATCCATTTCCAAGAGGAGTCAGGCATCGCCTCCTTTGGAAACATTGATCTCCACGCACCTCTCGAGTTTTCAAAGGATGTGAGGCCTACGGTCGCAAAGAGGCGGAGAACTAGGTCTTTCTCTGTGGTCTCCACAGGGGTTTCAGACATCCCTTCGTCTTGGGAGATGCAAGACGAGCCTGCATTCAATTCACTGCAGGGATATCCAGCCTTACTTTGAGTCAGAGCATCTCGGTGTCCATTCCACTTGAGGCCACAAACTCTGGGTCCCTGTCACATACCTGTAGCTGAGAGAAGCCTCCTCTTGAGGTGCTTGTGGAAAGTTGGTATTCCTCTTGAATCGAAGCCAGGGACTAAGCTCTCATCTCGAGTTGATTTGGGTTCCACAGAGCCCTTTCGTGTTCCTCCAGTGACCTCAGGATCCCTCTAGACTTGAGACAGTGATCTTGGGTTTTCTCTGGAGGGCCATCAAGGAAATCAAGGCTCCTTTCACGTTTGATGTGGAACCCGGAATTGCTCTACAAGCAGTGAAGGGGAATCGGGCCTCATCTCGCGGCGAGGGGGAAGTCTCCTTGTTTTTCTCGAGTTGCGGCCGGAACCTGAGGTATATTCTCGAGTTACGACGGGGAGGGTCCTTCCAGACACGTGTTTGTTCAGCGACGTCAGGACTCCTGCCTAGGTGCGAGGGACACCTCGGGATTCTCCTCGAGTCTTGGCATGGCAATTGGGACGCGTCTCCACGTGAGGCGGGAGACCCAGGGTCCCTTTCCACGTGCCACAGGGATCCTGGGACTCCTATCCATTTTCAAGAGGAGTCAGGCATCGCTTGCTTTGGAAGCATTGATCTCCACGCACCTATCGAGTTTTCAAAGGATGTGAGGCATCCGGTCACGAGGAGGCGGAGAACTAGGTCTTTCTCTGTGGTCTCCACAGGGGATTCAGACATCCCTTCGTCTTGGGAGATGCAAGACGAGCTTGCATTCAATTCACTGCAGGGATATCCGGCCTTACTTCGAGTCAGAGCATCTCGGTGTCCATTCCACTTGAGGCCACAAACTCAGGGTCCCTCTCACATACCTGTAGCTGTGACAAGCCTCCTCTTGTGGTGCTTGTGGAAAGTTGGTATTCCTCTTGAGTCGAAGCCAGGGACTAAGCTCTCATCTCGAGCTGATTTGGGGTCCACGGAGCCCTTTCACGTTGCTAAAGTGACCTCAGGATCCCTCTAGACTTGAGACAGTGATCTTGGGTTTTCTCTGGAGTGGCATCAAGGAAATCAAGGCTCCTTTCACGTTTGATGTGGAACACGGAATTGCTCTGCACGCAGTGCAGGGGAATCGGGCCTCATCTCGCGGCAAGGGGGAAGTCTCATGGTTTTTCTCGAGTTGCGGCTGGAACCAGGGGTATATTCTCGAGTTACGACGGGGAGGGCCCTTCCAGACACGTGTTTGTTCAGCGACGTCAGGACTCCTGCCTAGGTGCAAGGGACACCTCGGGATTCTCCTCGAGTCTTGGCATGGCAATTGGGACTCGTCTCCACGTGAAGTGGGAGACCCAGGGTCCCTTTCCACGTGCCACAGGGAACCTGGGACTCCTTCCATTTTCAAGAAGAGTCAGGCATCATCTCCTTTGGAAGTATTGATCTCCGCAGACCTCTCTAATTTTCAAAGGATGTGAGGCCTCCGGTCGCGATGAGGCGGAGAACTAGGTCTTTCTCTGTGGTCTCCACAGGATTTTCAGACAACCCTTCGTCTTGGGAGATGCAAGACGAGCCTGCATTCAATTCACTGCATGGATATCCGGTCTTACTTCTAGTCAGAACATCTCGATGTCCATTCCACTTGAGGCCACAAACTCAGCGTCTCTCTCACATACCTGTAGCTGAGAGAAGCCTCCTCTTGAGGTGCTTGTGGAAAGTTTGTATTCCTCTTGAGTCGAAGCCAGGGACTAAGCTCTCATCTTGAGTTGATTTGGGGTCCACGGAGCACTTTCGTGTTGCTCTAGTGACCTCAGGATCTCTCTAGACTTGAGACAGTGATCTTGGTTTTTCGCTGGAGTGCCATCAAGGAAATCAAGGCTCCTTTCACGTTTGATGTGGAACACGGAATTGCTCTGCACGCAGTGCAGGGGAATCGGGCCTCATCTCGTGGCGAGAGGGAGTCTCATGGTTTTTCTCGAGTTGCGGCCGGAACCTGGGGTATATTCTCGAGTTACGACTGGGAGGGCCCTTCCAGACACGTGTTTGTTCAGCGACGTCAGGACTCCTGCCTAGTTGCGAGGGACACCTCAGGATTCTCCTCCTGTCTTGGCATGGCAATTGGGACGCGTCTCCACATGAGGCGGGAGACCCAGGGTCCCTTCCAACGTGCCACAGGGATCCTGGGACTCCTATCCATTTTCAAGAGGAGTGAGGCATCGTCTCCTTTGGAAGCATTGATCTCCGTGGACCTCTCGAGTTTTCAAAGGGTGTGAGGCCTCCGGTCGCGATGAGGCGGAGAACTAGTTCTTTCTCTGTTGTCTCCACAGGGGATTCAGACATCCCTTCGTCTTGGGAGATGCAAGACGAGCCTGCATTCACTTCACTGCAGGGATATCCGGCCTTACTTCGAGTCAGAGCATCTCGGTGTCCATTCCACTTGAGGCCACAAACTCAGGGTCCCTCTCACATACCTGTAGCTGAGAGAAGCCTCCTCTTGAGGTGCTTGTGGAAAGTTGGTATTCCTCTTGAGTCGAAGCCAGGGACTAAGCTCTCATCTCGTGTTGATTTGGGGTCCACAGATCCCTTTCCTGTTGCTCCAGTGACCTCAGGATCCCTCTAGACTTGAAACAGTGATCTTGGGTGTTCTCTGGAGTGCCATCAAGGAAATCAAGGCTCCTTTCATGTTTAATGTGAAACACGGAATTGCTCTGCACGCAGTGCAGGGGAATCGGGCCTCATCTCGCGGCGAGTGGGAAGTCTCATGGTTTTTCTTGAGTTGCGGCTGGAACCTGGAGTATATTCTCGAGTTACGACGGGGAAGGCCCTTCCAGACAGGTGTTTGTTCAGTGACGTCAGGACTCCTGCCTAGGTGCGAGGGACCCCTCGGGATTCTCCTCGAGTTTTGGCATGGCCATTGGGACGCGTCTCTACGTGAGGCGGCAGACACAGAGTCCCTTTCCACGTGCCACAGGGATGCTCGGACTCCTATCCATTTTCAAGAGGAGTCAGGCATCGTCTCCTTTGAAAGCATTGATCTCCAGGGACCTCTCAAATTTTCGAAGGATGTGAGGCCTCCGGTCGCGATGAGGCGGAGAACTAGGTCTTTCTCTGTGGTCTCCACAGGGGATTCAGACATCCCTTCCTCGTGGGAGATGAAAGACGAGCCTGCATTCAATTCACTGCAGGGATATCCGACCTTCCTTCGAGTCAGAGCATCTCGGTGTCCATTCCACTTGAGGCCACAAACTCAGGGTCCCTCTCACATACCTGTAGCTGAGAGAAGCCTCCTCTTGAGGTGCTTGTGGAAAATGGGTATTTCTCTTGAGTCGAAGCCTGGGACAAAAATCTCATCTCGAGCTGATTTGGGGTCCACGGAGCCCTTTCGTGTTGCTACAGTGACCTCAGGATCCCTCTAGACTTGAAACATTGATCTTGGGTGTTCTCTGGAGTGCCATCAAGGAAATCAAGGCTCCTTTCATGTTTGATGTGGAACACGGAATTGCTCTGCCCGCAGTGCATGGGAATCGGGCCTCATCTCGCGGTGAGGGGGAAGTCTCATGGTTTTTCTCGAGTTGCGGCTGGAACCTGGAGTATATTCTCGAGTTACAACGGGGAGGGCCCTTCCAGACACGTGTTTGTTCAGCGACGTCAGGACTCCTGGCTAGGTGCGAGGGACCCCTCGGGATTCTCCTCGAATCTTGGAATGGCCATTGGAACGCGTCTCCAGGTGAGGCGGGAGACACAGGGTCCGTTTCCACGTGCCACAGGGATCCTGGGACTTCTAGCCATTTTCAAGAGGAGTCAGGCATCGTCTCCTTTGGAAGTATTGATCTCCGCAGACCTCTCGAGTTTTCAAAGGACGTGAGGCCTCCGGTCGCGAACAGGTAGAGAACTAGGTCTTTCTCTGTGGTCTCCACAGGGAATTCAGACATCACTTCGTCGTGAGAGATGCAAGACGAGCCTGCATTCAATTCACTGCAGGGATATCCGGCCTTCCGTAGAGTCAGAGCATCTTGGTGTCCATTCCACTTGAGGCCACAAACTCAGGGTCCCTCTCACATACCCGTAGCTGAGAGTAGCCTCCTCTTGAGGTGCTTGTGGAAAGTGGGTATTCCTCTTGAGTCGAAGCCAGGGACGAAGCCCTCATCTCGAGTTGATTTGGGGCCACGGAGCCCTTTCGTGTTGCTACTGTGACCTCAGGATCCCTCTAGACTTGAGACAGTGATCTTGGGTGTTCTCTGGAGTGCCATCAAGGAAATCAAGGCTCCTTTCATGTTTAATGTGAAACACGGAATTGCTTTGCACGCAGTGCAGGGGAATCGGGCCTCATCTCGCGGCGAGGGGGAAGTCTCATGGTTTTTCTTGAGTTGCGGCTGGAACCTGGAGTATATTCTCGAGTTACGACAGGGAGGGCCCTTCCAGACACGTGTTTGTTCAGCGACGTCAGGACTCCTGCCTAGGTGCGAGGGACCCCTCGGGATTCTCCTTGAGTCTTGGCATGGCCATTGGGACGCGTCTCCACGTGAGGCGGGAGACACAGAGTCCCTTTCCACGTGCCACAGGGATCCTGGGACTCCTATCCATTTTCAAGAGGAGTCAGGCATCGTCTCCTTTGGAAGCATTGATCTCCAGGGACCTCTCAAATTTTCGAAGGATGTGAGGCCTCCGGTCGCAATGAGACGGAGAGCTAGGTCTTTCTCTGTGGTCTCCAGAGGGGATTCAGACATCCCTTCGTCTTGGGAGATGCAAGAGGAGGCTGCATTCAATTCACTGCTGGGATATCCTGACTTACTTCGAGTCAGAGCATCTCGGTGTCCATTCCACTTGAGGCCACAAACTCAGGGTCCCTCTCACATACCTGTAGCTGAAAGAAGCCTTCTCTTGAGGTGCTTGTGGAAAGTTGGTATTCCTCTTGCGTCGAAGCCAGGGACGAAGCTCTCATCTCGAGTTGATTTGGGGCCACGGAGCCCTTTCGTGTTGCTACAGTGACCTCAGGATCCCTCTAAAATTGAGACAGTGATCTTGGGGGTTCTCTGGAGTGCCATCAAGGGAATCAAGGCTCCTTTCATGTTTGATGTGAAACACTGAATTGCTCTGCACCCAGTCCAGGGGAATCGGGCCTCATCTCGCGGCGAGGGGGAAGTCTCATGATTTTTCTCGAGTTGCGGCCGGAACCTGGGGTATATTTTCGAGTTACAACGGGGAGGGCTCTTCCAGACACGTGATTTTTCAGCGACCTCAGAACTCCTGCCTAGGTGCGAGGGACATCTCGGTGTTCTCCTCGAGTCTTGGCATGGCCATTGGGACGCGTCTTCACGTGAGGCGGGAGACCCAGGGTCCCTTTCCACGTGCCACAGGGATCCTGGGACTCCTATCCATTTTCAAGAGCAGTCAGGCATCGTCTCCTTTGGAAGCATTGATCTCCACGGACCTCTCGAGTTTTCAATGGCCTGAGGCCCCCGGTCGCGATGAGGCGGAGAACTAGGTCTTTCTGTGTGATCTCAGAGGGGATTCAGACATCCCTTGGTCGTGGGAGATGCAAGACGAGCCTGCATTCAATTCACTGCAGGGATATCCGGCCTTCCTTCGAGTCAGAGCATCTCAGTGTCCATTCCACTTGAGGCGAAAAACTCAGGGTCCCTCTCACATATCTATAGCAGAGAGAAGCCTCCTCTTGAGGTGCTTGTGGAAAGTGGGTATTCCTCTTGAGTTGAAGCCAAGGACTAAGCTCTCATCTCGAGTTGATTTGGGGTCCACGGGGCCCTTTCGTGTTGCTACAGTGACCTCAGGATCCTTCTAGACTTGAGACAGTGATCTTGGGTGTTCTCTGCAGTGCCATCAAGGAAATCAAGGCTCCTTTCATGTTTGATGTGGAACACGGAATTGCTCTGCACGCAGTGCAGGGGAATCGGGCCTCATCTCGCGGCGAGGGGGAAGTCTCATGGTTTTTCTCGAGTTGCGGCCGGAACCTGGGGTATATTCTCGAGTAACGACGGGGAGGGCACTTGCAGACACGTGTTTGTTCAGCAAGGTCAGGACTCCTGCCTAGGTGCGAGGGACACCTCGGGATTCTCCTCGAGTCTTGGCATGGCAATTGGGACGTGTCTCCACGTGAGGCGGGAGACCCAGTTTCCCTTTCCACGTGCCACTGTGATCCTGGGACTCCTATCCATTTTCAAGAGGAGTCAGGCATCGTCTCCTTTGGAAGCATTGATCTCTGCGGACCTCTAGACTTTTCAAAGGGCTGAGGCCTCCGGTCGCGATGAGGTGGAGAACTAGGTCTTTCTATGTGGTCTCCAGAGGGGATTCAGACATCCCTTGGTCATGGGAGATGCAAGACGAACCTGCATTCAATTCACTGCAGGGATATCCGGCCTTACTTCGAGTCAGAGCATCTCGGGGTCCATTCCACTTGAGGCCACAAACTCAGGGTCCCTCTCACATACCTGTAGCTTATAGAAGCCTCCTCTTGAGGTGCTTGTGGAAAGTGGGTATTCCTCTTGAGTCGAAGCCAGGGACTAAGCTCTCATCTCGAGTTGATTTTGGGTCCACGGAGTCCTTTCGTGTTGCTACAGTGACCTCAGGATCCCTCCAGACTTGAGAAAGTTACCTTGGTGTTCTCTGCAGTGCCATCAAGGAAATCAAGGCTCCTTTCATGTTTGATGTGGAACACGGAAATGCTCTGCACGCAGTGCAGGGGAATCGGGCCTCATCTCGCGGCGAGGGGGAAGTGTCATGGTTTTTCTAGAGTTGCGGCCGGAACCTGGGGTCTATTCTCGAGTTACGACGGGTAGGGCCCATCCAGACACGTGTTTGTTCAGCGACATCAGGACTCCTGCCTAGGTGCGAGGGACCACTCGGGATTCTCCTCGAGTCTTGGCATTGCCATTGGGATGCGTCTCCACGTGAGGCGGGAGACCCAGGGTCCCTTTCCACGTGCCACAGGGATCCTGGGACTCCTATCCATTTTCAAGAGGAGTCAGGCATCGTCTCCTTTGTAAGCATTCATCTGCGCGGACCTCTCGAGTTTTCAAAGGACGTGAGGCCTCCGGTCGCGATGAGGCGGAGAACTAGGTCTTTCTCTGTGGTCTCCAGAGAGGATTCAGACATCCCTTCGTCGTGGGAGATGCAAGACGAGGCTGAATTCAATTCACTGCAGGGATATCCGGCCTTCCTTCGAGTCATAGCATCTCGGTGTCCATTCCACTTGAGGCCACAAACTCAGGGTCCCTCTCACATACCTGTAGCTGAAAGAAGCCTCCTCTTGAGGTGCTTGTGGAAATTTGGTATTCCTCTTGCGTCGAAGCCAGGGATGAAGCCCTCATCTCGAGTTGATTTGGGGCCACGGAGCCCTTTCGTGTTGCTACAGTGACCTCAGTATCCCTCGAGACTTGAAACAGTGATCTTGGGGGTTCTCTGGAGTGCCATCAAGGAATTCAAGGCTCCTTTCATGTTTGATGTGAAACACTGAAATGCTCTGCACGCAGTGCAGGGGAATCGGGCCTCATCTCGCGGCGAGGGGGAAGTCTCATGGTTTTTCTCGAGTTGCGGCTGGAACCTGGGGTATATTCTCGAGTTACGACGGGGAGGGCTCTTCCAGACACGTGTTTTTTCAGAGATCTCAGGACTCCTGCCTAGGTGCGAGGGGCAACACGGGATTCTCCTCGAGACTTGGCATGGCAATTGGGACGCGTCTCCACGTGAGGCGGGAGACCCAGGGTCCCATTCCAAGTGCCACAGGGATCCTGGGACTCCTATCCATTTTCAAGAGGAGTCAGGCATCGTCTCCTTTGGAAGCATTGATCTCCGCGGACCTCTTGGGTTTTCAAAGGACGTGAGGCCTCCGGTCGCAATGAGGCGGAGAACTAGGTCTTCTCTGTGGTCTCCACAGGGGATTCAGACATCCCTTCCTCCTGGGATATTCAAGACGAGCCTGCATTCAATTCACTGCAGGGATATCCGGCCTTCCTTCGAGTCAAAGCATCTCGGTGTCCATTCCACTTGAGGCCACAAAATCAGGGTCCCTCTCACATACCTGTAGCTGAGAGAAGCATCCACTTGAGGTGCTTGTGTTAAGTGGGTATTCCTCTTGAGTCGAAGCCAGGGACGAAGCTCTCATCTCGAGGTGATTTGGGGTCCACGGAGCCCTTTCGTGTTGCTACAGTGACCTCAGGATCCCTCCAGACTTGAGACAGTGATCTTGGGTGTTCTCTGGAGTGCCATCAAAGAAATCAAGGCTCCTTTCATGTTTGATGTGGAACACGGAATTGCTCTGCACGCAGTGCAGGGGAATCGGGCCTCATCTCGCGGTGAGAGGGAAGTCTCATGGTTTTTCTCGAGTTGCGGCCGGAACCTGAGGTATATTCTCGAGTTACGATGGGGAGGGCCCTTCCAGACACGTGTTTGTTCAGCGACGTCAGGACTCCTGCCTAGGTGCAAGGGACACCTCGGGATTCTCCACGAGTGTTGGCATGGCCATTGGGACGCGTTTCCACGTGAGGCGGGAGACACAGGGTCCCTTTCCACGTGCCACAGGGATCTTGGGACTCCTATCCATTTTCAAGAGGAGTCAGGCATCGTCTCCTTTGGAAGCATTGATCTCTGCAGACCTCTCGTGTTTTCAAAGGACGTGAGTCTTTCGGTCGCGATGAGGCGGAGAACTAGGTCTTTCTCTGTGGACTCCAGAGGGGATTCAGACATCCCTTCGTCATGGGAGATGCAAGACGAGCCTGCATTCAATTCACTGCATGAATATCTGGCCTTCCTTCGAGTCAGAGCATCTCAGTGTCCATTCCACTTGAGGCCAAAAACTCAGGGTCCCTTTCACATATCTATAGCTGAGAGAAGCCTCCTCTTGAGGTGCTTGTGGAAAGTGGGTATTCCTCTTGAGTTGAAGCCAAGGACTAAGCTCTCATCTCGAGTTGATTTGGGGTCCACGGGGCCCTTTCTTGTTGCTACAGTGACCTCAGGATCCTTCTAGACTTGAGACAGTGATCTTGGGTGTTCTCTGGAGTGCCATCAAGGAAATCAAGGCTCCTTTCATGTTTGATGTGGAACACGGAATTGCTCTGCACGCAGTGCAGGGGAATCGGGCCTCATCTCGTGGCGAGGGGGAAGTCTCATGGTTTTTCTCGATTTGCGGCCGGAACCTGGGGTATATTCTCGAGTAATGACGGGGAGGGCACTTGCAGACACGTGTTTGTTCAGCAAGGTCAGGACTCCTGCCTAGGTGCGAGGGACACCTCGGGATTCTCCTCGAGTCTTGGCATGGCAATTGGGACGTGTCTCCACGTGACGCGGGAGACCCAGGTTCCCTTTCCACGTGCCACAGTGATCCTGGGACTCCTATCCATTTTCAAGAGGAGTCAGGCATCGTCTCCTTTGGAAGCATTGATCTCCGCGGACCTCTAGACTTTTCAAAGGCCTGAGGCCTCCGGTCACGATGAGGTGGAGAACTAGGTCTTTCTATGTGGTCTCCAGAGGGGATTCAGACATCCCTTGGTCATTGGAGATGCAAGAGGAACCTGCATTCAATTCACTGCAGGGATATCCGGCCTTATTTCGAGTCAGAGCATCTCGGTGTCCATTCCACTTGAGGCCACAAACTCTGGGTCCCTCTCACATACCTGTAGCTTAGAGAAGCCTCCTCTTGAGGTGCTTGTGGAAAGTGGGTATTCCTCTTGAGTCGAAGCCAGGCACTAAGCTCTCATCTCGAGTTGATTTTGGGTCCACGGAGCCCTTTCATGTTGCTACATTGACCTCAGGATCCCTCCAGACTTGAGAAAGTTATCTTGGGTGTTCTCTGCAGTGCCATCTAGGAAATCAAGGCTCCTTTCATGTTTGATGTGGAACACGGAATTGCTCTGCACGCAGTGATGTGGAATCGGGCCTCATCTCGCAGCGAGGGGGAAGTGTCATGGTTTTTCTAGAGTTGCGGCCGGAACCTGGGGTCTATTCTCGAGTTACGACGGGGAGGGCCCTTCCAGACACGTGTTTCTTCAGCGACGTAAGGACTCCTGCCTAGGTGCGAGGGACACCTCGGGATTCTCCCCGAGTCTTGGCATGGCCATTTGGAAGTGTCTCCATGTGAGGCGGGAGACCCAGGGTCCGTTTCCAGGTGCCCCAGGGATCCTGGGACTCCTATCCATTTTCAAGAGGAGTCAGGCATCGTCTCCTTTGGAAGCATTGATCTCCGCGGACCTGTCGAATTTTCAAAGGACGTGAGGCCTCCGGTCGCGATGAGGCGGATAACTAGGTCTTTCTCTGTGGGCTCTACAGGGGATTCAGACATCCCTTCGTCATGGGAGATGCAAGACGAGCCTGCATTCAATTCACTGCAGGGAAATCCGGCCTAACTTCGAGTCAGAGCATCTCGGTGTACATTGCATTTGAGGCCACAAACTCAGGGTCCCTCTCACATACCTGTAGCTGAGAGAAGCCTCCTCTTGAGGTGCTTGAGGATAGTGGGCATTCCTCTTGCGTCGAAGCCAGGGTCGAAGCTCTCATCTCGAGTTGATTTGGGGACCACGGAGCTCTTTCGTGTTGCTACAGTGACCTCAGGATCCCTCTAGACTTGAGACAGTGATCTTGGGGGTTCTCTGGAGTGCCATCAAGGAAATCAAGTTTCCTTTCATGTTTGACGTGGAACACGGAATTGCTCTGCACGCAGTGCAGGGGAATCGGGCCTCATCTCGCGGCGAGGGGGAAGTCTCATGGTTTTTCTCGAGTTACGGCCGGAACCTGGGGTATATTCTTGAGTTACGACGGGGACGACCCTTCCAGACACGTGTTTGTTCAGCGACGTCAGGACTCCTGCCTAGGCGGGAAGGACCCCTCGGGATTCTCCTAGAGTCTTGGCATGGCCATTGGGACGCGTCTCCACGTGAGGCGGGAGACCCAGGGTCCCTTTCCACGTGTCACAGGGATCCTGGGACTCCTATCCATTTTCAAGTAGAGTCAGGCATTGTCTCCTTTGTAAGCATTGATCTCCGCGGACCTCTCGAGCTTTCAAAGGACGTTAGGCCTCCGGTCGCGATGAGGCAGAGAACTAGGTCTTTCTCTGTGGTCTCCACAGGGGATTCAGACATCCCATCCTCGTGGGATTTTCAAGACGAGCCTGCATTCAATTGACTGCAGGGATATCCGGCCTTCCTTCGAGTCAAAGCATCTCGGTGTCCATTCCACTTGAGGCCACAAACTCAGGGTCCCTCTCACATACCTGTAGCTGAGAAAATCCTCCTCTTGAGGTGCTTGTGGAAAGTGGGTATTCCTCTTGAGTCGAAGCCAGGGACTGAGCTCTCATCTCGAGTTGATTTGGGGTCCACGGAGCCCTTTCATGTTGCTACAGTGACCTCAGGATCCCTCCAGACTTGAGACAGTGATATTGGGTGTTCTCTGGAGTGCCATCAAGGAAATCAAGGCTCCTTTCATGTTTGATGTGGAACACGGAATTGCTCTGCACGCAGTGCAGGGGAATCGGGCCTCATCTCGCGGCGAGGGGGAAGTCTCATGGTTTTTCTCGAGTTGTGGCCGGAACCTGGGGTATACTCTCGAGTAACGACGGGGAGGGCCCTTCCAAACACGTGTTTCTTCAGCGACGTCAGGACTCCTGCCTCGGTGCGAGGGACACCTCGGGATTCTCCCCGAGTCTTGGCATGGCCATTTGGAAGTGTCTCCATGTGAGGCGGGAGACCCAGGGTCCCTTTCCACGTGCCCCAGGGATCCTGGGACTCCTATCCATTTTCAAGAGGAGTCAGGCATCGTCTCCTTTGGAAGCATTGATCTCCGCGGACCTGTCGAATTTTCAAAGGACGTGAGGCCCCCGGTCTCGATGAGGCGGATAACTAGGTCTTTCTCTGTGGGCTCTACAGGGGATTCAGACATCCCTTCATCATGGGAGATGCAAGACGAGCCTGCATTCAATTCACTGCAGGGAAATCCGGCCTAACTTCGAGTCAGAACATCTCGGTGTACATTCCATTTGAGGCCACAAACTCAGGGTCCCTCTCACATACCTGTAGCTGAGAGAAGCCTCCTCTTGAGGTGCTTGAGGAAAGTGGGCATTCCTCTTGCGTCGAAGCCAGGGTCGAAGCTCTCATCTCGAGTTGATTTGCGGACCACGGAGCCCTTTCGTGTTGCTACAGTGACCTCAGGATCCCTCTAGACTTGAGACAGTGATCTTGGGTTTTCTCTGGAGTGCCATCAAGGAAATCAAGGTTCCTTTCATGTTTGATGTGGAACACGGAATTGCTCTGCACGCAGTGCAGGGGAATCGGGCCTCATCTCGTGGCGAGGGGGAAGTCTCATGGTTTTTCTCGAGTTACGGCCGGAACCTGGGGTATATTCTCGAGTTACGACGGGGAGGGCCCTTCCAGACACGTGTTTGTTCACCGACGTCAGGACTCCTGCCTAGGTGCGAGGGACACCTCGGGATTCTCCCCGAGTCTTGGCATGGCCATTGGGACGCCTCTCCACGTGAGGCGGGAGACCCAGTGTCCCATTCCACATGCCACAGGGATCCTGGGACTCCTGTCCAATTTCAAGAGGAGTCAGGCATCGTCTCCTTTGGAAGCATTTATCTCCGGGCCCTCCCGAGTTTTCAAAGTAAGTGAGGCCTCCTGTCGCTATGAGGCGGATAACTAAGTCTTTCTCTGTGGTCTCCAGTGGGGATTCAGACATCCCTTCATCGTGGGAGATGCAAGACGAGCCTGCATTCAATTCACTGCAGGGATATCCGGCCTTCCTTCCAGTCAGAGCATCTCGGTGTCCATTCCAATTGAGGCCACAACTCAGGGTCCCTCTCACATACCTGTAGCTGAGATAAGCCTCCTCTTGAGGTGCTTGTGGAAAGTTGGTATTCCTCTTGCGTCGAAACCAGGGACGAAGCTCTCATCTCGAGTTGATTTGGGGTCCACGGAGCCCTTTCGTGTTGCTACAGTGACCTCAGGATCCCTCTAGACTTGAGACAGTGATCTTGGGTGTTCTCTGGAGTGCCATCAAGGAAATCAAGGCTCCTTTGATGTTTGATGTGGAACACGGAACTTCTCTGCACGCACTGCAGGGGAATCGTGCCTCACCTCGCGGCGAGGGGGAAGTCTCATGGTTTTTGTCGAGTTGCGGCTGGAACCTGGGGTATATTATCGAGTTACGACGGGGAGGGCCCTTCCAGACACGTGTTTGTTCAGCGACGTCAGGACTCCTGCCTAGGTGCGAGGGACCCCTCGGGATTCTCCTCGAGTCTTGGCATGTCAATTGGGACCGACTCCACGTGAGGCGGCAGACCCATGGTCCCTTTCCACGTGCCACAGTGATCCTGGGAGTCCTATCCATTTTCAAGAGGTGTCAGGCATCGTCTCCTTTGGAAGCATTGATCTCCGCGGACCTCTCGAGTTTTCAAAGGATGTGAGGTCTCCGGTCGCGATGAGGCGGAGAACTAGGTCTTTCTCTGTGGTCTCCACAGGGGATTCAGACATCCCTTCCTCGTGGGAGATGCAAGACGAGCCTGCATTCACTTCACTGCAGGGATATCCGGCCTTACTTCGAGTCAGAGCATCTCGGTGTCCATTTCACTTGAGGCCACAAACTCAGGGTCCCTCTCACATACCTTTAGCTGAGAGAAGCATCCTCTTGAGGTACTTGTGGAAAGTGGGTATTCCTCTTGATTCGAAGCCAGGGACTAAGCTCTCATCTCGAGTTGATTTGGGGTCCACGGAGCCCTTTCTTGTTGCTCCAGTGACCTCAGGATCCCTCTAGACTTGAGACAGTGATCTTGTGTGTTCTCTGGAGTGCCATCAAGGAAATTAAGGCTCCTTTCATGTTTGATGTGGAACATGGAATTGCTCTGCACGCAGTGCAGGGGAATCGGGCCTCATCTCGCGGCGAGGGGGAAGTCTCATGGTTTTTCTCGAGTTGCGGAGGAACCTGGGGTATATTCTCGAGTTACGACGGGGAGGGCCCTTCCTGACACGTGTTTGTTCAGCGACATCAGGACTCCTGCCTAGGTGCGAGGGACCACTCGGGATTCTCCTCGAGTCTTGGCATGGCCATTGGGATGCGTCTCCACGTGAGACGGGAGACCCAGGGTCCCTTTCCACGTGCCACAGGGATCCTGGGACTCCTATCCATTTTCAAGAGGAGTCAGGCATCGTCTCCTTTGGAAGCATTGATCTCCGGGGAACTCTCGAATTTTCGAAGGACGTGAGGCCTCCGGTCGTGATGAAGCGGAGAACTAGGTCTTTCTGTGTGGTCTCCACAGGGGATTCAGACATCCCTTCCTCTTGGGAGATGCAAGACGAGCCTGCATTCAATTCACTGCATGGATATCCGACCTTCCTTCGAGTCAGAGCATCTCGGTGTCCAATCCACTTGAGGCCAAAAACTCAGGGTCCCTCTCACATACCTGTAGCTGAGAGAAGCCTCCTCTTGAGGTGCTTGCGGAAAGTTGGTATTCCTCTTGAGTCGAAGCCAGGGACGAAGCTCTCATCTCGAGTTGATTTGGGGTCCACGGAGCCCTTTCGTGTTGCTACTGTGACCTCCGGATCCCTCTAGACTTGATACAGTGATCTTGGGTTTTCTCTGGAGTGCCATCTAGGAAATCAAGGCTCCTTTCATGTTTGATGTGGAACACGGAATTGCTCTGCACGCAGTGCAGGGGAATCGGGCCTCATCTTGCGGTGAGGGGGAAGTCTCAAGGTTTTTCTCGAGTTGCGGCCGGAAGCTGGGGTATATTCTCGAGTTACGACGGGGAGGGCCCTTCTAGACACAAGTTTGTTCACCGACCTCAGGACTCCTGCTAAGTGCCAAGGACAACTCGGGAATCTCCTCGAGTCTTGGCATGGCAATTGGGACCCGTATCCACGTGAAGCGGGAGACCCAGGTTCCCTTTCCACGTGCCACAGGGATCCTGGGACTCCTATCCATTTTCAAGAGGGGTCAGGCATCGTCTCCTTTGGAAGCATTGATCTCCGCGGACCTCTCGAGTTTTCAAAGATGTGAGGCTTCCTTTCACGTAGAGGCGGAAGACTAGGTCTTTCTCTGTGGTCTCCACAGGGGATTCAGACAACCCTTCCTCTTGGGAGATGCAAGATGAGACTGCATTCAATTCAATGCAGGGATATCCGGCCTTCCTTCGAGTCAGAGCCTCTCGGTGTCCATTCCACTTGAGGCCACAAACTCAGGGTCCCTCTCACATACCTGTAGCTGAGAGAAGCCTCCTCTTGAGGTGCTTGTGGAAAGCTGCTCTTCCTCTTGAGTCGAAGCCAGGGACTAAGCTCTCATCTCGAGTTGATTTGTGGTCCACGGAGCCCTTTCGTGTTGCTACAGTGACCTCGGGATCCCTCTAGACTTGAGAGAGTGATCTTGGGTTTTCTCTGGAGTGCCATTAAGGAAATCAAGGCTCCTTTCACGTTTGATGTGGAACACGGAATTGCTCTGCACGCAGTGCAGGGGAATCGGGCCTCATCTCGCGGCGAGGGGGAAGTCTCATGGTTTTTCTCGAGTTGCGGCTGGAACCTGGGGTATATTCTCGAGTTACGACGGGGAGGGCCCTTCCAGACACGTGTTTGTTCAGCGACGTCAGGACTCCTGCCTAGGTGCGAGGGACACCTCGGGATACTCCTCGAGTCTTGGCATGGCAATTGGGACTCGTCTCCACGTGAGGCGGGAGACCCAGGGTCCCTTTCCTCGTGACACAGTGATCCTGGGACTCCAATACATTTTCAAGAGGAGTCAGGCATCGTCTCCTTTGGAAGCATTGATCTCCGGAGATCTCTCGAGTTTTCAAAGATGTGAGGCCTCCGGTCGCGAGGAGGCAGAGGACTAGGTCTTTCTCTGTGGTCTCCACAGGGTATTCAGACATCCCTTCGTCTTGGGAGATGCAAGACAAGCCTGCATTCAATTCACTGCAGGGATATCCGGCCTTACTTCGAGTCAGAGCATCTCAGTGTCCATTCCACTTGAGGCCACAAACTCAGGGTCCCTCTCACATACCTGTAGCTGAGAGAAGTCTCCTCTTGCCGTGCTTGTGGAAAGTTGGTATTCCTCTTGAGTCGAAGCCAGTGACTAAGCCCTTATTTCGAGTTGATTTGGGGTCCACGGAGCCCTTTCGTGTTGCTCCAGTGACCTCAGGATCCCTCTAGACTTGAGACAGTGATCTTGGGTTTTCTCTGGAGTGCCATCAAGGAAATCAAGGCTCCTTTCACGTTTGATGTGGAACACGGAATTGCTCTGCACGCAGTGCAGGAGAATCGGGCCTCATCTCGCGGCGAGGGGGAAGTCTCATGGTTTTTCTCGTGTTGCGGCTGGAACCTGGGGTATATTCTCGAGGTAGGACGGGGAGGGATCTTCCAGACACGTGTTTGTTCTGCGAAGTCAGGACTCCTGCCTAGGTGCTAGCTACACCTCGGGATTCTCCTCGAGTCTTGGCATGGCAATTGGGACGTGTCTCCACGTGAGGCGGGAGACCCAGGTTCCCTTTCCACGTGCCACATTGATCCTTGGACTCCTATCCATTTTCAAGAGGAGTCAGGCATCGTCTCCTTTGGAAGCATTGATCTCCGCGGACCTCTAGACTTTTCAAAGGCCTGAGGCCTCCGGTCGCGATGAGGTGGAGAACTAGGTCTTTCTATGTGTTCTCCAGAGGGGATTCAGACATCCCTTGGTCATTGGAGATGCAAGACGAACCTGCATTCAATTCACTGCAGGGATATCCGGCCTTACTTCGAGTCAGAGCATCTCGGTGTCCATTCCACTTGAGGCCACAAACTCAGGGTCCCTCTCACATACCTGTAGCTTAGAGAAGCCTCCTCTTGAGGTGCTTGTGGAAAGTGGGTATTCCTCTTGAGTCGAAGCCAGGGACTAAGCTCTCATCTCGAGTTGATTTTGGGTCCACGGAGCCCTTTCGTGTTGCTACAGTGACCTCAGGATCCCTCCAGACTTGAGAAAGTTATCTTGGGTGTTCTCTGCAGTGCCATCTAGGAAATCAAGGCTCCTTTCATGTTTGATGTGGAACACGGAATTGCTCTGCATGCAGTGCAGGGGAATCGGGCCTCATCTCGCAGCGAGGGGGAAGTGTCATGGTTTTTCTAGAGTTGCGGCCGGAACCTGGGGTCTATTCTCGAGTTACGACGGGGAGGGCCCTTCCAGACACGTGTTTCTTCAGCGACGTCAGGACTCCTGCCTAGGTGCGAGGGACACCTCGAGATTCTCCCCGAGTCTTGGCATGGCCATTTGGAAGTGTCTCCATGTGAGGCGGGAGACCCAGGGTCCCTTTACACGTGCCCCAGGGATCCTGGGACTCCTATCCATTTTCAAGAGGAGTCAGGCATCGTCTCCTTTGGAAGCATTGATCTCCGCGGACCTGTCGAATTTTCAAAGGACGTGAGGCCTCCGGTCGCGATGAGGCGGATAACTAGCTCTTTCTCTGTGGGCTCTACAGGGGATTCAGACATCCCTTCGTCATGGGAGATGCAAGACGAGCCTGCATTCAATTCACTGCAGGGAAATCCGGCCTAACTTCGAGTCAGAGCATCTCGGTGTACATTCCATTTGAGGCCACAAACTCAGGGTCCCTCTCACATACCTGTAGCTGAGAGAAGCCTCCTCTTGAGGTGCTTGAGGAAAGTGTGCATTCCTCTTGCGTCGAAGCCAGGGTCGAAGCTCTCATCTCGAGTTGATTTGGGGTCCACGGAGCCCTTTCGTGTTGCTACAGTGACCTCAGGATCCCTCTAGACTTGAGACAGTGATCTTGGGGGTTCTCTGGAGTGCCATCAAGGAAATCAAGTTTCCTTTCATGTTTGATGTGGAACACGGAATTGCTCTGCACGCAGTGCAGGGGAATCGGGCCTCATCTCGCGGCGAGGGGGAAGTCTCATGGTTTTTCTCGAGTTACGGCCGGAACCTGGGGTATATTCTCGAGTTACGACGGGGAGGTCCCTTCCAGACACGTGTTTGTTCAGCGACGTCAGGACTCCTGCCTAGGCGGGAGGGACCCCTCGGGATTCTCCTAGAGTCTTGGCATGGCCATTGGGACGCGTCTCCACGTGAGGCGGGAGACCCAGGGTCCCTTTCCACGTGTCACAGGGATCCTGGGACTCCTATCCATTTTCAAGTAGAGTCAGGCATTGTCTCCTTTGTAAGCATTGATCTCCGCGGACCTCTCGAGCTTTCAAAGGACGTTAGGCCTCCGGTCGCGATGAGGCAGAGAACTAGGTCTTTCTCTGTGGTCTCCACAGGGGATTCAGACATCCCTTCCTCGTGGGATTTTCAAGACGAGCCTGCATTCAATTGACTGCAGGGATATCCGACCTTCCTTCGAGTCAAAGCATCTCGGTGTCCATTCCACTTGAGGCCACAAACTCAGGGTCCCTCTCACATACCTGTAGCTGAGATAAGCCTCCTCTTGAGGTGCTTGTGGAAAGTGGGTATTCCTCTTGAGTCGAAGCCAGGGACGAAGCTCTCATCTCGAGTTGATTTTGGGTCCACGGAGCCCTTTCATGTTGCTACAGTGACCTCAGGATCCCTCCAGACTTGAGACAGTGATATTGGGTGTTCTCTGGAGTGCCATCAAGGAAATCAAGTCTCCTTTCATGTTTGATGTGGAACACGGAATTGCTCTGCACGCAGTGCAGGGGAATCGGGCCTCATCTCGCGGCGAGGGGGAAGTCTCATAGTTTTTCTCGAGTTGCGGCTGGAACCTGGGGTATATTCTCGAGTTACGACGGGGAGGGCCCTTCGAGACACGTGTTTGTTCAGCGACTTCAGGACTCCTGCCTAGGTGCGAGGGACACCTCGGGATTTTCCCCGAGTCTTGGCATGGCCATTGGGATGCGTCTCCACGTGAGGCGGGAGACCCAGTGTCCCATTCCACATGCCACAGGGATCCTGGGACTCCTATCCATTTTCAAGAGGAGTCAGGCATCGTCTCCTTTGGAAGCATTGATCTCCGCGGACCTCTCGAGGTTTCAAAGGATGTGAGGCTTCCTTTCACGTAGAGGCGGAAGACTAGGTCTTTCTCTGTGGTCTCCACAGGGGATTCAGACAACCCTTCGTCTTGGGAGATGCAGGATGAGACTGCATTCAATTCACTGCAGGGATATCCGGCCTTACTTCGAGTCAGAGCCTCTCGGTGTCCATTCCACTTGAGGCCACAAACTCAGGGTCCCTCTCACATACCTGTAGCTGAGCGAAGCCTCCTCTTGAGGTGCTTGTGGAAAGCTGGTATTCCTCTTGAGTCGAAGCCAGGGACTAAGCTCTCATCTCGAGTTGATTTGGGGTCCACGGAGCCCTTTCGTGTTGCTACAGTGACCTCGGGATCCCTCTAGACTTGAGAGAGTGATCTTGGGTTTTCTCTGGAGTCCCATTAAGGAAATCAAGGCTCCTTTCACGTTTGATGTGGAACACGGAATTGCTCTGCACGCAGTGCAGGGGAATCGGGCCTCATCTCGCGGCGAGGGGGAAGTCTCATGGTTTTTCTCCAGTTGCGGCTGGAACCTGGGGTATATTCTCGAGTTACGACGGGGAGGCCCCTTCCAGACACGTGTTTGTTCAGCGACATCAGGACTCCTGCCTAGGTGCGAGGGACACCTCGGGATACTCCTCGAGTCTTGGCATGGCAATTGGGACGCGTCTCCACGTGAGGCGGGAGACCCAGGGTCCCTTTCCTCGTGACACAGGGATCCTGGGACTACAATTCATTTTCAAGAGGAGTCAGGCATCGTCTCCTTTGGAAGCATTGATCTCCGGAGACCTCTCGAGTTTTCAAAGGATGTGAGGCCTCCGGTCGCGATGAGGCAGAGGACTAGGTCTTTCTCTGTGGTCTCCACAGGGTATTCAGACATCCCTTCGTCTTGGGAGATGCAAGACGAGCCTGCATTCAATTCACTGCAGGGATATCCGGCCTTACTTCAAGTCAGAGCATCTCGGTGTCCATTCCACTTGAGGCCACAAACTCAGGGTCCCTCTCACATACCTGTAGCTGAGAGAAGCCTCGTCTTGCCGTGCTTGTGGAAAGTTGGTATTCCTCTTGAATCGAAGCCAGTGACTAAGCCCTCATTTCGAGTTGATTTGGGGTTCACGGAGCCCTTTCCTGTTGCTCCAGTGACCTCAGGATCCCTCTAGACTTGAGACAGTGATCTTGGGTTTTCTCTGAAGTGCCATCAAGGAAATCAAGGCTCCTTTCACGTTTGATGTGGAACACGGAATTGCTCTGCACGCAGTACAGGGGAATCGGGCCTCATCTCGCGGCGAGGGGGAAGTCTCATGGTTTTTCTCGTGTTGCGGCTAGAACCTGGGGTATATTCTCGAGTTACGACGGGGAGGGACCTTCCAGACACGTGTTTGTTCTGCGACGTCAGGACTCCTGCCTAGGTGCTAGCTACACCTCGGGATTCTCCTCGAGTCTTGGCATGGCAATTGGGACGCGTCTCCACGTGAGGCGGGAAACCCAGGGTCCCTTTCCACGTGTCACAGGGATCCTGGGACTCCTATCCATTTTCAAGTAGAGTCAGGCATTGTCTCCTTTGGAAGCATTGATCTCCGCGGACCTCTCGAGCTTTCAAAGGACGTTAGGCCTCCGGTCGCGATGAGGCAGAGAACTAGGTCTTTCTCTGTGGTCTCCACAGGGGATTCAGACATCCCTTCGTCGTGGGAAATGCAAGCCGAGCCTGCATTCAATTCACTGCAGGGATATCCGGCCTTCCTTCGAGTCAGAGCATCTCGGTGTCCATTCCACTTGAGGCCACAAACTCAGGGTCCCTCTCACATACCTGTAGCTGAGAGAAGCCTCCTCTTGAGGTGCTTGTGGAAAGTGGGTATTCCTCTTGCGTCGAAGCCAGGGATGAAGCTCTCATCTCGAGTTGATTTGCGGTCCACGGAGCCCTTTCGTGTTGATACAGTGACCTCAGGATCCCTCTAGACTTGAGACAGTGATCTTGGGTGTGTTCTGGAGTGCCATCAAGGAAATCAAGGCTCCTTTCATGTTTGATGTGGAACACGGAATTGCTCTGCACGCAGTGCAGGGGAATCTGGACTCATCTCGCCGCGAGGGGGAAGTCTCATGGTTTTTCTGGAGTTGCGGCCGGAAGCTGGGGTATATTCTCGAGTTACGACGGGGAGGGCCCTTCCAGACAAGTGTTTGTTCAGCGACGTCAGGACTCCTGCCTAGGTGAGAGGGACACCTCGGGATTCTCCTCAAGTCTTGGCTTGGCCATTGGGACGCGTCTCCACGTGAGGCAAGAGACCCAGGGTCCCTTTCCACGTGCCACAGGGATCCTGGGACTCCTATCCATTTTCAAGAGGAGTCAGGCATCGTCTCCTTTGGAAGCATTGATCTCCGGAGACCTCCCGAGGTTTCAAATGACGTGAGGCCTCCGGTCGGGATGAGGCAGAGAACTAGGTCTTTCTCTGTGGTCTCCACAGGGGATTCAGACATCCCTTCGTTGTGGGAGATGCAAGATGAGCCTGCATTCAATTCACTGCAGGGATATCCGGCCTTCCTTCGAATCAGAGCATGTCGGTGTCCATTCCATTTGAGGCCACAAACTCAGGGTCCCTCTCACATACCTGTAGCTGAGAGAAGCCTCCTCTTGAGGTGCTTGTGGAAAGTGGGTATTCCTCTTGAGTAGAAGCCAGGGACGAACCCCTCATCTCGAGTTGATTTGGGGACCACGGAGCCCTTTCATTTTGCTACAGTGACCTCAGGATCCCTCTCGACTTGAGACAGTGATCTTCGGGGTTCTCTGGAGTGCCATCAAGGAAATCAAGTTTCCTTTCATGTTTGATGTGGAACTCGGAATTGCTCTGCACGCAGTGCAGGGGAATCGGGCCTCATCTCGCGGCGAGGGGGAAGTCTCATTGTTTTTCTCGAGTTACGGCCGGAACCTGGAGTATACTCTCGAGTTACAACGGGGAGGGCCCTTCCAGACACGTGTTTGTTCAGCGACGTCAGGACTCCTGCCTAGGCGGGAGGGACCCCTCGGGATTCTCCTAGAGTCTTGGCATGGCCATTGGGACGCGTCTCCACGTGAGGCGGGAGACCCAGGGTCCCTTTCCACGTGTCACAGGGATCCTGGGACTCCTATCCATTTTCAAGTAGAGTCAGGCATTGTCTCCTTTGTAAGCATTGATCTCCGCGGACCTCTCGAGCTTTCAAAGGACGTTAGGCCTCCGGTCGCGATGAGGCAGAGAACTAGGTCTTTCTCTGTGGTCTCCACAGGGGATTCAGACATCCCTTCCTCGTGGGATTTTCAAGACGAGCCTGCATTCAATTGACTGCAGGGATATCCGACCTTCCTTCGAGTCAAAGCATCTCGGTGTCCATTCCACTTGAGGCCACAAACTCAGGGTCCCTCTCACATACCTGTAGCTGAGATAAGCCTCCTCTTGAGGTGCTTGTGGAAAGTGGGTATTCCTCTTGAGTCGAAGCCAGGGACGAAGCTCTCATCTCGAGTTGATTTGGGGTCCACGGAGCCCTTTCATGTTGCTACAGTGACCTCAGGATCCCTCCAGACTTGAGACAGTGATATTGGGTGTTCTCTGGAGTGCCATCAAGGAAATCAAGTCTCCTTTCATGTTTGATGTGGAACACGGAATTGCTCTGCACGCAGTGCAGGGGAATCGGGCCTCATCTCGCGGCGAGGGGGAAGTCTCATAGTTTTTCTCGAGTTGCGGCTGGAACCTGGGGTATATTCTCGAGTTACGACGGGGAGGGCCCTTCGAGACACGTGTTTGTTCAGCGACTTCAGGACTCCTGCCTAGGTGCGAGGGACACCTCGGGATTTTCCCCGAGTCTTGGCATGGCCATTGGGATGCGTCTCCACGTGAGGCGGGAGACCCAGTGTCCCATTCCACATGCCACAGGGATCCTGGGACTCCTATCCATTTTCAAGAGGAGTCAGGCATCGTCTCCTTTGGAAGCATTGATCTCCGCGGACCTCTCGAGGTTTCAAAGGATGTGAGGCTTCCTTTCACGTAGAGGCGGAAGACTAGGTCTTTCTCTGTGGTCTCCACAGGGGATTCAGACAACCCTTCGTCTTGGGAGATGCAGGATGAGACTGCATTCAATTCACTGCAGGGATATCCGGCCTTACTTCGAGTCAGAGCCTCTCGGTGTCCATTCCACTTGAGGCCACAAACTCAGGGTCCCTCTCACATACCTGTAGCTGAGCGAAGCCTCCTCTTGAGGTGCTTGTGGAAAGCTGGTATTCCTCTTGAGTCGAAGCCAGGGACTAAGCTCTCATCTCGAGTTGATTTGGGGTCCACGGAGCCCTTTCGTGTTGCTACAGTGACCTCGGGATCCCTCTAGACTTGAGAGAGTGATCTTGGGTTTTCTCTGGAGTCCCATTAAGGAAATCAAGGCTCCTTTCACGTTTGATGTGGAACACGGAATTGCTCTGCACGCAGTGCAGGGGAATCGGGCCTCATCTCGCGGCGAGGGGGAAGTCTCATGGTTTTTCTCCAGTTGCGGCTGGAACCTGGGGTATATTCTCGAGTTACGACGGGGAGGCCCCTTCCAGACACGTGTTTGTTCAGCGACATCAGGACTCCTGCCTAGGTGCGAGGGACACCTCGGGATACTCCTCGAGTCTTGGCATGGCAATTGGGACGCGTCTCCACGTGAGGCGGGAGACCCAGGGTCCCTTTCCTCGTGACACAGGGATCCTGGGACTACAATTCATTTTCAAGAGGAGTCAGGCATCGTCTCCTTTGGAAGCATTGATCTCCGGAGACCTCTCGAGTTTTCAAAGGATGTGAGGCCTCCGGTCGCGATGAGGCAGAGGACTAGGTCTTTCTCTGTGGTCTCCACAGGGTATTCAGACATCCCTTCGTCTTGGGAGATGCAAGACGAGCCTGCATTCAATTCACTGCAGGGATATCCGGCCTTACTTCAAGTCAGAGCATCTCGGTGTCCATTCCACTTGAGGCCACAAACTCAGGGTCCCTCTCACATACCTGTAGCTGAGAGAAGCCTCGTCTTGCCGTGCTTGTGGAAAGTTGGTATTCCTCTTGAATCGAAGCCAGTGACTAAGCCCTCATTTCGAGTTGATTTGGGGTTCACGGAGCCCTTTCCTGTTGCTCCAGTGACCTCAGGATCCCTCTAGACTTGAGACAGTGATCTTGGGTTTTCTCTGGAGTGCCATCAAGGAAATCAAGGCTCCTTTCACGTTTGATGTGGAACACGGAATTGCTCTGCACGCAGTGCAGGGGAATCGGGCCTCATCTCGCGGCGAGGGGGAAGTCTCATGGTTTTTCTCGTGTTGCGGCTGGAACCTGGGGTATATTCTCGAGTTACGACGGGGAGGGACCTTCCAGACACGTGTTTGTTCTGCGACGTCAGGACTCCTGCCTAGGTGCTAGCTACACCTCGGGATTCTCCTAGAGTCTTGGCATGGCCATTGGGACGCGTCTCCACGTGAGGCGGGAGACCCAGTGTCGCTTTCCACGTGTCACAGGGATCCTGGGACTCCTATCCATTTTCAAGTAGATTCAGGCATTGTCTCCTTTGGAAGCATTGATCTCCGCGGACCTCTCGAGCTTTCAAAGCACGTTAGGCCTCCGGTCGCGATGAGGCAGAGAACTAGGTCTTTCTCTGTGGTCTCCACAGGGGATTCAGACATCCCTTCCTCGTGGGATTTTCAAGACGAGCCTGCATTCAATTGACTGCAGGGATATCCGGACTTCCTTCGAGTCAAAGCATCTCGGTGTCCATTCCACTTGAGGCCACAAATTCAGGGTCCCTCTCAAATACCTGTAGCTGAGAAAAGCCTCCTCTTGAGGTGCTTGTGGATAGTGCCTATTCCTCTTGAGTCGAAGCCAGGGACTAACCTCCCATCTCGAGTTGATTTTTGGCCCACGGAGCTCTTTCGTGTTGCTACAGTGACCTCAGGATGCCTCTAGCCTTGAGACAGTGTTCTTGGGGTTTTTCTGGAGTGCCATCAAGGAAATCAAGGGTCCTTTCATGTTTGATGTGCAACAGGGAATTGCTCTGCACTCAATGCTGGGGAATCGGGCCTCATCTCCCAGCGAGGGGGAAGTTTCATGTTTTATCTCGAGTTGCGGTGGGAACCTGGGGTATATTCTCTAGTTACGACCGGGATGGCCCTTCCAAACACGAGTTTCTTCAGCGACGTCAGGACTCCTGCCTAGTTGCGAGGGCCACCTCGGGATTCTCCTCGAGGCTTGGCAGGGCAATTGGGACGCCATCTCCACCTGAGGCGATGGACCAAGGGTCCCTATCCACGTGCCACAGGAATCCTGGGACTACTATCAATTTTCAAGAGGAGTCAGGCATCGTCTCCTTTTGAAGCATTGATCTCCGCATGTCTCTGGAGTTTTCAAAGAATGTGAGGCCTCCGGTCGCAATGAGGTGGGGAACTAAGTCTTTCTCTGCCGTCTCCACAGGGGATTCCGACACCTTTCGTCTTGGGAGATGCAAGACGAGCCCGCATTCAAGTCACTGCAGGGATATCCGGCCTTATTTCGAGGCAGGGCATCTCGATGTCCATTCCACTTGAGGCCGCAAACTCAGGGTCCCTCTCACATACCTATAGCTGAGAGAAGCCTCCTCTTGAGGTGCATGTGGTAAGTTGGTATTCCTCTGGAGTCGAAGCCATGACTAACCTCTCATCTCGAGTTGATTTTTGGTCGATGGAGCTCTTTTGTGTTGCTACAATGACCTCACCATTCCTCTAGCCTTGAGACAGGGTTCTTGGGGTTTCTCTGGAGTGCCATCAAGACAATCAAGGCTCCTTTCATGTTTGATGTGCAACAGGGAATTGCTCTGCACATAATGCAGGGGAATCGGGCCTCATCTTGCGGCGAGTGGGAAGTCTCATGGTTTTTCTCAAGTTGCGGCGGAAACCTGGGGTATAATCTGGAGTTAAAACGGGCATGGCCCTTCCAAGCACTTGTTTGTTCAGCGACGTCAGGACTCGTGCCTAGTTGCGAGGGACACCTCGGGATTCTCTTCGAGGCTTCGCAGGGCAATAGGGATGCCTCTCCAGCTGAGGCGGGACACCAAGGGTCCCTTTCCACGTTCCACAGGAGTCCTGGGACTCTGAATTATATTCAAGAGGAGTCAGGCATCGTCTCCTTTTGAAGCATTGATCTCCGCGTACCTCTGGAGTTTTCAAAGGATGTGAGGCCTCCAGTCGCGATGAGGTGGGGAACTAGGTCTTTCTCTGTGGTCTCAACAGGGGATTCAGACATCCTTTCGTTTTGGGAGATGCAAGACAAGCTTTCATTCAAGTCACTGCAGGGATATCCGGCCTTATTTCAAGTCAGGGCATCTCATTGTCCATTCCACTTGAGGCCACAAACTCAGGGTTCCTCTGACATACCTATAGCTGAGAGAAGCCTCCTCGTGAGGTGCTTGTGTTAAGTTGGTATTCCTCTGGAGTCGAAGCTAGGACTAACCTCTCATCTCGAGTTGATTTTTGGTCGACGGAGCTCTTTTGTGTTGCTACAATGACCTCAGCATTCCTCTAGCCTTGAGACAGGGTTCTTGGGGTTTCTCTGGAGTGCCATCAAGAAAATCAAGGCTCCTTTCATGTTTGATGTGCAACACGAAATTGCTCTGCACGCAATGCAGGGGAATCGGGCCTCATCTCGCACCGAGGGGGAAGTGTCATGGTTTATCTCGAGTAGCGGCGGGGACCTGGGGTATATTCTCGAGTTACGATGGGGATAGCCGTTCCAAACACGAGTTTGTTCAGCGACGTCAGGATTCCTGCCTAGTTGCGAGGGCCACCTCGGGATTCTCCTCGAGGCTTGGCAGGGCAATTGGGACGCCTCTCCACCTGAGGCTGGAGACCAAGATTCCCTTTCCACGTGCCACAGGAATCCTGGGACTCCTATCAATTTTCAAGAGGAGTGAGGCATCATCACCTTTTGAAGCATTGATCTCCGTGTACCTCTGGAGTTTTCAAAGGATGGGAGGCCTCCGGTCGCGATGAGGTGGGGAACTAGGTCTTTCTCTGTTGTCTCCACAGGGAATTCAGACATCCTTTCGTCTTGGGAGATGCAAGGCGAGCAGGCATTAAAGTCACTGCAGGGATATCCGGCCTTATTTCGAGTCAGGGCATCTCGATGTCCATTCCACTTGAGGCCGCAAACTCAGGGTCCCTCTCACATACCTATAGCTGAGAGAAGCCTCCTCTTGAGGTGCATGTGGTAAGTTGGTATTCCTCTGGAGTCGAAGCCATGACTAACCTCTCATCTCGAGTTGATTTTTGGTCGATGGAGCTCTTTCGTGTTGCTACAATGACCTCACCATTCCTCTAGCCTTGAGACAGGGTTCTTGGGGTTTCTCTGGAGTGCCATCAAGACAATCAAGGCTCCTTTCATGTTTGATGTGCAACAGGGAATTGCTCTGCACGCAATGCAGGGGAATCGGGCCTCATCTTGCGGCTAGTGGGAAGTCTTATGGTTTTTCTCAAGTTGCGCCGGAAACCTGGGGTATAATCTGGAGTTAAAACGGGCATGGCCCTTCCAAGCACTTGTTTGTTCAGCGACGTCAGGACTCGTGCCTAGTTGTGAGGGACACCTCGGGATTCTCTTCGAGGCTTCGCAGGGCAATAGGGATGCCTCTCCAGCTGAGGCGGGAGACCAAGGGTCACTTTCCACGTGCCACAGGAATCCTGGGACTCTGAATTATATTCAAGAGGAGTCAGGCATCGTCTCCTTTTGAAGCATTGATCTCCGCGTAGCTCTGGAGTTTTCAAAGGATGTGAGGGCTCCAGTCGCGATGAGGTGGGGAACTAGGTCTTTCTCTGTTGTCTCCACAGGGGATTCAGACATCCTTTCGTCTTGGGAGATGCAAGACGAGCGTGCATTCAAGTCACTGCAGGGATATTCGGCCTTATTTCGAGTCAGGGAATCTCGGTGTCCATTCGACTTGAGGGCGCAAACTCAGGGTATCTCTCACATAACTATAGCTGAGAGAAGCCTCCTCTTGAGGTGCTTGTGGTAAGTTGGTATTCCTCTGGAATCAAAGCCAGGGACTAACCTCTCATCTCGAGTTGAGTTTTGGTCCACGGAGCTCTTTCGTGTTGCTACAGTGACCTCAGGATGCCTCTAGCCTTGAAACAGTGTTCTTGGGTTTCTCTGGCGTGCCATCAAGGAAATCAAGGCTCTTTTCATGTTTGATGTGCAACACGGAATTGCTCTGCATGCAATGCAGGGGAATCGGGCCTCATCTCGCGGCGATTGGGAAGTCTCATGGTTTTCCTCGAGTTGCGGCTGGAACCTGGGGTATATTCTAGAGTTGCGACGGGGATGGCCCTTCCAAGTACGTGTTTCTTCAGCGACGTCAAGACTCCTGCCTAGTTGCGAGGGACACATCGGGATTCTCCTCGAGACTTGGCAGGCCAATTGGGACGCCTCTTCAGCTGAGCGGGGAGACCAAGGGTCCCTTTCCACGTGCCACAGGAATCCTGGGACTCGTATCAATTTTCAAGAGGAGTCAGGCATCGTCTCCTTTTGAAGCATTGATCTCTGCGTACCTCTGGAGTTTTCAAAGGATGTGAGGCCTCCAGTCCCGATGAGGTGGGGACCTAGCTCTTTCTCTGTGGTCTCCACAGGGGATTCAGACATCCTTTCATCTTGGGAGATGCAAGACAAGCTTTCATTCAAGTCACTGCAGGGATATCCGGCCTTATTTCAAGTCAGGGCATCTCATTGTCCATTCCACTTGAGGCCACAAACTCAGGGTTCCTCTGACATACCTATAGCTGAGAGAAGCCTCCTCGTGAGGTGCTTGTGTTAAGTTGGTATTCCTCTGGAGTCGAAGCTAGGACTAACCTCTCATCTCGAGTTGATTTTTGGTCGACGGATCTCTTTTGTGTTGCTACAATGACCTCAGCATTCCTCTAGCCTTGAGACAGGGTTCTTGGGGTTTCTCTGGAGTGCCATCAAGGAAATCAAGGCTCCTTTCATGTTTGATGTGCAACACGAAATTGCTCTGCACGCAATGCAGGGGAATCGGGCCTCATCTCGCACCGAGGGGGAAGTGTCATGGTTTATCTCGAGTTGCGGCGGGAACCTGGGATATATTCTCGAGTTACGACGGGGATAGCCGTTCCAAACACGAGTTTGTTCAGCGACGTCAGGATTCCTGCCTAGTTGCGAGGGCCACCTCGGGATTCTCCTCGAGGCTTGGCAGGGCAATTGGGACGCCTCTCCAGCTGAGGCGGGAGACCAAGATTCCCTTTCCACGTGCCACAGGAATCCTGGGACTCCTATCAATTTTCAAGAGGAGTGAGGCATCATCACCTTTTGAAGCATTGATCTCCGTGTACCTCTGGAGTTTTCAAAGGATGTGAGGCCTCCAGTCGCGATAATTTGGGGAACTAGGTCTTTCTCTGTGGTCTCAACAGGGGATTCAGACATCCTTTCGTCTTGGGAGATGCAAGACGAGCGTGCATTCAAGTCACTGCAGGGATATTCGGCCTTATTTCGAGTCAGGGAATCTCGGTGTCCATTCGACTTGAGGCCGCAAACTCAGGGTATCTCTCACAAAACTATAGCTGAGAGAAGCCTCCTCTTGAGGTGCTTGTGGTAAGTTGGCATTCCTCTGGAGTCGAAGCCAGGGACTAACCTCTCATCTCGAGTTGAATTTTGGTCCACGGAGCTCTTTCGTGTTGCTACAGTGACCTCAGGATGCCTCTAGCCTTGAGACAGTGTTCTTGGGTTTCTCTGGCGTGCCATCAAGGAAATCAAGGCTCTTTTCATGTTTGATGTGCAACACGGAATTGCTCTGCATGCAATGCAGGGGAATCGGGCCTCATCTCGCGGCGATTGGGAAGTCTCATGGTTTTCCTCGAGTTGCGGCTGGAACCTGGGGTATATTCTAGAGTTGCGACGGGGATGGCCCTTCCAAGTACGTGTTTCTTCAGCGACGTCAAGACTCCTGCCTAGTTGCGAGGGACACATCGGGATTCTCCTCGAGACTTGGCAGGCCAATTGGGACGCCTCTTCAGCTGAGCGGGGAGACCAAGGGTCCCTTTCCACGTGCCACAGGAATCCTGGGACTCGTATCAATTTTCAAGGGGAGTCAGGCATCGTCTCCTTTTGAAGCATTGATCTCCGGGTACCTGTGGAGTTTTCAAAGGATGTGAGGCCTCCAGTCCCGATGAGGTGGGGAACTAGGTCTTTCTCTGTGGTCTCCACAGGGCATTCAGACATCCTTTCATCTTGGGAAATGCAAGATGAGCCTGCATTCAAGTCACTGCAGGGATATCCGGCCTTATTTCGAGGCAGGGCATCTCGATGTCCATTCCACTTGAGGCCGCAAACTCAGGGTCCCTCTCACATACCTATAGCTGAGAGAAGCCTCCTCTTGAGGGGCATGTGGTAAGTTGGTATTCCTCTGGAGTCGAAGACATGACTAACCTCTCATCTCGAGTTGATTTTTGGTCCACGGAGCTCTTTAGTGTTGCTACAATGACCTCACCATTCCTCTAGCCTTGAGACAGGGTTCTTGGGGTTTCTCTGGAGTGCCATCAAGACAATCAAGGCTCCTTTCATGTTTGATGTGCAACAGGGAATTGCTCTGCACGCAATGCAGGGGAATCGGGCCTCATCTTGCAGCGAGTGGGAAGTCTCATGGTTTTTCTCAAGTTGCGGTGGAAACCTGGGGTATAATCTGGAGTTAAAACGGGCATGGCCCTTCCAAGCACTTGTTTGTTCAGCGACGTCAGGACTCGTGCCTAGTTGCGAGGGACACCTCGGGATTCTCTTCGAGGCTTCGCAGGGCAATAGGGATGCCTCTCCAGCTGAGGCGGGAGACAAAGGGTCCCTTTCCACGTGCCACAGGAATCCTGCGACTCCGAATTATATTCAAGAGGAGTCAGGCATCGTCTCCTTTTGAAGCATTGATCTCCGAGTACCTCTGGAGTTTTCAAAGGATGTGAGGCCTCCAGTCGCGATGAGGTGGGGAACTAGGTCTTTCTCTGTTGTCTCCACAGGGAATTCAGACATCCTTTCGTCTTGGGAGATGCAAGACGAGCGTGCATTCAAGTCACTGCAGGGATATCCGGCCTTATTTCGAGTCATGGCATCTCGTTTTCCATTCCATTTGAGGCCGCACACTCAGGGTCCCTCTCACATACCTATAGCTGAGATAAGCCTCCTCTTGAGGTGCTTGTGGTAAGTTGGTATTCCTCTGGAGTCAAAGCCAGGGACTAACCTCCCATCTCGAGTTGATTTTTGGCGCACGGAGCTCTTTTGTGTTGCTACAGTGACCTCAGGATCCCTCTAGCCTTGAGACAGTGTTCTTGGGGTTTTTCTGGAGTGCCATCAAGGAAATCAAGGGTTCTTTCATGTTTGATGTGCAACAGGGAATTGCTGTGCACGCAATGCAGGGGAATTGGGCCTCATCTTGCGGCGAGTGGGAAGTCTCATGGGTTTTCTCAAGTTGCGGCGGAAACCTGGGGTATAATCTGGAGTTAAAACGGGCATGGCCCTTCCAAGCACTTGTTTGTTCAGCGACGTCAGGACTCGTGCCTAGTTGCGAGGGACACATCGGGATTCTCTTCGAGGCTTCGCAGGGCAATAGGGATGCCTCTCCAGCTGAGGCGGGAGACCAAGGGTCCCTTTTCACGTGCCACAGGAATCCTGGGACTCCGAATTATATTCAAGAGGAGTCAGGCATCCTCTCCTTTTGAAGCATTGAGCTCCGTGTACCTCTGGAGTTTTCAAAAGATGTGATGCTTCCGGTCGCGATGAGGTGGGGAACTAGGTCTTTCTCTGTGGTCTCCACAGGGGATTCACACATCCTTTCGTCTTGGGAGATGCAAGACGAGCTTGCTTTCAAGTCACTGCAGGGATATCCAGCCTTATTTCGAGGCAGGGCATCTCGATGTCCATTGCACTTGAGGCCGCAAACTCAGGGTATCTCTCAAAAAACTATAGCTGAGAGAAGCCTCCTCTTGAGGTGCTTGTGGTAAGTTGGCATTCCTCTGGAGTCGAAGCTAGGACTAACCTCTCATCTCGAGTTGATTTTTGGTCGACGGATCTCTTTTGTGTTGCTACAATGACCTCAGCATTCCTCTAGCCTTGAGACAGGGTTCTTGGGGTTTCTCTGGAGTGCCATCAAGGAAATCAAGGCTCCTTTCATGTTTGATGTGCAACACGAAATTGCTCTGCACGCAATGCAGGGGAATCGGGCCTCATCTCGCACCGAGGGGGAAGTGTCATGGTTTATCTCGAGTTGCGGCGGGAACCTGGGATATATTCTCGAGTTACGACGGGGATAGCCGTTCCAAACACGAGTTTGTTCAGCGACGTCAGGATTCCTGCCTAGTTGCGAGGGCCACCTCGG
Source organism: Dama dama (assembly GCF_033118175.1). Taxonomy (NCBI): domain Eukaryota; kingdom Metazoa; phylum Chordata; class Mammalia; order Artiodactyla; family Cervidae; genus Dama; species Dama dama. The sequence continues at coordinate 49,391,524 of NC_083682.1, read as the reverse complement.
GATTCTCCTCGAGGCTTGGCAGGGCAATTGGGACGCCTCTCCAGCTGAGGCGGGAGACCAAGATTCCCTTTCCACGTGCCACAGGAATCCTGGGACTCCTATCAATTTTCAAGAGGAGTGAGGCATCATCACCTTTTGAAGCATTGATCTCCGTGTACCTCTGGAGTTTTCAAAGGATGTGAGGCCTCCAGTCGCGATAATTTGGGGAACTAGGTCTTTCTCTGTGGTCTCAACAGGGGATTCAGACATCCTTTCGTCTTGGGAGATGCAAGACGAGCGTGCATTCAAGTCACTGCAGGGATATTCGGCCTTATTTCGAGTCAGGGAATCTCGGTGTCCATTCGACTTGAGGCCGCAAACTCAGGGTATCTCTCACAAAACTATAGCTGAGAGAAGCCTCCTCTTGAGGTGCTTGTGGTAAGTTGGCATTCCTCTGGAGTCGAAGCCAGGGACTAACCTCTCATCTCGAGTTGAATTTTGGTCCACGGAGCTCTTTCGTGTTGCTACAGTGACCTCAGGATGCCTCTAGCCTTGAGACAGTGTTCTTGGGTTTCTCTGGCGTGCCATCAAGGAAATCAAGGCTCTTTTCATGTTTGATGTGCAACACGGAATTGCTCTGCATGCAATGCAGGGGAATCGGGCCTCATCTCGCGGCGATTGGGAAGTCTCATGGTTTTCCTCGAGTTGCGGCTGGAACCTGGGGTATATTCTAGAGTTGCGACGGGGATGGCCCTTCCAAGTACGTGTTTCTTCAGCGACGTCAAGACTCCTGCCTAGTTGCGAGGGACACATCGGGATTCTCCTCGAGACTTGGCAGGCCAATTGGGACGCCTCTTCAGCTGAGCGGGGAGACCAAGGGTCCCTTTCCACGTGCCACAGGAATCCTGGGACTCGTATCAATTTTCAAGGGGAGTCAGGCATCGTCTCCTTTTGAAGCATTGATCTCCGGGTACCTGTGGAGTTTTCAAAGGATGTGAGGCCTCCAGTCCCGATGAGGTGGGGAACTAGGTCTTTCTCTGTGGTCTCCACAGGGCATTCAGACATCCTTTCATCTTGGGAAATGCAAGATGAGCCTGCATTCAAGTCACTGCAGGGATATCCGGCCTTATTTCGAGGCAGGGCATCTCGATGTCCATTCCACTTGAGGCCGCAAACTCAGGGTCCCTCTCACATACCTATAGCTGAGAGAAGCCTCCTCTTGAGGGGCATGTGGTAAGTTGGTATTCCTCTGGAGTCGAAGACATGACTAACCTCTCATCTCGAGTTGATTTTTGGTCCACGGAGCTCTTTAGTGTTGCTACAATGACCTCACCATTCCTCTAGCCTTGAGACAGGGTTCTTGGGGTTTCTCTGGAGTGCCATCAAGACAATCAAGGCTCCTTTCATGTTTGATGTGCAACAGGGAATTGCTCTGCACGCAATGCAGGGGAATCGGGCCTCATCTTGCAGCGAGTGGGAAGTCTCATGGTTTTTCTCAAGTTGCGGTGGAAACCTGGGGTATAATCTGGAGTTAAAACGGGCATGGCCCTTCCAAGCACTTGTTTGTTCAGCGACGTCAGGACTCGTGCCTAGTTGCGAGGGACACCTCGGGATTCTCTTCGAGGCTTCGCAGGGCAATAGGGATGCCTCTCCAGCTGAGGCGGGAGACAAAGGGTCCCTTTCCACGTGCCACAGGAATCCTGCGACTCCGAATTATATTCAAGAGGAGTCAGGCATCGTCTCCTTTTGAAGCATTGATCTCCGAGTACCTCTGGAGTTTTCAAAGGATGTGAGGCCTCCAGTCGCGATGAGGTGGGGAACTAGGTCTTTCTCTGTTGTCTCCACAGGGAATTCAGACATCCTTTCGTCTTGGGAGATGCAAGACGAGCGTGCATTCAAGTCACTGCAGGGATATCCGGCCTTATTTCGAGTCATGGCATCTCGTTTTCCATTCCATTTGAGGCCGCACACTCAGGGTCCCTCTCACATACCTATAGCTGAGATAAGCCTCCTCTTGAGGTGCTTGTGGTAAGTTGGTATTCCTCTGGAGTCAAAGCCAGGGACTAACCTCCCATCTCGAGTTGATTTTTGGCGCACGGAGCTCTTTTGTGTTGCTACAGTGACCTCAGGATCCCTCTAGCCTTGAGACAGTGTTCTTGGGGTTTTTCTGGAGTGCCATCAAGGAAATCAAGGGTTCTTTCATGTTTGATGTGCAACAGGGAATTGCTGTGCACGCAATGCAGGGGAATTGGGCCTCATCTTGCGGCGAGTGGGAAGTCTCATGGGTTTTCTCAAGTTGCGGCGGAAACCTGGGGTATAATCTGGAGTTAAAACGGGCATGGCCCTTCCAAGCACTTGTTTGTTCAGCGACGTCAGGACTCGTGCCTAGTTGCGAGGGACACATCGGGATTCTCTTCGAGGCTTCGCAGGGCAATAGGGATGCCTCTCCAGCTGAGGCGGGAGACCAAGGGTCCCTTTTCACGTGCCACAGGAATCCTGGGACTCCGAATTATATTCAAGAGGAGTCAGGCATCCTCTCCTTTTGAAGCATTGAGCTCCGTGTACCTCTGGAGTTTTCAAAAGATGTGATGCTTCCGGTCGCGATGAGGTGGGGAACTAGGTCTTTCTCTGTGGTCTCCACAGGGGATTCACACATCCTTTCGTCTTGGGAGATGCAAGACGAGCTTGCTTTCAAGTCACTGCAGGGATATCCAGCCTTATTTCGAGGCAGGGCATCTCGATGTCCATTGCACTTGAGGCCGCAAACTCAGGGTCCCTCTCACATACCTATAGCTGAGAGAAGCCTCCTCTTGAGGTGCATGTGGTAAGTTGGTATTCCTCTGGAGTCGAAGCCAGGAATAACCTCTCATCTCGAGTTGATTTTTGGTCGATGGAGCTCTTTCTTGTTGCTACAATGACCTCACAATTCCTCTAGCCTTGAGACAGGGTTCTTGGGGTTTCTCTGGAGTGCCATCAAGAAAATCAAGGCTCCTTTCATGTTTGATGTGCAACACGGAATTGCTCTGCACGCAATGCAGGGGAATCGGGCCTTATCTTTCGGCGAGTGGGAAGTCTCATGGTTTTTCTCAAGTTGCGGCGGAAACCTGGGGTATACTCTCGAGTTAAAACGGGCATGGCCCTTCCAAGCACTTGTTTGTTCAGCGACGTCAGGACTCGTGCCTAGTTGTGAGGGACACCTCGGGATTCTCTTCGAGGTTTCACAGGGCCATTGGGACGCCTCTCCAGCTGAGGCGGGAGACCAAGGGTCCCTTTCCACGTGCCACAGGAATCCTGGGACTCCCAATAATATTCAAGAGGAGTCAGGCATCATCTCCTTTTGAAGCATTGATCTCCGCGTACCTCTGGAGTTTTCAAAGGATGTGAGGCCTCCGGTCACAATAATTTGGGGAACTACGTCTTTTTCTGTGGTCTCCACAGGGGATTCAGACATCCTTTCGTCTTGGGAGATGCAAGACGAGCGTGCATTTAAGTCACTGCAGGGACATCCGGCCTTATTTCGAGTCAGGGAATCTCGGTGTCCATTCGACTTGAGGCCGCAAACTCAGGGTATCTCTCACATAAATATAGCTGAGAGAAGCCTCCTCTTGAGGTGCTTGTGGTAAGTTGGTATTCCTCTGGAGTCGAAGCCAGGGACTAACCTCTCATCTCGAGTTGAATTTTGGTCCACGGAGCTCTTTCGTGTTGCTCCAGTGACCTCAGGATGCCTCTAGCCTTGAGACAATGTTCTTGGGTTTCTCTGCCGTGCCATTAAGGAAATCAAGGTTCCTTTCATGTTTGATGTGCAACACGGAATTGCTCTGCACGCAATGCAGGGGAATCGGGCCTCATCTCGCGGCGAGTGGGAAGTCTCATGGTTTTCCTCGAGTTGCGGCTGGAACCTGGGGTATATTCTAGAGTTGCGACGGGGATGGCCCTTCCAAGTACGTGTTTCTTCAGCGACGTCAAGACTCCTGCCTAGTTGCGAGGGACACATCGGGATTCTCCTCGAGACTTGGCAGGCCAATTGGGACGCCTCTTCAGCTGAGCGGGGAGACCAAGGGTCCCTTTCCACGTGCCACAGGAATCCTGGGACTCGTATCAATTTTCAAGAGGAGTCAGGCATCGTCTCCTTTTGAAGCATTGATCTCCGCGTGCCTCTGGAATTTTCAAAGGATGTGAGGCCTCCATTCCCGATGAGGTGGGGAACTAGGTCTTTCTCTGTGTCTCCACAGGGGATTCAGACATCCTTTCGTCTTGGGAGATGCAAGACAAGCTTTCATTCAAGTCACTGCAGGGATATCCGGCCTTATTTCAAGTCAGGGCATCTCATTGTCCATTCCACTTGAGGCCACAAACTCAGGGTTCCTCTGACATACCTATAGCTGAGAGAAGCCTCCTCTTGAGGTGCTTGTGTTAAGTTGGTATTCCTCTGGAGTCGAAGCTAGGACTAACCTCTCATCTCGAGTTGATTTTTGGTCAACGGAGCTCTTTTGTGTTGATACAATGACTCAGCATTCCTCTAGCCTTGAGACAGGGTTCTTGGGGTTTCTCTGGAGTGCCATCAAGGAAATCAAGGCTCCTTTCATGTTTGATGTGCAACACGAAATTGCTCTGCACGCAATGCAGGGGAATCGGTCCTCATCTCGCACCGAGGGGGAAGTGTCATTGTTTATCTCCAGTTGCGGCAGGAACCTGGGGTATATTCTCAAGTTACGACGGGGTTAGCCGTTCCAAACACGAGTTTGTTCAGCGACGTCAGGACTCCTGCCTAGTTGCGAGGGCCATCTCGGGATTCTCCTCGAGGCTTGGCAGGGCAATTGGTACGCCTCTCCAGCTGAGGCGGGAGACCAAGGGTCCCTTTCCACGTGCCACAGGGATGCTGGGACTCCTATCAATTTTCAAGAGGAGTCAGGCATCGTCTCCTTTGGAAGCATTGATTTCTGCGTACCTCTCGAGTTGTGAAAGGAGGTGAGGCCTCAGGTCGCAATGAGGCGGAGAAACTGGTCTTTCTCTGTGTTCTCCACAGGGGATTCAGTCATCCCTTCATCTTGGGAGATGCAAGAGAAGCCTGCATTCAATTCACTGCAGGGATATACCGCCTTAGTTCTAATCAGAGCATTTTGGTACCCATTCCACTTGAGGCCGCAAACTCAGGTTCCCTCTCACATACTTATAGCTGAGAGAAGCCTCCTCTTGACGTGCTTGTGGAAAGTTGGTATACCTCTTGAGTCGAAGCCAGGGACGAAGATCTCATCGCGAGTTGATTTGGCGTCCACGGAGCCCTTTCGTGTTACTACAGTGACCTCAGGATCCCTCTAGACTTGAGACAGAGTTCTTGTGGTTTCTGTGGAGTGCCATCAAGGAAACCAAGGCTCCTTTCATGTTTGTTGTGGAACACGGAATTGCTCTGCACACAATGCAGGGGAATCGGTTCACATCTCGCAGCGAGGGGGAAGTCTCATGGTTTTTCTCGAGTTAAGGCTGGAACCTGGAGTATATTCTCGAGTTACGCAGGGGAGGGCCCTTTCAGACACGTGTTTGTTCAGCGACGACAGGACTCCTGCCTAGATGCGAGGGAGAACTCGGGATTCTCCTCGAGTCTTGGCATGGCAGTTGGGATGCATCTCCACGTGAGGCAGGAGACCCAGGGTCCCTTTCCACGTGAGACAGGGATCCTGGGGCTCCTATCAATTTTCAAGAGGAGTCAGGCATCGTCTCCTTTGGATGCATTGATCTCCGCGTACCTCTCGAGTTTTAATAGGATGTGAGGCCTCCGGTCGCGATGAGGCGGAGAACTAGGTCTTTCTCTGTGGTCTCCACAAGGGATTGAGACATCCCTTCGTCTTGGGAGATCCAACACGAGCCTGCATTCAGTTTACTGCAGGGATAACTGGCCTTACGTCGAGTCAGAGCATTTCGGTGTCCATTCCACTTGAGGACACAAACTCAGGGTCCCACTCGCATACTTATAGCTGAGAGAAGCCTCCTCATGTGGTGTTTGTGGAAAGTTGGTTTTCCACTTGAGTTGAAGGGAGGGACTAAGCTCTCATCTCGAGTTGATTCGGGGTCCACGGAGCCCTTTCGTGTTGCTACAGTGACCTTAGGAACCGTCTAGACTTGAGACAAAGTTCGTGGGTTTTCTCTGGAGTGCCATTAAGGAAATCAAGTCTCCTTTCATGTTTGATGTGGAACACGGCATTGCTCTGCACGCACTGCAGGGGAATCGGGCCTCATCTCGAGACGAGGGGGAAGTCTCATGGTTTCTCTCGAGTTGCGGCCGGAACCTGGGGTATATTCTCGAGTTACGACGGGCAGGGCCCTTCCAGACACGTGTTTGTTCATCGATGTCAGGACTCCTGCCTACTTGTGAGGGACACCTCGGGATTCTCCTCGAGTCTTGGCATGGCAATTGGGACGCGTCTCCACGTGAGGCGGGAGACCCAGTGTCCCTTTCCACGTGCCACAGGGATCCTGGGACTCCTATCAATTTTCTTTTTTTTTTTTTTTAAATGTTCAGCAGTTTAATATCACCATCATTATTATGCCTTGCCTTTTCTTTTGTATTTTATTTCTTTATGTCTCAGCGTTTCATCCTGGGTGAATACTTTCATATCTGCCTTCTAATTAATTATTTCTTATTTTATTTTATTTTATTTTATTTTCAGGAAACTCCCACATTTAATGTGTTTAGAATCTACACCTACAGGAAACAAAGGGTAACACATATTTGAACCCTCATACTTCATCAACTCAAAGATTCCTTTCTTTTTTCAAATTGATTGAAATACAGTTGATATGGTCATCTAAGCCCAAAGGCCTCCCTATCCTGGGAACAATTATTTTTTTTTATTATTATTTTTTTTTCCAGTGGGTTTTGTCATACATTGATATGAATCAGCCATAGATTTACACGTATTCCCAGTCCCGATCCCCCCTCCCACCTCCCTCTCCACCCAATTCCTCTGGGTCTTCCCAGTGCACCAGGCCGGAGCGCTTGTCTCGTGCATCCCACCTGGGCTGGTGATCTGTTTCACCATAGATAGTATACATGCTGTTCTTTTGAAATATCCCACCCTCACATTCTCCCACAAAGTTCAAAATCTGTTCTGTATTTCTGTGTCTCTTTTTCTGTTTTGCATATAGGGTTATCGTTATCACCTTTCTAAATTCCATATACATGTGTCAGTATGCTGTAATGTTCTGTATCTTTCTGGCTTACTTCACTCTGTATAAGGGGCTCCAGCTTCATCCATCTCATTAGGACTGGTTCAAATGAATTCTTTTTAATGGCTGAGTAATATTCCATGGTGTATATGTACCACAGCTTCCTTATCCATTCATCTGCTGATGGGCATCTAGGTTGCTTCCATGTCCTGGCTATTATAAACAGTGCTGCGATGAACATTGGGGTGCACGTGTCTCTTTCAGATCTGGTTTCCTCAGTGTGTACGCCCAGAAGTGGGATTGCTGGGTCATATGGCCGTTCTATTTCCAGTTTTTTAAGAAATCTCCACACTGTTTTCCATAGCTGCTGTACTAGTTTGCATTCCTATCAACAGTGTAAGAGGGTTCCCTTTTCTCCACACCCTCTCCAGCATTTATTGCTTGTAGACTTTTGGATAGCAGCCATCCTGACTGGCGTGTAATGGTACCTCATTGTGGTTTTGATTTGCATTTCTCTAATAATGAGTGATGTTGAGCATCTTTTCATGTGTTTGTTAGCCATCTGTATGTCTTCTTTGGAGAAATGTCTGTTTAGTTCTTTGGCCCATTTTTTGATTGGGTCATTTATTTTTCTGGAATTGAGCTGCAGGAGTTGCTTGTATATTTTTGAGATTAATCCTTTGTCTGTTTCTTCATTTGCTATTATTTTCTCCCAATCTGAGGGCTGTCTTTTCACCTTACTTATAGTTTCCTTTGTAGTGCAAAAGCTTTTAAGTTTCATTACGTCCCATTTGTTTAGTTTTGCTTTTATTTCCAATATTCTGGGAGGTGGGTCACAGAGGATCTTGCTTTGATTTATGTCGGAGAGTGTTTTGCCTATGTTCTCCTCTAGGAGTTTTATAGTTTCTGGTCTTACATTTAGATCTTTAATCCATTTTGAGTTTATTTTTGTGTATGGTGTTAGAAAGTGTTCTAGTTTCATTCTTTTACAAGTGGTTGACCAGTTTTCCCAGCACCACTTGTTAAAGAGGTTGTCTTTTTTCCATTGTATATCCTTGCGTCCTTTGTCAAAGATAAGGTGTCCATAGGTTCGTGGATTTATCTCTGGGCTTTCTATTCTGTTCCATTGATCTATATTTCTGTCTTTGTGCCAGTACCATACTGTCTTGATGACTGTGGCTTTGTAGTAGAGTCTGAAGTCAGGCAGGGTGATTCCTCCAGCTCCATTCTTCTTTCTCAAGATTACTTTGGCTATTCGAGGTTTTTTGTATTTCCATACAAATTGTGAAATTCTTTGGTCTAGTTCTGTGAAAAATACCGTTGGTAGCTTGATAGGGATTGCATTGAATCTATAGACTGCTTTGGGTAGAATAGCCATTTTGACAATATTAATTCTTCCAATCCATGAACACGGTATGTTTCTCCATCTGTTTGTGTCCTCTTTGATTTCTTTCATCAGTGTTTTATAGTTTTCTATGTATAGGTCCTTTGTTTCTTTAGGTAGATATACTCCTAAGTATTTTATTCTTTTTGTTGCAATGGTGAATGGTATTGTTTCCTTAATTTCTCTGTCTGTTTTTTCATTGTTAGTATATAGGAATGCAAGGGATTTCTGTGTGTTAATTTTATATCCTGCAACTTTACTATATTCATTGATTAGCTCTAGTAATTTTCTGGTAGAGTCTTTAGGGTTTTCTATGTAGAGGATCATGTCATCTGCAAACAGTGAGAGTTTTACTTCTTCTTTTCCTATCTGGATTCCTTTTACTTCTTTTTCTGCTCTGATTGCTGTGGCCAGAACTTCCAACACTATGTTGAATAGTAGTGGTGAGAGTGGGCACCCTTGTCTTGTTCCTGATTTCAGGGGAAATGCCTTCAATTTTTCACCATTGAGGGTGATGCTTGCTGTGGGTTTGTCATATATAGCTCTTATTATGTTGAGGTATGTTCCTTCTATTCCTGCTTTTTGGAGAGTTTTAATCATAAATGAGTGTTGAATATTGTCAAAGGCTTTCTCTGCATCTATTGAGATAATCATATGGTTTTTATCTTTCAATTTGTTAATGTGGTGTATTACATTGATTGATTTGCGGATATTAAAGAATCCTTGCATTCCTGGGATAAAGCCCACTTGGTCATGGTGTATGATTTTTTTAATATGTTGTTGGATTCTGTTTGCTAGAATTTTGTTAAGGATTTTTGCATCTATGTTCATCAGTGATATTGGCCTGTAGTTTTCTTTTTTTGTGGCATCTTTGTCTGGTTTTGGAATTAGGGTGATGGTGGCCTCATAGAATGAGTTTGGAAGCTTACCTTCTTCTGCAATTTTCTGGAAGAGTTTGAGTAAGATAGGTGTTAGCTCTTCTCTAAATTTTTGGTAGAATTCAGCTGTGAAGCCATCTGGTCCTGGGCTTTTGTTTGCTGGAAGATTTTTGATGACAGTTTCGATTTCCTTGCTTGTGATGGGTCTGTTAAGATCTTCTATTTCTTCCTGGTTCAGTTTTGGAAAGTTATACTTTTCTAAGAATTTGTCCATTTCATCCAAGTTGTCCATTTTATTGGCATAGAGCTGCTGGTAGTAGTCTCTTATGATCCTTTGTATTTCAGTGTTGTCTGTTGTGATCTCTCCATTTTCATTTCTAATTTTGTTAATTTGGTTTTTCTCTCTTTGTTTCTTAATGAGTCTTGCTAATGGTTTGTCAATTTTGTTTATTTTTTCAAAAAACCAGCTTTTAGCTTTGTTGATTTTTGCTATGGTCTCTTTAGTTTCTTTTGCATTTATTTCTGCCCTGATTTTTAAGATTTCTTTCCTTCTGCTAACTCTGGGGTTCTTCATTTCTTCGTTCTCTAATTGCTTTAGGTGTAGAGTTAGGTTATTTAATTGTTTTTTTTCCTGTTTCTTGATGTAAGCCTGTAATGCTATGAACCTTCCCCTTAGCACTGCTTTTACAGTGTCCCATAGGTTTTGGGTTGTTGTGTTTTCATTTTCATTCATTTCTATACATATTTTGATTTCTTTTTTGATTTCTTCTATGATTTGTTGGTTATTCAGAAGCGTGTTATTTAGCCTCCATATGTTTGAAGTTTTAACAATTATTTCCCTGTAATTGAGATCTAATCTTATTGCACTGTGGTCAGAAAAGATGTCTGGAATGATTTCAATTTTTTTGAATTTTCCAAGACCAGATTTATGGCCCAGGATGTGATCTATTCTGGAGAATGTTCCGTGTGCACTTGAGAAAAAGGTGAAGTTGGTTGTTTTGGGGTGAAATGTCCTATAGATATCAATTAGATCTAGCTGGTCCATTGTGTCATTTAAGGTTTGTGTTTCCTTGTTAATTTTCTGTTTAGTTGATCTATCCATAGTTGTGAGTGGGGTATTAAAGTCTCCCACTATTATTGTGTTACTATTAATTTCCTCTTTCATACTCGTTAGTGTTTGCCGTACATATTGCGGTGCTCCTATGTTGGGTGCATATATATTTATAATTGTTATACCTTCTTTTTTGATTAATCCTTTGATCATTATGTAGTGTCCTTCTTTGTCTCTTTTCACTTCCTTTATTTGAAAGTCTATTTTATCTGATATGAGTATTGCGACTCCTGCTTTCTTTTGGTCTCCGTTTGCATGAAATATTTTTTTCCAGCCCTTCACTTTTAGTCTGTATGTGTCTCTTGTTTTGAGATGGGTCTCTTGTAGACAGCATATAAAGGGGTCTTGTTTTTGTATCCATTCAGCCAATCTTTGTCTTTTGGTTGGGGCATTCAACCCATTTACATTTAGGGTAATTATTGATAGGTGTGGTTCCGTTGCCATTTACTTTGTTGTTTTGGGTTCACGTTTATACAACCTTTCTGCATTTCCTGTCTAGAGAATATCCTTTAGCATTTGTTGAAGAGCTGGTTTGGTGGTGCTGAATTCTCTCAGCTTTTGCTTATCTGTAAAGCTTTTGAATTCTCCTTCATATCTGAATGAGATCCTTGCTGGATACAGTAATCTAGGTTGTAGGTTATTCTCTTTCATTACTTTCAGTACGTCCTGCCATTCCCTTCTGGCCTGGAGGGTTTCTATTGATAGATCAGCTGTTATCCTTATGGGAATCCCTTTGTATGTTATTTGTTGTTTTTCCCTTGCTGCTTTTAATATTTGTTCTTTGTGTTTGATCTTTGTTAATTTGATTAATATGTGTCTTGGGGTGTTTTGCCTTGGGTTTATCCTGTTTGGGACTCTCTGGGTTTCTTGGATTTGGGTGGCTATTTCCTTCCCCATTTTAGGGAAGTTTTCAGCTATTATCTCCTCGAGTATTTTCTTATGGCCTTTCTTTTTGTCTTCTTCTTCTGGAACTCCTATGATTCGAATGTTGGGGTGTTTCACAGTGTCCCAGAGGTCCCTGAGGTTGTCCACATTTCTTTTGATCCTTTTTTCTTTTTTCCTCTCTGCTTCATTTATTTCCACCATTTTATCTTCTACCTCACTTATCCTATCTTCTGCCTCCGTTATTCTAATCTTGGTTCCCTCCAAAGTGTTTTTGATCTCATTCATTGCATTATTCATTTGTAATTGACTCTTTTTTATTTCTTCTAGGTCTTTATTAAACAGTTCTTGAATCTTTTCAATCTTTGTTTCCAGGCTATTTATCTGTAACTCCATTTTGTTTTCAAGATTTTGGATCATTTTTATTATCATTATTCTAAATTCTTTTTCAGGTAGATTCCCTATCTCCTCCTCTTTTGTTTGACTTGGTGGGCATTTTTCATGTTCCTTTACCTGTTGGGTATTTCTTTGCCTTTTCATCTTGTTTAGATTGCCGTATCTGGAGTGGGCTTTCTGTATTCTGGAGGTCTGTGGTTCCTTTTTGTTGTGGAGGATTAACCCAGTGGGTGGGGTTAGACGATTGGCTTGTCGAGATTTCCTGGTTAGGGAAGCTTGCGTCAGTGTTCTGGTGCGTGGAGCTTGATTTCTTCTCTTTGGAGAGCAATGGAGTGCCCAGTAATGAGTTTTGAGATGGGTCTATGTGTTAGGTGTGACCTTGGGCAGCCTGTATGTTGATGTTCAGGGCTATGTTCCTGCGTTGCTGGAGAATTTGCGTGGTATGTCTTGCTCTAAAACTTATTGGCTCTTGTGTGGTGGTTGGTTTCAGTGTAGGTATGGAGGCTTTTGGACAGTCACTTATTACTTAAAGTTCCTTGTAGTCAGGAGTTTTCTGGTGTTCTCAGGTTTTGGGCTTAAGTCTCCTGCCTCTGGATTTCAGTTTTATTCTTCCTGTAGTCTCAGGACTTCTCCAACTATACAGCCCTGATAAGAAAACTTCTAGGTTAATGGCTAAAAGATTCTCCCCCGTTAGGGACACCCAGAGAGGTTCACAGAGTCACATGAAGAAGAGGAGAGGGAGGAGGGAGATAGAGATGAACAGGAGGAGAAAAAGGGGGACTCAAGAGGAGAGAGACAGATCTACGCAGCTGTCTGTTCCCAGAGTGTTCTCCGTAGCCCAGTCACCTACAAAGATTCACAGAATTGGATTGGGAAGAGAAGGGGAAAGGAGGAAATAGAGGTGTTCTGAGGTAGAAAACAGAGAGTCAAGATTGGGAGAGAATAATCTTCGGTTTAAAAATAGGGCTTCTCTTCTTTTTTTTTTTTTTTGTAAGGTTATAGTGTATTGGAAATGAAAATTAAGGAGTAGTAGAGGAGTACTAGAGGACTTTAAAAGAAATAAGAGAAAAAGAAAAATAGAAAATAGAAGAGAAAAAGGAAAGAAAAAAAAGAAAGAAAAAGAAAGAAAAAAAAAATTTTTTCCCCCTAATTAAAAAATCGTAAAAGTCTATGGAAATGAAAGTTAAGGAGTAATGGGGGAGTAATAGAGGATTTTAAAGGAAAATAAAAGAGAAAAAATAAAAAAGAAAAAAGAAAAAAAAATTAAAAAAAAAAGAGAGAAAAAAGTAAAATTATATCTAGGAGTTTCTCTGGAGCTGTTGCGGTCAGTGTGGGTTCGGCTCAGTTTCAGATAGCTCCTCGTTCCAGCTTACGCTTCTCGATATCTACAGGCTCCTCCGGTGTAGTCAATGTTTCCTAGAGGGATTTTAATCTGTTGCACCAGTCCCTTCTGAAGCGGTTCCCTTTGTTTATTTGGCTTCTGTTTGCCGGTTTCTTCAGAGCCTCATTTCCGCCCTGACACAGGCGGGCGGAGGTGGACTCTTATTCAGGTAGCTAGTTCCGTCGCTCCGCGGGGAGGGGCTTGCGCTGCCCGGAGAGGCTGGTGCTGTGGGGACAGGCTTGCGCCGCGGGGATGGGCTGGCGCTGCCGGGAAGGGGCTGACGCTGCCCTCTCCGTCTCCGCAGCTCAGGCTCCCGGCTGTTCTATATGGAGCGCGCCCCGCGCTGCGCGAGGTTCCAGCCCTTGGGTGTTCCACAAAAGCGCGGAAGGAAAAGCCGCGCCTGCTCTCTGTGCCTTCCCCGTCAGAGCAGTCCAGGCAGCGAGGGGCTCGGTGGGCGCACTCTCCCCAGGTGTGGCGCGCCCCCTCCCTTCCGCGGACCCAGTCTCAGTTTCCGCTGGCGCCAGTCGGGTGCGTGCGCCTTCTGCCCTCCGCGTCCCCAGCCCCAGTCCCCGCCCGTGCCGGTCGGGTGCCTGCGCCCTGTGTCTCGCCGCAACCTTCCCCTCCCCCCTGCGTCCTGCCTTCGGCGGGGCTGGGCCGGTCCGCAGCCTGCGAGCTCCTCTCTGGACCCTCTCGGTCTCTTTGTTCTGCGAACAGCCGGCAGTGTGTTCGGGCCGGTTAATTTACTCTCTCTCATGTGGTCTCCCACAGTTCATGTTGGCAACTAACAGAAGCTCCCTCTGATTGTCCTCAGGGCACTCAGGCCCGGACCCTACCCCAAGCAATGCCGCCTAAGAGCTCCCGGGACGGATCTCCGTCCTTAGCTCTTTTGTCTCACTTTTTATCTTTTATATTTTGTCCTACCTCATTTCGAAGACAATGGGCTGTTTTTCTAGGCGCCTGATGACCTCAGCTAGCGATCAGAAGTTGTTTTGCGAAGTTTCCTCTGCGTTCAGTTATTCTTTTGATGAATTTGTAGGAGAGAAAGTGGTCTCCCCGTCCTATTCCTCCGCCATCTTGGCTCCTCCTGTCCTATCAATTTTCAAGAGGAGTCAGGCATCGTTTCCTTTGGAAGCATTGAGCTCCGCGTACCTCTCGAGTTTTCAAAGGATGTGAGGCCTCCGGTCGCGATGAGGCGGAGAACTAGGTCTTTCTCTGTGGTCTCCACAGGGGATTCAGACATCCCTTCGTCTTGGGAGATGCAAGACGAGCCTGTATTCACTGCATGGATATCCGGCCTTACTTTGAGTCAGAGAATCTCAGTGTCCCTTCCACTTGAGGCCACAAACTCAGGGTCCCTCTCACTTACCTATAGCTGAGAGAAGCCTCCTCTTGAGGTGCTTGTGGAAAGTTGGTATTCCTCTTGAGTCGAAGCCAGGGACGAAGCTCTCATCTGGAATTGATTTGGGGTCCACAGAGCCCTTTCGTGTTGCTACAGTGACCTCAGGATCCCTCTAGACTTGAGACAGTGTTCTTGTGTTTTCTCTGGAGTGCATCAAGGAAATCAAGGCTCCTTTCATGTTTTATGTGGAAAACGGAATTGCTCTGCACACAATGCAGGGGAATCGGGCTTCATCTCGCGGCGAGGGGGAAGTCTCATGGTTTCTCTCGAGTTGCGGCCGGAACCTGGGTATATTCTCGAGTTACGAAGGCGAGGGCCCTTGCAGACACGTGTTTGTTCAGTGACGTCAGGACTCCTGCCTAGTTGCGAGGGACACCTCGGGATTCTCCTCGAGTCTTGGCAGGGCAATTGGGATGCCTCTCCAGCTGAGGCGGGAGACCAGGGATCCCTTTCCAAGTGCCACAGGAATCCTGTGAAACCTATCAATTTTCAAGAGGAGTCAGGCATCGTCTCCTTTTGAAGCATTGATCTCCGCGTACCTGTCGAGTTTTCAAAGGATGTGAGGCCTCCAGTGGCGAACAGGCAGGAAACTACGTCTTTCTCTGTGGTCTCCACAGGGGACTCATACATCCTTTCGTCTTTGGAGATGCAAGACTAGCCTGCATTCAAGTCACTGCAAGGATATATGGCCTTGTTTCGAGTCAAGGCATCTCGGTGTCCATTCCACTTGAGGCGGCAAACTCAGGGTCCCTCTCACATACCTATTGCTGAGAGAAGCCTCCGCTAGGGGTGCTTGTAGTAAGTTGGTATCTCTCTGGAGTACAAGCCAGGGACTAACTTCTCATCTCGAAGTTATTTTTGATCCACAGAGCTGTTTCATGTTGTTACAGTGACCTCAGGATCCCTCTAGCTTTGAGACAGTGTTCTTGGGGTTTCTCTGGAGTGCCATCAAGGAAATCAAGGCTCCTTTCATGTTTGATGTGGAACACGGAATTGCTCTGCACGCATTGCTGTAGAAACGGGCCTCATCTCGCGGCGAGGGGGAAGTCTCATGGTTTTTCTCGAGTTGCGGGGGGTTCCTGGGGTATATTCTCGATTTACGACGGGGATGGCCCTTCCAAACACGTGTTTGTTCAGCGAAGTCAGGACTCCTGCCTAGTTGCCAGGGACACTTTGGGATTCTCCTCGAGGCATGGCAGGGCAATTGGGACGCCTCTCCAGCTGAGGAGGGAGACCAAGTGTCCCTTTCAACGTGCCACAAGAATCTTGGGACTCCTATCAATTTTCAAGAGGAGTCAGGCATTGTCTCCCTTTGAAGCATTGAACTCTGCATACCTCTCCAATTTTCAAAGGATGTGAGGCGTCTGGTCGCGATGAGGTGGGGAACTAGGTCTTTCTCTGTGGTCTCCACAAGGGATTCAGACATCCTTTCGTCTTGGGAGATGTAAGACGAGCCTTCATTCAAGTCACTGCAGGGATATTCGACCTTATTTCGAGTCAGGGCAGCCCGGGGTCCATTCCACTTGAGGCCGCAAACTCAGGGTCCCTATCACATACCTATAGCTGAGAGAAGCCTCCTCTTGAGGTGCTTCTGGTAAGTTGGTATTCCTCTGGAGTCGAATCCAGGGACGAACCTCTCATCTCGAGTTGAATTTTGGTTCACGGAGCTCTTTTGTGTTGCTACAGTGACCTCAGGATCCCTCTAGCCTTGAGACAGTGTTCTTGGGTTTTCTCTGGAGAGCCATCAAGGAAATCAAGGCTCCTTTCATGTTTGATGTGCAACACGGAATTGCTCTGCACGCAGTGCAGGGGAATCGGGCCTCATCTCGCGGTGAGGGATAAGTCTCATGGTTTTTCTCGACTTGCAGTGGGAACCTGGGGAATATTCTCGAGTTACGATGGGGAGGGCCGTCCCAGACAACGTGTTTGTTCAGCATCGTCAGGACTCCTGCCTAGTTGCGAGGTACAACTCGGGATTCTCCTCGAGGCTTGGCAGCGCAATTGGGACGCCTCTCCAGGTGAGACAGGTGACCCAGGGTCCCTTTCCACGTGCCACAGGGATCCTGGGACTCCTATCAATTTACAAGAGGAGTCAGGCATCGTCTTCCTTGGAAACATTGATCTCCGCGTACCTCTCGAGTTTTCAAACGATGTGAGGCCTCCGGTCGCGAAGAGACGGGGAACTAGGTCTTTCTCTGCGGTCTCCACAGGGGATGCAGACATACCTTTCTCTTGGGAGATGAACGACGAGCCTGCATTCAAGTCACTGCAGGGATATCCAGCCTTATTTCGAGTCAGAGCATTTCAGTTTCCATTCCACTTGAGGCCGCAAACTGAGGATCCCTCTCACATACATATAGCTGAGAGAAGCCCTCTCTTGAGGTGCTTGTGGAGAGTTGGTATTCCTCTTGAGTCGAAGCCAGGGATTAAACTCTCATCTCGAGTTAATTTCGGATACACGGAGCTCTTTCGTGTTGCTACAGTGACCTCAGGATCCCTCTAGACTTGAGACAGTGTTCTTGTGGTTTCTCTGGAGTGCCATCAAGGAAATCAAGGCTCCTTTCATGTTAATGTGCAACACGGAATTGTTCTGCACGCAATTCAGGGGAATCGGGCCTCATCTCGCGGCGAGGGGGAAGTCTCATGGTTTTCCTCGAGTTGCGGTGAGAACCAGGGGTATATTCTCGAGTTACGACAGGGATGGCCCTTCCAAACACGTGTTTGTTCAGCGACGTCAGGACTCCTGCCTAGTTGCGAGGGACACCTCGGGATTCTCCTCGAGGCTTGGCAGGGAAATTGGGACGCCTCTCCAGCTGAGGCGGGAGACCAAGTGTCCCTTTCCACGTTCCACAGGAATCCTGGGACTCCTATCAATTTTCAAGCGGAGTCACGCATCGTCTCCTTTTGAAACGTTGAACTCCGCAAACCTCTCGCGTTTTCAAAGGATATGAGGGCTCCGGTTGCGATGAGACGGGTTACTAGGTCTTTCTCTGTGGTCTCCACAGTGGATTAAGACATCCTTTCGTCCTGGGAGATGCAAGACTAGCCTGCATTATAGTCACTGCAGGGATATCCGGCCTGATTTCGAGTCAGGTTTTCTCGGTGTCCATTCCACTTGAGGCCGCAAACTCAGGGTCCCTCTCACATACCTATAGCTGAGAGAAGCCTCCTCTTGAAGTGCTTGTGGAAAGTTGGTATACCTCTGGAGTCGAAGCCAGGGACTAACCTCTCATCTCGAGTTGACTGTTGGTCCACGGATCTCTTTCTTGTTGCTACAGTGACCTCAGGATCCCTCTAGCCTTGAGACAGTGTTCTTGGGGGTTCTCTGGAGTGCCATCAAGGAAATCAAGGTTCCTTTCAAGTTTAATGTGGAACACGGAATTGCTCTGCATGCAATGCAGGTGAATCGGGCCTCATCTCACAGCGAGGGGGAAGTCTCATATTTTTCTCGAGTTGCGGCGGGAACCTGGGGTATATTCTCGATTTAGGACAGGGATGTCCCTTCCAAACACGATTTTATTCAGCGACATCAGGACTCCTGCCTAGTTTCTAGGGACACCTCGGAATTCTCCTCGAGGTTTGGCAGGGCAATTGGGACGCCTCTCCAGCTGAGGAGGGAGACCAAGTTTCCCTTTCCACGTGCCACAGGAATCCTGGGACTCCTATCAATTTTCAACAGGAGTCAAGCATCATCCCCTTTTGAAGCATAGATCTCCGCGTACCTCTGGAATTTTCAAAGGATGTGAGGCCTCCGGTCGCGATGAGGCAGGGAAGTAGGTCTTTCTCTTTGGTCTGCACAGGGGATTCACACATCCTTTTGTCTTGGGAGATGAAAGATGAGCCTGCATTCAAGTCACTGCAGGGATATCTGGCCTTATTTCGAGTCAGGGCATCTCGGTGATGTGGAATTGCTCAGCATGCAAGGCAGAGGAATCGGGACTCATCTTGCGACGAGGGGGAGGTCTCATGGTTTTTCTGAGTTGTGGCTGAAACCTGGGGTATATTCTCGAGTTAAGACGGGGATGGCATTTCCAAACACGTGTTTTTTCACCGAAGACAGGACTCCTGCCTAGTTGCGAGGGACACCTCGGGATTCTTCTCGAAGCTTGGCAGGGCAATTGGGACCCCTCTCCAGCTGAGGCAGGAGACCAAGCGTCCCTTTCCAGGTGCCACAGGAATCCTGGGAGTCCTGTCAATTTTCAAGAGGAGTCAGGCATGTTCTTCTTTTGAAGCACTGATCTCCGCGAACCTCTCGAGTTTTCAAATGATGTGAGGCCTCCGGTCGCGATGAAGCGGGAAACTCAGTCTTATCTGTGGTCTCCACATGGGATTCAGACATCCTTTCGTCTTGGGAGATGCAAGACGAGCTTGCATTCAAGTCACTGCAGGGATATCCTGCCTTATTTCGAGTCAGGGCATCTCGGTGTCCATTCCACTTGAGGCCGCAAACTAAGGGTCCCTCTCACATACCTATAGCTGAGAGACGCCTCCTCGTGAGGTGATTGTGGTAAGCTGGTATTCCTCTGAAGTCGAGGCCAGGGACTAACCTCTCATCTCGAGTTGATTTTTGGTCCACGGAGCTCTTTCGTGTTGCTACAGTTACCTCAGGATGCCTCTAGGAACGGGACAGTGCTCATGGGTTTCTCTGGAGGGCCATCAAGGAAATCAAGGCGCCTTTCATCTTTGATGTGGAACACGGTATTGCTCTGCATGCAATGCAGGGGAATCGGGCCTCATCTCAAGGAGAGGGGGAAGTCTCAAGGTTTTTCTTGAGTTGAGGCAGGAACGTGAGGTATATTCTCGAGTTACGAAGGCGAGGGCCCTTGCAGACACGTGTTTGTTCAGTGACGTCAGGACTCCTGCCTAGTTGCGAGGGACACCTCGGGATTCTCCTCGAGTCTTGGCAGGGCAATTGGGATGCCTCTCCAGCTGAGGCGGGAGACCAAGGCTCCCTTTCCACGTGCCACAGGAATCCTGTGAAACCTATCAATTTTCAAGAGGAGTCAGGCATCGTCTCCTTTTGAAGCATTGATCTCCGCGTACCTGTCGAGTTTTCAAAGGATGTGAGGCCTCCAGTCGCGAACAGGCAGGAAACTACGTCTTTCTCTGTGGTCTCCACAGGGGACTCATACATCCTTTCGTCTTTGGAGATGCAAGACTAGCCTGCATTCAAGTCACTGCAAGGATATCTGGCCTTTTTTCGAGTCAAGGCATCTCGGTGTCCATTCCACTTGAGGCGGCAAACTCAGGGTCCCTCTCACATACCTATTGCTGAGAGAAGCCTCCTCTAGGGGTGCTTGTAGTAAGTTGGTATCTCTCTGGAGTACAAGCCAGGGACTAACTTCTCATCTCGAAGTTATTTTTGATCCACAGAGCTCTTTCATGTTGTTACAGTGACCTCAGGATCCCTCTAGCCTTGAGACAGTGTTCTTGGGGTTTCTCTGGAGTGCCATCAAGGAAATCAAGGCTCCATTCATGTTTGATATGGAACACAGAATTGCTCTACACAAAATGCTGGCGGATCGGGCCTCATCTCGCGGCGACGGTGCAGTCTCATGGTTTTTCTCGAGTTGCATCGGAAACCTGGGGTGTATTCTCAAGTTATGACGGGGATGACCCTTCCAAACATGGGTTTGTTCAGTGACGTCAGGACTCCTGCCTAGTTGCAAGAGACACCTCGGAATTCTCCTCGAGGCTTGGCGGGGCACTTGTGACGCCTTTCTAGGTGAAGCAGGAGACCCAGGGTCCCTTTCCACGTGCCACAGGGATCCTGCGACTCCTATCAATTTTCAAGAGGAGTTAGGCATCGTCTCCTTTGGAAGCATTGATCTCCACATACCTGTCGACTTTTCAAAGATGTGAGGCCTCCGGTCGCAAAGAGGCGGGGAAGTATGTCTTTCTCTGTGGTCTCCTCAGGGGATTCAGACATCCCTTCATCTTGGGAGATGCAAGACGAGTCTGCATTCACGTCACTGCAGGCATATCTGGCCTTATTTCGAGTCAGGGCAACCCGGTGTCCATTCCACTTGAAGCCGCAAAATCTCGGTCCCTCTCACATACATATAGCTGAGAGAAGCGTCCTCCTGAGGTGCTTGTGGAAAGTTGGTATTGCTCCTGAGTCGAAGCCAGGGACTAAGCTCTCACCTCGAGTTGATTTGGTGTACACGGGCTCTTTCTTGTTCGTACAGTGACCTCAGGATCCCTCTAGACTTGAGACAGTGTTCTTGGAGTTCTCTGATGTGCCATCAAGGAAATCAAGTCTCCTTTCATGTTTGACATGGAACACGGAATTTCTCTCCATGCAATGAATGGGAATCGGACCTCATCTCGCGGCGAGGGGAAAGTCTCATTATTTTTCTCGAGTTGCGGCATGAACCTGGGGTATATTCTCGAGTTGCGACGGGGAGGGACCTTCCAGACCCGTGTTTGTTCAGCAACATCAGGACTCCTGCCTAGTTGTGAGGGACACGTCAGAATTCTCCTCCAGTCTTGGCATGGCAATTGGGACACCTCTCCATGTGAGGCGGGAGACCCAGGGTCCCTTTCCACGTGCTACAGGGATCCTGGGCCTCCTATCAAGTTTCAAGAGGAGTCAGGCAACTTCTCCTTTGGAAGAATTGATCTCGAGTACCTCTCAACTTTTCAAAGGATGTGAGGCCTCTGGTCCCAATGAGGCGGGGAACTAGGTCTTTCTCTGTGGTCTCCACAGGGAATTCATTCAACCCTTCGTCTTGGGAGATGCAAGACAAGCCTGCATTCAAGTCACTGCAGGGATATCCGGCCTTATTTCGAGTCAGAGCATCTCGGTGTCCATTCCACTTGAGGCCGCAAACTGAGGGTCCCTCTCACATACATATAGCTGAGAGAAGCCCCCTCTTGACGTGCTGTGGAAAGTTGGTATTCCTCTGCAGTCAAAGCCAGGGACTATGCTCCAATCTTGAGTTGATTTGGGCTACACCAGCTCTATTATGTTGCTACAGTGACCTCAGGATCCCTCTAGACTTGAGACAGTATTCTTGGGTTTTCTCTGGAGTGCCATCAAGGGAATCAAGGCTCCTTTCATGTTTGATGTGGAATACGGAATTGCTCTGCACGGAATGAGGGGAATTGGCTCTCATCTCGTGGCAAGGGGGAAGTCTCATGGATTTTCTCGAATTGTAGCATTAAACTGGGATTATATTCTCGAGTTACAACGGTGAAGGCCCTACCAGACACTTGTTTGTTCAGCGACGTCAGGACTACGGCCTAGTTAGGAAGGACACCTCGGGATTCTCCTCGTGGCTTGGCATAGCAATTGGGATGCCTCTCCAGGTGAGGTGGGAGACCCAGGGTGCCTTTCCACGAGCCACAGGGATCCTGGGACTCCTATCAAGTTTCAAGAGGAGTCAGGCATTGTCTTCTTTGAAAGCATTGATCTCCGCGGATCTCTCGAGTTTTCAGAGAATGTGAGGCGTCCAGTCGCGATTAGGCGGGGAACTAGGTCTTTCTCTGTGGTCTCCACAGGGGATTTAGACATTCCTTCGTCTTGGGAGATCCAAGACGAGCCTGCGTTCAAGTCAATGCAGGGATATCTGGCCTTATTTCGAGTTAGGGCATCTCGGTGTCCATTCAACTTGAAGCCGCAACCTCAGGGTCCCTCTCACATACCTATAGCTGAGAGAAGCCTCTTCTTGAGGAGCTTGTGGAGAGTTGGTATTCCTCTTGAGTCGAAGCCAGGGACTAAGCTCGCATCTCGAGTTGATTTCGGGTACACGGAGCTCTTTCGTGTTGCTATAGTGACCTCACGATCCCTCTACACTTGAGACAGTGTTCTTGTGGTTTCTCTGGAGTGCCATCAAAGAAATCAAGGCTCCTTTCATGTTTCATGTGGAACACGGAATTGCTCTGCACGCAATGCAGGGGAATCGGGCCTCATCTCGTGGCGAGGTGGAAGTCTCATTTTTTTCTCGAGTTGCGGCGTGAACCTAGGGTATATTCTTGAGTTACGACGGGGATGGCCCTTCGAAACACGTGTTTGTTCAGCGACGTCAGGACTCCTGCTTAGTTGCGACGAACACCACGGGATTCTCCTCGAGGCTTTTCGAGGCAAATGGGACCCGTTTCCAGGTGAAGTGGGAGACCCAGGGTCACTTTCCACGTGCCACAGGGATCCTGGGCCTCCTATCAAATTTCAAGAAGAGTCAGGCATCGTCTCCTTTTGACGCGTTGATCTCCACGTACCTCTCGAGTTTTCAAAGGATGTGAGGCGTCCTGTCGCGATGAAGTGGGGAACTAGGTCTTTCTCTGTGGTGTCCACAGGGGATTCAAACATCCCTTCGTCTTGGCAGATGCAAGACGAGCCTGCACTCAAGTCACTGCAGGGATATCCGGCCTTATTTCGAGTCAGGGCATCTCAGCGTCCATTCCACTTAAGACCGCAAACTCAGGTTCCCTCTCACATACCTATAGCTGAGAGAAGCCTCCTCCTGTGGTGCTTGTGGAAAGTTTATATTCCTCTTGAGTCGAAGCCAGGGACCAAGCTCTCATCTCGAGTTGATTTGGGGTCCATGGAGCTCTTTCTTTTTGCTCCAGTGACCTCAAGATTCCTCTAGACTTGAGACAGTGCTCTTGGGTTTTCTCTGGAGTGCCAACAAGGAAATCAAGGCTCATTTCATGTTTGATGTGGAACACGCAATTGCTCTGCATGCAGTGCAGCGGAATCGCGCCTCATCTCGCTGCGAGGGGATGTCTCATGGTTTTTCTCGAGTTGTGTCGGGAACCTGGGGTATATTCTCGGGTTACAATGGGGATGTCACTTCTAAACACGTGTTTGTTCAGTGATGTCAGGACTCCTGCCTAGTTGCGAGGGACACCTCGGGATTCTCCTTGAGGCTTGAAATGGCAACAGGAACACCTCTCAATGTGAGGCGGCAGACCCAGGGTCCCTTTCCTGTTGCCACTGAGATCCTGGGATTCCTGTCAATTTTCAAGAGGAGTCAGGTATTGTCTCCTTTTGTAGCATTGAACTCCGTTTCCTCTCGAGTTGTCAAAGGGATGTGAGGACTCCTATCGAAATGAGGCGGGGAACTACGGTTTTCTCTATGGTCTCCACAGGAAATTCAGACATCCCTTCGTGTTGGGAGATGAAAGAAGAGCCTGCATTCAAATCACTGCAGGATAATCTGGCCTATTTCGAGTCAGGGCATCTCGTTGTCCATTCCAATTGAGGCAGAAAACTCAGGGTCCCTCTCACATACCTATACCTGAGAGAAGCCTCCTCTTGAGGTGCTTGTGGAAAGTTGGCATTCCTCTTGAGTCGAAGCCAGGGAATCAGCTCTCATCTTGAGATGATTTGGGGTGCACCAAGCTTTTGTCCAGTTGCTGTGCTGGATTTGGTGTTCCTGTAGAATTGGGACGTTTTCTCAGGGTATCTCTGGAGTTGCCTAAAGGAAGTCAAGCCTCTTGTCGTGTTTGATGGGGAATGCAGGATGGCTCTGGATCCAATGCAGGGGAATCAGGCCTCATCTCATGTTGATTTTGGGTACACGGAGCTTTTTCATGTTGCTCTTTGACCTCAGGGTCCCTCTACACTTGTGACATTGTTCTTGGGGGCTTTCTGGTGTTCCATCAAGTAAGTCGAGGCTCCGTTTGTGTTTTATGTGGAACACAAAATTGTTATGCATGGAATTCAGGGTAATCGGGCCTCATCTCTCTTCGAGAGATTATAAAGATAAGGAGGTTATAAAGATTTTAATCCATGAAATTATCCCCAGGTTGGTTGGCACGGAGCTTTCAGACAATGGTTCTGCCTTTGAAGCTGCTGCAACTCAGGGGGTGTCTAAAGCTCTAGGAATAAAATATCACTTACACTGTTCCTGTAAACCCCAATCCTCAGGGAAGTTTGAAAAAGCTAATGACATTATCAAAAGACATCTGCATAAATTAACTCGAGACAGAGGACAATTGGTTTAAAGTCCTACTCATAGCTTTAATGAGGAGGGACTGTTTCCTTTTGAATGTATTTGTGGAAAGCCTTTCTTATGCATAGACATTGTTATAGACCCTGAAGCCTTGGACTTAACTAATTATGTACGTCACCTCTCAGCTTTTCAACAGGCATTAACAGAACTCTGGGAGTTGACTCCTGACCCAGCTTGAGTCAAGTAAGCCTCTATTTGAGCCAGGAACCAAGGTCCTCATAAAAACATTGGGGTCAGGGGACCCATCCCCTGAGCCCCTCTGGGAAGGCGCTTACCAGGTTATTCTTTCTTCTCCCACAGCTGTCAAAGTGCCAGGAATTGATTTTTGGGTACATCACACTCGAGTTAAGAAGTAGCACCCTGACCAGAACTAAGTGACTTCATTTTATGTCTTTACTTTCTATGCTCTGGCTTTGTACTTTTCAGATGGGCATGATAATATATGTAAGTCTACTTATGCTGACTCCAAAAATCCTGAGTCTGCCCTTTGAACTCAAGACAATGATTGGGCTCACTCATACACAGCATTTCACAATCAGTCTAACTTCTGGGTCTGTGGAGAGCTCCCCTCTTCATCAGTGGAAGGCTTCCCATGGTGGACATCTCCACTTCAAGGAAAGGACTTTCTCCAAGTCTGCAAATACCTTCAACAACAATCACATGTGATGTCTCTTCTTAAACTGATGACATCTAAAGAACACTAAGATGGACTGATGTAACTATGGGCATAATGTGACTTTTCATTTTGATTTTAATTTGGTTTAATGACAATTTTGCCTTACATCTGTAACTGTATAATGGGGTTTTCTAACCGTCTAAAAGCTTTTAAGTTACAAATGGTTGTCCAAGCTCCTATGAGTGCCACAGCCTCCTCCAACTATTACTTGGGGCCCCTGGATCAGAGACCCTCATTATTAGGGTTAGGAGAATATGTTGCCTTAACAATTTAGGGACCACGCCCCTAGACAGCAGGAAGTATTTATGAAATGCAAACAAGGCCCCTTTCCCTTGGCAACATAATCCTCCTTAAACAAAAGGGGGAAATGAGAAAATCAATTCCTCGGCAGATTGATAAGAAATCCAGGGGTCCCCAAGGAGAGAGGGGTCTGGAATTCTCAAGGAGGAAGAAAGGACAAACTTTTTTTGTCCCTCTACATTCCTTATGATTATATAGCAATAATGTATCCTGCTTGAGGACAATCTCTGGAAAAAAAACCTTTGGGCTAATCCTGTTATCTTAAGGTGTAAATTATGGGAGTAGGTCTAGCAAGGTCTTTACAACCTCCAGACATTCTTTTGATTCACTGTAATAACTAATTACCTTGGATGTGTTGCAAGAGAGCATCAAAGGGCAGACACACTGAAACCATAATCACAGGAAACTAGCCAATCTGATCACACGGACCACAGTCTTGTCTAACTCAATGAAACTAAGCCATGCTGTGTGGGACCACCCAAGACGGAAGGTTCATGGTGGAGAGGTCTGACAGAATGTGGTCCACTAGAGAAGGCAATGGCAAAGCACTTCAATATTCTTGCCTCGAGAACCCCATGAACAGTATGAAAAGGCAAAATGATAGGATACTGAAAGAGGAACTCCCCAGGTCAGTAGGTGCCCTATATGCTACTGGAGTTCAGAGGAGAAATAACTCCAGAAAGAATGAAGGGATAGAGCCAAAGCAAAAACAATACTCAGTTGTGGATGTGAATGGTGATTGAAGCAAGGTCCGATGCTGTAAAGAGCAATATTGCATAGGAATCTGGAATGTTAGGTCCATGAATCAAGGCAAATTGGAAGTGGTCAAACAAGAGGTGGCAAGAGTGAATGTTGATATTCTAGGAACCAGTGAACTAAAATGGACTAGAATGGGTGAATTTAACTCAGATGACCATTATATCTACTACTGTGAGCCAGAATCACTTAGAAGAAATGGATAGCCATCATGATCAACAAAAGAGTCTGAAATGCAGTACTTGGATGCAATCTCAAAAATGACAGAATGATCTCTGTTCGTTTCCAAGGCAAACCATTCAATATCACAGTAATCCAAGCCAATACCCCAACCAGTAATGCTGCAGAAGCTGAAGTTGAACAGTTCTATGCAGACCTACAAGACCTTTTAGAACTAACATCCAAAAAAGACGTCCTTTTCATTATAGGGGACTGGGATGCAAAAGTAGGAAGTCAAGAAACACCTGGAGTAACTCAAAGGCAAATTTGGCCTTGGAGTACAGAATGAAGCAGGACAAAATCTAATAGAGTTTTGCCAAGAGAACACACTGGTCATAGCAAATGCCCTCTTCCAACAACACAAGAGAAGAGTCTACACATGGATACCACCAGATGGTCAACACTAAAATGAAATTGAGTATGTTCTCTGCAACCAAAGATGGAAAAGCTCTATACAGACAGCAAAAACAAGACTGGGAATGGACTGTGGCTCAGATCATGAATTCCTTATTGCCAAATTCTGACGTAAATTGAAGAAAGTGGGGAAAACCACTAGACCATTCAAGTATGACCTAAATCAAATCCCTTATGAATATACAGTGGAAGTGAGAAATAGATTTAAGGGACTCGATCCGATAGACAGAGTGCCTGATGAACTATGGATGGAGGTTTGTGACATTGTACAGGAGACAGGGATCAAGACTATCCCCACGGAATAGAAATGCAAAAAGTCAAAATGGTTGACTGAGGAGGCCTTACAAATAGCTGTGAAAAGAAGAGAAGTAAAAAGCAAAGGAGAAAAGGAAACATAGTCCCACTTGAATGCAGAGTTCCAAAGAATAGCAAGGAGAGATAAGAAAGTCATTCTCAGAGATCAATGCAAAGAAATAGAGGAAAAGAACAGAATGGGAAAAACTAGAGATCTCTTCAAGAAAATTAGAGATACCAAGGGAACATTTCATGCAAAAATGGGTTCGATAAAGGATAGAAATGCTATGGACCTAACAGAAGCAGAAAATATTAAGAAGAGGTGTCAAGAATACACAGAAGAACTGTATAAAAAGATCTTCATGACCCAGATAATCACAATGGTGTGGTCACTCACCTAGAGCCAGACATCCTGGAGTGTGAAGTCAAGTGGGAATTAGAAAGCATCACTACGAACAAAGCTAGTGGAGGTGATGCAATTCCAGTTGAAGTATTTCAAATACTGAAAGATGATGCTGTGAAAGTGCTGCACTCAAAATGTCAGCAAATTTGGAAAACTCAGCAGTGGCCACAGGACTGGAAAATGTCAGTTTTCATTTCAATTAGAAAGAACGGTAATGCCAAAGAATGCTCAAAATACCACACAATTATGCTCATCTCACACAATAGTAAAGTAATGCTCAAAATTCTCCAAGCCAGGCTTCAGCAATACATGAACTGTGAACTTCCAGATGTTCAAGCTGGCTTTAGAAAAGGCAGAGGAACCAGAGATCAAATTGCCAATATCTGCTGGATCATCGAAAAAGCAAGAGAGTTCCAGAAAAAAAAAATCTATTTCTGCTTTATTGACTATGCCAAAGCCTTCAACTGTGTGGATCACAATTAACTGTGAAAAATTCTGAAGGAGATGGGAATACCAGACCACCTGACCTGCTTCTTGAAAAACCTGTATGCAGTTCAGGAAGCACCAGTTAGAACTGGACATGGAACAACAGACTGGTTTCAAATAGGAAAAGGAGTACGTCAAGACTGTATGTTGTCACCCTGCTTATTTAACTTATGTGCCGAGTACATCATGAGAAATGCTGGGCTGGAAGAAGCACAAGCTAGAATTAAGATTGCCAGGAGAAATATCAATAACCTCAGACATGCAGATGACACCACCCTTATGGCAGAAAGTGAAGAAGAACTAAAAAGCCTCTTGATGAAAGAGAAAGAGGAGAGTGAAAAAGTTGGCTTACAGCTCAACATTCAGAAAACTAAGATCCTGGCATCAGGTCCCATCACTCCATGGGAAATAGATGGGGAAACAGTGGAAGCAGTGTCAGACTTTATCTTTTTGGGCTCCAAAATCACTGCAGATGGTGATTGCAGCCATGAAATTAAAAGAAAATTACTCCTTGGAAGGAAAGTTATGACCAACCTAGATAGCATATTAAAAAGCAGAGACACTACTTTGCCAACAAAGATCCATCTGGTCAAGGCTATGGTTTTCCCAGTGGTCATGTATGGATGTGAGAATTGAACTGTGAAGAAAGGTGAGCACCGAAGAGTTTATGCTTTTGAACTGTGATGTTGGAGAAGACTCTTGAGAGTCCCTTGGACTGCAAGAACATCCAACCAGTCCATCCTAAAGGAGATCAGTCCTGGTGTTCATTGGAACGACTGATTCTGAAGCTGAAACTCCAATAATTTGGCCACCTGGTGTGAAGAGTTGACTCATTGGAAAAGACCCCGATGCTCTGAGGGATTGGGAACAGGAAGAAAAGGGGATGACAGAGGATGAGATGGCTGGATGGCATCACCGACTCGATGTACATGAGTTCGAGTAAACTCCGGGAGTTGGTGACTGATAGGGAGGCTTGGCGTGCTGCGATTCATGGGGTCCCAAAGAGTCAGACATGACTGACTGACTGAATGGAACTGAACTGACCTGAATAACTAATTAAAAGTAAAGTTGTTCAGTCGTGTCCAACTCTTTGTGGCCCCATGGACTCATAGCCTACCAGGCTCCTCTGTCCATGGGATTTTCCAGGCAAATGTACTGGAGTGGGTGGCCATTTCCTTCTCCAGGAGATTTTCCTGACCCAGGGATCTAACCTGGGTCTCCAGCATTGCAGACAGATGCTTTACCATCTGAGACATATAATTCCATTGCTAACACTTGCAAGGGGCTACTCTTTCTGCCCCCTTCTGATGCCTATGTCGGAAGCTTTCTCTATCTCCTTTATACTTTAATACAACTTTATTACACAAAAGCTCTAAGCAATCAAGCTTTGTCTCTGGCCCCGAATTGAATTCTTCTCCTCTGGAGGCCAAGAATTCCAGTGTCTTTGCGTGGTTCAGCAATACGTTTGAAGATCATCCTGGAGATTCTGGCCATGTAGCCCAGGAACATGGTTGGATAGGGAGGGGGTCACCCTTGAGACTGTGGGCTTTTGACCCAGGTGCAGGGTGTTGGAGTGGCGGGAATCCTGGATAATTTGCACATGTGACCCCAGGTAAAGGGTCTGGGAGGTAAGGTCACCTTGGAGACTGTGAATATGTTACCCAAGGTGCAGGGTGTGGGAGATAATGTCACCCTGGAGAATGTAGACTTCTAGCACAAGGGATAAGTTCCTGACTTTGGGGTCTCATGGGAGACTGGATGATTCCGCTCAGACAGTGTGTGAGGATGGGATTCACCCTGGAGGCTGTAGATATGTGATCTCAGGTTCAGGATTTCCGAGGGGGTCACCCTGGAGCCTGTGAATATGTGATTCCAGGTGCAGAGTCTGCGAGGGAGTCACCATGGAACCTGTGTTTGTGTGACTCCAGGTGAGGTCTATAAAGTTTTGACAAACAGGATGCTGTGGACATGTGACCCCTATTGCAGTGTCTTGGAGGGGATAACCCTTGTGGCCAGGGTCATGGGACACAAGGTTATATGTCTGGGAGGTGGGGATACCCTGAGAGTATGGAAGTGTGACCCCAGGTACAGGTTCTGGGAGTTGGTGCCATCCTGAAAATGGTGGACATTTCACCCGAGGTATGGTTTCTGGGAGGTGGGGTCACCCTGGAGACTGTAGACATGTGACCCCAAATGCAGGGTCTGGGAGGTAGACTCACCATTGAAAAAGTGGACTTGTGACCCCAGGTATACAGGATCTTGAGGGTGGGGTCACCTGGAGGCTGGGGACTTGTGATACCAGGTACAGGTTATACAGGGGGCCACCCTCGAGACTGTGGACATGGGATCACAGGTGTATGGTATTGGAAGTGCGGTAACCCAGGAGATTGTGGATATATGACAGTAGGTACAGGGTCTCAGTTATGTCACCATGGAAAGTGTGGACATGTGACCCCAGGTGCAGGTTTGGGTGGGGTCACCCTGGAGACTGTGGTCGTGTGACCCAAAGTTCAGGGTAGGAAAAGGGTTTCACCCTGCAGACTGTGGATCTATGACCACAGGTACAGGATCTGGTGGTACTCACTGTGGAGATGGTGGATGTATGAAACCTAGTACAAGTTCACGGAGGAGGTCACCCTCCAAGACTGTGGACATGTGACCCTTGTTTCAGGGTCGGAGTTGAGGTTACTCTGGAAACTATTTGCCGTGTGACTTAGGTGCAGGGTTAGGGGATGCATTCACTTTGGAGATTGTGGTCATGTGACCCCAGATGCACCATTTGGGAGGCAAATCATCTTGGAGACTGGATACGTGACCCTAGATCCAGGGTCTGAATGGGATCCCCCAAGGTGAGATTGTGAATATGTCACTCCAGGTGCAGGGCCTGCGAGGGCATCACCTTGGAACCTGTGTTTGTGTGACTCCAGGTGGAGGGTCTGGGAAGTGACGACACTCTGGAGGCTGTGAACATGTGACCCCATTACAGGGTTTTGGAGGGGGTAACCCTGGCATCCAAGATCATGGACACCATGTTAAATGTCTGGGCGTGTGGTAACCCTGAGACTATGGAAGTGGGACCCCAGGTACAGGTTCTGGGAGTTGGGGCCAACCTGAGTGACTGTGGATGTTTCACCCTAGGTACAGTTTCTAGGAGGTGGAGTCACCCTGGAGACTCTCGACAAGTGACCGCAAGTGCAGAGTCTGGGAGGGGGGCTCACCCTGGCAATAGTGGATTTGTGACCCTAGGTACAGGATCTTAACAGTAGGGTCATCCTGGAGTCTGTCGACTTGTGACACCAGGTACAGGTTTAGGAGGGGGGTCACCCTGGATACTGTGGATGTGTGATCCCAGGTGCATGGTATGGGAAGTGGGGAAGCCCAGGAGACTGTATATATGACACTAGGTACAGGGTCTGGGGGATGACACCATGGAGAATATGGACTTGTGATCCCAGGTGCAGGTTCACAAGATTCAGGGTACAAAATGGGTCTCATCAGGCAGACTGTTGAACTGTGACCACAGGTTCAGGATCTGTTGGTGGTCACTGTGGCAATGGTGATCGTGAGAAATCTGGAAAAAGTTCAGGGAAGAGGTCACCTGTGAGACAGTGGATATGTGACCTTAGGTGTAGGTACTGCTATGTGGTCACTCTGGAGACTGTGGATGTGTGAGTAAGGTGCAGGGTTAGGGGATGGGGTCACTTTGAAGATTGTGGATATATGACCCCAGATGCACTGATTGGGGAGGCAAGTCATCCTGGATACTGGACATTGGACCCTAGATGCAAGGTCTGAACTGGGTCCCCCAAGACACTAGGATATCTGAACCCAGGTACAGGGTCTGGGATGGGGGTGACCCAGGAAACTCTGTATATGTGACCTCAGGTACAGTGTCTGGGAGGTACGGGGTCGCTCTGGGGACTGCAGGCATTTAATGGCAGGGAAATGGTCTGGAAGGGGTGTCACCCTGCAGGATGTGGATATGTGAGCCCAGGTGCAGTGGGTGAAGTGGGGTTCACGCTGGAAACTGTTGACATGTGACTCCAGGTGCAGGGTATGGGAGGGTGAACATCCTGGAGATTGTGGATGTGTGTAAAGAAGCACAGGGTCTGGCAGGGGAGGGTTACCCTGGAATCTGTGGCCAAGTCACCAAAGGTATAGGGTATGAAAGGTTGGGTCACACCGGATACTGAGGACATGTGACCTAAGTTACAAAGGCCAGGAAGGGGGTCACCATGGAGCCTGTGAATCTGCTACCACATGTGCAAAGTCTGGTAAATGACATCACACAAAAGTCTGGGGACATGGGATGCCAGGTGAATGGTCTGGGAGGGAGTCACCCAGGAGTCAGTTGACGTGTGACCCTGGGTACAGGCACTTGTGGTTGGGGAAAGCCTCGAGACTGTGGACATGTGATCCCAGTTACTAGCCCTTGAATGTGGGTAAACCCAGGAGACTCTGGACATGTGACCCCAGGTACAGGGTGGGGAAGTTGGGGTCACCCTGGCAACTGTGCCAATGTGATCCCGTGTACAGAGTCTGGGGAGGCGTGTCTTCCTGGCCACCATGTACATATAACCCCAGGTACAGGGTTAGAGATACGGGGTCACCCTGGAGACTGGGGCAATGTGACCAGAATTACAATATTCTGTGAGGTGTAGTCACCCTGGAGACTGAGGAGGTGTGAGACCTGGTGCATGATCAGGGAGGCTTTGCCACCCAGGAGACCATGGATGTGTGACCCTAGGTTCACGGGCTTGGAATTTGTTTCACCCTAGAACCAGTGGGTGTTGGAACCCAGTACAATTGTTTGACAGGTGGTGTTACCCTGGGCGCTGTGGACATATGAACCCAGGTGCAAGTTCTGGCAAGTGGGGTCACCCTGAGACTATCTACGTGTGACCCTGGTACAGGGTTTGGGAGTTGGTGAATGTGCCCGTGTGACACCATGTACAGTGTCTAGGAGGGTGTTCACGCTAAAGACTGTGCGTATGTGTCCCAAGGTACAGTGTCTGGAATGTGGGGTCATGCTAGAATCTGAGGACATGTGACGTTGGGTGCTGGGGTCAATAGTCCAGCATCTGGAAGACTGTGGTTATGTGAGCCCTGGTACAGTGATTTGGATGAGTCACCTGTGAGACTGTGGATATGTGGCTCCAAGTGCAGGGGCTATGAGGGATTCAACCTGGAACCTCTGTTTGTGTGCCTGCAGGTGAAGGTTCTGGGAAGTGATGACACACAGGAGACTGTGGACATGTAAACCACGTTACAGGGTCTTGGAGGGTGTAACCCTGTGGACCAGGGGCATGGAACAGGTTCAATGTCTATGGAAGAGTGACTCCAGGTACAGTTTCAGGGAGTTGGGACCATCCTGAAAACTGTGGACGTTTATCCCCAGGTAAAGTTTCTGGGAGGTGGGATCACACTGGAGACAGGAATGTGACCCCAGGTATGGGATCTTGAGGGTGGGGCCATCCTGGTGGCTGTGGGCTTGTGGCACAAGGTACAGGAATGGGATCAGGGTCACCCTGCAGACTGTGAGCGTGTGATCCCAGGTGCATGATATGGGAAGTGGGGTAACCCGGGAAACTGTGGATATATGACACTACGTACAGGGTCTGGGCGGATATGTGACACTAGGTACTGGAGTGGGCACCCACTCCAGTACTCTTGCCTGGGAAATCCCATGGATGGAGGAGCCTGGTAGGCTGCAGTCTATGGGGTCTCTAAGAGCCATACACGACTGAGTGACTTCACTTTCACTTTTCACTCTCATGCTTTGGAGAAGGAAATGGCAACCCACTCCAGTGTTCTTGCCTGGAGAATCCAAGGGATGGGGGAGCCTGGTGGGCTGCCATCTATGGGGTTGCAGAGTTGGACACGACTGGCATGACTTAGCAGCAGCAGCAGCAGCACAGGGCCTGGGGGATGTCACCATGGAGAGTATGGACATGTGACCCCAGGTGCAGGTTTGGCAGGGATGACCCTGGAGACTGGCTAGGTGAACCAAGGTTTAGGGTAGGAAATGGTCTCACCCTGCAGACTGTGGGCCCTGACCACAGGTACAGGATCTGGTGGTGGTCACTGTGGAGATGATGCATGTGTGAAACCTGATAGAAGTTCAAGGAGAGGGTCAATATGGAGATGGTGGAGGTGTGACCCTATGTGCAGGGTCTGGAGTGAGGTCATTCTGGAGACTGTGGCTGTGTGACTAAGGTGCAGGGTTAGGGAATGGGGTCACTTTGCAGAATGTGGACATGTGACTCCACATGCACCGTTTGGGTCATCCTGGAAACTGTGGACAAGTCACCAAAGTACAGGGTATGAGAGATGGTGTCACACTGGAGACTGAGGACATGGGATCCAAATTACAGGGTCTGGGAAGGGGATCACCGTGGAGACTGTGGATCTGTGACCACAGGTATAGAGTCTGGGAAGTGATATCACACAGGAGACTGTGGACATAGGATGCCAGGTGAAGGGTCTGGGAGGGAGTCACCCTGGAGTCTGTGGACGTGTGACCCCAGCTAAAGGCTCTTGAGGGTGGGGAAAGCCTGGTGACTGCAACCTGTGACCTCAGGTACAGGGTTGGGAATTTAGCGTCACCCTGGAGACTGTGCCAATGCGACCCCAGGTACAGGGTCTGGGGAGAGGTGTCATCCTGGCCACCATTGATATGTAACCCCAAGTACAGTGTCTGAGATATGGGGTCACACTGGAGACTGAGGCCATGTGACCGGAGGTACAATAGTCAGTGAAGTGGGTTCACCCTGGAGACTGTGGACGTGTAACCCCAGCTACAGTGTCTGGGAGGGGTGTCAACCTGGAGACTGAGGACGTGTGAGACCAGGTGCATGATCTGGGAGGAGTTGTGACCTAGAAGACTATGGATCTGTGTCCCAAATATCAGACTTTGGTGTGGATGTTACCATGGAGACTGTGGATGTTTGACACCAGGTTAAGGGACAGGGAAGGGCATCACCCTTGAGACCCTGGAGGTAGGATCCCAGATTCAGAATCTGGGAAGGGAGTTCTTCAGGAGTCTGTGGAAATGTTATGTCAGAAAAAGGGCCTGCAGTGGTTACCCTGCTGACTATGTACATGTGACACATAATACAAATACTGAGATTGGGGGTCATCCTGGAGACGGGAGAAATGTAACCACAGGTGCAGATTCTGAGGACGGGGTCACCTTGGAGACTGTTGACATGTGACATCAGGTACTTCATCTTGGAGGTAGATCATTCTGGAGATTCTGGACATGTGACCCCAGGAACACGGTCTGAGAGGGGGTCGCCCTTGAGACTGTGGGCTTTTGACCCAGGTACAGCATGTTGGAAGGGTGGTAACCCTGGAGAATGTGCACATTTGACACCATGTACAGGCTCTGGGAGGTGAGTTCACCCTGTTGACTGTGGATATGTGACCCAAGGTATGACTCTGGAGACTATGGATATTTCTCACCCAAACCAGGTCTAGGGATGGGGATCACACTGGAGGCTGTAGATATGTGACCCCAGGTGCAAGGTCTGTAAGAGGTACACCCTGGAGTCTGTGGATATGTGACCCTGGGTACAGGATCTGGGTGCTTGGGTCACCCTGGAGACTGTGGTCATGTGAGCCCCAGTGTGGGATTTTGGATGAGTCACCCTGGAGACTGTGGATAAGTGACTCCAGGTGCAGTGTCTGCAAGGGAGTAACCTGGAAACTGTGATTGTGACTCCAGGTGAAGGGTCTGGGAAGTGACAACACACAACAGACTGTGGACATGTGATCCCCATTACAGGTCATGGAGAGGGTAACCCTGGTTAACAGGGACATGGGAAACCGGGTTCAATGTGTGGGAGGTGGGGTAACCCTTAGACTATGGAAGTGTGACCCCAGGTACAGGTTCTGGGAATTGGGTCCATCCTTAAAACTGTGGATGCTTCACACCGGTAGCTTCTGGGAGGTGGGGTCACGCTGAAGACTCTGGACATGTGACCACAAGTTCAAGTTCTTGGAGGTGGACTCGACATGGAAATAGTGGCCTTGTGACCCCAGGTACAGGATCTTGAGGGTAGGGTCATCCTGGAGGCTGTGGATTTGTGACACCAGGTATAGATTTTGGAGGGTTCACACTGGAGACTCTGGATGTGTGTTTCCTCTGCAGGAGAGCTCCAGTGAACCTAGGTTTGTCTGAAAAATTCTTAGACCATGTGGAGAAACACCCTGTGTGTTAGTCTGGAAACCCAGGTTCAAATTTGCATATTTTTCTTGGGTGGCCCTAAAGCGGTGTGACCTATCCACATCTTGAAAATCTGTCCAATTGCCATTTTCTTACTTTTGACAGAGCTAACTTTGTTCCACCCCTGGGGTTTCTGAAGCACATGGGAGTCTCGCAACTCCTAACTTTGGGCCTATTTACAGTGGAATGTCACCTCACAGAGGTGACCACAGTAAGGGACCCAGCACTCTGAGACATATTCCTGCAGTCTGCTTCCTCATGGGCAGTACCAGTATCATCTAGATATGTGTTTGAAAGGTGGGAAAATTCACTGAGACACATGGCACAGACTCTCGAATTTAGGTCCTCTGAGCAGAACTGGAGGGTTCATGTCTTAGGAGCTAAAGAGTTCCTGCAAGAGAGAGGTTTGAAAACACACTCTCTGTGGAAGCCTTTCCTTCCTTGAAGAAATATAGGTTTCCCAGTATCTTGCGAACTGAGAGTCACACAGTGCGTGAAAAGTGCTCGCTTAGACATGAGTTTTCAATGGCAAATTCCACTTGGGGCTGTAGCCAAACAGAGGGTCCCACACTCACTGGGAAAGGCAAAGCAATATCTAAATGTCTGTTCCACCCGGTTTTCTCCATAGGAGAGCTCTAGTGAGCATAAGTCTCTCTGGAAAATTCTTGGATCCTTTGGGGACACACCCTGTTTGTGAACCAGGGTATCAGAATGAGGGGGCACAATTCGTTTTTCTCTCTGTGGGCCTTAAAGCAGTGTGGCCTAGCAACAACTTGAAAATCCATCCAATTGCTCTTTTCTTGATTCTGAGAGAGCTAGATTTGCTCCATCCTTTTTGATTTCTGAAACAAGTGGGTGAATTGCAACTCCCAGCTATGGGCCTTTTTATAGTGGAATGTCACCTCACAGAAGTGAGTATAGTGAGGGACCTAGCCCTCTTGGACACACTCTCGCAGCCTGCTTCCTCATGTGCAGTACCGGTATAACCTAGGAATGGCTTTGCAAGGCTTGCAAAGTGCAGGGAGACACATGGCCTTGACTCTGGAATTTAGTTCCTCTGAGCAGTACTGGAGGCCTCCCATCTGGGAAGCTAGACATTTCCTGCAAGATAGAGGGTTGAGAATGCACTCTCTTTTGATGCCTTTCTTTCCTTGAAGGAAGATATCTTTCCCTGCATTCTGTGAACTGAGAGTCACACACTGCTTGAAAAGTGCTTGCTTAGAGGTCATCTTTCAGGGGCACTTTCTCCTTGAGTCTGTGACAATAGGGAGGGGCAGACCAACTTCCAATGTCTGTTCCATCCCATTTTCCCAGCAGGAGAGGTCTAGTGAGCCTAGTTCTGTGGAAAATTCTTGGATCCTTCCGGGACACACCCTGTGTTTGAACCTGGATACCTGACCTACAGGGTACTATTCGCATTTTTCTCTCAGGGGGCCCTAAAGGGGTTCGGCCTAGGGACAGCTTGAAAATCCGTCCAATTGCAATTTTCTTGCCTCTGACAGAGCTAGCTTTGCTCTACGTTTTGGGATTTCTGAAGCAAGCGGGTCGCTCACACCTTGTAGCTCTGAGCCTGTCACTGGAATGTCACCTCACACAGTTGACCACAGTAAGGCACTCAGCCCTTTCAGACACACT
Source organism: Dama dama (assembly GCF_033118175.1). NCBI lineage: Eukaryota > Metazoa > Chordata > Mammalia > Artiodactyla > Cervidae > Dama > Dama dama. The sequence continues at coordinate 49,353,581 of NC_083682.1, read as the reverse complement.
CCTGCTGCCAGCTTTCTCATGGGCAGTACCATTAATGACCTAGGAATGTGTTTGCCAGACTCGGAAATTACAGGGAGACACAAGGCCCTGACTCAGGAATTTAGGTCCTCTCAGCAGACCTGCTGGTCTCATGTTTTAGAAGCTCAAAATTTCCTGCAAGATAGAGGTTTGAAAACACACTCTCTGTGGATGTCTTTCCTTCCTCAAAGGAAGATAGCTTTCTTCACATTCTGCAATGTGAGAGTCACACTCTGCTTGAAAAGTGCTTGCTTGGAAGTCTAATTTCAGTGGCAATATCTCCTTGAGGCTGTGACCACAGGTAGGGGTCCCACACTCACAGGGAAAGGCAAAGCAACCTGCAAACGGCTGTTCTAACCAGTTTTCTCTGTAAAAGAACTCTAATGAACATATCACTGTCTGGAAATTTCTTGACTCACGAGGGGATACATCCCATGTGTGAACCTGAATACTGGACCTAGGGTGCACAATTTGTATTTTTTTTTTCTTTTCTTTTTTTATTTATTTATTTTTTCAGTGGGTTTTGTCATACATTGACATGAATCAGCAATAGATTTACACGTATTCCCCATCCCGATCCCGCCTCCCACCTCCCTCTCCACCCGATTCCTATGGGTCTTCCCAGTGCACCAGGCTCGAGCACTTGTCTCATGCATCCCACCTGGGCTGGTGACCTGTTTCACCATAGATAATATACATGCTGTTCTTTCGCAACATCCCACCCTCACCTTCTCCCACAGAGTTCAAAAGTCTGTTCTGTACTTCTGTGTCTCTTCTTCTGTTTTGCATATAGGGTTGTCGTTACCATCTTTCTAAATTCCATATATATGTGTTAGTATGCTGTAATGTTCTTTATCTTTCTGGCTTACTTCAGTCTGTATAATGGGCTCCAGTTATTTTCTCTCTGGGTGCCATAAAGAGGTGTGGCTAGCAATTGCTTGAAAATCCATCCAATTACTTTTTTCTTACTTCTGACAGTGCAACCTTTGGTCCACCATTCAGGATTTCTGGAGCAAGCTGGTGGCTCACAACTCCTAGCCACGTGCCGATTTGCTATGGAAAGTTACCTCATCTAGGTAAGCATAGTATGGTACTCAGCACTCTCAGACACACACCTGAAGCCTGTTTTCTCATGAGCAGTCCTGGAATTACTCAGAAATGTATTTACAAAGCTCAGAAAATGTTCAAAAACACACTGTCCTTGCTCTGAAATTTAGGTCCTCTGTACCAACATAGAGGTCTCACATCTTAGTATCTAGACAGTTCCTGATATAGAGAGCCTGTTTCCTCATGGGCAGTCCTGGTATGACCAAGAAATGTGTTTACAAAGCTCAAAAAGTGCAGGAAAACACATTGCCCTGACTCTGGAAGTGAGGTCCTCTGGGCAAATATGGAGAATTCACATCTTTGAAGCTAGACAGTTCCTAATAGATAGAGTCCTGAAGATACACTGTCTATAAATACATTTCCTTCCTCAATGGAAAATAGGTTTCCAGCATTCCATGTCCATAGAGTCACATCCTGCTTGAAAACCCTTGTTAGAAGTCATTTTTCATTAGCAATTGTTCCTGATAGTGTGACCATAGGGAAGGCCAGCAAACTCACAGGGAAAGGAAAAGCAACATCCAAAGGTCAGTTCCATCATGTTTTCTCTGTAGTGGAGATTCAGTGTGCCTAGGTCTGTCTGGAAATTCTTGGATCCTGAGTGGACACATCCTGGGTGTGAACATGGACAGTGGACGTTGGTGGGAAAATTCACCTTTCTCTCTCAGTTGGCCAAAAACAGTACAGCATAACAACTACCTGGAAATTCATTTAGCTGCTGGTTTCTTACTTCTGGCAGTGATCGCTTGGTACATGCTTTGGGATTTCTGAAGCAAGTAAGCAGCTAGCAACTCGTAGCTGCTGGCCCATTTACAGTGGAATGCTACATCATCTTGGTAAGTGCAGCATGGCACCCAGCAATCTCAGAAACCCTCCTGCAGCCTGTTTTTCTTAAGGGCACTTCAGGTATGACCTAGGAATGTGTTTACAATGCTCAGAATGTGTTCAGTTCCGTTCAACGTCAGTTGGATCCGACTCTTTGGGACCCCATGAATCGAAGCACGCCAGGCCTCCCTGTCCATCACCAGGTCCCGGAGTTTACTCAAACTCATGACCATCGAGTTGGTGATGCCATCCAGCCATCCAATCCTCTGTCATCCCCTTCTCCTCCTGCCCCCAAGCCCTCCCAGCATCAGGGTCTTTTCCATTGAGTCAACTCTTCACATCAGGTGGCCAAAGTACTGGAGTTTCAGTTTCAGCATCAGTCTTTCCAATGAACACCAGGACTGATCTCCTTTAGGATGGACTGGTTGGATGTCCTTGCAGTCCAAGGGACTCTAAAGAGTCTTCTCCAACACCACAGGTCAAAAGCATCAATTCTTCAGTGCTCAGCTTTCTTCACAGTCCAACTCTTACATCCATACATGCCCACTGGAAAATCCATAGCCTTGACCAGATGGACCTTTGTTGGCAAAATAATGTCTCTGCTTTTTAATATGCTATCTAGGTTGGTCATAACTTTCCTTCCAAGAAGTAAGCGTCTTCTAATTTCATGGCTGCAATCACCATCCGCAGTGATTTTGGAGCCCCCAAAAATAAAGTATGACACTGTTTCTACTGTTTCCCCATCTATTTTACATGAAGTGATGGGACCAGATGCCAGGATCTTAGTTTTCTGAATGTTGAGCTGTAAGCCAACTTTTTCACTCTCCTCTTTCACTTTCATCAAGAGGCTTTTTAGTTCCTCTTCACTTTCTGCCATAAGGGTGGTGTCATCTGCATGTCTGAGGTTATTGATGTTTCTCCTGGCAATCTTGATTCCAGCTTGTGCTTCTTCCAGCCCAGCATTTCTCATGATGTACTCGGCATATAAGTTAAATAAGCAGGGTGACAATATACAGCCTTGACGTACTCCTTTTCCTATTTGGAACCAATCTGTTGTTCCATGTCCAGTTCTAACTATTGCTTCCTGACCTGCACATAGGTTTCTCAAGAGGCAGGTCAGATGGTCTGGTATTCCCATCTCTTTCAGAATTTTCCACAGTTTATTGTGATACACACAGTCAAAGGCTTCGGCATAGTCAATAAAGCAAAAATAGATCTTTTTCTGGGACTCTCTTGATTTTTCAATGATCCAGCAGATGTTGGCAGTTCAATCTCTGGTTCCTCTGCCTTTTCTAAAACGAGCTTGAACATCTGGAAGTTCACGGTTCATGTATTGCTGAAGTCTGGCTTGGAGAATTTTGAGCATTACTTTACTAGCGTGTGAGATGAGTGCAATTGTGCAGTAGTTTGAGCATTCTTTGCTATTGCCTTTCTTTGGAATTGGAATGAAAACTGACCTTTTCCAGTCCTGTGTCCAATGCTGAGTTTTCCAAATTTGCTGACCTATTGAGTACAGCACTTTCACAGCATCATCTTTTAGGATTTGAAATAGCTTAACTGGAATTCCATCACCTCCACTAGCTTTGTTCATAGTGATGCTTTCTAAGGCCCACTTGACCTCACATTCCAGGATGTCTGGCTCTAGGTGAGTGATCACACCATCGTAATTATCTGGGCCATGAAGATCTTTTTTGTACAGTTCTTCTGTGTATTCTTGCCACCTCTGCTTAATAGTTTCTGTTTCTGTTAGATCCATAGCATTTCTGTCCTTTATTGAACCCATCTTCGCATGGAATGTTCCCTTGGTATCTCTAATTTTCTTGAAGAGATCTCAAGTCTTTCCCATTCTGTTGTTTTTCTCTATTTGTTTGCATTGATCAGAGTAAGGCTTTCTTATCTCTCCTTGCTATTCTTTGGAACTCTGCATTCAAATGGTGCAGGCTGTGATGGACCATGCAGAAGCATGGCCATGAGGAGCTACCTCTCGCCCATGGTCAGAGGCAGTGGCTGAGGGGAGCCACCCCATGTCCGAGGCCAAGGGCAGCAGCCGAGAGGGGCTACCTCACGCCTGAGGTCAGGGGAGGTGGCTAAGATGAGCTACCCCATGCCCAAGGTCAGGGGCTGTGGCCAAGAGGAGCAATCCCACGTCCAAAGAACAGCAGCTGCATAGGAGCAGGAGGACCGAGAGGAGCTACTCCACATTCAAGGTCAGGAGGGGCGGCCTGAGGAGATACCCATTGTCCAAGGTAAGGAGGAGTGGCTGCGCTTTGCTGGAGCAGCTGTAAAGAGTTACCCCACGTCCAAGGTAAGAGAAACTCAAGTAAGATGGTAGGTGTTGTGAGACAGCATCAAAGGGCAGACACTGAAATCATAATCACAGAAAACTAGCCAATCTGATCACATGGACCATAACCTTGTCTAACTCAATGAAACTAAGCCATGATGTGTGGAGCCACCCAAGACGGATGGGTCATGGTGGACAGGTCTGACAGAATGTGGTCCACTGAAGAAGGGAATGGCAAACCACTTCAGTATTCTTGCCTTGAGGACCCCTTGAACAGTATGAAAAGGCAAAATGATAGGATACTGAAACAGGAACTCCCCAGGTCGGTAGGTGCCCAATATCCTACTGGAGATCAGTGGAGAAATAACTCCAGAAAGAATGAAGGGATGGAGCCAAAGCAAAAACAATACCCAGTTGTGGATGTGACTGGTGATAGAAGCAAGGTCCAATGCCGTAAAGAGCACTATCGCATAGGAACCTGGAATGTTAGGTCCATGAATCAAGGCAAATTGGAAGTGGTCAAACAGGATATGGCAAGAGTGAATGTCGACATTCTAGGAATCAGCAAGTTACAATGGAAAGGAATAGGTGAATTTAACGCAGATGACCATTATATCTACTACTGTGGGCAGGAAACCCTTAAAAGAAATAGAGTAGCCATCATGGTCAACAATAGAGTCCAAAATATGGTACTTGGATGCAATCTCAGAAAGTGTAGGGAAATACAATGCTCTGACTCTGGAATTTGGGTCCTCAGGGCAAACCTGGAAGTCTCATATCTTTGAGTCTATACAGTTTTTTATACACAGAGGCCTGATAAAACACTCTCTGTTGATGCCTTACCTTCCTGGATGGAACATAATTTTCCCAGCTTTTTGTGTGCTCAGAGTCACACACTGCTTGAAAACGCTTGTTGGAAGTAATTTTTCAGTAGCAACTTCCCCTGATGTTATGACCTTAGGGAAGACCGCCACACTCACAGGACAAGGCAAAGGATCATCCAGACGTCTGCTCAATCACGTTTTCTTGATAGGAGCGATCCATTCAACCTAACTGTCTAGAATACTCATGGATACTGTTCCTACACATCCTATGTTTGAACCTGGATACCGGACCTTGGCAGCAAAATTTGCATTTTTTTCTCAGTTGGCCCTAAAATGGTTAGACCTAGTTACTGCCTGAAAATGTGTCTAATTGCTTTTTTCTTACTTCTGACAGTGATAGTGTTGGTGCATCCTTTGAGATTTATGAATCAAGCAGGAGGCTCTCCACTCCAAGCCACTGGCCCCTTTCCAGGGAGATCATCTCATCTAGGTTAGCACAATATGTCACCCAGCACTCTGAGACACACTCTTGCAGCGTGACTTTTCATGGTCAGATCTGGTATGACCTAGGAATATGTTTACAAATCTCAGAAAGTGGTGGGAAACACACTGCCCTGACTCTGGTATTTAGGTCCTCTGGGAAACTTGGAGGACTCACATGTTTGAATCTAGATAGTTCATGACAGGTAGAGGCCTGATAACATATTCTCTCGAGATGCCTTTCCTTCCTCAAAGGAATATAGCTTTCTCAGCATTCTGTGTGCTGAGTGTCACACACTGCTTGAAAACGCTGGTTGGAGGTCATTTTTCATTAGCAATTTCCCCTGAAGGTGTGGTTGTAGGGAAGGCGCCACACTCACAGGTAAATTCAAAAGCACTTCCAAACATCTGTTCAATCACGTTTTCTTGGTAGGGGCCATCCATTCAACGGAAGTCTATCTAGAAAATTCGTGGACACTGCGGGGAAACACCTATGTTTGAATCTGGATACCAGACTTTGGTGTTAAAATATGCATTTTTCTCTCACTTGGCCCTAAAACAGTGCAGCCGAGCAACTGCTTGAAATTCCATCTGAATGCTGTTTTCTTCCTTCTGACAATGCTAGCTTTGGTTCACCCTTTGGGATTTCTGCAGCACGTGAATGACTTGCAACTCCTAGCTGCAGGCCCATTTCCAGTGGAATGACACCTCATCTATGTGACCACAGTATTTCACCCAGCACACTCTGAGACACTCCCTCAGCATCCTTACTTAGGAGCAGACCTGGTATGACCTAGGAATGCATTTAGAAGTCTCAGGAAGTGCAGCAAGACACACTGTCGTGACTCTGGAACTTAGGTCCTTTAAGCAGGCCTGAGTTCTCACATCTTAGAAGCTGAACAGTTCCTGCTATAAAAAACACACTCTCTGTTGATGCCTTTCCTTCACTGAAGGAACATAACTTTCCCAATGTACTGTGTGCTGAGAGTTACACACTGCTTGAAAACGTTTGCTTGGAGTTCATTTTTCAGTCGCAATTTCCCCTGAGACTGTGACAGTAGGGAAGCGCCCACAATCACAAGACAAGCAAGCAAGCATCCAAATGCCTATTCCATCACATTTTCTCTGTTAGAGAGGTCAAGTGAACCCAGGTCTATCTGGAAAAGTTTGGATCCTGTGGGGTCACATCCTGAGTGTGAACTTGAATACAGGACAAAATTCACCTTTTTCTCTCAGTTGGCACTAAAACGGTTTGGCATAGCAACTGCTTGAATATCCATCCAGTACTTGTTTTCTTATTTCTGACAGTGACAGATTTGGTCCACCCATGTAATTTCTGAAGCAAGCAGTCCGCTTGCCACTTCTATCTGGTGGTCCCTTTCCTGGGAAATGTCACATAATGTAGGTAGCACCACATGGCACCCAGCTCTCTCAGACACACTCTGACAGCCTGTTTCCTCATTGGCAGTCCTGGTATGACCTAGGAATGTATTTACAAGGCTCAGAGATTGTATGGAAACATAAGCCCTGACTCGGGATGTTAGGTCATCTGGGCAAGAATGGAGGTCTCACATCTTACAATCTAGACAGCTCCTAATAGATAGAGGCCTGGAAACACACTCTCTGTTGATTCCTTTCCTTACTCAAAGGGCCATTGCTTTCCCAACATTTTAGGGCCAACCTAGAGGAAAATGCGAATTTTCCCACCAAGGTCCATTACCCAGGTTCACACGCAGGATGTGTCCCCACAGCACTGAAGAATTTTCAAGACAGACCCAGACTAACCCTAACCCTAACCCTAACCCTAACCCTAGGATCTCTCCTACAGAGAAACATGATGGAATAGACGTTTGGATGATGTTTTGCCTTTTCCTGTGAGTGTGGTGGACTTCCCTATGGTCAAACCATCAAGGGAAATTGCTACTGAAAAATGACTTCCAGGCAAGCATTTTCAAGCAGTATGTGACTCTCAGCACACAGAATGCTGGGAAAGCTATGTTCATTCGAGGAAGGAAAGGCATCAATAGAGAGTGTGTTTTCAGGCCTCTATCTATCAGAATCTGTCTATATTCTAAGATGTGAGATCTCCAGGCTTGTCCAGAGGACCCATCTTCCAGAGTCTGGGCAGTGTTTCCCTGCAAATTCTGAGCCTTGTAAGCACATTCCAAGATCACTCAGGAATGCCCATGATGAAACAGGCTATGGAAGAGTGTCCGTGTGTGCTGTGTGTCATTCTGTCCTTACCAAATGAACTGACATTCCACTGGAAATGGGCCAGGGACTAGGAGTTATGAACCGCCTGTTGCTTCAGAAATCCAGAAAGGTGGAACAAAGCTATCATTGTCAGAAGTAAGAAAACAGGTATTAAATGAACTTTCAAGCAGTTGTTAGGCCACAACGTTTTAAGCCCAATGGAGAGAATAATGCAAATTTTGCCACCAAGATCCGATATCAAGATTCACATTCAGGATGTGTCCCTGCAGTATCCAAGAATTTTCCAGATAGGACTAGGCTCACTATATCTCACCTACAGAGCAAACCTGATGGAACAGACATTTGAATGTGGTTCCCTTTTACTGTGTTTGTGGGACTTTCCCTCCAGTCACATCTTCAGGGGAAATTCTTAGTGATAAATGACCTCCAAGCAAGTGTGTGACACTCAGGAAGCAGAATGTTGGGAAAACAATGTTCCTTCAAGGAAAGAAAGGCATCAACAGATAATGAATTTTCAGTCCTTTATCTATCAAGAATTGTCTAGATTCTAAGATGTGAGACCTCCAGTCTTACCCTGAGAACCTAACTTGCAGAGTCAGGGCAGTGTGTTTCCCTGCACTAGCCCAGGCTTTTAACCACCTTCCTACATCATCCCAGAACTGCCCATGAGGAAGCAGGCTGCAGGAATGTGTTCAGACTGCTGGGTGCCATACTGTTGTCACCCAGGTGAGGTGACATTTCATTGCAAATGGGCCATCAGCAGCACTTGCGAACCGCCTTCTTGCTTCTGAAATCCCAAAGGTGGGTCAAAAACGATCACTGTCAGAAGTAAAAAAAAAAAAAAAAGCAATTGTATGGATTTTCTAGCAGTTGCAAATTTGGCCATCAAGGTCCAGTATCCACTGTCAGACTCAGGAGGTGTCTCTACTGTATCTACCCATATTTCACAAAGATCTAGGCTCACTGGCTGCTCCTATAGAGAAAATGTAATGGAACAGATGTTTGGATCTTGGATTGCCTTACCCTCTGAGTGTGGGGGACATCCTTACTGTCACAACATCACAAGAAATTGCTACTGAAAAATGACCTGCATGCAAACGGTTTCAAGCAATGTGTGACTCTCAGTTCACAGAATACTGGGAAAGTACTGTTTCTTCGAGGAAGGAAGGGTATCAACAGAGAGTGTGTTTTCAGGCCTCTATCTATGAAGAACTGTCTTGATTCTAACAAGAGAGCCCTCCAGCCTTCCCAGAGAACTGAACTTCCAGAGTCAGGGCAGTGTCTTCCCTGCCCTTTAAATGCTTTGTAAACATATTCCTAGGTCACACCGGGACTGTCCATGAGGACACAAACTGTGGGAGTGTGTCTGAGTATACAGAGGGGCCATTATGTGCTTACTTAGATAAGGTGACATTCCACTGGAAATAGGCCTGTGACTAGGAGTGGTGATCTGCTTGCTTGCTTCAGAAATCCCAAAGGGTGAACCAAAGTTATTGCTCTTCAAAGTAAGAAAACAGCAATTAGATGGATTTTCAAGCAGGTGCCAGGCCACACAGTTTTAGGACAAACCAAAAGAAAAATGTGAATTGTGCCACAAGTTCTGGTATCCAGGTTCACACTTAGGATGTGGTCCTGCAGTATACACGATTTTCCAGACAGACCTAGGTTCTTTCAATCACTCCTAGAGACAAAATGTGATGCAACAGAAGGTTGGATGTTGGTTTGCCTTTTCCAGTGAGTGTGGGGGCCTTCCCTAAGGTTACACTGTCAGAGGAAGTTTCTACTGAAAAATGACCTCCAAAGAGAGTTTTCAAGCAGTGTGTGACTCTCAGCACAGAGAATGCAGGGAAAAGTATGTTTCTTCAAGGAAGAAAAGGCATCAACAGAGAGTGTGTTATTAGGCCTATATCTATTAGGAACTGTCTAGAATCTAACATTGACCTCCAGGCTTGTCCAGGGGACCTAACTACCAGAGTCAAGGCACTGTTTTTCCTGCACTTTCCAAGCCTCCCAAAGACATCCTAGCTCATATAGGGACTGCCCATGAGGAAACAGACTGTAGGAGAGTGTCTGAGATTGTATGGTACCAATACTGTGCTTACCTAGATGAGATGACATTCCCCTGCAAATGGGCCAGAGGCTAGGAGTGGTGAGTCGCCTGCTTGATTCAGAAATCCCAAAGGATGGACCAAAGCTATCATTGTCAGAAGGAAGAAAACAGCAATTGGATGGATTTCCAAGCAGTTGCAAGGCCGTAGCATTTTCCCAAATCAAGAGAAAAAATGTTATTTTTGCCCCCAAAATCTGGTATCCATGTCCAGACTCAGGATGTCTCCATGCAGTATCCACAAAGTTTCCAGACAGAACTAGTCTCAGTGGATCGATCCTACTGAGAAAATGTGATGGAACAGACGTTTGGATGCTAATTTGTCTTTCTCTATGAATGGGGAGTGTGGCATCCCCATGGTCACACCATCAGGGGAAAGTGCTACTGAAAAATGACCTCCATGCCAGCATATTCAAGCCGTGTGTGTCTCTCTGCACACAAAATGTTTGGAAAGTTATGTTCCTTCAAGAAAAGAAATGCATCAACAGAGAGTGCTTTCAGCCCTCTATCTATCAGGAACTGTCTACATTCTAAGTCGTGAGACCTTCAGTCTTTCCTAGGGATCCTAACACCCAGAGTCAGGGCAGGGTGTTTCCATGAACTTTTCAAGCCTTGTAAACACTTTCCAAGTATATTCTGGGACTGCTCCTGAAGAAACAGGATGCACGAGTGTATCCGAGTGTGTTGGGCAGCATACTGTGCTTACCTGCATGAGATGCCAATACAATGGAAATCGGCTAGTGGCTGGAGTGGTGAGCAGCCTGCTTGCTTCAGAAATTCCAAAGGGTGGACAAATCTATCCCTGTCAAAAGTAAGAAAACAGCAATTGGGTGGATTTTCAAGGATTTGCTATGCTGCACCATTTTAGAACCAATGTGGTCCCAAAATGAGTGTGGGAGATAAAAATGAGAATTTTACCACCAAGTTCATATATACAAGTTCACACTCATGATGTGTCCCCACAATACCCACGAATTTTCCAGACAGACCTAGGCTCACTTGATCGCACCTAAAGACAAAATGTGATGGAGTACACCTTTGGATGTTGGTTTGCCTTTCCCCGTGAGTGTGGGAGCCTTCCCTACCTTTGCACCTTCAGGGGAATTTTCTACTGACCAATGACCTACAAGCAAGTGTTTTCAAGCACCGTGTGACTCTCAGCACACAGAATGTTGGGAAAGCTATGTTCCTTTGAGGAAGGAAAGGCATTCATATGGAGTGTATTTTTAGGCCTCTATCTATCAGGAACTGTCTAGAACCCAAGGCATGAGACTTCAAGGCTTTCCCAGTGTCCTAACTTCCAGAGTTAGGGTACTGTGTTTCCCTGCACGTTCCAAGGCTTTAAACACATTCCTTATTCAAACTGGGACTGCCCATGAGGAAACAGGATGCAGGAGTATGTCTGAGAGGGCTGGGTGCCATCCAGTACTTAACTAGATGAGGTGACATTCCACTGGAAATGGGCCAGCAGATAGGAGTAGCGAGCCGCCTGCTTGCTTTAGAAATCTCAAAGGTTTGACCAATGTTATCACTGTCATTATTAAGAAGAGAGCAATTGGATGGATTTTCAGGCAGTTGCTAAGGCCGCACTCTTTTAGATCCAACCGACAAAAATTGCTAATTTTGCCAACAAATTCAAGGATGCAGATTCACACTCAGTATGTGTCCCTGTAGTATCCGAGAATTGTCCAGACAGACAGAGGATCATTGGATCTCTCCTAAAGAGAAAACTTGATAGAACAGACATTTGGTTGTTTGTTTTCTTTTTCCTGTGAGTTTGGGGATCTTCCCTACAGTAACACAGTCATGGGAAATTGTTACTGAAAAATCACCTTCAAGCAAGGATTTTCAACCAGTGTGTTACTTTCATCACATAGAAATCTGGAATAACTATCTTACTTCAATGCACAAAAGACATAAAAGAGGGTGTTTTTCAGGCATCTATCTATCAGGAACTATCTAAAGTCTAAGATGTGAGAACTCCAGGTTTGCACACAGGCCCTAATTTCCAAAGTCATAGCCAGTATGTTTCATTGCACTTGCAGAGCCTTATGGACACATTCCTGGCTCCTATTGGGTCTGATTCAGAGGAAACAGGCTGTGAAATTGTCTAAGAGTGCTGAGAGCCATACTGTTGTTACCTAGATTATTTGACATTTTAATGGAAATGATCCAGCCCAATGGGGTTGCAAGTCACCTGCTTGTGTCAGAAATCTGAAAGATTTGACCAAACCTATTGATGTCAGAAGTAGGAAAATATCAATTGGATGGATTAGCAGGCAGCTGCCAGCGCATATCCTGTTAGTGCCAAAAGAGAGACAAGGCTAATTTTGCCAAGAAGGTCAAATATTCAGGTTCACAGTCAGTATGTTTCCCTTGCAGTATCCAAGAAATTTCCAGAGAGACCTGGGACCGTTGGATCCTTCTGACAGAGAAAAATTGATGGAAGAGACATTTTGATGTTTGCTTGCTTTTCCCTGTGAGTGTGGGAGCCTTCCCTACTGTAACACACGTGAGGGGAAATTTTTACTTAAAAATGACTTCCAGGCAAGGGTTTCCACTTAGCGGGTTACTCTCAGCAAACAGAATGCTGGGACACCTGTGTTCACTCATGGAATGAGCGGCAATGAATAGGGTGCTCTTCAGGCATCTCTCTTCAGAATCCATGACTGCTGTCTGGATTCTAAGATGTGAGAAGACCACACTTCCACAGATGCCCTAAATTCCAGAGACACAGCCAGTAATTTCCCCTGAACTTTCCATGGTTCATGAGCACAGTACTCTATCTTACTGGGACTCCCCATGAGGAAAGAGTCTGGAGGAGTGTGTCTGACACAGCTGAGTGCCATACTGTTTTTAAGTAGTTTAATTGCCATTCCAATGGAAATGATCTTGCCACAAGGAGTTGCACGCTGCCTGCTTGCTTCAGAAATTCCAGTGTTTTGACCAAAGCTATTGCTGTCGTTAGTGGGAAAAGAGCAATTGTACTGATTTTCAAGGAGTAGCTAAACCCCAGCCTACTGTGGCCAACACAGACAAAATTCTCATTTGCCAACAAGGTCCAGAATCCAGGTTCACACTGAGCATGTGCCCAAGCACTATCCAAGAATTTTCCAGACAGACTTAGGATCACTGGATCCCTCCTACAGGGGACTTCACGGAACAGATGTTTTGACATTTGTTTATTTTCTCTGTCAGTGTGGGGGCATTTCCCATGGTAACACAGGGGAGGGGAAATTGTTACTTCAAAATGACCTCCAGGCAAGTATTTCCAAGCAGTCTGTCACTCTCAGCAAACATAATGCTGTGAAATCTATGTTTCTTTGATGAATGAAAGTAAAAAAATAAAAAAGAGTGTATTTCAGACATCTATCAAAAACTGTCTAGATTCTAAAACGTTAAAACTCCAGATTTGCACAGAGCACCTAGTTTTCAGTCACAGCCAGTATGTTTCCTCACATTTCTGATACTAGCGAACCCATTCCTAGGTCCTCCGGACTGTCTATGAAGAAACAGGCTGTAGGAGTGTGTCTGAAAGTGCTGAGTGCCATCTAGTCTGGTTACCTAATGAGTTTACCTGCCATTGGAAATGATCCAGGGCAAGGAATTGAAAGTCCCATGTTTGCTGCAGAAATCCAAGAGGTCTGGCCAAAGATATTGCTGTCACATGTAAGAAAACAGCAACTGGATGGATCTTCAGGCAGTTGCTACTCTGCACCATTTTAGGACCACCTGAAAGAAAATGCTGATTTAGCCAACGAGGTCCAGGATCCAGCTTCACATTCAGTATGTGTCCATGCAGTATCCAAGCATTTTCCAGACAGACCTAGGATCACTGGATCTCTCCTACAGAGAAAACCTGATGGAACAAACGTTTGGATGTTAGTTTGCTTTTTCCCTGTGAGTGTGGGACTGTCCTGACTGTAATGCAGTCAGGGGAAGTTCTTACTGAAAAATAAAATCCAAGCAAGCATTTTACAGCAGTGAGTTACTCTCAGCACACAGAATGCTAGGAAATCTATGTTCCTTTGATGAAAGAAAAGCATAAAAGTAGAGTGTTTTTCATGCATCTGTCTATCAGGAACTGTCTAGATTGTAAGATGTCAGGACTCCAGGTTTGCACAGAGACCCTAATTTCCAGTCATAGCCAGTGTATTTTCCTGCACTTTCCGAGCCTTTTGAACACATTCCTAGCTCATATTGGGTCTGTCCCTCAGGAAAAAGGCTTAGGAAATTATCTAAAAGTGCTGAGTGCCATAATGTTGTTACCTTGATTAGTTGACAATCTATTGGAAATGATCCTGCCACAAGGAGTTGCAAGCTGCCTGTTTGCATAGAAATAGAAATAATTTGACCAAACCCATTTATGTCGTAAGTAGGAAATTGTCAATTGGATGGATTCTCAGGCAGCTGTCAGCCCACACCCTTTTAATGCCAACAGAGAGAAAAGGTGAGTTTTGCCAACAAGGTTCAATATCCAGGTTCACACTCAGTATGTGTCCCTGCAGTGTCCAAGACTTTTCCAAACAGATCTAGGATCACTAGATCTCTCCTGCAGAGAAAACTTGATGGAACTTTTACTCTGAAGCAGGGTCAGTCTTGTTGAGGTGACTCCTTCCCCAAGGCCACAGCTGGGAGGCCTCACACCAAGGCCATAGAAGTGGGGCCCAGAACCAAGGTCACCTGTGAATCTGACTGGGCCCCCTTTGCAACTGTTGCCAAAAGCACCTGATCATCGCTAATGAGCTTCCTGACTCTCTACCAGGCAAAGATGCCCACTCCAGTAAACACCCTATGGTATCCCACCCAATCACCTAATATCAACCTTCCAGCAGGAATTTTCTTTGTCTTGAAACTGTAAAAATTGGCTCTTAACCCAGTAATCAGTCAACTTTCCCTAGTCTGTCAGGTGGTTGGCCCCCTGAGCTCACACAGTGCCCACTTTATCTCTGCTCTTTGTTCCTAATACAAACTCACTCCCTTCTGAAATGCGCTATGTCTGGACATTCTTTTCCAACTCGTGCTCAGACGGCCTCCACAAGCCTCCCATCACCAGGGCCACTTTCCTGGATCACACTCACCACTTGCTTGTCCACTCCCCGCTCAGAGCAGAAAGGCCCCCTCAGCCTGGTCCTTCCCTCTCACGTCCCGTGCCTGGTCACCAGGAGCTCCCACCGTCCCTGGGCAGGCTGTCTTCTGTGTCCTGCAGAGGCCTCTGTGGTGTCAGGTGAAGAAACAAGAGGCACCCATGAAGCCTCCCACTCCAGCACAGCAACCAGTACCCACCTACTGAACTCTTGACTCTGGATGGGCCTGGGGGTGTTTCAGGGAACGTCCCCCAACATGTCCTTGTTCTCATCTAATTCCAGCACTGCCCACGTGAGAGTCACTAAGCTACTCTGTGATGACTGCACAGAGAGAATACTTGTTCACTCGCCCCTCCCAGGATACATGGTTCTTATGGGCAGGTGCCTCCCAGGATATGGGGCTCACCTGGGCAGGTACCCTGCAGGGCTCAGCACCCAGGAACTGTGCACAGAGCCCTCATTGCAAAGAGCCCCCAGCTCCTCTGTTGGACAGATCTGACCTTGAGACCCTCAGAGGAGGACCTGAGGTAACATACAGCAGCTTCAGGATAGCTTTGTGACCTTGGGCTTCACTGGTTGCAGCCTCCTTCCAGCAGGTTTTCCAGAGGGTCCCATAGCACCTGGGCACTGAGTCTGTCTCCACCCACCACCCATCCTCTCCCTGACCCCTGGGTCCCTCTCATTAGAAGAAGGCCTTCCTGAAATCCTCTCCCACTTATAGGTCAGATAAAAAGATTAGAAAACAAGTCAGAGCAGCAGCCCCATATCCATCCTGACCCAAAGGACCCACACCTGTTCCTGGAACCCTGGCCAGGTCAAGGAGGCCCATTTTCTGAAACCACAAGCCCAGGTGGGCAGATTGGCTGACCTGACTGGCCTGCCCTTTGGATGTGTGCCTGGGTTGAGGTCTATATAAACTCTCTCAAGTGCCTGCAGCTGTACCTGATGCTGTCTTTCTGCTGAGATCTTGCAGGGCTGGCTTGATAAGAGAGAGTGAGGGCCCATGGTGTTTCAGGGGATTGGGTCTGTGTTGGGCTCTGCTGGACCTTCTGCAGGAGGTGCTAAGCTGTCACTTCCTAGGGATGGGCTGTGTCGCCTGTTCCTGCTGTTGGAAAACTTCTCAGGCAGAGATGAGGAAGCAAGAAAACAGGCAATGGGAGCAGCACAGGAGGAGTAACTCAGGTAGGAAAGTGCAAAGCTTCCAGGTCACCCAGGCCAAGACCATTCTGCCTGACCTACAGGAGCCACGTCAGTAAGCATGCTGTCGCTGGAGTGGCTCCACTTTTTTCTCCAGCCTGTGAGGTCTTTGCACATATTCAAGTGTTTTATCTGTGAAGGGCAGATGAGGTTCAGGAATGGCTAGCCTGGGGGTCAGCCAGCATTTACTTAGAGATGACTCTGTGGAGTCTCCCAGCTTCCCACTGAGGACCCTCCTTGGGAGGGGAGGGGGTGGGGTATGTGCAAGGGCTGCTGGCTACACATGAGTAAGTCCCCATCCCTGACCATCTTCAGAATTGCTCATCCCTGAAGCAAGTGCCCTAATTGGGCTTTCACCTGTGCAACTGGTGGCTTCTTAATTAGCAATGTGGCCATTGATATTAAATGTCCTCCATCAGGACTGAGATGTTACACCACATGTACTGGTGTAAGAACCTGGGGAGGCCTGTGCATCCAGTACCCCTAGGCACAGACTTCAGACTTGACCCCTCAACATTCTGGAGCCCAGCCACTGCTTTAGCATTTCTGAGGGTCCAGTGCTGATTTTAAGGGTTCTGTAATCCACCCTTCATCTGCTTTAATGAGACCCACATTTCTAGGGTCCTACAGAGCAGGGTCTGTGTGGCTGCTCTGTGGCTTCTCTAACATGATCACAAGCTGGGTGGTTTAAAACAACAGGAGTTCATCCTCCTCCAGTCCTGGAGACCAGACATCGGAAATCAAGGTGGCACAGGCCTGAGGTCCCTGCAGAGGGTCCAGGATAGGATCATTCCTGCCTATTCCAACTTCAGGGGCTCCAGGGGTCCCTGGGCTTGTGGCCCCCTCCCTCCCATCTCTGCCTCTGCCTTTAAGAGGCTTCCCCTTTGTGTCCTCTTTCGTCTCTTTGAAGCAGTCTGTCAGTTGGGTTGAAGGTCACCCTAACCCTAGATGACCTTACCTTGCTCTCCTTAACTACATCTACAAAGACTCTTTTCCCAGATACGGCCCTGTTCTGGGGGGACACATCTTTGGTGGCCACCATTTACCCCATTCTCTCTGTATCAAATAACCCTTATTTTAGGAGATCACCACAGGCCCATAAAGACGGGCACAGAGAGTGGCCACACACATGGAGAGAATGAGGCCCTTGGAGTCACCTGGAATGGATGAAGGTCTGGCTTCATCAGGTGAGGGGAATCACAGGGAGGAGAGGAGTATGGTCTTGTTTAGGCTTCAAAAAGACCACGTTGGGGTGGGATGTGAGATGCACAATGAAGGTGGGGAGCTTCATCAGGGCCTGAGGGGGAGGTTAGGCTTGGGCCAGGGCCATGGGTGTAGAGGGGACTTAGTGTGGGGGTTGGTCATACACCCAGGAGGAAGAGCTCACAGTCACTGGGGCACAAGGACCTGGGAACCTGGGAGGTCTTTGTCTTCTGAACCTGAAGAGGAAACGTTAAAATTTTACATCACCTCCTGCTCCTTCTGCCTCTGTAACTCAGCTTGCTCCTTGCAAAGTCTGGATCATGTAGGTCAGGCAATCTCAGAAAGTGGGGACTTAGAATACTCGGAGCTGGAGCTCGTCTCCCTTGCCCTTGCCCTGGCCCCTGCAAACCTTCTTGATCATGCCTGTTCATGATAATGAAGAGCCCGCCTCCCTGACACTCCCCTCACCCCAGGGGGAACTCCCCACTCTGCTGGAGCACCTGGCTGTTGGTGGCCACTGACAGCACTCTGGTCTCCTCAGGACCCACTAGGGCTTCAGCTTTGGGATACTGTGAGGTTCAGTTCAGGCAGATGGAATCTGGTCTCCTCAGAACCCACTGGGGCTTCAGTTTTGGGGCATTGTGGGGTTTAGTTCAGGTTGATGGAATCTGGTCTCCTCAGGACCTGCTGGGGGTTCAGCTTTGGGACATTGTGGGGTTCAGTTCAGGCTGACAGGAGATGGGTCACCACAAGACCCATGTGGTTTCAGCTTTGGGGCATTGTGGGGTTCAATTCAGGCTGATAGAATTTGACCTCCTCAGGACCTTATGGGGGTTCAGGTTTGTGACATTGTGGGGTTCAGTTCAGGCTGACAGGAGATGGGTCACCACAGGATCCATTGTATTTTGGCTTTGGGGCATTATGGGGTTTAGTTTTGGCTGATGGAATCTAGTATCCTCAGGATCCACTAGGACTTCAATTTTGGGGCATTGTGGGGTTCAGTTGAGGCTGACAGGACTCTGATCTCCTCAGAACCCATTGGTGCTTCAGCTTTGGGACATTGTGGGGTTCAGTTGAGTCTGACGAGAGTCTGGTTTCCTCAAGATTCCTACAACGATGTGCTGCTGAAAGAAAAAGTGAGGAAAATTGGGAAGAAGCTTCTGTGTGTGGCTGTTGCTGAAAATCTGTCTTAAGAGGACCCAAGACTGTTAGGGCTTGATGTGGAAAGTTGTGGGATTTTAGTCAGTTTTCGTCTGTAGTATAAGATGGTGTCCTATATTGTTCCTTGGTGTGTCGTTTCCATTTTTCCCAGCACGGTTTATTGGGGTGGGAGGGGGGACTGTCCTTTCCCGCTTGTATGTTCTTAGTTCCTTTCTTGTAAATTAATTACCATGCACCTGTAGGTTTACTTCTGAGCTCTCTTGACTATTTCTGTGCCAATTCCACACATCTTCTGGTGACTTTAGGGCCATACTCTAGATTGAAATCAGGGATAGACATGCCACCAGCCTGTTCTGCTTTCTCAGGATCCCTTTGGCTCTTCTGGTTCCTTTGTGGCTCCACATGGATGTGAAGATTGCTTTTGTTTCTGTGAAAAATATTGAAATGTTGGCAGTGATTGCATGAATGTGTACATTGCTTTGTTTAGAATGGATATTTTAATGGTATTTTCACCCATAAGCATGGGATATCTTTTTACTTGTGTCCATTCAGTTTCTTTGATCATTGTCTTGTAGTTTTTAGCTTTCAGGTCTTCCAAGTCCTTGGTTAGATTTCTAGTTATGTGGGGGAGGGGATGCAATTGTAAAAGGAATTATTTTCTTAATTTCTCTTTCTGATAGGTCATTATTAGTGTAGAGAATCACAAATGTTCTTGCAGTTCTGCTGACTTTCTTTTTTCTTTTCTTTTTTCTTTTTTTTTTTTTTTTTTGTCCCCGCAGTTCAACATGTTGGATCTTAGTTCCCTAACCAAGTATCAAACCTGTACCCCCTGCAGTGGAAGTGCAGTCTTAACCACTGGACTGCCAGGCAAGTCCATGAATTCGCTTTTTAGTTCTGACAGTTGCTTTGGTGTAGTGTTATGCAGAAAACTAGAATTAAGACATCTCATAGTTTCAGTTCCATCTGGTCCTCCACAGCACCCAGGGCATGGTATCTACTAATATACGCTTCCTATGGTGCCTTTTAATACCATGTGGACTAGTACAAGGCAATTAGCATCAAACTACTTTAGCTGAATTTGGTTAGGTTAAATCTTGGTCTCTATTGCAATGTTCGATGTCACCTCTGATTTTCTGGCATGTGACTTACATGGCTGTATTGAAAAGTAACTTACTTTCTAGTAAAATTTCAAACGTGTCTACTTTAAATAGTGGTACAAAGTTTTCTACATTCACACCAAATACCACAATGTGTTTTACCCTAAACATGGTCACTTTCCCGGGGAACCAGCCCACAACCCCAACATGAGGGATAATTATCATTTCCACATTACAATCCCATCCATAGGACCAGTTCAACTTTCATCAGCTGCCCAAGCTTTGTGTAACTGTCTTTCTTCATTCTAATGCAGTTTTCTTTTTCTGGAGCCATCACTGGGGCTTTCCCTCATGTTAAAAACCTTCATGGATTTAAAGTGACAAGATGACTATGATCTGGGTGGCTTTTCAGTGTGGTTTCTTTCACTCAGAATGTTTTTAGTGCTTTTCCATGTTGTGCCATGTGTCATTTTTTTCATTGTGCTTACAAACATATAACAACAGTTTTTATTTGAGTCATTTTAAGTATGAACTTCTATAGCATTAACTGCACTCACATTGTAAAAATTTCCCCACCATTCATCTCCAGAATCTTTTCCTTTTCCTGAAGTGACACTGTAACCATTAAATACCCATAACCCCCAATCCCTGGCCATCTTATTCTACTTGGAATTTGTCTTATATGGATATCTCATACTAGTGGATCATAGAACATTTTTCCTTTTGTGTCAGGCTTGTTTCACTTCACCTAATGACTTGAAGTTTCATCTACATTATGGCATGTATGAGAGTTATCTTGTTTTTAAAGGTTGAATCATATCCCATTGTGTATGTACTACATCCTGCTTATCCAGTCATCTGTTGAACACTTGTGCTGCTTCCACCTTTTGGTTACTATGAATAATGCTGCTATGAATATGGGGTTTGAATATCTGTTCCAGTATTTGGTTTTAAATATTTTGAGTGTATAACCTGGACCAGAATTGATGGATTCTATGTTAACTCTGTGTTCAAGTTTTTGAAAAGCCCCCTACTATTTTCTGAAGCTGTGGCATTATTTTACTATATTCCTTTATATGGCAGAGTAATGCATCTCATGGATGGAACTGCCCTATTTGCTCTTCCATTCACTTGTTGGTGGACATTCTCATTGTTTTTAACTTGGGCTATCAAGAACACTGCTGCTGTAAATATTGGTGTACAAGTATATATTTGAACACCTCTTTTAAATTCTTTGGATGTATATCTAGGAGTGGAGTTACCAAAACATATGATATTTCAGTTCAGTCACTCAGTCATGTCCGACTCTTTGTGACCCCGTGGACTGCAGCACACCAGGCTTCCCTATCCATCACCAATTCCCGGAGCTTGCTCAAACTCATGTCCATCGAGTTGGTGATGCCATCAACCATCTCATCCTCTGTTATCCCCTTCTGCTTCTACCTTCAATCTTTCCCAGCATCAGGGTCTTTTCCAATGAGTCAGTTCTTCACATTAGGTGGCCAAAGTATTGCATTTTCAGCTTCAGCATCAGTCCTTCCAATGAATATTCAGGGCTGATTTCCCTTAGGATTGACTTGTTGGATCTCCTTGCAGTCCAAGTGATGCTCAAGAGTCTTCTCCAACACCACAGTTCCAAAGCATCACTTCTTCAGTGCTCAGTTTTCTTTGTAGTCCAGCTGTAACATCTATACATGACTATTGGAACAACCATAGCTTTGAGTACATGGACCTTTGTTGGTAATGTCTCTGCTTTTTAATATGTTATCTAGGTTGGTCATAACTTTTATTCCAAGTAGCATGTGTCTTTTAATTTCATGGCTGCAGTCACCATCTTCAGTGATTTTGGAGCCCCACCCCCCCACAATAAAGTCTGTCACCACTTCCATTGTTTTCCCATCTATTTGCCATGAAGTGATGGGGCCGGATGCCATGATCTTAGTTTTCTGAATACTGAGTTTTAAGCCAACTTTTTCACTCTCCTCTTTCACTTTCATCAAGAGACTCTTTAGTTCTTCTTTGCTTTCTGCCATAAGAGTGGTGTCATCTGTGTATCTGAAATTATTGATATTTCTCCTGGCAATTTTGATTCCAGCTTGTGCCTCATCCAGCCACGGGATTTCACATGATATACTCTGCATATAAGTTAAATAAGCAGGGTGCTATACTCTGTTCCTGATTTGAAACCAGTCCATTGTTCCATGTCTAGTTCTAATTGTTGCTTCTTCACCTGCATACAGATTTCTCAGGAGGCAGGTAAGGTGGTCTGGTATTCCCATACCTTTCACAATTTTCCACAGTTTGTGGTGATCTGCACAGTCAAAGGCTTTGGCATTGTTAACAAAGCAGAAGTAAATATTTTTCTGGATGTTTTTCTCTCTTGCTCTTTCAATGATCCAACGGGTGTTGGCAATTTGATCTCTTGTCCCTCTGTCTTTTCTAAATCCAGCTTGAACATCTAGAAATTCATGGTTCACTTACTGTTGAAGCCTGGCTTGGAGAAATTTGATCATTACTTTGTTAACGTGTGAGATGAGTGCAACTGTGTGGTAGTTGGAACATTCTTTGGCTTTGACTTTCTTTGGGATTGGAATGAAAACTGACCTTTTCCAGTCCTGTGGCCACTGCTGAGTGATATAATTACATTTTTATGTTTTCAAGAAAATGCTTATTTTGCACACATTGATTGCACCATTTTACCTCTCCACAAGTAAAGTTTTGAGTTTCAATTTCATACATTTTCGCCAACATTTGTCATTTGTCTTTATTGTTGATTTTCCTCACGTCCATCCTGAGTGCCTTATTAAGGAGGAAGTCATAATGCAGGACCCACATTTGAGGAGAGGGGAGTTAACTTCATATACTTGATGGACAGCTGAGTCTGTATCAAATATTTAGAATCTTTCTGTGTGAGATTTTTATTCAACATTACTCATAAAACCTAATTTTTACTTTTTACCAGTTTGGACACCTGAAAATTATTTTAAACTTTTGGGAGCTTCCCTGGTGGCTCAGCCTGTAAAAGTATATGCTGGCAATGCAGGAGACCTGGGTTCAGTCCCTGGGTGGGGAAGATCCCCTGGAGAAGGAAATGGCAACCCACTCCAGTACTCTTGCCTGGAAAATTTCATGAATGGAGGCGCCTCGTAGCTTACAGTCCATGGGGTTGCAGAGTCAGACACGACTGAGCAACTTCACTTTCACTTTCTTTTGGCTATAATCCAGCCAATTAGACTGCTTAGTTCATTCTAGCTTTGGCTATTGAGAGCTTTTTCCATACTCTCCTGCTTTTATTTTACATAATTCAGCTTTTATGGGGTTTTTTGGTCCTTCTTTCTCACATTTTAAGATTATGCTGCTTTACATATTTACTGTCTCAGTCCTAGTATCAGACACATATTTAAAGAGTCCTTGTCCCTTCTTATTAGAGCATATTAATAAAAACTTGTATGTGGGAACTCAATAATCTCAGCAGACAGTGCATGGAAATACACATGCATGTATCCAGACTATGCATACACACGGTTATGAAGATTTTCACATGGAGTTATATGTTTCTGTATTAGGCTAAAGATAGTTTATAATGATGTCTCCAACCTGATCTCTTATGACACAGGTATTATAACCTTCTCCTTTTGTCTGCCTGTAACTTCACACTCCAATGGTAAGAAACCTGGCTTCCACTACTCATCACTTATCAAATTCAGGGCTTGCTCCTTCAATGACTGATATGGTAGTTTCAGTCCTGTTAGCTACAAACCCCTGTGGAAAGAACTTATAGAGCCCATTGTTTATGTATAGTACATTTTGCCTTTGGCCTGCAGATTCCATTCAATTACACAGTGAACTTAGGTCAAATAATTTTGTCCTAACAGTGAGAGTGGCTTTTTAAAAATTTTCTTCTTCTTTTTAAATCTTTTGGCTGTGCCGCAGCATGTGGGGTTTTAGGTCCCTGACCAGGAATTGAACCCACCTTTCCTGCACTGACAACGTGGAGTCTTAACCACTGGGCCCCTAGGGAAGTCTGAAGCTTTTCATGTATTTCTCAATCTGTTAGATTCTTTGTTAAATTCTGCATTCCAGTCTTTGGCACTCCATACCATAAATAAATAAATGTGAATAGGTAATAAATTACTTGTGTTCTGAAAACAAAAATCTATATACTTAGACAAATGCATAGTGGCAGGTATTCCTGACTAAAGTACCATGTGAAATATTTCAGCCATATATTCCATAAATTGTTTATCATGTCTGTTTTACCTTTGCTAGAATGTCTTATAAGATCATACAGTGTGTAGCACTTGAGGCTGGATTCCTTCACTTAGTAATGTAAGTGTTAGATTCATGCTTTTCTTTATTTTTTTTTAAATTGGTCTGTGGTTCATTCCTCTATATCTCTGAATGCTATTTTATTGCATTAGATGAGAGGAAAGATAATTTTCCCCCTAGCCTCAATGTTCTTCACTGAGATGTTCATAATGAAAGGGAGGTGGATTGGAGAAAAACAATCAGAAGTTTAATATATGCCATGCATACCTCCTATATAGTTGAAAGATACCTGGGAAAACAGTCACTTTCTGAAATGGTCCAAGACTTTACCTTAAATGTTATCATCAGCTAAGAATGAAAGAAGGAGGTTAAGGAATGGAAGAAGCTATTTAAGGGAGATTATTAGGTGAAGCACAGTAAACAGAGGCATGGTGGTATGCAGATTAACTTCCAGGTCCATTCCATAGACCTTCTTGATATTTAGTCAAGTCATTTAGTGAAATCAAATCAGTCTTGATACTTAGTCCATTCTTGATATTTAGTCATCCTCTATTTCCTGGTTCAGACAGGGACACATCCTTAAAGGTGGAGATATCCTGATTAAATGTAAATCAACTTCATAAAATGGCATTTCGACTTGGATTTCAAAGATCCTCCTGGGGTGGCTGTTTTGTTTTTGTTTTTTTTTAATTAATCAGTCCAAAATAACCCTTTTGTCAAATGGGCATATTTTGGCTGTGCTGTTTTGTGCTCCCCTTGAAATGTGCATTCAGGGGAGGAGTGTCACCCTGGAGACTGTTGATATCTGACCCCATGGCCAGGGACTGGGTTGGTCACCCTGGAGAATGTGGATATGAGACCCCAGGGGAATGGTCAGAAGGAAGTCACCCTGGAGACTGTGGAATTGTGAGCTCAGTTGCAAAGCTTGGGAAGGGGTCACCGTGGAGACTGTGGATGTGTGACTCCAGGTACAGTGTCTGGGAGGGATCACTCAGGGGACTGTAGATATGTGATCCTAGATATAGGGTTTGGGAGAGTGTCACCCTGCAGACTGTGGACATGTGACCCCAGGTGCATGGTCCAGTGTGTTGTTGTCACCCTGGAGATTGTGGAAGCGTGACCACAGGTACTGGGTCTGGGAAGTGGAGTCATCCTGGAGTGGTGCACATGTGATTCCAGACACAGGATATTTCAGGTGGAATCACATTGGAAACTGGACGAGTGACCCCAGGTACAGGATCTGGGGGGTTTCAGTGACATCAGGGCTCCTGGCTTGTTGGGAGGGACACATTGGGATTCTCCTCGAGACGTCGCATCACAATACGGACGCCTCTCGAGGTAAGGCGGGAGACCAAGTTTCTCTTTGCAATTCCAAGAGCGATACTGTGACTCCTGTCAGTTTTCAAGAGGAGTCAGGCCTCGTCTCCTTTTGAAGCATTTAACTCCGCGTGCCTCTGGTGTTGTCAAAGGGATGTGAGGCCTCCTGTCGAGATGAGACGGGGAACTAGGCTATTCTCTAGGGTCTCCACATGGGATTCAGACATCCCTTCATCTTGTGAGAAAAAGATGAGCCTGCATTCAAGTGACTGCAGGGAAATCCAGCCTTATTTCAAGACAGGGCATCTCGGTGTCCATTCCACTTGAGGCAGCAAACTCAGGGTCCCTCTCACGTACCTATAGCTGAGAGAAGCCGCCTCTTTAGGTGTTGCTTAAACCTGGCATTCCTCTTGAGTCAAAGCCAGGGAATCAGCTCTCATCTCGAGATGATTTGAGGTACACGGAGCTGATCTCTAGTTGCTGGGCTGAAAGTGGTGTTCCTCTATACTTAGGACAGTGTTCTCGGGGAATCTCTGGAGTTGCCTAAACGAAGTCAAGCCACTTGTCGTGTTTGATGGGGAACGCCGATGGCTCTGGAGCCAAAGTAGTGGAATCTAGCCTCATCTCGAGTTGATCTGGGGTACACCGAGCTCTTTCGTGTTGCTGCAGGGACCTCAGGGTCCCTCTAGATTTGTATCAGTGTTCTTGGGGAATCTCTGGAGTTCCATGAAGGAAGTTAAAACTCCTTTCATGTTTGAAGGGGAACACGAACTTGCTCTGCATTCAATGCAGGGGAATCTGGTCTCATCTCTCATTGAGCGGGAAGTCTCACTGTTTTTCTCGAATTGCGGAGGGAACCTGGGGTATATTCTCGAGTTATGACGGGGATGGCCCCTCAAAACTCCTGTTTGTTCAGCGATGTCAGGACGCCTGTCTAGTTGCGAGGGTCAAGTCGGGATTCCCCTCGAGGCTTGGCTGGGCAATAGGGACGCTCTTGTAGTGTGTAGGGAGACACTCTGTCACTTTCAAGTTGCTACAGGGATACTGGGATTCCTGTCAATTTTCAAGAGGAGTCAGTCATCGTCTACTTTTGAAGCATTGAACTCCGTATTCGTCTTGAGCTGTCAAAGGAATGTGAGGCCTCTTGTTGAGATGAGGCGGGTAACTAGGGCTTTCTGTAGGGTCTCCACAGGGAATTCAGACATCCCTTCATCTTTTGAGATGAAAGACAAGCCTGCATTCATGTCACTGCAGGGAAATCTGACCTTATTTCAAGTCACGGCATCTCGATGACCATTACACTTGAGTCAGAAAACTCAGCATCCCTCTCACATACCTATAGCTGAGAGAAGCCTCCTCTTGAGGGGCTTGTGGAAAGTTGGCATTCCTCTTGAGTCAAAAACAGGGAATCAGCTCTCATCTCGAGATGATTTGGGGTACACGGACCTTTTCTCGAGTTGCTATGTTGAACTTGGTGTTCCTTTAGACTTGAGACGGTATTCTCGGGGCAACTATGGAGATGCCTAAAGGAAGTCAGGCCCTTGTCGTGTATTATGGGTAACACGGGATGGCTCTGGAGACAATGCAGGGGAATCGGGCCTCATCTCGAATTGATTTGGAGTACACGGAGATCTTTCTTGCTGCTGCGGGGACCTCAGGTTCCCTCTAGACTTGTGAGAGTGTTCTTGGGGTTTCTCTGGAGTTCCATCAAGGAAGTCAAGGCTCCTTTCGTGTTTGATGGGGAACACGGAATTGCTCTGCATGCAATGCAGGGGAATCTGATCTCATCTCTCATCGAGCGGGAAGTCTCATGGTTTTTCTCGAGTTGCAGAGGGAATTGGGTTATATTCTCGAGTGATGACGGTGATGGCCCCTCAAAACTCGTGTTTGTTCAGCGACGTCAGGACTCCTGTCTAGGTGCAAGGGACAACTCAGGATTCTCTTCAAGGCTTGTGAGGGCAGTAGGGACGCCTCTCGAGGTGAGGTGGTAGACCCAGTGTCCTTTCAAGTTTCCACAGGAATACTGGGATTCCTGTCAATTTTCAAGAGGAGTCAGTCATCGTCTACTTTTGAAGCATTGAACTCTGCGTTCCACTCGTGTTTTCAAGGCAATATGAGGCCTCCTGTCCAGATGAGGCGGGAACTAGGGCTTTCTCTAGGGTCTTCACAGGGGATTCAGACATCCCTTCGTCTTGTGAGATGCAAGACGAGCCTGCATTCAAGTCACTGCAGGGAATTCCAGCCTTATTTCGAGTCAGGGCATCTCGTTGTCCATTCCACTTGAGGCAGAAAACTCAGGATCCCTCTCACATACATAGAGCTGAGAAAAGCCTCTGCTTGAGCTGCTTGTGGAAAGTTGTCATTCCTCTTGATTCGAAGCCAGGGAATCAGCTCTCATCTCGAGAAGATTTGGGGTACATGGAGCTTTTCTCGAGTAGCTGTGCTGAACTTGGTGTTCCTCTAGACTTGGGATGGTGTTCTCGGGGAATCTCTGGAGTTGCCTAAAAGAAGTCAAGACACTTGTCCTGTTTGATGAGGAATGCATGATTGCTCTGGAGCCAATGAAGGGGAATCGGGCCTCATCTTGAGTTGATTTTTGGTACACTGGTCTCTTTCATGTTGCTGTGTTGACCTCAGGGTCCCTCTAGACTTGTGACAGAATTCTTGGGGACTATGTGGAGGTTCATTTAGGAAGTCAAGTCTCCTTTTGTTTTTGATTGGGAACACAGACTTGCCCTGCATGCAATGCAGGGAAATCAGGCCTCATCTCGTGGTGAGGGGGAATTCTCATGGTTTTCTTGAGTTGTGGCGGGAACCTGGGGTATGATCTCGAGTTACGGCAGGGATGGCCCTTCAAAACTCGTGTTGGTTCAGCGACGTCAGGACTCCTGTCTAGTTGTGAGGGACACATCTGGATTCTGCTCTAGGCTTGGCAGGGCAATAGGGACGCCTCTCGAGGTGAGGGGGGCGACCCAGGGTCCTTTCCAGTTGCCCAGGAATTTTGGGATTCCTTCAGTGTTCAAGAGGAGGCAGCCATCCTCTCCTCTTGAAGCATTTAACTCTGCGTGCCTCTCGAGGTTTCAAAAGGCTGTGAGGCCTCCTGGCGAGAACAGCGGGGAACTAGGGCTTTCTCTAGGGTCTCCACAGGGGATTCAGACATCCCTTCATCTTTTGAGATGAAAGACAAGCCTGCATTCATGTCACTGCAGGGAAATCTGACCTTATTTCGAGTCACGGCATCTCGGTGTCCATTCCACTTGAGGCAGCAAACTCAAGGTCCCTCTCACATACCTATAGCTGAGAGAAGCCTCCTCTTGAGGTGCTTGTGGAAAGTTGGCATTTCTCTTGAGTCAAAAACAGGGAATCAGCTCTCATCTCAAGATGTTTTGGGGTACACGGACCTTTTCTCGAGTTGCTATGTTGAACTTGGTGTTCCTTTAGACTTGAGACGGTATTCTCGGGGAAATTATGAAGATGCCTAAAGGAAGTCAGGCCCTTGTCGTGTATTATGGGTAACCCGGGATGGCTCTGGAGGCAATGCAGGGGAATTGGGCCTCATCTCGAGTTGATTTGGAGTACACGGAGACCTTTCTTGCTGCTGTGGGGATCTCGGGGTCCCTCTAGACTTGTGACAGTGTTCTTGGGGTCTATCTTGAGTTCCATCAAGGAAGTCAAGGCTCCTTTTGTGTTTGATGGGGAACACGGACTTACTCTTCATGCATTGCAGGGGAATCGGGCCTCATCTCGAGTTGATTTGGAATATGCGGAGCACTTTCATGTTGCTGCGGGACCTCAGGGTGCCTCTAGACTTGTGAAGGTGTTGTTGGGGTCTCTGTGGAGTTCCATCAAGGAAGTCAAGTCTCCTTTCATGTTGGAAGGGGAGCTCTGACTTACTCTGCATGCATTGCAGGGGAATCGGGCCTCATCTTGCGGCGAGGGGGAAGTCTCATTGTTTTTCTGGAGTTGCGGCGGGAACGTGGTTTATGTTCTCAAGTTACGGCGGGAATGGCCCTTCAAAACTCATGTTGGTTCAGCGACGTCAGGACTCCTGTCTAGTTGCAAGGGACACCTTGAGATTCTCCTCGAGGTTTGGCAGAACAATAGGGACGCCTCTCGAGGTGAGGCGTGAGACCAAGGGTCCCTTTCCACGTGCCAGAGTGATACTGTGATTCCTGTCACTTTTTGAGAGGAGTCAGGCTTCATCTCCTTTTGAAGCATTGAATTCCACATGCCTCTCGTGTTGTCATAGGGATGTGACTCCCCTTGTCGAGATGAGACGGGGAACTAGGGTATTCTCTAGGGTCTCCACAGGGGATTAAGACATCCCTTCATCTTGTGAGATGAAAGACGAGCCTGCATTCAAGTCACTGCAGAGAAATCCGGCCTTATTTCGACTCGGGGCATCTCTGTGTCCATTCCACTTGAGGCAGCAAACTCAGGGTCCCTCTCAGGTAACTGTAGCTGAGAGAAACCTCCTCCTTAGGTGTTGTTTAAAGCTGGCATTCCTCTTGAGTCAAAGCCAGGGAATCAGCTCTCATTTTGAGATGATTTGAGGTACACGGAGCTGTTTTCCAGTTGTTGTGCTGAACGTGGTGTTCCTCTATACTTAGGACGGTGTTCTTGGGGAATCTCTGGAGTTGCCTAAAGGAAGTCAAGCCACTTGTCGCGTTTGATGGGGAAAGCCAGATTGCTCTGGAGCCAATGTAGGGGAATGTGGCCTCATCTCGAGTTGATTTGGGATACACTGAGCACTTTTGTATTGCTGCAGTGACCTCAGAGTCCCTCTAGACTTGTATCAGTGTTCTTGGGGACTCTCTGGAGTTCCATTAAGGAAGTCAAGGCTCCTTTCATGATTGATGGGGAACACGGAATTGCTCTGTACGCAATGCAGGGGAATCTGGTCTCATCTCTCATCGAGCAGGGAGTTTCATGGTTTTTCTCGAGTTGCGGAGGGAACCTGTGTTATATTCTCGAGTGACGACGGGGATGGCCCTTCAAAACTCATGTTTGTTCAGCGACGTAAGGACTCTGTCTAGTTGCGAGGGACAACACGGGATTCTCTTCGAGGCTTGGCAGGGCAATAGGGATGCCTCTTGAGGTGAGGTGGGAGACCCAGTGTCCTTTCACGTTGCCACAGGGATACTGGGATTCCTGTCAATTTTCAAGAGAACTCAGTCATCGTCTACTTTTGAAGCACTGAGCTCCGCGTTCCACTTGTGTTGTCAAAGGGATGTGAGGCCTCCTGTCGAGGTGAGGCGGGGAACTAGGGGTTTCTCTAGGGTCTTTTCTGGGGATTCAGACATCCCTTAATCTGCGAGATGAAAGACGAGCCCACATTCAAGTCACTGCAGGGAATTCCGGCCTTATTTTGAGTCATGGCATTTCGGTGTCCATTCCACTTGATACAAAAAACTCAGGGTCCCTCTCACATACCTAGAGCTGAGAAAAGCCTCCGCTTGACCTGCTTGAGGAAAGTTGGCATTCCTCTTGATTCAAAGCCAGGGCATCAGCTCTCATCTCAAAATGATTTAGGGCACACGGAGCGTCTCTCGAGTTGCATTGTTGAACTTGGTGTCCCTTTAGACATGAGGTGGTATTCTCGGGGAAATTCTGGAGTTCCCTAAAGGAAGTAAGCCCCTTGTCGTCTATGATGTGTAACGCGAAAAGGCTCTGGAGACAATGCAGGGGAATCGGGCCTCATCTCGAGTGGATTTGGACTACACAGAGCCCTTTCATGTTGCTGCGGGGACCTCAGGGTACCTCTAGACGTGTGACAGTGTTCTTGGGGTCTCTCTGGAGTTCCATCAAGGAAGTCAAGGCTCCTTTCGTGTTTGATGGGGAAAACGGACTTACTCTGCATGCATTGCGGGGGAATCGGGCCTCATCTTGAGTTTATTTGGAGTACACAGAGCCCTTTCACATTGCTGCGGGGACCTCAGGGTCCCTCTAGACTTGTGACAGTGTTCTTGGGGTCTCTGTGGAGTTCCATCAAGGAAGTCAAGGCTCCTTTCGTGTTTGATGGGGAACACGGACTTGCTCTGCACTCAATGCAGTGGAATCTGGTCTCATCTCTCATCGAGCGGGAAGTCTCATGGTTTTTCTCGATATGCAGAGGGAACCTGGGGTATATTCTCTAGTTACGACAGGGATGGCCCCTCAAAACTCCTGTTTGTTCAGCAAAGTCAGAATGCCTGTTTAGTTGCGAGGGTCATCTCGGGATTCTCCTTGAGGCTTGGCTTGGCAATAGGGACGCCTCTCGATGTGAGTAGGGAAACCCACTGTCACTTTCAAGTTCCTACAGGGATACTGGGATTCCTGTCAATTTTCAAGAGGAGTCAGTCATCATCTACTTTTGAAGCATTGAGCTCCGTGTTGCTCTCGAGTTGTCAAAGGGATGTGAGGTCTCCTGTCGAGATGAGGTTGGGAACTAGGGCTTTCTGTAGGGTTTCCACAGGGGATTCAGACATCCCTTCATTTTTTGAGATGAAAGACAAGCCTGCATTCATGTCACTGCAGGGAAATCTGGCCTTATTTCGAGTCAAGGCATCTCGGTGACCATTCCACTTGAGTCAGAAAACTCAGGGTCCCTCTCACATGCTTATAGCTGAGGGAAGCCTCCCCTTGAGGGGCCCGTGGAAAGTTGGCATTCCTTTGAGTCGAAGCCAGGGAATCAGCTCTCATCTTGAAATGATTTGGGGCACACGGAGGTTTTCTCGAGTTGCTGTGTTGAACTTGGTGTCCCTTTAGACATGAGACGTTATTCTCGGGGAAATTCTGGAGTTGCCTAAAGGTAGTAAGCCCCTTGTCGTGTATGATGGGTACCCCGGAAAGGCTCTGGAGACAATGCAGGGGAATCGGGCCTCATCTCGAGTGGATTTGGAGTACACAGAGCCCTTTCATATTGCTGCAGGGACATCAGGGTCCCTCTAGACTTGTGACAGTGTTCTTGGGGTCTCTGTGGAGTTCCATCAAGGAAGTCAAGGCTCCTTTCATGTTGGATTGGGAACACGGACTTACTCTGCATGCATTGCAGGGGAATTGGGCCTCATCTCGCGGCGAGGGGGAAGTCTCATTGTTTTCTGGAGTTGCAGCGGGAACCGGGGTTATGTTCTCGTTACGGCAGCGATGGCCCTTCAAAACTCGTGTCGGTTCAGCGACGTCAGGACTCCTGTCTAGTTGTGAGGGACACCTTGAGATTCTCCTCGAGGCTTGGCAGGACAATAGGGACGCCTCTCGAGGTGAGGCGTGAGACCAAGTTTCCCTTTGCAGTTGCCAGAACAATACTGTGACTCCTGTCAGTTTTCAAGAGGAGCCAGGCTTCATCTCCTTTTGAAGCATTGAACTCCACGTGCCTCTCGTGTTGTCAAAGGGATGTGAGGCCTCCTGTTGAGAAGAGGCGGGGAACTAGGGTATTCCCTAGGGTCTCCACAGGTTATTCAGACATCCCTTCATCTTGGGAGATAAAAGACGAGCCTGCATTCAAGTCACTGCAGGGAAATCCGGCCTTATTTTGAGTCAGGGCATCTCGGTGTTCATTCCACTTGAGGCAGCAAACTCAGGGTCCCTCTCACGTACCTATAGCTGAGAGAAGCCTCCTCTTTAGATGTTGTTTAAAACTGCATTCCTCTTGAGTCAAAGCCAGCGAATCAGCTCTCATCTCGAGATGATTTGAGGTACAAGGAGCTGTTTTCTAGTTGCTGTGCTGAACTTGGTGTTCCTCTATACTTGTGATGGTATTCTCGTGGAATCTCTGCAGTTGCCTAAAGGAAGTCGAGCCACTTGTCATGTTGGATGGGGAACGCGGGATATCTCTGGAGACAATGCATGGGAATCGGGCCTCATCCCAAGTTGATTGGGAGTACACGGAGTGCTCTCGTGTTGCTGCGGGGCCCTCAGGTTCCCTCTATACTGGTGAGAGTGTTGTTGGGGACTCTCTGGACTTGCATCAAGGAAGTCAAGGCTCCTTTCATATTTGATGGGGAATACGGACTTGCTCTTCACTCAATGCAGGGGAATCTGGTCTCATCTCTCATCGAGCGGGAAGTCTCATGGCTATACTCGAATTCCGGAGGGAACCTGGGGTATATTCTCGAGTTACGACATGGATGGCCCCTCAAGACTCCTGTTTGTTCAGCAACGTCAGGAAGCATGTCTAGTTGCGAGGGTCACTTCAGGATTCTCCTTGAGGTTTGGCTTGGCAATAGGGACACCTCTCGATGTGAGTAGGGAGACCCACTCTCACTTTGAAGTTGCTACAGGGATAATGGGATTACTGTCCATTTTAAAGAGGAGTCAGTCATCCTCTATTTTTGAAGCATTGAACTCCGTGTTCCTCTTGAGTTGTCAAAGGGATGTGAGGCCTCCTGTCGACATGAGGTGGGCAAACAGGGCTTTCTATAGGGTCTCCACAGGGGATTCAGACATCCCTTCATCTTTTGAGATGAAAGACAAGCCTGTATTCATGTCACTGCAGGGAAATCCGGCCTTATTTCGAGTCAGGGCATCTCGGTGACCATTCCACTTGAGTCAGAAAACTCAGGGTCCCTCTCATATACCTATAGCTGAGAGAAGCCTCCCCTTGAGGGGCTTGTGGAAAGTTGGCATTCCTCTTTTGTGGAATCCAGCAAATCAGCTCTCATCACAAAATGATTTGGGTTACAGGTAGCTTTTCTCGAGTTGCTGTGCTGAACGTGGTGTTCCGCTAGACTTGAGACTGTATTCTCGGGTAATCTCTGGGGTTGCCTAAAGGAAGTCAAGCCACTTGTCGTGTTTCATGGGGAATGAGGGATGGCTCTGGAGACCATGCAGGGGAATCAGGCCTCATCTCGAGTTGATTTGGGGTACTCGGAGCTCTTTCGTGTTGCTTCTGTGACACAGGGTCCCTCTAGACATGTGACAGTGTTCTTGGGGACTATGTGGACTTTCATCTAGCAAGTCAAGGCTCCTTTCATGTCTGATGGGGAAAACGGAGTTGCTCTGCATGCAATGCAGGGAATCGGGCCTCATCTCTCGGCGAGGGGGAATTCTAATGGTTTTCTCGAGTTTTGTCGGGAAACTGGGGTATGTTCTCGAGTTAAAATGGGGATGGCCCTTCAAAACTCGCGTTGGTTCAGCGATATCAGGACTTCTGTCTAGTTGTGAGGGACACATCAGGATTCTCCACGAGGCTTGGCAGGGCAATAGGGACGCTTCTCGAGGTGAGGCGGGAGACCCAGTGTCCATTTCCAGTTGCCACAGAGATATTGGGATTTCTATCAATTTTCAAGAGGATTCAGCCATTGTCTCCTTTTGAAGCATTGAACTTCGCATGACTCTTGAGGCTTCAAAGGAATTTGAGGCCTATTGTCATTATGATGCGGGGAACTAAGTCTTTCTCTACGGTCTCCAAAGGGGATTCAGACATCCCTCCTACTTGTGAGATAAAAGACGAGCCAGCACTCAAGTCACTGCAGGGAAATCATGCCTTATTTCAAGTCTGGGCATCTCGGTGTCCATTCCACTTGAGGCAGCAAACTCAGGTTCCCTCTCACATACCTATAGCTGAGAGAAGCCTTCCCTTGAGGTGCTTGGGGAAAGTTGGCAATCCACTTGAGTCGAATGCAGAAAATCAGCTCTCATCTCGAGATGATTTGGGTTACAGGGAGCTTTTCTCGAGTTGCTGTGCTGAACTTCGTGTTCCTCTAGACTTGAGACGGTATTCTCGCGTAATCTCCGGAGTTAGCTAAATGAAGTCAAGCCACTTGTCGTGTTTGATGAGGAACGAGGGATGGCTCTGGAGACCATGCAGGCAAATCAGGCCTCATCTCGTGTTGATTTTGTGTACACAGTGCATTTTCATGTTGCTGCCGGGACCTCAGGGTCCCTCTAGATTTGTGACAGTGTTCCTGGGGACTCTCTTGAGTTCCATCAAAGAAGTCAAGGCTCTTTTCGTGTTTGATGCAGAACACGGACTTGCTCTGCATGCAGTGCAGGGTAATCGGGCCTCATCTCGCGGCCAGGGGAAAGTGTCATGATTTTTCTAGAGTTGTGGCGGGAACCTGGGTTATGTTCTTGAGTTACGGCTGGGATGGCCCTTCAAAACTCGAGTTGGTTCAGCGATGTCAGGATTCCTGTCTAGTTGCTAGGGACACCTTGGGATTCTTCTCGAGGCTTGGCAGGACAAAAGGGACGCCTCTCAAAGTGAGGCGGGAAACCCAGTTTCCCTTTGCAGTTGCCACAGGTATATTTGGATTCCTATCAATTTTCAAGAGGAGTCAGGCCTCATCTGCTTTTGAAGCATTAAACTCCGCGTGCACTCGAGTTGGCAAAGTGATGTGAGGCCTCCTGTGGACATAAGGCGGGGAACTAGGGCTTTCTCTAGGGTCTCCACAGGGAACTCAGACATCCCTTCTTCTTTTAGATCAAAGAGGAGCCTGCATTCAAGTCACTGCATGGAAATCCGGCCTTATTTCGAGTCAGGGCATCTCGGTGTCCATTCCACTTTAGGCAGCAAACTCACGGTCCTTCTCACATACCTATATCTGAGAGAAGCCTCCTCTTGAGCTGCTTGTGGAAAGTTGGCATTCCTCTTGAGTCAAATCCAGGGAATCAGCTCTCATTCGAGATGATTGGGGTAAACAGAGCTTTTCTCGAATTGCTCTGCTGAACTTGTTCCCTTAGATTCGGGACGGAGCACTCGGTGAATCTCTGGAGTTGCTTAAAGGAAGTCAAGCCACTTGTCCTGTTTGATGGGGAATGCGGGATGGCTCTGGAAACCATGCAGGGGAATCGGGCCTCGTCTCTAGTTGATTTGGGTTACACTAGCTCTTTCGTGTTGCTGCGGTAACCTCAGGGTCCCTCTAGTCCTGTGACATTGCTCTTGGGGCTATGGGGAGTTTCATCTAGGAAGTCAAGGCTCCTTTCATGTTTAATGGGGAACACGAACTTGCTCTGCACTCAATGCACGGGAATTGGGCCTCACCTCGCGGCCAGTGGGAAGTCTCATGGTTTGTGTCTAGTTGCTGCGGGAACGTAGGGTATGTTCTCGAGTTACGTCGAAGATGGCCCTTCAAAACCCGTGTTCCTTGAGCGGCGAGAGGACTCCTATCTAGTAGCGAGGGAGACCTCGGGATTCTCCTCGAGGCTTGGCAGGGCAATAGGGATGCCTCTCGAGGTGAGGCGGGTAACCCAGTTTCCCTTTGCAGTTGCCACAGGTGTATTGTTATTCCTTTCCGTTTTCAAGAGGTGTCAGCCATTGTCTCCTTTTGAAGCACTGAACTCCGCGTGCCTCTCGAGTTTTCAAAGGGATGTAAGGGCTCCTGTCGAGGTGAGGCGGGGAACTAGGGCTTTCCCTGGGGTCTCCACAGGGGAATCACACATGCCTTCTTCTTTGAGATGAAATAGGAGCCTGCATTCAAGTCACTACAGGGAAATCCGGCCTTATTTTGAGTCAGGGCATCTCGGTGTCCATTCCACTTGAGGCAGGAAACTCAGGGTCCCTCTCACATACCTAGAGCTGGGTAAAGCCTCCACTTGTGCTGCTTGTGGAAAGTTGGCATTCCTCTTGAGTTGAAGCCAGGGAATCAGCTCTCATCATAAAATGTTTTGGGGTACATGGAGCTTTTCTCAAGTTACTGTGCTGAACTTGGTGTTCCTCTGGACTTGGGACGGTGTTCTTGGGGAATCTCTGGAGTTGTCTAAAGGAAGTCCAGCCACTTGACCTGTTTGATGAGGTATGCGGGATTGCTCTGGAGCCAATGCAGGGGAATCGGGCCTCATCTCGAGTTGATTTGGGGTACTCGGAGCTCTTTCATGTTGCTACATTGACCTCAGGGTCCCTGTAGACCAGTGACAGTGATCTTGCGGACTATGTGGATTTTCATCTAGCAAGTCAAGGCTCCTTTCATATCTGATGCGGAACACGGAGTTTCTCTGCACACAGTGCAGGGGAATCGGGCCTCATCTCGCAGCGAGGGGGAATTCTCATGGTTTTCTCAACGTTTGGCGGGAACCTGGGGAATATTCTCGAGTTGCAACGGGGATGGCCCTTCAAAACTCTTGTTGGTTCAGCGACGTCAGGATTGCTGTCTACTTGCGAGGGACACATCGGGATTCTCCTCAAGGCTTGGCAGGGCAATTGGGATACCTCTCGAGGTGAGGCAGAAGACCCAGTTTCCCTTTGCAGTTGCCACAGGTATATTTGGATTCCTATCAATTTTCAAGAGGAGTCAGGCCTCGTCTGCTTTTGAAGCATTAAACTCTGCATAACTCTTGAGGTTTCAAAGATTTTGGGGCCTACTGTCGTTATGAGGCGGGGAACTAAGTCTTTTGCTAGAGTCTCCACAGGGGATTCAGACATCGCTTCTTCTTGTGAGATAAAAGACGAGCCTGCATTCAAGTCACTGCAGGCAAATCCTGCCTTATTTGGAGTCAGTTCATCTCGATGTCCATTCCACTTGAGGCAGCAAACTCAGGGTCCCTCTCACATACCTATAGCTGAGAGAAGCCTCCCCTTGAGGTGCTTGTGGAAAGTTGGCATTCCTCTTGTGTCGAATCCAGGGAATCAGCTCTCATCTCGAGATGATTTGGGTTACAGGGAGCTTTTTTCGAATTGCTCTGCTGAACTTGGTGTTACCCTAGATATGGGACGGAGCACTCAGTGAATCTCTGGAGTTGCCTGAAGGAAGTCAAGCCCCTTGTCGTGTTTGATGGGGAATGCGGGATGGCTCTGGAGACCATGCAGGGGAATCAGGCCTGGTCTCAATTTGATTTGAGTTACACTAGCTCTTTCGTGTTGCTGCGGTAAACTCAGGGTCCCTCTAGTCCTGTGACATTGTTCTTGGGGACTCTGTGGAGTTTCATCTAGGAAGTCAGGGTTCCTTTCATGTTTAGTGGGGAACACGAACTTCCTCTGCACTCAATGCAGGGGAATCGGGCCTCACCTCGCAGCCAGTGGGAAATCTCATGGTTTTTGTCGAGTTTCTGTGGGAACCTAGGGTTTGTTCTAAGTTATGTTGAGGATGGCCCTTCAAAACCTGTGTTAGTTGAACGGCGAGAGGATTTCTGTCTAGTTGCAAGGGACACGTCGGGATTCTCCTCGAGGCTTGGCAGGGCAATAGGGATGCCTCTCTAGGTAAGGCGGGTGACCAGGTTTCCTTTTGCGGTTGCAACAGGGATATTGTTATTCCTTTCCATTTTCAAGAGGTGTCAGCCATCGTCTCCTTTTGAAGCATTGAACTCCGCGTGCCTCTCGAGTTGTCAAATGCTTGTAAGGGCTCCTGTCGAGGTGAGGCGGGGAACTAGGGCTTTCCCTAAGGTCTCCACAGGGGATTCAGACATCTCTTCATCTTGTGAGCTGAAAGACGAGCCTGCATTCTAGTCACTACAGGGAAATCCGGCCTTATTTCGAGTCAGGGCATCTTGGTGTCCATTTCACTTGAGGCAGAAAACTCAGGGTCCCTCTCACATACCTAGAGCTGAGAAAAGCCTCCGCTTGAGCTGATTGAGGAAAGAGGGCATTCCTCTTGTGTCAAAGCCAGGGAATCAGCTCTCATCTCGAGATGATTTGGGTTACAGGGAGCGTTTCTCGAGTTACTGTGCTGAACTTGGTGTTCCTCTGGACTTGGGGCGGTGTTCTTGGGGAATCTCTGGAGTTCTCTAAA
Source organism: Dama dama (assembly GCF_033118175.1). Taxonomy (NCBI): domain Eukaryota; kingdom Metazoa; phylum Chordata; class Mammalia; order Artiodactyla; family Cervidae; genus Dama; species Dama dama. Next base: position 49,314,754 of record NC_083682.1, on the reverse strand, counting down.
GGAAGTCAAGCCCCTTGACCTGTTTTATGAGGTATGCAGGATTGCTCTGGAACCAATGCAGGGGAATCGGGCCTCATCTCGAGTTGATTTGGGGTACTCGGAGCTGTTTCCTGTTCCTTCGGTGACCGCAGGGTCCCTCTAGACCTGTGACAGTGTTCTTGGGGACTATGTGGATTTTCATCTAGCAAGTCAAGGCTCCTTTCATGTCTGATGGGGAACACGGAGTTGCTCTGCATGCAATGCAGGGGAATCGGGCCTCATTTCACGGCGAGGGGGAATTCTCATGGTTTTCTCGAGTTTTAGCAGGAACCTGGGTTATGTTCTCAACTTACGACGGGGATGGCCCTTCAAAACTCGTGTTGGTTCAGCGACGTCAGGACTCCTGTCTAGTTGCAAGGAACAAATCGGGAATCTCCACGAGGCTTTGCAGGGCAGTCGGGACCTTTCTTGAGGTGAAGCAGGAGACCCAGTGTCCCTTTCCAGTTTCCACAGGGATATTGGGATTTCTATCAATTTTCAAGAGGATTCAGCCATCGTCTCCTTTTGAAGCATTTAACTCCGCGTGCCTCTCGAGGTTTCAAAGGCATTTGAGGCCTATTGTCGTTATGAGGCGGGGAACTAAGTCTTTCTCTAGGGTCTCCACAGGGGATTCAGACATCCCTTCTTCTTGTGAGATAAAAGACGAGCCAGCATTCAAGTCACTGCAGGGAAATCCGGCCTTATTTCGAGTCAGGGCATCTCGGTGTCCATTCCACTTGAGCCAGCAAACTCAGGGACCCTCTCACATATGTATAGCTGAGAGAAGCCTCCCCTTCAGGTGCTTGTGGAAAGTTGGCAATCTACTTGAGTGGATTCCAGTGAATCAGCTCTCATCTCGAGATGATTTGGGTTACAGGGAGCTTTTCTCGAATTGCTGTGCTGAACTTGTTGTTCCTCTAGACTTGAGACTGTATTCTCGGGTAATCTCTGGAGTTGCCTAAAGGAAGTCAAGCCCCTTGTCGTGTTTGATGGGGAATGAGGGATGGCTCTGGAGACCATGCAAGCGAATCGGGCCTCATCTCGAGTTGATTTTGTGTACACAGTGCATTTTCATGTTGCTGCCAGGACCTCACGGTCCCTCTAGAATTTTGGCAGAGTTCCTGGGGACTCTCTGGAGTTGCATCAAGGAAGTCAAGGCTCTCTTCATGTTTGATGGGGAACATGGACTTGCTCTGCATGTAGTGCAGGGTAATCGGGCCTCATCTCACGGCCAGGAGAAAGTGCCATGATTTTTCTAGAGTTGCGGCGGGAACCTGGGTTGTGTTCTCAAGTTATGGCGGGAATGGCCCTTCAAAACTCGTGTTGGTCAGTGATATCAGGACTCCTGTCTAGTTGCGAGGGACACCATGGGATTTTCCTCGAGGCTTGGCAGGACAATAGGGACTCCTCTCGAGGTGAGGCGGGAGACCCAGTTTCCCTTTGCAGTTGCCACAGGTATATTTGGATTCCTATCAATTTTCAAGAAGAGTCAGGCCTCGTCTGCTTTTCAAGCATTAATTTCGTGTGCCTCTCGAGTTTTCAAAGTGATGTGAGGCCTCCTGTCGATATGAGACGGGAAACTAGGGCTTTCTCTAGGGTCTGCACAGGGGATTCATACATCCCTTCTTCTTTGAGATGAAAGAGGAGCCTGCATTCAAGTCACTGCAGGGAAATCCGGCCTTATTTCGAGTCAGGGCATCTCGGTGTCCATTCCACTTGAGGCAGCACACTCACGGTCCCTCTCACATACCTATATCTGAGAGAAGCCTCCTCTTGAGCTGCTTGTGGAAAGTTGGCATTCCTCTTGAGTCGAATCGAGGGAATCAGCTCTCATCTCGAGATGATTTGGGGTAAACGGAGCCATTCTCGAGTTGTTCTGCTGATTTTGGTGTTCCCATAGATATGGGACGGAGCACTCGGTGAATCTCTGGAGTTGCCTAAAGGAAGTCAAGCAACTTGTCCTTTTTGATGGAGAATGTGGGATGGCTCTGGAGACCCTGCAGAGGAATCAGGGCTCGTCTCTATTTGATTTGAGTTACACTAGCTCTTTTGTGTTGCTGTGTAACCTCAGGGTCCCTCTAGACTTGTGACATTGTTCTTGGGGATTATGTGGTATTTCATCTAGGAAGTCAAGGCTCCTTTCATGTTTAATGGGGAACACGAACTTGCTCTGCACTAAATGCACGGGAATCCTGCCTCACCTCACGGCCAGTGGGAAGTCTCATGATTTTTGTCGAGTTGCTGTGGGAACCTAGGGTATGTTCTCGAGTTACGTCGAGGATGGCAGAGGGCTCCTGTCTAGTTGCGAGGGACACTTGGGGATTCTCCTCGAGGCTTGGCAGGGCAATAAGGATGCCTCTCGAGGTGAGGCGGGTGACCCAGTTTCCCTTTGCAGTTGCCACAGGGATATTGTTATTCCTTTCAATTTTCAAGAGGTGTCAGGCATCGTCTCCTTTTGAAACATTGAAGTCCGTGTGCCTCTCAAGTTGTCAAAGGGATGTAAGGACTCCTGTCAAGGGGAGCTGGTGGACTAGGGCTTTCCCTAGAGAATCCACAGGGGATTCAGACATCTCTTCATCTTGTGAGCTGAAAGACGAGCCTGCATTCAAGTCACTTCAGGGAAATCCAGCCTTATTTCGAGTCATGGCATCTTGGTGTCCATTCCACTTGAGGCAGCAAACTCAGGGTCCCTCTCACATACCTATAGCTGACAGAAGCCTCCCCTTGAGGTGCTTGTGGAAAGTTGGCAATCCACTTGAGTCAAATCCAGCGAATCAGCTCTCATCTCGAGATGATTTGGGTTACAGGGAGCTTTTCTCGAGTTGCTGTGCTGAACTTCGTGTTCCTCTAGACTTGAGACTGTATTCTTGGGTAATCCCTGGAGTTGCCTAAAGGAAGTCAAGCCCCTTGTCGTGTTTGATGGGGAATGAGGGATGGCTCTGGAGACCATGCAGGGGTCATATTCTTCATATTTTTCACACATTTTGATATTCTTCGTATTTTTCACTCATTTTCATATTCTTCATATTTTTATAATATTTTCATATTCGTCATATTTCTAGAACTTTCATATTGTTCATATATTTCACACATTTTCTTATTCTTCATATTCTTCACACATTTTCATATTCTTCATATTTTCACACATTTTCTTATTCTTCATATTTTTGGAATATTTTCATATTCTTCATATTTTTCACATATTTTCATATTCTTCATGTTTTTCACACATTTTCATATTCTTCATATTTTTCACTCATTTTCATATTCTTCATATTTCTCACACATTTTCATATTCTTCATATTTTTCACTCATTTCCATATTCTTCATATTTTTCACTCATTTTCATATTCTTCATATTTTTCACACATTTTCTTATTCATATTTTTCACATATTTTCATATTCTTCATATTTTTCACACATTTTCATATTCTTCATGTTTTTCACACATTTTCATATTCTTCATATTTTTCACTCATTTTCATATTCTTCATATTTCTCACACATTTTCATATTCTTCATATTTTTCACTCATTTTCATATTCTTCATATTTTTCACTCATTTTCATATTCTTCATATTTCTCACACATTTTCATATTCTTCATATTTTTCACTCATTTTCATATTCTTCATATTTTTCACTCATTTTCATATTCTTCATATTTTTCACACATTTTCATATTCTTCATATTTTTCACTCATTTTCATATTCTTCATATTTTTCACTCATTTTAATATTCTTCATATTTTTCACACATTTTCATATTCTTCATATTTTTCACTCATTTTCATATTCTTCATATTTTTCACACATTTTCATATTCTTCATATTTTTCACACATTTTCATATTTTTCATATTTTTATTATGTTTTCATATTCTTCATATTTCTAGAACTTTCACATTCTTCATATTTTTCACACATTTTCTTATTCATATTTTTCACATATTTTCATATTCTTCATATTTTTCACACATTTTCATATTCTTCATGTTTTTCACACATTTTCATATTCTTCATATTTTTCACTCATTTTCATATTCTTCATATTTCTCACACATTTTCATATTCTTCATATTTTTCACTCATTTTCATATTCTTCATATTTCTCACACATTTTCATATTCTTCATATTTGTCACTCATTTTCATATTCTTCATATTTTTCACTCATTTTCATATTGTTCATATTTTTCACACATTTTCATATTCTTCATATTTGTCACTCATTTTCATATTCTTCATATTTTTCACTCATTTTCATATTCTTCATATTTCTCACACATTTTCATATTCTTCATATTTGTCACTCATTTTCATATTCTTCATATTTTTCACTCGTTTTCATATTCTTCATATTTCTCACACATTTTCATATTCTTCATATTTGTCACTCATTTTCATATTCTTCATATTTTTCACTCATTTTCATATTCTTCATATTTTTCACTCATTTTCATATTCTTCATATTTCTCACACATTTTCATATTCTTCATATTTTTCACATATTTTCATATTCATCATATTTTTCACATTTTCATATTCTTCATATTTTTCACATTTTCATATTCTTCATATTTTTCACATATTTTCATATTCTTCATATTTTTCACATTTTCATATTCTTCATATTTTTCACACATTTTCATATATGTGAAAATATGAAAATATTCCAAAAATATGAAGAATATGAAAATATTCCAAAAATATGAAGAATATGAAAATATTCCAAAAATATGAAGAATATGAAAATATTCTAAAAATATAAAGAATAAGAAAATGTGTGAAAATATGAAGAATAAGAAAATGTGTGAAAAATATGAAGAATAAGAAAATGTGTGAAAAATATGAAGAATAAGAAAATGTGTGAAAAATATGAACAATATGAAAGTTCTAGAAATATGAAGAATATGAAAATATTATAAAAATATGAAGAATATCAAAATGTGTGAAAAATATGAAGAATAAGAAAATATGTGAAAATATGAAAATATTCCAAAAATATGAAGAATATTAAAATATGTGAAAAATATGAAGAATATAATAATATTCCAAAAATATGAAGAATATTAAAATATTCCAAAAATATGAAGAATATGAAAATATTCCAAAAATATGAAGAATATGAAAATATTCCAAAAATATGAAGAATATGAAAATATTCCAAAAATATGAAGAATATGAAAATATTCTAAAAATATAAAGAATAAGAAAATGTGTGAAAATATGAAGAATATGAAAATGTGTGAAGAATATGAAGAATATGAAAATATTCCAAAAATATGAAGAATATGAAAATGTGTGAAAAATATGAAGAATATGAAAATATGTGAAAAATATGAAGAATAAGAAAATGTGTGAAAATATGAAGAATATGAAATTATTCCAAAAATATGAAGAATAAGAGAATGTGTGAAAAATATGAAGAATATGAAAATATGTGAAAAATATGAAGAATAAGAAAATGTGTGAAAATATGAAGAATATGAAAATGTGTGAAGAATATGAAGAATATGAAAATATTCCAAAAATATGAAGAATATGAAAATGTGTGAAAAATATGAAGAATATGAAAGTATTCTAGAAATATGAAGAATATGAAAATACGTGAAAAATATGAAGAATATGAAAGTATTCTAGAAATATGAGGAATATGAAAATATTCCAAAAATATGAAGATATGAGAATATGTGAAGAATATGAAAATGTGTGAAAAATATGAAGAATATGAAAATATTCTAGAAATATGAGGAATATGAAAATGTTTGAAAAATATAAAGAATATGAAAATTTATCAAAAATATGAAAAATATGAAAATGTATGAAAAATATGAAGAATTTGAAAATATGTTAAAATATGAAGAATATGAAATGTATGAAAATATGAAGAATATGAAAATATGTGAAAAATATGAAGAATTTGAAAATGTGTGAAAAATATGAAATATATGAAAATATATGAAAATTTATGTATTATATGAAAATATATTAATTATTGAAAATATATAAAATATATGAAGAATATGAAAATATTAGAAAAACATGAAGAATATATAATATATGAAATATATGTGGAATTTGAAAATATGTGAAATATATGAAAATATGTGAAATATATGAAATATTTGGAAATATATGAAATATATTATGAATATGAAAATATATGAACAGATGAAAAATATGAAAATATATGAAATATATGAAGAGTATAAAAATATGTGAAAATATGAAAATATATGAAATATATGAAGAATATGAAAATATATGAAAAATAAGAAAATATGAAATATATTAAAATATATGAAAATATATGAAATATATGAAAATATATGAAATATATAAAATATATGAAATATATGAAAATATGAAAATGTGAATATATGAAATATCTGAAAATATATGAAATATATGAAAAATATGAAAATATATGAAATATATGTGAAAAGAAACAGAAAATAAAGACAAACTTTCCTGTCTTTATGGAGCTTACATTCAGGTGAAGAGATGAAAAGCAACTATGCTATAAAGTGATATGTGTTGGTGTAATCAATAAAGCCGAGGAGGAAATAGGAAGTGTTGTAGACTGCTGGAACTTTAGGAATGGTGTTTGGAACATCCTCACTGAGGATGTCTCCTCAGTCTATTGAGGGGACATGACTGTCTCCTCAGTCATTGTCTGTGATGGAATGGATTTGGGGAATCAGTCAAACTGTCCACTGTACCTGCAGAACGTACAGTCCAGGTAAAACAGAAGGACAGGTGGCTCTGGGGGAGAGGTCTCCTGGGACAAAAGGAGACGTTGTAGAATATCTGTTGTCATGGAAAATTTAAAAATACTGTGAGAATTAGAAGAAATAAAAACAAGTATAAGGAGAAAGTTAACTTCACAGAATACCACTTGACTCCTCCGTGAATAATGCTTACAAAGTCGCAATGATGTAAAACGTTGTTATTAGTTTACAAATTTTAAAATATACTGATAGAGAAAGCATGGAAGATGTAATTTTAATTATAAAACCAAATGTAAATGTTATCACCTGGAATGCTCTACGATTGGAATGCCAGAAAAGGAAGACTGCAGAGCTAAATATAAGTCTAAGAGCACCAGTGTTCTCTTTAAACCCAAGGGGATGTTAAGAGACCGACTATACTTGGTGTATGTTTACTGCCTAAAATTTCAAAGATAGCCAAACAATAGAGAAACAAATATGTGTTATAATTACACAGGGAAATTGGGGAAGATAGATGTGAGGTGATATAAGTGAGCTGAATCTTATAGCAGCAACTTGAATATCTAAAATGGACAAATTCAGACATTGTATATAAACTCACATTTACTGTAGAATCATAGAAGAAGTACAGAATTTTGATGTAGCTACAGAATAAACAAGTTATAGAGTTAGTGGGCTGATTTTGGGGAGTTAAGACAGGGTGAGAGTGAAGAACAGAGTATTATTTTCATTATTAGTCCTTTCAGACAAATTTGACTTTTGAACTATGTGTGTGCATTACACTGAATTTTAAAATATCTGGTTTCCACTCTACAAAAATTTCTTTCTGTACTCCTGAAAGTGATATGCTTTCACTATGGAAAATTTAGAAACTATATAAAACTTCTCCAGGATTTAGAGGTAACTATTAAAATACTGGCCCATTTTCTTCTAGTCTTTTGAGATCAATTACATTTACACACATTTGTGATTATGTGGAGTAAGGATACAACTTGATGTATTCAAATTTGTGAATCTAAACTGATTAACTTAGATTCCATAGATAATTTGTAACATTTAAAATCTCCCTTATGATTTCAAATGAAACCAAAATAAACATGATATTAAAATCTTTCTGCAAAGAGACCTTTGGCATTAAACAATAGCAGTAAAATTAGCCTATTTACCAATGTGACTAGACCCCAACAATCTAAGGGTAAGTTCATTCTGATGTTAATCAGGCAGTGAGAGCTATGACTTGCCAGACAAAGTTAAATGACAGATTTGTTTCATAACTGGACAGTTACATCAGTTCAGTTCAGTTCACTCAGTCGTATCCGACTCTTTGCGACCCCATGGACCATAGCATGCCAGGCCTCCCTGTCCATCACCAACTCTTGGAGTCTACCCAAACCCATGTCCATTGAGTCGGTGATGCCATCCAACCATCTCATCCTCTGTCATCCCCCGCACCTCCTGCCCTCAATCTTTCCCAGCATCAGGGTCTTTTCAAATGAGTCAGCTCTTTGCATCAGATGGCCAAAGTATTGGAGTTTCAGCTTCAACATCAGTCCTTCCAATGAATACTCAATGAACACTTCAAATGATCTCCTTTAGGATGGACTGGTTAGATCTCCTTGCAGTCCAAGGGACACTCAAGAGTCTTCTCCCACACCACAGTTCAAAAGCATCAATTCTTTGGCATTCAACTTTCTTTATAGTCCAACTCTGACATCCATACATGACTACTGGAAAAACAATAGCCTTGACTAGATGGACCTTTGTTGGTAAAGTGTTGTCTCTGCTTTTTAATATGCTCTCTAGGTTGGTTATAACTTTGCTTCCAAGAAGTAAGTGTCTTTTAACTTCATGGCTGCAGTCACCATCTGCAGTGATTTTGGTGCCCCCACCAAAAAAGTCAGCCACTGTTTCCACTGTTTCCCCATCTATTTCCCATGAAGTGATGGGACCGGATGCCATGATCTTAGTTTTCTGAATGTTGAATTTGTGTGTGTGTGTGTGTGTAATAAAGTTTTATTAAAGTATAAAGGAGATAGAGAAAGCTTCTGACATAGGCATCAGAAGGGGTCAAAAGAGTACCCCCTTTGCTAGTATTAGCAATGGAGTTATATACTCTCCAATGAATCCAAAGAATGTCTGGAGGCTGCAAAGACCTCACCAGACCCACTGCCATAATTTACATTTTAAGATAACAGAGTTGGCCAGAAGGTTTAATCCAAAGATTGTCCTCAGGCAGGATACATCCTTGTAAAGACCAGACCTACTCCCATAATTTATGTTTTAAAATAACAGAATTAGCCAGAGGGTTTAATCCAAAGACTGTCCTCAGGCAGGATACATTATTGTTATATAATCCTAAGGAATGTAGAGGAAAAAAAGTAAAAAAAGTTTGTCCTTTCTTCCTCCTTGAATATCCCAGACCTCTCTCTCCTTGGGGACCCCTAGACTTCTTATCAACCTGCCTAGGAAATGACTCTCATTCCCCCCTTTTCTTTTAGGAGAATTATGTTGCCTAGGGAAAAGGGGCGTCGTTCTCATTCCACAACTGCTTCCGAGCTGACAAGGTGCCCTAAATTGGTGAGGCAACATATTCTCCTAATCCTCAAAGTGAGGATGTCTGATCCAGGGGCCCCAAGTAATAGTTGGAGGAGGCTGTGGCACTCATAGGAGCTCGGACAACTATTTGTAAATTAAAAGCAGCTAGAAAACCCCATTATACAGTTACAGATGTAAGGCAAAATAGTCATTAAACCAAGTTAAAATCAAAATGAAAAGTCACATTATGTCCATGGTTACATCAGTCCATCTTAAGGTTGTTAGATGTCATCAGTTTAAGAAGAGGCATCACATGCGATTGTTGAAGGTATTTGCAGACTTGGAGAAAGTCCTTTCCTTGAAGTGGAGATGTCCACCATGAGACGCCTTCCACTGATGAAGAGGGGAGTGCTCCGCAGACCCAGCAGTTTGAGTGATTGTGGAATGCAGCATAGGAGTGAGCCCAGGACAGGAAGGCATTGTCTTGAGGATCAAACGGCAGACTCAGGATTTCTGGAGTCAGCAGAAGTAGGCTCACATAGATTATCAGGCCCATCTTGTCCTGAAGGATCCTGGACGAGCCCCCAAGATGAAAGGTTGTCGCTGAATGATGAGAAGAGGATTCTTGGCCTCCGGAGGAGATGAATTCAATCCAGGGCCAAAGATGAGGCTGGATCGCTCAGAGCTTTTGTGTAATAAAGTTTTATTAAATATAAAGGAGATAGAGAAAGCTTCTGACATGGGCATCAGAAGGGGGCAAAAGAGTACCCTGAATGTTGAATTTTAAGCCAAATTTTTCACTCTCCTCTTTCACTTTCATCAGGAGGCTCTTTAGTTTCTCTTTGCTTTCTACCATAAGGGTGGTGTCTCATCTGTGTATCTGAGGTTATTGATATTTCTCCCCAGCAGTCTTGATTCCAGCTTGTGCTTCTTCTAGCCCAGCGTTTCTCATGATGTACTCTGCATATAAGTTAAATAAGCAGGGTGACAATATACAGCCTTGACATACTCCTTTTCCTATTTGGAACCAGTCTGTTGTTCCACGTCCAGTTCGAACTGTTGCTTCCTGACCTGCCTACAGATTTCTCAAGAGGCAGTTCAGGTGGTCTAGTATTCTCATCTCTTTCAGAATTTCCCACAGTTTATTGTGATCCACACAGTCAAAGGCTTTGGCATAGCCAATAAAGCAGAAATAGATGTTTTTCTGGAACTCTCTTGCTTTTTCAATGATCCAGCAGATGTTGGCAATCTGATCTTTGATTCCTCTGCCTTTTCTAAAACCAGCTTGAACATCTGGAAGTTCACGGTTCACATATTGCTGTAGCCTGGCTTGGAGAATTTTGAGCATTACGTTATTAGCGTGTGAGATGAGTGCAATTGTGCAGTAGTTTGAACATTCTTTGGTGTTGCCTTTCTTTGGAATTAGAATGAAATTTGACCTTTTCCAGTCCTGTGGCCACTGCTGAGTTTTCCAAATTTGCTAGCATATTCAGTGCAGCACTTTCACAGCATCATCTTTTAGGATTTGAAATAGCTCAACTGGAATTCCATCACCTCTGCTAGCTTTGTTTGTAGTGATGCTTCCTAAGGCCCACTTGACTTCACATTCCAGGATGTCTGGCTCTAGGTGAATGATCACACCATTGTGGTTATTTGGGCCATGAAGATCTTTTTTGTACAGTTCTTCTGTGTACTCTTGCCACCTCTTCTTAATGTCTTCTGCTTCTGTTAGATCCATACCATTTCTGTCCTTTATTGAGCTCATCTATGCATGAAATGTTCCCTTTGTATCTCTAATTTTCTTGAAGAGATCTCTAGTTTTTCCCATTCTATTGTTTTCCTCTATTTCTTTGCACTGATCACTGAGGAAGGTTTTCTTTTTTTTTTTTTTTTTTCCATTTATTTTTGTTAGTTGGAGGCTAATTACTTTACAATATTGTACTGGGTTTTGCCATACATTGACGTGAATCAGCCATGGATTTACATGTATTCCCCATCCCGATCCCCCCTCCCACCTCCCTTACCACCCCATTGCTCTGGGTCTTCCCAGTGCACCAGGCCCTAGCACTTGTCTCATGCATCCAACCTGGGCTGGTGATCTGTTTCACCCTTGATAATATGCATGTTTCGATGCTATTCTCTCAAAACATCCCACCCTTGCCTTCTCCCACAGAGTCCAAAAGTCTGTTCTGTACATCTGTGTCTCTTTTTCTGTTTTGCATATAGGGTTATCATTACCATCTTTCTAAATTCCATATATATGCGTTAGTATGCTGTATTGGTCTTTATCTTTCTGGCTTACTTCACTCTGTATAACGGGCTCCAGTTTCATCCATCTCATTAGAACTGATTCAAATGAATTCTTTTTAATGGCTGAGTAATATTCCATGGTGTATATGTACCACAGCTTCCTTATCCATTCGTCTGCTGATGGGCATCTAGGTTGCTTCCATGTCCTGGCTATTATAAACAGTGCTGCAATGAACATTGGGGTACACGTGTCTCTTTCAGATCTGGTTTTGAGGAAGGCTTTCTTATCTGTCCTTGCTATTCTTTGGAACTCTGCATTCAAATGGGTATATCTTTCCTTTTCTCCTTTGCTTTTCACTTCCCTTCTTTTCACAGCTATTTGTAAGGCCTCCTCAGACAGCCATTTTGCCTTTTTTCATTTCTTTTTCTGGGGGATGATCTTAATCCCTGTCTCCTGTATAATGTCATGAACCTCCTTCCATAGTTCATCAGGCACTCTGTCTATCAGATCTAGTCCCTTAAATCTATTTCTCACTTCCACTGTATAGTCATAAGTGATTTGATTTAGGTCATACCTGAATGGTCTAGTGGTTTTCCCCACTCTCTTCAATTTAAGTCTGAATTTGGCAATAAGGAGTTCATGATCTGAGCCACAGTCAGCTCCCAATCTTGTTTTTGCTGACTGTATAAAACTTCTCCATCTTTGGCTGCAAAGAATATAATCAATCTGATTTCAGTGTTGGTCATCTGGTGATGTCCATGTGTAGAGTCTTCTCTTGTGTTGTTGGAAGAGGGTGTTTGCTATGACCAATGTGTTCTCTTGGCAGAACTCTATTAGCCTTTGCCCTGCTTCATTATGTACTCCAAGGCCTAATTTGCCTGTTACTCTGGGTGTTTTATTTTCTTCCTACTTTTGCATTCAAGTCCCCTATAATGAAAAGGACATCTTTTTTGGGTGTTAGTTCTAAACGATCTTGTAGGTCTTCATAGAACCATTCACCTTCAGCTTCTTCAGCATTATAGTCAGGACATAGACTTGGATTACCGTGATATTGAATGGTTTGCCTTGGAAACGAACAGAGATCATTCTGTCTTTTTTGAGATTGCAACCAAGTACTGCATTTCAGACTCTTTTGCTGACAATGATGGCTACTCCATTTCTTCTAAGGGATTCTTGCCCACAGTAGTAGATATAATGGTCATTTGAGTTAAATTCACCCATTCCAGTCCATTTTAGTTCACTGATTCCTAAACTGTCAATGTTCACTCTTGCCATCTCCTGCTTGACCACTTCCAATTCATGGACCTAACATTCCAGGTTCCTATGCAATACTGCTCTTTACAGCATTGGACCTTGCTTCTATCACCAGTCACATCCACAACTGGGTGTTATTTTTGCTTTGGCTCCATCCCTTCATTCTTTCTGGAGTTATTTCTCCACTGATCTGCAGTAGCATACTGGACACCTACCAACCTGGGCAGCTCATCTTTCAGTGTCCTATCTTTTTGCCTTTTCATACTGTTCATGGGATTCTCAAGGCAAGAATACTGAAGTGGCTTGTCATTCCCTTCTCCAGTGAACCACATTTTGTCAGAACTCTCCACCATGACCCGTCTGTCTTGGGTGGCCCAACACGGCATGGCTTAGTTTCATTGAGTTAGACAAGGCTGTGGTCCATGTGATTAGATTGGTTAGTTTTCTGTGATTGTGGTTTCAGTCTGTCTGCCCTCTGATCCCTTCTCTTAGTGCCTACCATCTTCCTGGGGTTTCTCTTACCTTGGACATGGGGTGTCTCCTCTCGGCCGCTCGCTGCTCCAGCACCATCGCCACTTGCTGCTCATAGATGCCTTATATAATAAGGCATGGTATTCAGATCCTGCCTTCCTCACTGGCCTTGCCTTCCATTCTCCCCAGTCTTTGCTCAGTGCCCAAGCTCCTGGGATCTAGCTCTCCATCATAGAATGTACCAGGCTTCTCTCCCTGCTTTGTGCTTGCTGCATGCATTCCCTGATGCATACACTTGGGATGCTCTTTGCAAGCTATTTAGCCTGAACAAGTATTACATGTCCATTAGGTCTCAGCCTAGATCCTCTCTCCCCTGTGATGCTTACCTAATTCCTTCATGGATATCGTACAGCCTCTTCCCTTGGGCAACCACCAAACTTTCTCCATATGCTATGACTAGTGCATATGAAGTATGAGTTACAGAGCTAAAAGAATGTGTTATGGGGTCAGACTGCCTGAGCTTGGCTCTCAGCTCCATATCTAACTGGAAAAGTCACTAAAATAATGGGAGCCTCAGTTTGTTGTTGTTGTTGTTAAGTTGCTAAGTCATATCTGACTCTTTGTGACCCTATGGACTGGAGCATGTGAGGCTCTTCTGTCCTACACTATGTACTGGAGTTTGCTCAAAGTCATATCGTGATACCTTACCATCTCATCCTCTGCTGCCTCCTTCTCCTTTTGCCTTCAATTTTCCCCAGCATTGGAGTCTTTCCCAGTGAGGTGGCTCTTTGCAAAAGGTGGCCAAAGAATTGGAACTATAGCTTTAGCATCAGTCCTTCCAATGAATATTCAGGGTTGATTTCCTTTAGGATTGATTGGTTCGATCTCCTTGCAGTCCAAGGGACTCTCAAGAGTCTTCTCCAACACCAGAGTTCAAAAGCATCAGTTCTTTGATGCTTAGTGTTTTTAATGGACCAACTCTCACAGCCATACCTGACTACTGGAAAAACTATAACTTTGACTAGATGGACCTTTGCCAGCAAAGTGATGTCTCTTTTTAATACCTGTCTAGGTTTGTCATAGCTTTTCTTCCAAGTGGCAAGAATCTTTTAATTTCATGGCTGCAGTCACCATCCACAGTGATTTTGGAGCCCAAGAAAATAAAGTCTGTCACTGCTTCTACTTTTTCACTTCTCAGGGCTAAGTTTACTCATCTATAAAATGGTATTATTAATAATATCTACCTCATTGGCTATGGGAAAGATTACAAACTACAGAGAAGGCACTTGGCACAGTGCCTGGACTATGGTAAGTGCTCAGAAACATCTGGCATTATTTGTTGCTACTGTTGTAATGATTGACTTGCATGGCTAGCCACTGAATTAAGGGACTATAACTTTTCATCTTTACATACTCTGCACCACTGTAGAACTTGGCATCGTGTCCTTGAAAGTTTATTGACTGAATGAATGGATAAATGAATGTTTTAGAGAGTAAATTCAGTTACCTTTTTATAATTATCATTTTTCAGGATAGTAGTTCCAAGAATGGGCCTCAAAGTCATGCAAAAAGCCAATAAGTATTATTAATTCAAGGAGCCAATATTTTTCTTATTAAAATAAAGGGTCACTTCCTGAATACATTAATTGTATTATCAGCCCTGAGAAAGATTAATCTAAAAGCTATGAGGTCTCTCAGCAATGCAGGACCTTGTCTGTTTCCTATAAGATTTCTCACCATCATAGAGATGACAGTACTTCTGATCTACAGAGATTGAGGACTAATGGGATAATGCATTTCATGAAGGATTCCTAACCACAATATGAGTGGGAGCAACATTAAAGCACGTTTTTATTATCTTGTGAAATATTATCTTGTGAATTCATGTTTTCTATTTGATTGCTTTTCTCCCCCTCTAGAGAATTGTGGTTGCACTCAAGCCCAGGCACATGCAATGCCTTTGGAGTTGTGTGGTGCTGACTCGTGTCCTCGGGGACTGTAAGTACTAAGGGTGATGCTGTCCTATGCATCACCCCGGAACCAAGACTCCGCCATCAGAATGAGACGATGCCTTACTCCACCTGCAAGAGAATGGGATTCTATTGGCATTTTGCAAGTCTGAGTCCAAGCCAGACACTCTGGCAGTTATTTGGGAGAATAATATTTGTCCTGCTTATCTGCAAAGGCTGCTGGAAGACTCTAGTGAGCGATTTTATAGAGTACAAATTGATCTACAAATACAAGCATTTTTATTATGATTAAAAACACATCTCATCTTCTACTGGAACTTCTAGATAAAGGAATGTTGGTATGATAAAGAGCTAGAGCTAAAGGGGGAAAAGTGCTAAAAACCTAATTACCAAATATGGCATTAAGAGAGTAATTACTTGATTAATTAATGATAGGGGCCCTATGTTTAAAGTCTTTCAGTTATACTGACATCAACCATCTTTGCCTATCAGGATTGGCTTATTTCTGCCGACGAAAAACTACCAAACCACTGAGGCCTAACTGACATGTGATTAATATGGACTCTGTTAAGTGTATGGTTGAGTTTTATGCATGAAGCTGTAGCCCTGATTTTTCTCCCTTAATTTCCTTCTGCTTAACTGTTGGTTGTAAAACAGTTTTAAATATATCTGCTAAGCATGAGTGCAAGTTTTGCAACTTGAAAAGTGCCTGAGTCAGTTTGGGCATTTCATGTAGTAAAACAGACTTGGGGGAACGCATAGGCTGTGAGATGGATTGCCACTTGGCTTCCACTCCCAACCCTGCTGGCTCTTTCCTGCAGCTGCTCACTGGCACTGAATCTCATCTGTTATCATTAAGCACATGCATAGCATCAACAGTGGCAAAAGGCTTAATCACTTTCTTTTTGCCAGCCCATCTGATGGCCCTCTTCAACCTCTTTCTGGACAGATGAAGATGATGACAGCTGCCAGTCTGGTCTTCTCAGCAATCATTTACCCTTTCTGTTAGTGGCACCTGATTTCCTTTTGGGACCCTACCCTTCCTCCTACACTTTGCCTGCTCATATTCTCTGTGGTTCAAGTAGAGCTGATCTCATTTCCCTTGCTCCAGGGCAGGTCTTACACAAATAGAATCTCAGTGATTGGTTTAAGGATGGGCATGTGACCCAAGCTGAGCCAGTGAGAGGCACCCCTGGGACCCAGGTGGCACTAGTGGTGAAGAACCCCCCTGCCAAAGCAGGAGATGCAAGACACAGGCCGCAGGTTCTGTCCGTGGGTTGGACAGATCCCCTGGAGGAGGGAATGACAGCCCACTCCAGTATTCTTGCCTGGAAGATCCCACAGACAGAGGAGCCTGTCTGGCCATAGTCCATCGGGTCACAAAAAGTTGGGCACGACTGAGGCGGCTTAACACATACACTCGTGGGGAAAGAACAGCTCTCTCTTTCCATTAAGCCTAGAGTTTCTGGTCTCTTTGTCACAAACAAAGGAGAGTTCAGCCAAGAATGCAGACGGAGGAAAGGAGAGCCAAGAGATGGAGAGAGATAAACTCTGTGGGCCTTGTTTGAATATGTGGGTTTGGTCATACCTGAAGGCAAACCTGATCCTGTGCTTTGCCATTATATGAGCCAGTTTGAATAGATTTTTGTCACTTGTAACATAGAGTCTTGACTCAAATTATGCTGCTGATCACCATACCTTCTGCCTCAGCATTTATGTTCAGATCCTTAAGAAAAATGAGAACAAGACAGAAAGAAGTCAGTCTGCAGGAAATAAGATTCAGTGTTTTAGAAATACTTATACTTTTTTTTTTTTTTTTTTTTTTTTTTTTGTCAAGCTGCGAGGCATGTGAGATCTTAGTTCTCCATCCAGAGATTGAAACTGTGCCCCCCTGCAGTGGAGTGCAGAGTCCTGACCACTGCACCACCACAACAGTCCCAGAGATACATATACATTAAAAAAATATATATTTCCTCCCCTAGAAAAAGTGCTTGGGTCCATCAGACACTTTCCCTTATTTTATTGGAGTGGTCTGATTAAAGTGATTCTGTGACATCTTGCTGGTTGGAGAATGGCTTCATTCACTGGAGGAGACCCTGCAGTTCATTCATTCATTCAATGATGGGTGTCTACTTGTGTGAGGCGATAAAGATATGTCAGGTAAACAAGATCTCTGTTTACCTAGCAGAGATTACAATCTAATAGATTTTAGTGAATCAAGAATCCAGGATACATAGATATAGAGAAAAATTAACAGATTTTCATAATACCCTTTATTGATGGGTAGGACCACCTGAGGATAGATCCTATGACTTTGAAGGTATGTTCATAATATTATTACAGAAATATTCATGCTTTGATATTTGTTTTACTCTATAATGACCCTCAGGTCTTTTAGTTTTTATTCTAAAAAAGGAAAAATTTTATTTAAAAGGAAATTGAGGCAGCTCAACAATAAGAAGATTGGAAGGACTGAAAAATACGCCCCCCACCCCCCAAGCCCCATTAATCCTATTACTATAAAACAACTGACTTTCTTTGGGGCTACTAAGGTTTTTGCAGATTTTGGGCACCTTTACTCCAGTGAGCTACAAACACTTTATATGTTTGAGTGCATTTTATTTTCCCCAGCTCTGCTGATTATATCAGAGGCCAGAGTTATATTTCCCAATTCACAGAGGGGATAACCAATGGAGAGAAGGCTAGAGTTGTCTGAGGTATCACAGTTGGAGGTTGAGACAGATACTGATCCACTCTGGTCCTTATGAGGTCTTTCAATGACCCTCTCTCCACCCTCAACCTTGATTCACCATTCCCCAAATATGGAATCCCCAAAGGCATTCCATGCCTTTATCACCACTGTTCTTTATCCTGGACTATTTGTACCTCTGTGTCCCTTCCTCTCCTGAATTTTCACCTCTAGCTGTCCTTCCAGACCTCAAGAAAAAGCCTTCTCTTTTCATAAAGCTCTCTGAGATCTTTCCTAGATAGAAGCAATTTCCTTATATTCTCTTCTCATTATATTTGATTTACTCCTGCAGCTTTTTTTCAAACTTAGTCTAATATTTATTTACATACCTCTCTCTCCTGATGGCATGTAAACTCATTTAGACAAGGAAAGCTGCCTGGCTCCTCCTTGTGACTCTGATTGGGTGTGCTGCTTTGAAAGAGAATTAAATAAGTATTTGCTGAATGAATGATGTGTGGGTTCTTTCACAGATTAAAAATGAGGCTAAATACCTCCTGCTCTCTCTCAGCTGAGCCTTGCAGAGGCTGCTCCCTCTCTAGGGTGTGCGCTTCCATCCCCTCACTTCTGCCACTGGCTAGTTTACAGCCCACACCAGAAATACATCTTATAGTTAACTCATTATAAACATATCATGAAATATTAACCTTTGCTACCTGAAATATGTTCTGATCTATACTCTATTACTCTATTCTGTTTCCTTCTATCCTTTTCTCTTCTACTGTGCTATTGTCTAGTCTATTATTTCATTTCAAAAGACATTGGTTGTGGCACACTATTTAATTTCCTTAACCTAATTAGAGTTTACAAGAAGCATCGGCCTAGTTGATTCCTACTTATCTTTCAGATCTCTGTTCACAAGTTGCTTCTTCAGGAAAGTCTCCTGACCTCCCAGGCTAGATTGAGCCTCTGCTAGAGCCCCCTCTTCTTCAGAGAATTTAACCATGTCTTCTTGTGTAATTATTTGGCTGTATTTTTTCCCCATTAAACTCCAAGCTTCATGAGGGTGGGGCTTCTTTATTTTTTAATCATCATATTCTCAGTGCCTAGTACAGTGCCTGGGACCCACCTATGCACATTAAAACTTTGTTGAATAAATTACCTGGGTATTTTTAAATTGATGGATGAGAGGCTGTCATAGTCACGTTTGCACTTTAAGTAGATCTCCAAGGCTACATGCATTTCATTGTTCAAAGGACAGATGAAGTTGGGGAGGTGCTGAAGGGTGGAAGGCCTCAATGCCAAGAGGCAGGGAGATCAGTTTGGGAGCCAATATAGAGGGGATCTGAACTAAGGGACCATCAGTGGTGTTGAAGAACTAAGGACAGGTCCCTGAGATTGTTTGAAGGGAAAACTGAGGGAACATAATGATCTGTTTTGGGGGTGAATCCAGTTCTTGTGAATTCTTTTCCATCATGGTCAGACAGCAGGAAGTCACCCTTCTGGCTCTGGGTGCCTCCCAGGCTGAAGGTCTTCCTCGTCCTGGGGTTTTGCCCCTGGAGGGATGCAATAAAGGTACCACAGCCTCTGTTGGGTCTACTGCCTCACAGCACCATTCCAGGGGCTAATTATACCCTGGCTCTCTTTGTTTTCTCCATTGATGTTAGTTTTAAACCAATTAAGATGGGGAGGGATTTCAAGTAAGATTGTGTCTTTATTGATCAGTTTTACACTAACGTCTTAGTTCTTAATTAAGGGAGTCCAATGCTCTTGTCTACAGACACAAAGCCTCCTGAGCTGACCTAACCCACAGCAGAGGAAAGGCAGGCTCCCATGGCACTCAGTTTAGAGATGCAATGGCAGCACGATCCCTCAGCTCCCAGCACCAGCTCTGGACTGGACTGTGCTTTCTGGCAATAGCTCTGGAACCCAGGGCTGTGTCTATGCAGTGTGACTGAGACTTCTCTCGGTACTAGATTTAGTATCTGTGCCCATCATGAGGGCACATTGCCCAGCTATGGTTCAGACTGTCTGTGATTGTTCTAATTTGGTTATTCAAACAGCCAAAATAATGACTAATACAACTGACAAAAATATTTTTGGTGCACAGTGACATCAACCACTTGACCACTGACCTCTGTTAGAGTTGGAAATCTTAAATCCAGCACAAAAGGAGCAGTCCATAGGATGAGGAGATATTTATCAGAGGCCATCCATCTCCTTTTCCTAGGGTCATGCTGTATAGAACAGGTGCCCTCCGGCTGTATTTCTGCCAGTACCCTTTCCTCTGTTCATTATCTCTACCTCTCTGAGATACACCCTTTCCCCCTTCTGGGTTGACTATGCATTGAACTGTTTCTTCTTAGATAAACTATTTTTCTCCCAAGATAAATCACATTTTATTATGTGCTGTCCATATTTCTAATCCACTAAGTCCATTTATATTATCACTTGGCCTTGCCCGATGCTTGGCCTACTTCTCATTTCAGTGTTGCCACGACTCCAGAGCTGCCACAGAACAAGCACGGAGCACACTTCCTTCCACTACAGAAAAAGGAGGGGAGAAGAGGAAGAAAAACCAATGAGGAGAAAAATGATCCTCTGTTTACTTTCTGTACAGGACCAGCTGTGGTTTCATACAAAATGTGCGGAAAGAACCAGCCATATAGAGAGTAATGATAACAAGTACCATTTGACTGTTTTATATATATTAACTTTCTCAGTTCTTACAGCCACTCTCTGGAGAATGTGCTGTGATCATCTCCTTTCAGCTGAGGAAACTGAAGCACAGAGAGTTTACACATAATATGCCCCAAATAAGTGTGCTAATGTAACTACTAAGTGATTGAGTGAAGCTAACATATAAATTATACAGATTCTAAACTTTAGTAGCTTTCAAATTTTCCCTTTTTAAAAAATATTTATTATTTATTTATTTGGGTTTCCCAGATGGCTCCCTTATAAAAAATCTGCCTGCCAAAGCAGGACAGATCCCATGGACAGAGAAGCGTGGCAGGCTACAGCCCGTGGAGTCACAAAGAGCCGGACGTGACTGAACATGCGCTCACACTCACGCTGTAATTTGTTTATTTGGCTGTGCCGGCTGTTAGTGGCAACATGCAAACTCTTAGTTGCAGCATGTGGGATCTAGTTCCCTGACCAGGTATCAAACCTGACCCCATGCCGCACCCCCCCTGCAATGGGGGCACAGTCTTAATTCCTGGACCATGGGAAAAGTCCCTAAAATTCTCAGTTTTTAAGCTCAGGTGTCAGACATAAGTGATCTCAACTGTTACACAGTCATTATTTTAAAATGGGCGAGAGAGCGTGACCACACCATCTTGGCTCACTTGCTCTCTCCCCACAAATAGACTTACAGATATAGAGAACAAACTTGTGGTTACCAATAGGGAGGGAGGTGGGATGGATTGGAATTTTAGATGCAAGCTATTATATACGGAATGGGTAAGCAACAAGATCCTACTATGTAGCACAGGGAACTATATTCAATATCCTATGATAAACCATAATGGAAAAGAAATTTTAAAAGAATATATATATATACATATATATGTATAACTGAATCATTTTTCTGTAAAGCAGAAATTCACACAACATGGTAAATCAATTATCCTTCAATAAAATAAATCTTTTAAAAGCAAAATAATTATGATGCACATGAATTTGAGTCCCTGTTTTCAATTCTGCTTCTCTAGAGAAAAACCTGACTAATATATATCATGTATATATATACTATATTAATCAAGAAGATATTTCTAATTTCTAAAAGTTAAGATTTTCTTTTGATTACTTTTAACTTATTCATTTCTTTTTTATTGGCTGAAAAACTTTCTTTTTTTAATTGACTATTAATTTAACCCTTAATTTTTTCCAAATAATATATTCTTTGTGGACATATGCATAGCTGGTTTTCATAAATATTCCAGGGACATAAGAAAAAAACAAGTAGTTCTTGTTTGGTGGATTTAGGATTGAAATATACCTATAATTTTATTATTCATTTCCTCACTCTCCAATGAGACAGTTAATTTAGGTAGGTTGATAAGGAGCCCAGAGTCCTCAAGGAGGAAGTAGTCCAGGCCCTCGAGAAGGAGAAAAGTGTCCTGGGCTCTCAAGGAGGAGAAAGGGACAAACATTTTTTTCCTACATTCCCTGTCTTAGTCACATAAAACGCTTTTTCTTTAAGACCAGAACTAATGTCTCAAGGCTATGTTTTCCCTTAAACTCTGTACCAATGATAATATAAAAACAATGTATCCTGCTTGAGGACTTGTTTCTCCTTCTTAAGAACCTTCTGACTAATCCTGTCATCTTAAAATGTATGATGTAGGAGTGGGTCTGGTAAGACCTTTCTATTGTCAGTTCTCAGTTCAGTTCAGTTCAGTCTCTCAGTTGTGTCCAACTCTTTGTGACCCCAGGGACTGCAGCACACCAGGCTTCCCTGTCCTTCACCAACTCCCGGAGTTTGCTCAAACTCATGTCCACCGAGTCAGTGATGCCATCTAACCATCTAATCCTTTGTGGTCCCCTTCTCCTGCCTTCAATCTTTCCCAGTATCAGGGTCTTTTCAAATGAGTCACTTCTTCGCATCAGGTGGCCAAAGTTTTGGAGTTTCAGCTTCAACATCAGTCCTTCCAATGAATATGCAGGACTGATTCCTTTAGGATGGACTGGTTGGATCTGCTTGCTGTCCAAGGGACTCTCAAGAGTCTCCTCCAACACCACAGTTCAAAAACATCAGTTCTTTAGTGCTCAGCTTTCTTTATGGTCCAACTCTCACATCCATACCTGATTACTGGAAAAACCATAGCTTTGACTAGATGGAATTTTGTTGGCAATGTCTCTGCTTTTTAATATGCTGTTTAGGTTGGTCATAGCTTTTCTTCCAAGGAGCAAGTGTCTTTTAATTTCGTGGCTGCAGTCACCATCTGCAGCGATTTTGGAGCTCCCCAAAATAAAATCTACCTTTAAAATAATGAATTGAAAAGTGTTCTTTTTGTATTCTGGATACATGTCATTTATCAGATACATGAATTGTGGATACTTTCTTCCTTTTTTTGGGTTGTCTTTTTATTTTCTTGATGGTGTCATTTTAACCACAAACATTTTAAATTTCAAAGAGTCCAATATTTCTAATATTTTCATCTGTTGCTTGTGATTTCAGTGACATTGCTTAGAAATCATTGCTTTATCCAAAGTCATGAAGATCTACTCCTATGTTTTCTTCTAGGAGTTTTATGTATTATATTTATGTCTATGTTCCACTCCTCTTAAGTAGGAATCCCACTTTGTTGTTTTGCATATGGATATCCTCCCTAGATTCTTTTCCTAAGGTGTTGATACACTCTCCGACTTCCAGCATGTTCCTATGCATTTTCCATTCATTCTAATAAGGGAATAATCTTGGCTGGGAGTAGAATCTTGGTTGCAATCTCACAGTGTCTGTGGCTGCTATTTTACTGTTTTTCAGCTTCTATGGTGGCAGTAAAGAAATCTGATGCCATTCTGATTATTTTTCCCCTTACAGAGCTTGTGTTCTTTTATTTTAGTTTTTTAAATTTATTTTTAATTGAAGGATAATTGCTTTACAATATTGTGTTAGTTCCTGCCATATAGCAGCATGGATCAGCCATAGGTATAAGCATGTCCCTTTCCTCTTGAACCTCTCTCCCACCTCACACCCCACCCCTCTAGGTTGTCAGAACACATGATTTGAGTCCCCTGCGCCATACAGGAAACTCCCGCTGGCTATTTAATTCTACATATGGTAATGTTTCAATGCTATTCTCTCAATTTGTCCCACCCTCTCCTTCCCACATTGTCTCTGCAAGTCTGAGCTTACATTCATTTTATTTGAATGCTTTTCTTTTCACCCAAAGTTTGGAATATTACCAAGATGTTTCTTCATGTGTCTCTTTACTCTATAGTCCTGACAAAACTCAAAGAGTCTTATGTGTTATAACTCTTCTTTGCTTCTCCTGGAGCACCCACGTTTCACATACTGGGCCTTCTGGATATATTCTCCATGGCTCTTAAGTTTTCCTTCATGATTTCCATCTCTTCACATTTTTCCTTTGTGTTTTGAAATATTTCTTATAATTTGATCTTCCAGGCCATTAATTTGGATCTCAACAATGACCACGCTGTATTTTGATTTCTTTCCTGAATCTCTTAGTTGAGATTTTTTGACTCCAGTAGGGCTATCTTGCTGTTGTGTGTTTTTTACGTGAGTCTCCATAAGTACTTATTATTTTTTATTTTATTTTATTTTTAATTTATCTTTTCAGATCATGCTTTGCAGCATGTGGGATCTTATTTCCCCAACCAGGGATCGAGCACATGTCCCCTGCATTGGGAGAATGGAGTGTTAACCAGTGGACCACCAGGGAAGTACCCAAGTACTCATTATTTTTACTTAAAAAAATTATTAATTTAATTTAATTTAATAAATTAAATTAGAAATTTATTTTAAAAGTGTTGACATTCTTCTTCAGCAGCTCTATTTCACTGTACATGCATTCTGTGTCTTCTTATGGATATTTCCATGTCAGCAGAAACTCACATTACCCACATCTTCACTAGAGCCTGCTGTCCAAAGACCCCAGAAGCCCTTAGAAGTGGGAGAGGTAGAGAGATTGAATGCATGCCTGAGAGAGCGAGGGAGTTTGGATCATTATCTTCCAAGGACGTTTGCAACAGGTTACACCACTTCAGTTTCAGTTTCTGATCTAATTCTCTGCCTCTTCAAGCAGAATGTGTTCTCTTAGGCCTGGGCCTGAATCCTATTTGTTTTTGCACACTTAACACTTGGTCCAGGGCGTGGGGCATAAAGGACTTTCACCAGCTATACTTGGAATGCATGAATGCAAATGTGAAACTCCAATGAATAATTTGATCAGGACTCAGGAAATTCATCTAGAATCTTGCATTGCCCACAGAGTCTTTGACTCTGGTAATTTAAACAAAGGAGATTTTATTGGAATGATTTTGAGATAGCCCAAGGATTGAGAAAGTAGAGAACTAGGCCTGGAAATAGGCAGGAGGCAAGGCAGCCCTTGAGGGTCAGGAAACTAGAAGTCAGAACCAACCAAGCAGTAGAAACACTATGATCAGTGTTACATTACTGAGGGAATGTCCCCCAGTCTTTTAAAAAATTGCTCACTCAATATTTAAAGCCCTGGAGAGACTCTATCAGCTATACAACAACCATGGCAGGAAGGATTTGATCTACTGGCTTCTGGAGTGGGAGTCAGGCATCTGGATTTCCCACCTCAAAAAGGCAAACCCACAAAAGAAAGGTAACTCCTCCTAAGGGCAGAGTGTGTTAGGGAGGGGGGCATGGTGCCGGGCGACCACAAAACAGCATGTTTCCAACAAAGGAGGCTTTTAGAAAAGAGGTGTCTGATTTCCAAAGTAGTGCAAATGTTCCCTCTCTGAAGCCTACCTTTTCTCCCTGCTGTTGGAGCCCCTAAAAGTACTGCCAATGCTGGAGTGAGGGAGGGGAGAGGAAAGGGTAAATGAAATGCTATCAGACTCATACCGGCCCCCTCCATCTTCCAAGCCCTGCTCTTCTGAAGTGGGACCTGTTCTCTTGGGAGTCAGGGGAATTCTCAAAACTGGTTTTATGGAGAGGCAGGTGGGCTCCTGGGGTCCTACAATCAACCCATCTCTCATAAAAGCAGTGTAGGTATGACATTTAGGTTCTTAGATTAAACAGACTTTTGTGGGTTGGATTGAGATGTTAGTCACTGAACAGTGTTACTAATTTCCAAACAACCTTCCTTTCCCCCTCTCTTCTTTTCTCTACAAATGTTTATTGAATGTCAGTCATTGAAAACCAAAACAGCCCCTTTTTAAGCTCCAGTACTTTGACCACCTGATGTGAAGAATCATTGGAAAAGACCTTAATGCTGGGAAAGATTGAAGGCAAAAGGAGAAGGTGGTGGCAGAGGATGAGATGGTTAGATAGCATCACTGATTCAATAGACATGAATTTGAGCAAATCCTGGGAGATAGTGGAGGACAGGGGAGCCTGGCATGCTGCAGTACATGGGGTCAAAAAGAGTCAGACGTGGCTTAACGACTCAACAGCAACAACATGGAACTTCCAACCTAGTGGGAGAAAACAGATATGAAACAAAAAAACCACACAACTGAGCACGTATTTGTAAACTGGTTCTGTACTATATGCAATAAGTAGTGTCATGACAGAGACCTACTTCAGATGGGGGAGATATGAAAAGGTCTCTGAGGAAATGACACATTGACTGAAGACTTGAATGCCTTAGGCAAATTGCTTCATTCCTCGATTTCCATCTCATCACAAAAAGTTCTGTCTTGCAGTTCTCAACCCTGGGTAGTGTTCAGGTGTATCATTTTGTTGCTGTTGTTGTCATCACAATGATTCAGGGAGTATAACTGAAAGTTTGCGTACAGAAGCGTGAACACTAAAGGCTAACGAGGGTTCTGCATAATAAAGAAGAATCCTGCTTGAAATGCTAACAACATCTTCATCTGAGAAGCCCTATAGGCAGCCAACCTCATCAGGAGAGCTGCTCCTCAGCGTTTGTTGCTCTGGAAGTGATGGGATGGAATCAGATTGGCACAGCTTGAGTCCCCCTGTCCACTCCTGAACCAAGCACAGTGACTCAGAGTGGGAAGGGGTGAAACTGCCAAGGCAGATAGTGGTACTGAATTTCTGCTGGGCTGGTGGAGAAGCTGATGGCCATTACGTGGGTGAGAAGGGCAGTTGTGCAAGATGAGGCTGGATAGGGAGGCAGGGCTGATCACTCAGGGCTTTGTCAAAGATTCTGGATTCCTCCTGAGTGCCCTGGGAGACCACAGACAGGTTTTAAGCAGGGGAAGAGGATGGCATAATTTGTGCCAAGCTTCAGAGAGTGTACACTAAATTTTAGTGGGGACATGACTGAGTGACTGAGCACATATGGGCTTCTTGCCTAGACCTTCCTCCATGGAAGAAAGACTGTATCTCCTCTGCTTCTTTTACCTTCTCCTTTCTTCTATCTTTTTAATGAATAGATTCCATTGTCTTCTACCTAGAGATAAAGGACAAAGGCAGAACTGTGCTCTGGGAAAGCACTATTCTTTCATAGGCCTTTATCAAGTGTGGTTTTCTGATCTGCATCACATGACAAAATCTGCTTTCTGCTCTGGAGATGAGAGTTGAAAATGAGCAAGTGTTCTTATCCCAGGAAGTCATTCTTTTAATCCAATTAATTACCTAGTGGAAAATCTCTCCATCCCAGCAATGCTTATGCTGTGATGGCCAAGTCCAGGGCATCACCAACATATCTTTGCAAATTTCATTAGCAGTGGCTATTTCCATTTTCTTCTAGGTCATTAATGAGTTTGTTAAATGAGGTCAGTTCCAGCACCAGCCTCTGACATGCCCTAGTGGACCTTTTGCTTCCAACCAGATGTACTTCCCATTTATCCCTGATTACGTAGTATTTTCACCCTGCCAGCAATCCATTTAGAAGAGAGCATTCAAAAACAGGCCAATTTAATTTGAAGCACAACTTTTACGGAAGTAGTTGTCAAATGCATTTCTGATGCCCACATAATGTTACTGTACTCTTGTCACCTGCTCACTCTTCTGTTCTCTTTTATACTTCTTCCTATTGCTTTTTGCCAAACAAGTTTTTTCAATTGTAATAAAATGCACATAACATAAAATTTACTACCTTAGCCATTTTAAGTGTACAGTTCAGTAATGTTAAGTATATTCATACTGTTGTGCAAGTAATCCCCAGGACAATTTTATCTTGCAAAATTAAACTCTATACCCATTGAACAACCATTCTCATTTTCTCTTCCTCTAAGCCCCTGGAACCTACCACTCTACTTTCTGCTTTTACAAATTTGGTTACTCTAGATACCCTGTGTGAGTAGAATCATAGAGTATTTATCTTTTTGTGACTTACTTATTTCACTTAGCATAATGCCCTCAAGGTTCATTCACATCGAAGCATGTGCCAGAATTTCTTTCCCTTTAAGACTAAATGATATTCCATTATATATATATATATTCCATTATATACATGTATTCCATTATATGTATCTACATACGTCTACACTAAATTTTGATTGTCCATTCATCTGTTAATGGACACTTGGGTTGCTTCTCCCTTTCAGTTAATGTGGATATTGCTGCTATGAACATGGGTGTACATTTCTTTCAATTCTTTTATTTATATACCCAGAAGTGAAATTGCAGAATCATATGGAAATTCTATTTCTAATAGTATTTTTCAGAGACTGTTATACTATTTTCCACAGGGGGTCACCATTTAACATTCCTACTAACAGTGCGCCAAATTTTCAGTTTCTCTATACCTTTCCCAGCATTTGTTATTCCTGTCTTTTTGACTGTACCCAACCTAATGGGTATAAAGTGATATTTCATGGTGGTTTTGGTCTTCCCAGTGGCTCAGATGGTGAAGAATCTGCCTGCAGTGCAGGAGACCTGGGCTCGATGCTAGGTTGGCAGGTCTCCTGCAGGACGGCATGGCAGCCCACTCCAGCATTCTTGCCTGGAGAGTCCCCATGGACAGGGGAGCCCGGTGGGATACAGTCCTTGGGGTCGCAGTCAGACGCGACTGAGTGACTAAGCACACAGCGGTCCCTGGTGGTTCTGGTTTGCATCTCTACAATGACTAGTGATGCTGAGCACCTCTTCATAGCTTGTTAACCACTTGAATATCTTGTTTGGAGAAATATCTATCTAAGCTCTTTGCTCATTTTTTAGTTAGGTTTTTTTGTGTTGTCATAGGAGTTCTTTATATATTCTAGATATTAATCTTTTTATCAGTTATATGACTTGCATTTCCCTTATTCCATAAGCCACTTTTTCATGCTGTTGATTGTGTTTTTTGATGTATAGAAGTTTTAAATTCTGGCTTAATCGCCTAATGAGTTTTATGATTTTAGAAATTATCATTTTTCTTGTAGAAATTACCATTCTGTGTATTTGCCACACTTTTTTTCTCTATTATCCAATTGTGATACTTCACCTTCTTTAGGGTTAGCATTTCTGAATCATAACTATTGGCATCAATTTCCACAATATGAAAGAAATCTTAGTAATGGCTTGAAATAAGAAAAATAAGAAGGTGGGATAGGTAGTTTGTTGCTTCATTTGGAAAAATTAAGAAGTGACCCAGGTGAGTGAACATTAACTCTAATAATGATCTTTAACACTGCATAATATTCTATGGCCAATCTTGTCTTTTTTCCAATGATCCTGCATAAAAGAAATTGTAATTCCCACTTTACAGGTGAGAAAACTGAGATTAAAGAGAGGTATCTTGTTCAGTTTCACAAACATTACAAACATTCTTCTGTCCTGTGCAACACCTCCAAGGAGATGTTTGGAAACCCTTCTGAAAATAAGTGAATAACCTCTTAACTCATTCCTCACGTTTGAGCCTGCCCTGTGCTACAAAATTGAGACTTGCTTACCTATCAGATGCAGGCATTGCGCTGTGAACTTCACATGCCTTAGTTCATTGATCCACCTCACTGTGCAAGGCAGTCTGAGGCTCAGAGAAGTTAAAGAATTTTGCCCAAGATCACACTTCCAAAAAGTGGTAGAGCAAGAATTTGTACCCAAGCCAGCCTGATTCCAAAGCTGCTTCATCCCAAGTTTAGATCACAAAAGAGACCTTGAGTCAGAACGTACTCTGCTTGCTGCTGCTGCTGCTGCTAAGTCACTTCAGTCGTGTCCGACTCTGTGCAACCCCATAGACAGAAGCCCACCAGGCTCCCCAGTCCCTGGGATTCTCCAGGCAAGAACAGTGGAGTGGCTTGCCATTTCCTTCTCCAATGCATGAAAGTGAAAATGAGAGGGAAGGCGCTCAGTCGTGTCCGACTCTTAGCGACCCTATGGACTACAGCCTACCAGGCTCCTCCTTCCATGGGATTTTCCAGGCAAGAGTACTGGAGTGGGGTGCCATTGCCTTCTCTGATACTCTGCTTAAACTATCCTTATTATAAAGTACCTCAAAAGACCCTTTGTTGATCAAATTATTTTTCTTAGACTTTCAGTCCCCTTTCATTTGCTGTTTGTTTTAGAAAGGAGTTATAGTCTCAGATCTCTGCTCTGCAGTGAACTAGCTGTGAAACTGTAGATAAGTAGCAAACTCCCCTTGGCCTTGATTTTTTTCATCTGAAAACTATCCATTATATCATGTACTTCATGTGGATGACTTGAGTAGTAAATGAAATAATATATGCACAAATGCTTAGCAGATAGCCTAGCCCACAGTAAGCACTCAGTAAATTTTAGCTATTTTATTAATTTATCAAATTTAAAATACATTTTATAAACAAATTTGACCCATATAGTATATAACATATACTATATGTCCTTCTCTTAGTCCTTCATGATTTTTCCTTGTTAAACAGAGTACATAAAAGGAGACTCACAGTGAAATCTTTTGCTGGAAAAGTTAACTACAGGTAGGTTCTGCATCAGGACTTGATATTGCTGTAAATTATTAAAAAGCCTAAGCAATGTTATAGACACACAGTACTTATTCTCTCACATAAAAAAAATCCAGAGATAGGAAATTCAGAGCTGGTATGGCAACACCATGAAGTCTTTCAGACACAGGTTCTATCTCTTTGGTTTCACTAGCGCTAGAGCATAGTCTAACTTCAAAGTGACCTAACGGTTCAGCGTGGTTGCAGAAGCTCAGCCATCATGCCCATATTTGAGAAAGCAGAAACGAGGAAAAACAGAAGAACAGACAAGGCACAGCTTTCAGTTCTAAGGAGTCTTTTGGGACTCTCATATAGCACTCTCATTTATATATCATTGGCCAGTCTTTAATCAGTACTGGCTTACTGGCTTTATGTAGCAGCAAGACAGGCTTGGAAATGTCATCTTTTAATTGGTTTCATTTCCACCCTTATTAGAATCTGGTTACTAAGAAAGAAGGGGAAAGGGATCCTGGGATGGTAATTTGCATTCTCTGCCTTTGAGGTTTTAGAGCAACTGTATCTAGAGTTGCTCCTGAGGCTGGAGAGAGTCTGGGGAAAGGACAGACTCAGGGATCTCTGTTTATGTGTATTAGATATTGAAGTTGCATAGGAAGTTTATTTTGCTAAAACTGTTCTACTGCCTACAGTAATTCTACAAACTACTATTAGAAAGCAAGGGACTATTACCATTCATTCCAGTCTACCAGTCCATTCAAAATAAGACTGAAGGCAGGAATATTACATAAAGGAATAGAGAGAGGTTATACCAGGATATTTGAGGTAATAAAAACTTACCTATGTGCATGTCCCTATAGCAAATTAGAGGAGCAATCACCTTGAGTTGTTGTGTTGTGCTGTGGAAGCTGTGTGAAGAACGGTGAGGTCTCTTTCCCTTATGCACGTGGCTGTACCCATTTTGATGTTGGATCTGAACTCATGTTATGATTACATTGGATTTAACCTCATGTGTGCAGAACCAATTAAATGTTTTAATCAATGATTCCACTGGCCTTTCAAGTCTTATTTTGGGTAAGCAAATG
The DNA here is from genome assembly GCF_033118175.1 of Dama dama. NCBI lineage: Eukaryota > Metazoa > Chordata > Mammalia > Artiodactyla > Cervidae > Dama > Dama dama. The sequence goes on along the minus strand of NC_083682.1, from coordinate 49,283,270 downwards.
TTTTGTTTTTTTAGAGGTAGATCTGCATTCAAATTTCCTGTTCCAGCAGACTCACGGGGATCGTTCTGCTGTCAGATCATGTGTTCTGATTTCTGGTATTCTGTGCTCTGCCAAAGGATTGATTCACTCTTGCCCACATGTTCCTCGGGCCTAGTGCATCAGTAGATATTTGATAAATGTTTGTTGACAGTAATTGCTACTAATTATGCAATGCAATCGAGTTTTAAAAATGCACAGGCCCTCACTTTAAGACTGTCTTCAGAATCTGTTTGGTAAGATCATGTAATAATGAGGTCAGGGTTTTTTTCCTTCAGTGGCTAAAGTTTTTTTGAAGGATGTAATATTGAGCCTTCAGATGTTGAAGTCAATTCCAAAGAAAAGAGGACTTGGAGGAGGACCCAGGAGAGGGAAGCCCGCAGTGAGCACTTGCTTAACAAAATACTTGCCCTCATGCTGGGACTGGCCTTCCCACCCTCTTGATGGGTTGCTCCTCATGGGGGCCCAGGTGCTGCTGCCAGAATGATCTGAGGTCGGGACCTTCCTCCTCTCCATCAAGGTGCCTCTCTCTTAAGCCCCGTGAACACATTTGCCCTGTCTCAGTTCAGAGTTCTGACACTGCAAAAGAAACCACTGCCTGGGCCCTCTGCATGAAGATACTCCTTTTTGCATCCCTACCTCATTGGTGGCCTACTCCTTGTTTCTTTGGAGGGTCCCCTTTCTGACATCTTTCTCAGTAGCTACCAGACCTCTGGGCTTCCTTTGTCACCATATAAGACTTCCTTTGTCTTCCCCTCCTGCCACCAGACCCCCAGAAAGGAGGCTAGGCTCTTATTGCCTTACCTCAGGGAGAAGTTGGAAGTCCCAGTTTCCTCAACTTCCCCCTCCTGCCACCAGACCCCCAGAAAGGAGGTTAAGCTCTTATTGCCTGACCTCAGGGAGAAACTGGAAGCCCCAATTTCTAGTGGCTTCCTCCCACTGGAAGCCCCAGTGGAAACTGTTGTATATACTTTCTCACAAAATCACCTTGCAAAGACCTACAGGTCTTTGGAGCACTCTGAGCCCACATGGATCTCTAGTGCCTATTCTTTGGGGAAAGCTTCACCCTGCCTCTGACTAATGTATTTTTGAAACCCACAGGGTTCAGAAGTTGAGGATTGCTTGTGTTTCTGGGACACCGTGTTATCAGGAAGGCAAGACAGTAGAAAGGGGATTAGGAAAATGGTCCTGACCATGGGCACGACTCTGTAGCTTAATTCTAAAGCCTTTGTGGTGTAAAGCAGTGCTTTGAAATCTGACTACAGGTTAGAATCTCCTGGGAGACTTCTTAAAAATGTGGCCTCTTGGTTCTCACCCTAGGATACTCTGATTCAGAGAAACTGACATGCAGACCAGACATCTGTGCTTTTGACGAGCTCCTTAGGTGATCCTGGGGCAGTCACTGGTTAGAGGATGTACACACACAGAGAGCAGCCTTGTGTGAAGAGTGGTGGGCATCCATCACAGTGTAGTGGGGGGCGTGCACTCTGGGCTGGAGGGGACACCGAGGGCCGTTGCCGTCTGCACTTGCAGAGTGTGCCTGGCTCGTCAAGGGGAAAACTGGAGGCCCCGGGGGCTGAACTTCCAAGCTAACTTAGGTTATGCAGGGAATGAGACCATCCCCAAAGGACAGAGTAGATCTGAAAGGGGTAAGCTAGAATGGACAGGAGGAAGGGGTTTTGCTAGAGCACTTGGGACAATGGAGCTGGGGATCTTTGTGGGGCTGTTGGAGGATTTTAGGATGAAAAATGGGTAAAAGGAGTTTCTGCTGTATGTTTTTGATGTGACTGTCCCTTTAACCATATCTTCCAGGACTTCATGAAAGACCTACTTAAGTTTTCAGGTTGTTTGGTTTGGGTTTATTTTGGATGTGACACCATGCTGGCATGTAGGCAGCCTTGTTTTTTATTCAGGTTATAGACATAAAAATACTGCCCTTGAAGGATTATGATGAGTAGTTGAGATACCTTATTTAATATCTCAGTCAAATAGTAGATGCTAAAACAAACAAACAAAAAACACAGCACAATTACTGAATTACCAGCAGTTACTGAGAGCATACATATGCCACATGGTGTGCTGGGCACCATGGAAAAGCAGAGAAATGAGGAGCCTACAGTCTGAATCAATTAACTTTTATCATAAATTTGTGCTGCAGAAAGATCTCTGACTCAGACATCATCAGACCTGACTGCATAAGTTTTGCAGAAAGTCTGTGAGAATTAGAACCACATATTTAAGAATCTGGCCAGATTCAAGAGTGTCTGAGCTGGAAAGGGCCATAAGAGCATCCATTTCATTTTCCACATTTTCCTGATGAGGACCTCAGGCCTGCAGAGAGGGAGAACTTATAACTGAGATAAATTGTTATAACTTTTAGTAAGTATTTAAAGATGTGGTTATTATTTATAGAGCAACTCTAAAAGTTATGCCAATATAACCTTAATAGACAGAGCATGAAGTATAAAATGTCAGTGCTAAAATTTTCCTAAGGGTCCCCTGGTTCAGATTGCTTATTTTACTAATGAGGAAACTAGGGATATACTTTACTGTGTCTACTGCTGAGTCACAGCCTGTGGGTGAGTGTATCTCAGCAAGGTTTGAGGTAGGAGACTGGCAAATGATAGCGCAGCAGTCTTGAGTATTTTTTTCCAGAACGGTGTTGATAAACTGCTGCTCAAATACATTTCCTTTCCTTCCTTGACTGCCTGGTTTTATTTGACCACATAGCTACAAGTCAAGTGAAATAAAGAAAGGCAAAAAATGTATAGACATAACATATGTCTATACATGGACAAAGAATATGTGTGTAAGTTAGGATGCATTTAAAGGCAAAGTGACATAATGCCTTACAATGGCTTAAACAATAAAGATGTATAACTATCCTTGCAGCAAGAAATCTAGAGATAGAGGAGTCCAGATTTGATGCATAGGCTCCATTTGTCATTAGAAACTCAGGTGTGTTTTTTTTTTTTTTTTAAATTTTCTATCCTGCCAACCTCAGTACATTGGTTTTTCTGTCCAAATGCTGATGAGCCTAAAATAATTGTCTCAACGTTCAGCACTAGGTTTTGTGTGCTTGGTCGCTCAGTTGTGTTTGACTCTGCAACCCCATGGACTGGCCCACCAGGGTCTTCTGTCCATGGGGATTCTTCTGGTAAGAATACTGGAGTGGACTGCCTTGCCCTCCTCCAGGAGCATCAGGTTTTATACATATTCAAAAAAGGAGAGATTTGGAGGACTCTCAATTTATCTGTTTATCATGGACCAAAACTTTCCCTAGACAGGATTTCCCAAAATCCTCTGACAGGATTTTGCTGGGTCTCATGACTGGATCTGTGTCACATGTCCTCTAATTTCCAGCAAAGAAAAAAGAAATTGTTCTGCCTGGCCCAAACCAATCATAATTCCCCTCCTAGGTCTGGAGAAAGATCCTTCTTTCTTTGAGACGTTTCTTCTTTGACAATGCAAAATTCCATAAACTATAGACAAGGATAACACTGGGAAAGGAAAAAAGGTATAGCCAATTTTACACATCAAGAGATTCGTAGATCTTGAATTTTTTTTTGGAATAATACTTTGTAAGGCTACTTTCTAGATAGATTAGTAGCTATACTCTTGAGTTTTATTTTTTTATTAATTTATTTTAATTGGAGAATAGTTGCTTTACTACATTGTGATTGCTTTCATCATACATCAATATGAATCAGTCACAGGTATACATATGTCCCCCCCATCCTGAACCCCCTCCCACCTCCCCCCTCATCCTATCCCTCTGGGTTGTCCCAGAGCACCAGCTTTGGGTGCCTTGCTTCATGCATTGCACTGGTCATCTGTTTTACATATGGTATTGTACATGTTTCACTGGTATTCTCTTAAATCATCCCACCCTCACCTTCTCTAGATGAGTCCAACATCTGTTCTTTACATCTCTGTCTCCTTTGCTGCCCTGAGTGTAAGGTCATTGGTACCATCTTTCTAAATTCCATATATATGTGTTAATATACAGTATTTGTCTTTCTCTCTCTGACTTACTTCACTCTCTATAATAGGTTCCAGGTTCATCCACCTCATTAGAACTGACTCAAACGAGTTCCTTTTTATAGCTGAGTAATATTCCATCATGTATATGTACCATAATTTCCTTATTCATTCATCTGCTGATGGACATCTAGATTGCTTCCATGTCCAAGCTATTGTAAATAGTGCTGCAGTGAACACCGGGGTACATGTATCTCTTTCAATTCTGTTTTCTCTGAGGTGTATGCCCAGCAGTGGGATTGCTAGGTCATATGGCAGTTCTAGGGCTTCCCTGGTAGCTCAGTCGGTAAAGAATCTGCCTGCAATGCAGGAGACCCTGGTTCGATTCCTGGGTTGGGAAGATCTCCTGGAGAAGGGATAGGCTACCCACTTGGGCTTCCCTGGTGGCTCAGATGGTAAAGAATCCTCCTGCAATGTGGGAGACCTGAGTTCAGTCCTTGAATTGGGAAGATCCTCTGGAAGACGGGATGGCCACCCACTCCAGTATTCTTGCCTGGAGAATTCCTTGGACAGGGAAAGCTGGAAAGCTGCAGTCCATGGGGTCACAAAGAGTTGGACACAACTGAGTGACTAAGCACACACGCTCATGGCAGTTCAATTTCCAGTTTTTGAAGGAATCTCCACAATGTTCTCCCTTGTAACTGTACCAGTTTGCATCCCCACCAACAGTGCAAGAGGGTTCCCTTTCCTCCACACCCTCTCCAGCATTTATTGTTTGTAGACTTTCTGATGATGGCCATTGACCAGTGTGAGATGATACCTCATGTTTTGATTTGTATTAATTTAATAATGAATGATGTTGAGCATCTTTTCATGTGTTTATTAGCCATCTGTATATCTTCCTAGGAGAAATGTCTGTTTAGTTCCTTTGCCCACTTTTTGATTGGGTTGTTTACTTTTCTGGTATTGAGCTGCTTGTATATTTTGGAGATTAATTCTTTGTCAGTTGTTTCACTTGCTATTATTTTCTCCCATTCTGAAGGCTGTCTTTTCACCTTACTTATAGTTTCCTTTGTTGTGCAAAAGCTTTTAAGTTTAATTAGGTCTCATTTGTTTATTTTTGTTTTTATTTCCATTACTCTGGGAGGTGGGTCATAGAGGATCTTGCTATGATTTATGTCAGAGAGTGTTCTGCTTATGTTTTCCTCTGAGAGTTTTATAGTTTCTGGTCTTACATTTAGGTCTTTAATCCATTTTGAGTTCATTTTTGCAAGTGATGTTAGAGAGTATTCTAGTTTCATTTTTTTTACACATAGTTGACCAGTTTTCCGAAAACAATTTGTTGAAGAGACTGGAGTCAGAAATCTGAGATTTAAATCTTGGCACTAGCACATATAAGCTGTCATTCAGTTGTCTCATCTGTAAATTAGGAATAGTAATACTACCTATTTCATAGTTTTGGGGGATTGTTATTATTATTATTTTGCAAATAAAGACTTGGTAATATTGTATAGTTGTTAAGTACTTGAAACTCTGTCAAGCACCTAGGAAGTTCTCAATAAACCTTGGCGGCTTTTATTTTGGAACCATTGGTTCTATACATTTAAATTATGTTTGAGTGAAAATCACTCAGTTGTGTCCTACTCTTTGTGACCCCATGGACTATACAGTCCATGGATTCTCCAGGCCAGAATACTGGAGTGGATAACCTTTCTCTTTTCCAGGGAATCTTCCCAACCCAGGGATCTAACCCAGGTATCCCACATTGCAGGCAGATTCTTTAGCATCTGAGCCACCAACGAAGCTCAAGAATACTGGAGTGGGTAGTCTATCTCTTCTCCAGCGCATCTTTCTGATGCAGGAATTGAGCCAGGGTCTCCTGCATTGTAGGTGGATTCTTTATCAGCTGAGTTTGTCTTCTTTCAAATCAAAATTGTATAAGACTCTCCGCTATTCCCTAAGCCTGTGGCTGTATTTTTCTAAATGTAAAAATATCTAGTATGGATGTGTCCTCTTGTTGGGTGGGGTGGGAGTGGGGCTTCTCTTCTTCAGCCAAGGAAGTTCAGGCAGAATGTTGCTGGTGCATCTTTCTGATCTTCAGACCCCAGATATGAAGTTGACACCACTCTTGTGGCAGAAAGCGAAGAAGAACTAAAGAGCCTCTTGATGAAAGTAAAAGAGGAGAGTGAAAAAGCTGGCTTTTTCAACATTCAGAAAACTAAGATCATGGCATCTGGTCCCATCACTTGATGGCGAATAGATGGGGAAACACCGGAAAGTGACAGACTATTTTCCTGGGCTCCAAACTCACTGCAGATGGTGACCGCAGTCATGAAATTAAAAGACGCTTGCTCCTTGGAAGAAAACTTATGACCAACCTAGACAGCATATTTAAAAGCAGAGACATTACTTTGCCAACAATGGTCCATATAGTCAAAGTACAGTTTTCCAGTAGTCATGTATGGATGCAAAGAAGGCAATGGCACCCCACTCCAGTATTCTTGCCTGCAGAATCCCAGGGCCAGGGGAGCCTTGGACACGACTGAAGCGACTTAGCAGCAGCAGCAGCAGCATGTATGGATGTGAGAGTTGGACTATAAAGAAAGCTAAGTACCAAAGAATTGATACTTTTGAACTGTGGTGTTGGAGAAGACTCTGGAGAGTTCCTTGGACAGCAAGGAGATCCAACCAGTCCATCCTAAAGGAGATCAGTCCCGAATATTCATTGGAAGGACTGATACTTAAGCTGAAGCTCCAGTACTTTGGCCACCTGTTGTGAAGAACTGACTCATCAGTAAAGGCTCTGATGCTGGGAAGGATTGAAGGGAGGAGGAGAAGGGGACAACAGAGGATGAGATTATTGGATAGCATCACCAGCTCAATGGACATGAGTTTGAGCAAGCTCTGGGAGTTGGTGATGGACAGGGAAGCCTGGCGTGCTGCAGTCCACAGTGTCAGAAAGAGTCAGACACAACTGAGCTACTGAACTGAACTGAGCTAGAGTGAATCTTACTTAAAAAGCTTACTCAGGTCTAGAATCCATTTATTTGATTTCCAGTTGAATGTTTGCCTCTCAGGTCCAAAGCAAAACAGCAATACAATTTACCTTATCTACATTACATTTCTGGCTGCCAGGGTGAGATCTGGCAGTACCTCAGCTCACAGGAGGCCAGGGCACACAGCCCAGTGAGCTTTCTTTCCTAGGTCCAGGAAACAGAGCAGATCTGGAAAATTTGGAAATTTTCAGAGGACTAGCAGATCATTGCCTCCGTTCAGTTAGAATATTGACAGGAGGGTGTATTTATTCAGAATCCAATCACCACTGTTATATGTGTGTCCGACAGGAAGTAGAGTTGGTGTCAGAGGAAGGGCTATTGTCACTCTCATTGCTTACAAGACAATAGTTGGGAAGATCTGCTCAAGGTTCTTTTGCCCATGGTGCCATTTACAGTCTTTGGCATAACTGCCTGGATTTTACTGCCACTCCTCTGTTTATTCCTGAGAGTCTCCCTGAGAATTCTGTAAATGTCCAAGATGTCCCCTGTAAGGGACTCAGTGCTAGAAATTGATGGTCAGAAGGTAGATACTTCCTGTGCTGTGGGCTTTAGACTATAATGAGCAAATATTTGGCTTCCCACTGGTGGGAAAAGGAAGACTTGCCTCTCCTCACATACAGATTCCAACATGAACTCTGCTGTGTCTTACATATAGGTGTTTTTACTGACCTTGAGAAAGGTCAGAAAACTGGCAAACTTGGGTGTTGGGTGGTCATTTTAGAAAATGGGAAAACACAGGAAATACCTTTAAAAATTTTTTCCTGTATATTCTTCCTTGATTTCTCCTCTTTTTAGTTTAATTTTTCTACTATTTATCTTTTTCCTTTCTGTTCAGTTCAGTAGCATAGTTGTGTTCAACTCTTTGTGATCCCATGAACTGCAGCACATCAGGTTTCCCTGTCCATCACCAACTCCTGAAGCTTGCTCAAACTCATGTCCATTGAGTCAGTGATGCCATCCAACCGTCTCATCCTCTGTTGTCCCCTTCTCCTTCCACCTTCAATCTTTCCCAGCATCAGGGTCTTTTCAAATGAATCAGTTCTTTGCATAAGGTGGCCAAAGTATTGGAGTTTCAGCTTCAACATCAGTCCTTCCAATGAATATTCAGGAATGATTTCCTTTAGGATGAACTGGTTGGATCTCCTTGCAGTCCAAGGGACTCTCAAGAGTCTTCTCCAACACCACAGTTCAAAAGCATCAGTTCTTCGGCGCTCAGCTTTCTTTATAGTCCAACTCTCACATCCATTCATGACTACTGGGAAAACCATAGCTTTGACTAAACAGACCTTTGTTGGCAAAGTAATGTCTCTGCTTTTTATATGCTTTCTACGTTGGTCATAACTTTCCTTCCAAGGAGCAAGTGTCTTTTAATTTCATGGCTGCAGTCACTATCTGCAGTGATTTTGGAGCCCCCCAAAATAAAGTCTCTGACTGTTTCCACTGTTTCCCCATCTATTTGTTTTGAAGTGATGGGACCATGACCTTAATTTTCTGAATGATGAGTTTTAAGCCAACTTTTTCACTCTCCTCTTTCACTTTCATCAAGAGGCTCTTTAATTTTTTGCTTTCTGCCATAAAGGTGGTATCATCTGCATACCTGAGGTTATTGATATTTCTCCTGGCAATCTTGGATCCAGCTTGTGCTTCATCCAGATCAGTATTTCTCATGATGTACTCTGCATATAAGTTAAATAAGCAGGGTGGCAATATACAGCCTTGACATACTCCTTTTTCCTTTTTGGAAATAGTCTGCTGTTCCATGTCCGGTTCTAACTGTTGCTTCTTGACCTGCATACAGATATCTCAAGAGGCAGGTCAGGTGGTCTGGTAGTCCTATCTCTTGTTGAATTTTCCACTGTTTGTTGTGATCCACACAGTCAAAGGCTTTGGAGTAACCGATAAAGCAGAAGTAAATGTTTTTCTGCTAGTTAGGAAAATAGAAATTATATTTGTGCCCTTTTGGTGGTTATTCATGAAAGATGGCTGTGGCCTTGTCTTGCTATGCTACTGTTTCATTTATGGCCTCTGATCACAGAACCTTGCATATGCTGTAACCCCCAGAAACAATTTGTGGTAGCTTTTCTCAGTTTTCTTTCAAGGGTAGTTAAACCTGGGTTCAAGAAGTGACCTTGGTTCTGGTTGCTCTGCTTCACATGAGGAACTTTACCTTTTAGGAGCTGACACTGGGTCACCTCTGCCTCCTTCTGGCCCTGCCCCAGTTTAAGTTTCCTTTAAGTTTCCTTCATCACCTTGAATTTATTTTCTATATCTGGCACAAATAAATGTTCTTCTTCTCCACCCTCCCCTTTCCCTTTTCTACCTCTCTTTCTTTTTCTCTCTCAGTCTGTTCTTGCTACATGTTGATGACTGAAAATATGGTCTTCCAGTGTCATCCTTACTGAAAGTCCTTGACTTGTAATAGAAGATATAAGTCACAGCCCATCACTCACATCAATAAACAAGACTGCCAGCCTGCTAGGGAAGATGTCAGGGCAAGCCATCAGATACTGGTTCTCTTTATCAGATGCAGTGGTCTCAAACTAGAATTCCCTCACAATCCAGATGTGCAGAGTGGGGGACTGATTGAAAAGCACTCACCGCACCTAAAACTGCTACTCAGCATCAGCTGATTATTGCAATGAAGGAAAACACAAACAAACAAACACTGTATGGTGGAAATATCCAATTTTCATATTTTTAACATTTAGAGAAACTATGTGGACTCTGAATTGAAATCCCCTGAATTCTGAATGCCGCCCACTGATTCTCTGTAAACAGATGAGAACAACGTGGCGGTCGGTGGGGCCCATGTGCCGCTGATGTGCCCCACCAGCTGCTGCGCTGTTGTGCCTTTGTCTACTGCGGTCGCATCTGGACTCCCAAGCGGTGTGGTGCTTGCCTTATACAACTAACTGACATTTTCCATCCTGTATGGTCTTTTTGAAAGAAGGACAGTATAACTTGTGAACCACAAATAAAAAATCATGTGCTCTTCTGTTTACATTGTTGGCAAGCATTTATGTGTTCTGTCTAGCCTAAGGAGCACGGTCAAGGGGGAGGAAGCATACTCGGTATGGACCTGGCCACTGAGCATCACACTCACGGCCAGACAGCCTTGGGTTTAAATGCTGGCTCCTCTATTTGCTAGACATTTGACCTTAGGCAAATTACTCAACCTCTCTGAATCTCATCTATCATATGTGGAAAACAGTGCCTCCTTCCCATGGCCCCGCTGGGGGTACCTGAGATGGTCTGCACAGGCAGAGGGCCCGGCACAGAGGAGGTTTCAGTAGTGGCAGCTGTCATTAGTCATTCACTTCCATGCTTCTAAAATACTGAACTCATTTGTGGCAAAGTAAACCTGAGCTAATAAAAAGATGATTATAATCTGTATGTATCCCACTTGGTGTGAATTTTCACAAGTTTTACTGAAAAATGTGTTTGATTATAGGTGCTACCCCAGAACCTCTATTATTTTTCTACAATTTGAAAAGTTTTGAATTCTACAATGCATTTGATTTTACAGGGTTTGGATAAAAGTCAAAGACTCTGTAGTTGCAGTAACATAGCAACAAGTGGAGAATGACACAATGAAAACCAAACACACAACCCACAATATTGCTAGAAGGTGACAGAGTAATATAAATGATTAGAGCTAGGAGAGTGGGGAGGTAAGTTTGGGAGAGCTTCCTGAAGGCAGTGGTCTTTTGAGCCTGATCCCAGGAGAAATGAAGGAATTGCATTTGGTGACGAGGCGGCAAGTTCCAGGGAGAATGCATAAGATTCTTGGCTGTCTTTCAAAGTCCCCAGCAATCCAAACTGCTTTAAGGTCTGTGCATTGTCATGGAGAGTACATAATCACCTTTAGAAAGATGCAGCTGGGGAACTGACAGGGAAAAACGTTGCTGGTAGGGAGGAGTGTAAAGAATGGGATGAGAAGACCCACTTTATGATGAAACGCTGTTGGAGAGAAAGCGTGTTTTGAATGGCCCCTGAGGAGCCCTTTGCCTTTCTAGGCTGAGGACCTGGTTTTGCACACTGGCAGCTCTCTTTGTATGACTTCTGCATATGGCAACAAGCTATTGCTGCATTTAGGGAAACTCTCCTGGAGCTGGGACCATGGCAAGCCAACATTTCTAAATTGCACACCCCAAATCATTCCCCACTTGGCTTGTCTTTTTTTAATGACCCAAAGATGATGCGGAGGAGATGATCTGGCTGAGCAGGGGAGTGATGAAACTTGGTTATGTTTCAGGAAAAGCACTCTTCCACTATGTGGGTTAGAGATGGGCAATACAAGACAGAGAAAAAAATACATAAGTCTTGTTCATCACTCTCTTCCCAGCACTTAGGACAGGGCCTGACACAGACTTGTTCAACTAAGTTAGTAACAAACATAATGCCCATCTTGGCACAGTCTCCTCCTTGGCCTGGAAACCAGAACATGTGATGACCCCCTGAAAGTTGGCCCTGGACTAACACTTCGTTTGTTCTGTGTGAACAGCAATGGTTGGAAGACAAGGAGTCTCTTCAATAATGTTTTGTAATAGAAACGACTGAACTACTCACATGCTACTTCTGTTGTCTACAACTGTAAGAAGAGGACTAAGAGGAACCTCGGGGAACAGAAAAACACTCAGCACCTCCTGGAACACACAGTGTGAGGGGTCAGCTTCTACTACTGGTAGCAGCTCTGGCCTCTGAGTCTAGTACAGAATCCCTAGGTCTCTCTAGTGAGATGGTACTTTTGTTTTTCCCAAAGTCTTCTACTTCCTGATGGGGACTGTGATGCCAAGCATATGTAGTGATGACATGAGTTGTATATGGAATGAGAGGCTGAATCTGTGGGTTGGACAGGATGCAGTAAAGGCACATTGTGAAGGAGCCCCGGGAGAATTCTGTAGACTTTGGAGAGGGAGGGGCAGAGTCACTTGCCTACTTAGAAGTTGTGATTTGCTGACTGGAAATCACTGATTTGGAAAACATATTAAATTATTCTGGTTTATCTATTATGTATCTGAACTTCACATCTGCAGGACTAGGGATCACAATTCTTCCCAAATACATGTGTGTTAGAGAGGGCTGCCTTCCTGCCAAGTGAGGCATATGACTGCCCAGCTGCTCTACATTCCCCAGTCTCCTTGTCTTGATCTTGCACTTCTAGCCTCCAAAACCATGAGAAATAAATGTTTATTTATTTTACAGGCCCTCAGTCTGTGAAATTCTGTTATAGCAGCCCAAATTGACTAAGACACTCTGACTCCTAATTCTTGGCCTCTTGGATCTATGCATGTTCCTACTTCACAGCCTTTGTCTGAAGAGCCCTCTAGAATCACTGTCTGAGGCTTTTCTGATAGACTGAAGGTCACAGGGATCCTGGCCTGGGGGCCAAGAGTTAGTGAATAACTGTCCTGGCTTTCCCAGGACTGAGGGGTTTCCTGAGGCTTTGGATCCTCGTGCTAATACTGGGAGTGTCCTAGATAATTAGGACAGTCAGTCATGCTACTGACAGGACATGTGCAGAACCATAATGTTCCTGCTCCAGGAAATGGCCCAGGGTAATTGAAGAAATTATTCTGGGGAATTATAATCACAGGAGCAAAGGGAGATTACCAGGCTAAATTGAGTTTTCCCTGGATCTCATGTTTTCATTTCTTGAATGTAGAGTGGAAGGTAAGAAAGCTGAAATGATTATTGACACAGCTGTGAGCCTCACAATTGCCCTCTCTATTCATTCCTATACACAAATTCCTAAAGTCTAGTCTCTTAAATAAATGCATATAATCCAGAGATATCCAAGCGTAGGCTATCAACTCATTTATTTCCAGCAGTACTTGAGACAATGAACTTCTAACATAATCAGCAAATCTGGGCTGTCCCTTAGGAGGAAATGGCCTAGGACTTGACCTGTTTCACCAAGTTCAGCCAAGATCAATTTATTTCCTTCTTGGGAATGATTCCGTGCTTTGCCTGGTGGAGAAATCAGCTGTAATTGCTGGAGAAGCTTTTATGCCATTCTTTCTTTCTTTGGGACCAAGAAAGAGTACCTAATAGTGGAAGGAAGAATTACAGGTATATAGGCCTGATATGTACTGGAGTTAGCTTGTACTGGCTCAAACGAGCAAATTTGTAAATTTCCAGGAGACTTGAGAGCCTATTGTTGAAAATTAAATCCAGCAATTAGTAAAACTACATTATGCATATTTATAATTATGTTACCTTAAAACGAAGGTATCTTCAACTTAGGCTTCAGCAAATACTTAAAACTCATCACTTCCTAATTATTTTCCTATTACCTATATTCTCAAGATTATATATATTTATCATATCTGTATGGCAGCCTATGCCTGTATTCAGACAAAGCCTTCTAATTCTCTTTACTAGAATGTTCCTGGGTACCTCTTCCCAAATCTGTCTTCACTGGTGTCAGGTTGGTGGCTGAAATCAGCCACGATGGAGATACCACAACACATGACACATCCATCTCCCGCCTTCTGAGAATCAGTCATTAAACGTATACCAGTGTGCCTCTCAGTAAAGTTGTCATTCATTGAAGGCTTGATATGTGCTAGGTGTAATTCCAAGAATTTTGTAAATATTTATTATTTATTCAGCCAATACTGAGTCATTGCCTGCAGTATACCAGGCTCCATTATTATTATTAGTAGTTTTCACTGAATACCTACTGTGTGCTTTGCATTCTTTTAAGTGTAATAATTCAAGGAGGGAGGTTCTATTATTTTTTTCTCAATATATATATTTTATTGAAGTATAGTTAACTTACAATGCATCAAGTGCACAGCAGCGTGATTCAGTTATACGTATACACACATATTATTTTTGAAATTATTTTCTATTATGGAGTTGGAGTACAGAATGAAGCAGGACAAAGGCTAATAGAGTTTTGCCAAGAGAACGCACTGGTCATAGCAAATACCCTCTTCCAACAACACAAGAGAAGACTCTACACATGGACATCACCAGATGACCAACACTGAAATCAGATTGATCATATTCTTTGCAGCCAAAGATGGAGAAGCTCTATACAGTCAGCAAAAACAAGACTGGGAGCTGACTGTGGCTCAGATCATGAACTCTTTATTGCCAAATTCAGACTGAAATTGAAGAAAGTGGAGAAAACCACTAGACCATTCAGGTATGACCTAAATCAAATCCCTTATGACTAAACAGTGGAAGTAAGAAATAGATTTAAGGGACTAGTCCTGATAGACAGAGTGCCTGATGAACTATGGACGGAGGTTCATGACATTGTACAGGAGACAGGGATCAAGACCACGCCCGAGAAAAAGAAATGCGAAAAAGCAAAATGGTTGTCTGAGGAGGCCTTACCAACAGCTGTGAAAAGAAGGGAAGTGAAAAGCAAAGGAGAAAAGGAAAGATATACCCATTTGAATGCAGAGATCCAAAGAAAAGCCAGGAGAGATAAGGAAGCCTTCCTCAGCGATAAATGCAAAGAAATAAAGGAAAACAATAGAATGGGAAAGACTAGAGATCTCTTCAAGAAAATTAGAGATATCAAGGGAACATTTCATGCAAAGATGGGCACAATAAAGGACAGAAATGGTATGGATATAACAGAAGCAGAAGATATTAAGAAAAGGTGGCAAGAATACATGGAAGAACTATACAAAACAAGATCTTCATGACCCAGATAATCACGATGGTGTGATCACTCACCTAGAGCTAGACATCCTGGAATGTGAAGTCAAGTGAGCCTTAGGAAGCATCACTATGAACAAAGCTAGTGGAGGTGATGGAATTCCAGTTGAGCTTATTTCATAACCTGAAAGATGATGTTGTGAAAGTGCTGCACTTAATATGCCAGCAACTTTGGAAAACTCAGCAGTGGCCACAGGACTGGAAAAGATCAGTTTTCATTCCAATCCCAAAGAAAGTCAATGCCAAAGAATGCTTGAACTCCCGCACAATTGCACTCATCTCTTACACTAGTAAAGTAATGCTCAAAATTCTCCAAGCCAGGCTTCAGCAATACGTGAACCGTGAAGTTCCAGATGTTCAAGCTGGTTTTAGAAAAGGCAAAGAAACCAGAGATCAAATTGCCAACATCAGCTGGATCATCAACATCTATTTCTGCTTTATTGACTAGGCCAAAGCCTTTGACTGTGTGTATCACAATAAACTGTGCAAAATTCTGAAAGAGATGGGACTACCAAACCACCTGACCTGTCTCTTGAGAAACCTATGTGCAGGTCAGGAAGCAATAGTTAGAACTGGACATGGAACAACAGATTGGTTCCAAATAGGAAAAGGAGTACGTCAAGACTGTACATTGTCACCCTGCTTATTTAACTTATATGCCGAGTACATCATGAGAAACACTGGGCTGGAAGAAGCACAAGCTGGAATCAAGATTGCTAGGAGAAATATCAATAGCCTCAGATATGCAGATGACACCACCCTTATGGCAGAAAGTGAAGAAGAACTAAAGAGCCTCTTGATGAAAGTGGAAGAGGAGAGTGAAAAAGTTGGCTTAAAGTTCAATATTCAGAAAACTAAGATCATGGCATCCGGTCTCATCACTTCATGGCAAATAGATGGGGAAACAGTGGAAACAGTGACTGACTTAATTTTTCTGGGCTCCAAAATCACTGCAGATGGTGATTGCAGCCATGAAATTAAAAGATGCTTACTTCTTGGAAGAAAAGCTATTACCAACCTAGACAGCATATGAAACAGCAGAGACATTACTTTGCCAACAAAGGTCTGTCTAGTCAAGGCTATGGTTTTTCCAGCGGTCATGTATGGATGTGAGAGTTGGACTATAAAGAAAACTGAGTGTCAAAGAATTGATGCTTTTGAACTGTGGTGTTGGAGAAGAATCTTGAGAGTCCCTTGGACTGCAAGGAGATCCAACCAGTCCATCCTAAAGGAAATCAGTCCTGTGTGTTCATTGGAAGGACTGATGTTGAAGCTGAAATTCCAAAACTTTGGCCACCTGATACGAAGAGTTGACTCACTGGGAAAGACCCTGATGCTGGGAAAGATTGAGGGCAGGAGGAGAAGGGGTCAACAGAGGATGAGATGGTTGGATGGCATCACCGACTCAATGGACATGGGTTTGGGTGGACTCCAGAAGTTGGTGATGGACAGGGAGGCCTGGCGTGCTGCGGTTCATGGGATCACAAGGATTTGGACATGACTGAGCAACTGAACCGAACTGAACTGAAAGGTTGTTACAAGATATTGACTGTAGTTCCCTGGCTATACAATAAACCTTTGCTGCTTGTTGCATATTTATTTTTTTTAAATAGAAATCTAAGTCAAACAAGTGGAATCAAAATAAATTTCATAAATTTTTTAGTTGGTCAAAGATTCATAAGTTTTCTAAAATACACACATTATGCATATTATTTATACATATGTATACAAAAGCTTTTCTACTATACTTGAGAAAGGCTTGAGAAATAACATCAAAAAAAAGATGGAGAAACTGGAAAACATAAAATAAGTGTAATGGGAGCACTGAATATGAAATAAAAAAAGTGAAACAAACTAGTTAAAAGTAAAGGATCATCATATAGTTCACTTGTTCTTAAACACTACTGCTCATTAGAAATTTATCTGGAGCTCTGGAGAAAAAGAAAGCAGTACCTGGGCATTTACATTTTTCAAAATATTTCAAGATAATTCTGATGTGCATCTGGATTTAAAAAAGTGATTGTAGCCTTTTCTATCAAATCATAGTTTTGGTGATATAGAGTTCTATTATTCTTCTGTTGACCAATTGTGATACAATGGTATTAAGGGAATAATAGTTACATAATCACAATAGTAAAAGATGCTTATTGATTTTTACAGAAAATAGCCAGACAAAAAACAAAAGATAGTTACAATTGCAAGCCATAATTGGAACATTATTAATGTAACAATATAAAATAATTACATACAGTTTGAGGGGTCAAGCAGTGTTAAGTGGCAGAGCATACATGCACATGTTTTCATCCACCCAGCCAGTCTATGTCTTTCCTTTGGTGAATTTAATCCATTTACATTTAAGGTAATTATTGGTATGTGTGGTTATATTACCATTTTCTTAATTGTTTTTGGTTTATTTTCTGTAGGTCTTTTCATTCTCTTGTGTTTCCTGCTTAGAGAAGTTCCTTTAGCATTTGTTGTAAAGCTGGTTTGGTGGTGCTGAATTCTCTTAACTTTTCCTTGTCTAGAGAGCTTTTGATTTCTCCATCAAATCTGAATGAGAGTCTTGCTGGGCAGAGTATTCTTGGTTGTATGTTCTTCCCTTTCATCACTTTAAATACATGGTGCCATTCCCTTCTGGCTTGTAGAGTTTCTGTTGAGAAATGATTCTGATAGCCTAATGGGAGTTTCCTGGTAAGTTATTTATTTTTCTCTTGTTGTTTTTAATATTTTATCTTTGTCTTTAATTTTTGTCAGTTTGATTACTATGTGTCTTGGTGTGTTCCTCCTTGAATTTATCCTGCCTGGGACTTTCTGTGCTTCCTGGACTTGGTTGGCTATTTCCTTTCCCATGTTAGGGAAGTTTTCAGTTATCTCTTCAAATATTTTCCAAGGTCCTTTTTCCTCTCTCTTTTCCTTCTGGGACCCCTATAATGCAAATGTTAGTGCTTTTAATACTGTCCCAGAGATCTCTCAGGGTGACTTCATTTCTTTTCATTCTTTTTTCTATATCCTGTCTGTGGCAGTGATTTCCACCATTCTGTTCTCCAGGTCATTTATCTGTTCTTCTGCCTCGATTATTCTGCTATTGATTCCTTCTAGCGTATTGTTCACCTTTGTTTGTTTGTTCCTTAGTTCTTCTAGGTTGTTGCTAAACATTTCTTGCATTTTCTTCATTGTTTTTCCAAGATCCTGGATTATTTTCACTATCATTATTCTGAATTCTTTTTCTGGAAGTTTGCCTATTTCCACTTCATTTCATTGTTTTTCTCGGGTTTTATCTTGTCTCTTCATCTGGGACACAACTTTCTGCTTTTTCAACCTGATTAACTTTCTGTAATATGGCTTTTGTTTTAGCACTTTGCCATTGTGTTTCTTCTTGCTTTCTGTCTGCCCTCTGATGGAGAAGGCTAAGAGGCTTGTGTAAGTTTCCTGGTGGGTGGGACTGGTGGGCAGGACCTTACTCAGTAAAACTTTAATCCAATTTTCTGCTGGTGTGTGGGGTTGAATTTCCTCCTGGTTTGGGTTCATTGTATGGTATGAGGAGACCCATCCCTGGGGTTTACAGGCTCTCTGGTAGAGTTAATGGTGAACCCCAAGAGGATTTATGCCAAGGGGGACCTTCCTGGCCTGCTGTTGCCAGTGCCCTGTCCCTGTGGTGAGCCCCTGCCAACCAATGCTTCCATAGGAGGCCCCCCAACACCAGCAGGTGGTAATGTTCAGTATCCTGTGAGGTCACTACTCCTTTCCTCTGGGTCTTGGTGCACAAAGGTTTTGTTTGTGCCTCCAAGACTGGAGTCTCTGTTTCCCCTAGTCCTGTGGAAATCCTATAATCAAATCCAGCCGGCTTTCAAGGTCAGATTCCCTGGGGATTCCCACCCTTTGTTGGATCCCCAGGCTGGGAAGCCTGATGCGGGTTCAGAACCTTCACAACAGTATGAGAATTTCTTTGGTATTATTGTTGTCAGGTTTGTGGGTCACCCACCCAGCAGGTATGGGATTTGATTTTACCGTGGTTATGCCCCTCTTACTGTCTCACTGCAGTTTCTTTGTTTTTGGACGTGAGGTCTCTTTTTTTTTTTTTTTTTTTTTTTTTTTTTTGGTGGGTTCCAGCATCCTCCTGTTAATGGTTGTTCAATAGTTGCAATTTTGGTGTTCTCACAGGAGGAGATGAGCGTATGTCCTTCTACTCTGCCATCTTGAACTGGAAGTCCTCTCTATTATTATTATTTTTTTTAATTGGAGGAAAATTTCTCTACGATGCTGTGTTGATTTCTGCTTCACAACAACATGAATCAGTCATAATTATATATATATGTGTATATATATATATATATATATATATATATATATATATATACACACACACACACATCCCCTTCCTCTTGAATCTCCCTCCCCTCTCCCGTCCCACCCCTTTAGGTTGTCACAGAGCACCAAGCTGGGTACCCTGTGTTACACAGCAGCTTCCTACTAGTTTTCTATTATACACATGACTGTGTATATAGGTTAATGCTGCTTTATCAGTTCATCCTACCCTCTCCTTCCCCCACTGTGTGCACAAGTTCATTCTTTATATTTGCATCTCCATACTTTCCATGTAAATAGGTTCATCAGTATATTTTTCTAGATTCCATATACATGAGTTAATATATGATATTTATTTTTCTCTTTTCTCATCAGTCAGAAAAATAAGTGAAGTTTTACTTCACTCTGTATAACAGGTTCTAGGTTCATCCATCTCACTACAACTGACTCAAATTCATTCCTTTTTACGGCTGAGTAATATTCTATTGTAAAAATGTGCTATATATTCTTTATTCATTCACTTGTCAGTGAATATCTAGCTTGCTTCCACATCCTTGCTATTGTAAATAGTGATGCAATGAACATTAGTGTATATATGTCTTTTAGATTTGTGGTTTTCTCAGAGTATGCCCAGTAGTGGGAATGCTGGGTCATATGGTAGTTTTAGGGGCTTCCCAGCTGGCACTAGTGGTAAAGAACCTGCCTGCCAATGCAGGAGACATAAGAGACATAGGTCCAATCCCTGGGTCAGGGAGATCCCCTGGAGGAGGGCACAGCAACCTACTCCAGTATTCTTGCCTGGAGAATCCCATGGTCAGAGGAACCTGGTGGGATGCAGTCCATAGGATCACAAAGAGTGGGACATGACTGAAGCAACTTGGCATACATGCAAGCAAGGTAGTTTATTCCTAGTTTTTTAAGGAATCTCCACACTGTTATCCATAGTAGCTGTATCAATTTACATTCCCACCAACAAGGCAGTAGAATTCCCTTGGAAAGTTTTATTACTGTCATTTTAAATATAGGAAAACTGAGGAATTGAGAAGTTGAGTAATTGTCCCAGGTTCACACAGCAGTCCATATTGAAACCTCAGAAACCTGGTTCTGGAGCCTTTGCTCTTAACCACTAAGCTCTCCTGCCTCTTGTTGCCTCTAAGTTAGTCATTTAGCCATGTCCGACACTTTGTGACCCAGTCGACTGTAGCCCACCAGGCCCACCCCTGGAATTCTCCAGGCGAGAATATGGGAGTGGGTTGCCATTTCCTTCTCCACCGGATCTTCCTGACCCAGGGATCGAACCCAGGTCTCCCACATTCTGGGCGAACACTTTATCGGCTGAGTCACCAGGGAAGATTATTGCCTTGTTGCCTCTAGGCCAACTAAAGTAAACAAGCAAAGTTCCTGACATCATGGAACTTACATTCTGGTTGATAGGGAGATAGATACTAAATAATAAACAAGAGCATCGAAACATGTATATTATCAAGGGTGAAACAGATCACCAGCCCAAGGTGGATGCATGAGACAAGTGTTCGGGGCTGGTGCACTGGGAAGACCCAGAGGGAGCGGGTGGAGAGGGAGGTGGGAGGGGGGATCGGGATGGGGAATACATGTAAATCCATGGCTGATTCATGTCAATGTATGGCAAAAACCACTACAATATTGTAAAGTAATTAGCCTCCAACTAATAAAAATAAATGGGGGAAAAAAAGAGTAACAAGTAAAATGTACAAATAAAAATTAAGAATAATAGAAAACAATGAAGTAGGGGAGTGTTCATTTCTTCAATTATCTTACTTTTAATCTAATACTATCTCATTTTCAGTTCAGTTCACTTCAGTCACTCAGTCGTGTTAGACTCTTTGTGACCCCATGTATTGCAGCAGGCCAGGCTTCCCTGTCCATCACCAACTCCCGGAGTTTACTCAAACTCTTGTCCATTGAGTTGGTGATGCCATCCAACCATCTCATCATCTGTTGTCCCCTTCTCCTCCTGCCTTCAATCTTTCCCAGTCTTTTCAAATGAATCAGTTCTTCACATCAGATGGCCAAAGTATTGGACTTTCAGCTTCATCATCAGTCCTTCCAATGAGTATTCAGGACTGATTTCCTTTAAGATGGACTGGTTGGATCTCCTTGCAGTCCAAGGAACTCTCAAGAGTCTTCTCCAACACCGCAGTTCAAAAGCATCAATTCTTCAGTGTTCAGCTTTCTTTATAGTCCACTCTCACATCCAAACATGACTACTGGAAAAACCATAGCTTTGACTAGATGGACCTTTGTTTGCAAAGTAATGTCTCTGCTTTTTAATATATTGTCTAGGTTGGTCATAGCTTTTCTTTCAAGGAGTAAGCATCTTTTAATTTCATGGTTTCAGTCACCATCTGCAGTGATTTTTGAGCCCCTGAAAATAAAGTCTCTGACTGTTCCACTGTTTCCCCATCTATTTGCCATGAAGTGATGGGACCAGATGCCATGATCTTAGTTTTCTGAATGTTGAGTTTTAAGCCAACTTTTTCCACTCTCCTCTTTCACTTTCATCAAGAGGCTCTTTAGTTCTTTTGCTTTCTGCCATAAGGTTGGTGTCATCTGCATATCTGAGGTTATTGATATTTCTCCCAGCAGTCTTGATTCCAGCTTGTGCTTCATCCAGTCCAGCATTTCTCATGATGGACTCTACAGATAAGTTAAATAAGCAGGGTGACAACATACAGCCTTGACGTACTCCTTTACCAATTTGGAACCAGTCAGTTGTTCCATGTTCGGTTCTAACTGTTGCTTCTTGACCTGCATACAGATATCTCAGGAGGCAGGTCAGGTGGTCTGGTATTCCCATCTCTTTCATAATTTTCCACAGTTTGTTGTGATCCACACAGTCAAAGTAGTCAATGATGTTTTTCTGGAACTGTCTCGCTTTTTTGATGATCCAATGGATGTTGGCAATTTGATCTCTGGGTCCTCGGCCTTTTCTAAAACCAGCTTGAACATCTGGAAGTTCATGGTTCACATACTGTTGAAGCCTGACGTGAAAAATTTGGGGCATTACTTTGCTAGCATGTGAGATGAGTGCAATTGTGTGGTAGTTTGAGTATTCTTTGGCATTGCCTTTCTTTGGGATTGGAATGAAAACTGATCTTTTCCAGTCCTGTGGCCACTGCTGAGTTTTCCAGATTTGCTGGCATATTGAGTGCAGCACTCTTCACAGCATCATCTTTGAGGACTTGAAATAGCTCAGCTGGAATTCCATCACCTCCACCAGCTTCTTTCATAGTGATGCTTCCTAAGGCCCACTTGACTTCACATTCCAGGATGTCTGGCTCTAGGTGAGTGATCACATCATTGTGATTTTCTGGGTCGTGAAGATCTTTTTGGTATGGTTCTTCCATGTATCCTTGCCACCTTTTCTTAATATCTTCTGCTTCTGTTCAGTTCAGTTCAGTTCAGTCGCTCAGTCATGTCTGACTCTTTGCAACCCCATGAATCACAGCACGCCAGGCCTCCCTGTCCATCACCAGCTCCCGGAGTTTACTCAAACTCATGTCCATCGAGTCGGTGATGCCATCCAGCCATCTCATCCTCTGTCGTCCCCTTCTCCTCCTGCCCCCAATCCCTCCCAGCATCAGGGTCTTTTCCAATGAGTCAACTCTTCGAATCAGGTGGCCAAAGTATTGGAATTTCAGCTTCAGCATCAGTCCTTCCAATGAACACCCAGGACTGATCTCCTTCACGATGGACTGGTTGGGTCTCCTTGCAGTCCAAGGGACTCTCAAGAGTCTTCTCCAACACCACAGGTCAAAAGCATCAATTTTTCGGCACTCAGCTTTCTTCACAGTCCAACTCTCACATCCATACATGACCACTGGAAAAACCATAGCCTTGACCAGATGGGCCTTTGTTGGCAAAGTAATGTCTCTGCTTTTTAATATCTATCTAAGTTGGTCATAGCTTTCCTTCCAAGGAGTAAGCGTCTTTTAATTTCATGGCTCCAATCACCATCTGCAGTGATTTTCGAGCTCCCAAAAATAAAGTCTGACACTGTTTCCACTGTTTCCCCATCGATTTGCCATGAAGTGATGGGACCAGATGCCATGATCTTAGTTTTCTGAATGTTGAGCTTTGAGCCAACTTTTTCACTCTCCCCTTTCACTTTCATCAAGAGGCTTTTTAGTTCCTCTTCACTTTCTGCCATAAGGGTGGTGTCATCTGCATATCTGTTTCTGTTAGGTCCACACCATTTCTGTCCTTTATTGTGCCCATCTTTGCATGAAATATTCCCTTGATATCTCTAATTTTCTTGAAGAGATCTCTAGTCTTTCCCCTTCTATTATTTTCCTCTATTTCTTCGCATTTATCACTGAGGAAGGCTGTCTTTTTTTTTTTTTTTTTTAGCCTTGATTTTATTTATTTATTTATTTTTTTATTAGTTGGAGACCAATCACTTCACAACATTTCAGTGGGTTTTGTCATACATTGATATGTATCAGCCATGGATTTACATATATTCCCCATCCCAATCCCCGCTCCCACCTCCCTCTCCACCCGATTCCTCTGGGTCTTCCCAGTGCACCAGGCCGGAGCACTTGTCTCATGCATCCCACCTGGGCTGGTGATCTGTTTCACCATAGATAGTATACATGCTGTTCTTTTGAAATATCCCACCCTCACATTCTCCCACAGAGTTCAAAAGTCTGTTCTGTACATCTGTGTCTCTTTTTCTGTTTTGCATATAGGGTTATCGTTACCACCTTTCTAAATTCCATATATATATATGTTAGTATGCTGTAATGTTCTTTATCTTTCTGGCTTACTTCACTCTGTATAAGGGGCTCCAGTTTCATCCATCTCATTAGGACTGATTCAAATGAATTCTTTTTAATGGCTGAGTAATATTCCATGGTGTATATGTACCACAGCTGAAGAAGGCTGTCTTATCTCTCCTTGCTATTCTTTGGAACTCTACATTCAGATGGGTGTATCTTTCCTTTTCTCCTTTGCCTTTCACTTCTCTTCTTTTCAAGGCAAGTATATTGAAGTGGTTTGCTATTCCCTTCTCCAGTGGACCACATTTTGTCAGAACTCTCCACCATGACCCATCCATCTTGGGTGGCCCTACACAGCATGGCTCATAGTTTCATTGAGTTAGACAAGGCTGTGGTCCATGTCATCAGATAGGTTAGTTTTCTGTGATTGTGATTTTCAGTCTGTCTGGCCTCTGATGGAGAAGGATAAGAGACTTATGGAAGCTTCCTGATGGGAGAGACTGACTGAGGGGGAAACTGGGTCTTATTCTGATGGGCAGGGCCATGCTTAATAAATCTTTAATCCAATTTTTGTTGATGGGTGGGGCTGTGTTCCCTCCATGTTATTTGACCTGGGGCCAAACTATGGTGGAGCTAATGAAGATAATGGCGACCTCCTTCAAAAAGTCCCATGCATGCACTGCTACCCTCAGTGTCCCCAACCCTGCAGCAGGCCACACTGATGCATGCCTCTGCCAAAGACTCCTGGACCCTCATGGACAAGTCTGGGTCAGTCTCTTGTGGGGTCACTGCTCCTTTCTCCTGGGTCCTGGTGCATACAAGATTGTTTGTGCCTTCCCAGAGTCTGTTTTCTCAGTCCTGTATAAGTTCTGCCAGTTCTGTGGTGGGGCTAATGGCAATCTCCTCCAAGAGTATTTATGCCATACCCAGGTCTACTGCATCCAGAGCCCCTGCCCCTGCAGCAGTCCACTGTTGACCTGTACCTCCTCAGGAGGTACTGAAACACAGTTCTGTCTCAGTCTCTGTAGGGTCTCTGGGCCCTTGAGCCCTCTGAGCATCTCTGGTGGGTATGGGGTTTGATTCTAAATGCGATTTCACCCTTCCTACCATCTTGCTGGGGCTTCACCTTTGCCCTTGGGTGTGGGGTATCTCCTCATTATTTTACAGATGAGGAAATTGAGGATCAAAGTGGTTAAAACCATATCTAAGGATGAATTCGTGCCAAGTCACTTCAGTTGTGTCCTATTCTTTGCGACATTATAGACCGGAGCCTCCCAGGCTTCTCTGTCCGAGGGATTCTCTAGGCAATAATGTCAGAGTAGGTTGCCATGTCCTCCTCCAGAGGATCTTCCCAACCCAGTGATCGAACCTGTGTCTTTTGGGTCTCCTCCATTGGCAGGCGGGCTCTTTACCACTAGTGCCACCTGGGAAGCCCACATCTAAGGATGTTAGTCATTTGTTCATGTCCAACTCTTTGCAATCCCATGGACTGTGGCCCACCAGACTCCTGTCTCCATGGGATTCTCCAGGCAAGAATACTGGGATGAGTTGCCATTCCCTCCTTCAGGGGATCTTCCCAACCCAGGGACTGAACTCGAGTCTTCTGCATTGCAGGCAGATTCTTTATCGTCTGAGACACCAGGCTAAGGATACACAGCTATTAAATGGTGGATCTGGGATTCATACCTATAGCAGTCTGGTTCCCAAGTCTGTGTGTATTTTCTGTATAAGCTTTCCTCCTTCTGCTTCTTGAAGCTCCCAGGATACCAGGCCCTTAATTCAAGCTTGAATTTCCTGTGCAAACTCAACTCAGCTGTAATCTGCCTTGTGTCCATGCTCCTTTATTTCTCTGTCCTCCAAAGCCACATGAGGGGATAAATCAGTGTTGAGTTCACAGTGATCCTGAAAGCTGGCAGTGCCAGGGGCCCTGAGAAGCCTGCATGGATGAATGCAACATCTGCAATGTGGAATCAGCCACACGGTTCTTCTCCACGTTGGTCACCAAGGGCGCTTTGTCTGTGAAAACAGACTTGTGGCTGATATATGTCACAAGTGGAAAGGTCGGGGATGGACAGAGTTTTACTGGATTCCATTAGCACTCATAACAAGCTCAGAGAATAGGCATTGTAGGGACTTGTTGGAACTGTTCTTTCAAGCACCCCACACTGCCCCACTGGAAATACTGTATTTAATGTCAACTTAGTTTGACCTTTAGTTTTGGTGGTATTTACTAATTCTATGAAAACCACCATTTCTCACTTCCCCTGAAGCTTAATAGAAAATCGAACTATTAGTTAGACATAGCCCAGTTTATGCAAAAGGGACAATCTCTCTCAAATGTTTCCCCCACAACCTGAAAAAAGATATAGAACAACCTCTATTATTTTGGTTAATTTAAATTTCTAACACCAGGGGAATTGAAAATGGTATTCTAACCATAGTTGAAAGCATCAGTTTGTTGTCTTTGGGAAGTCAAGAGAAGCCAGATCTCTCAAAGTGGGCCTGATTCTTGGGTTGGAGAAAAGCATACTTGTTCCAAAGATTTCAGGGTCCCTGATCATTCAGTGATAGATAACTACTGCATGTATTAGTTTTTCATTGCTGTCATAACAAATTATCACAAACTTAGCAGCTTAAAATAACACCCATTTATTATCTCACAGCTCAAGGAAGCTCAGCTGGGTTCTCTACTCAAGGGCTCACAGTGCCAAAATCCAGGTGGTATTGGCTGGGCTCTTGTGGGACACTCTGAGGGGGAATCTGCTTCCAGGCCTACTCAGATCATTGGCAGAATTTAGTTTCTCAGTGTTCTTCCTGACTCATAGACGGAAGTTACTCTCACTTCTAGAGACCACCTGTATGCCCTGACTCATGGGTGTCTGTCCCCACATGCTCATCACAGCATTGCTCACAGTGGCCAACGTACAGAAAGAGCCTGGGTGTCTGTCAGCAGACAAGTGGATAAACAGGTAGGGGATATATATACACACACACACATATATATATACACACATATACACACACACACACATATATATACACATAGACATACACAATGGAATATTACTCAACCATGTAAAAAAATCTTGCCATTTGCAATAATATGGATGGACCTAGAGGGTGTTATACTCAGTGAAACAAGTCACACAATAAAGAAAGATGGGGTGATCTCATTTACATGTTGTTGTTGTTTAGTTACTAAGTCATGTCCAATTCTTTGCAACCCTTTTCCAGGCTCCTCTGTCCATGGGATTTCCCAGGAAAGAATACTGAAGTGGGTTGCCATTCCCTTCTCCAGGGGATCTTCCCCACCCAGGGGTCAAACCCATATCTCCTGCATTACAGGCAGGTTCTTTACTGCTGAGCCACCAAGGAAGCCCCACTTACATGCAGCTTTTTAAAAAGTTGAATACATAGTGACAGAGAGTAGAAGAATGGCTACCAGGGCCCAGGGGGAGGATGGGAGAAATGGGGAAGTGTTGGTCAAAGAATACGAACTTCAAGGTAAAAGATGAATAACTTCTGGGCATCTAATGCATAGCATGGTGATTATAGTTAACAGCACTGAACTAAATACATGAAGTTGTTAAGAGAGTATATCTTCAATGTTCCTATCACATAATGCAGTAGTAAGTATATGACATGATGGAGGTGTTAGCTACTGCTACACCTACATCGTCTACTCTTGAAGCATTGAACTTTGCGTTCCACTAGTGTTGTCAAAGGGATGTGAGGCCTCCTGACGAGAGGAGGCGGGGAACTAGAGTATTCTCTAGGGTCTGCACAGGGGATTCACACATCCCTTCATCTTGTGAGATGAAAGACGAGCCTGCATTCAAGTCACTGCAGGGAAAGCCGGCCTTATTTCGAGTCAGGGCATCTCTGTGTCCATTCCACTTGAAGCAGCAAACTCAGGGTCCCTCTCACGTACCTATAGCTGAGAGAAGCCTCCTCTTTAGGTGTTGTTTAAAGCTGGCATTCCTCTTGATTCAAAGCCAGGGAATCAGCTCTCCTCTCGAGATGATTTGAGGTACACAGAGCTGTTTTCTAGTTGCTGTGCTGAACGTGGTGTTCCTCTATACTTAGAATGGTGTTCTCGGGGAATCTCTGGAGTTGCCTAAAGGAAGTCAAGCCACTTGTCTTGTTTTGGGGAACGCCGGATGGCTCTGGAGCCAATGTAGGGGAATCGGCCTCATCTCGAGTTGATTTGGAGCACACCGAGCTCTTTCATATTGCTGCGGTGACCTAAGGATCCCTCTAGACTTGTATCAGTGTTCTTGGGGACTCTCTGGAGTTCCATCAAGGAAGTCAAGGTTCCTTTCATGTTTGATGGGGAACACGGAATTGCTCTGCACGCAATGCAGGGGAATCGGGCCTCATCTCGCGGCGAGGGGGAAGTCTCATGGTTTTTCTCGAGTTGAGGCCGGAACCTGGGGTATATTCTCGAGTTACGACGGGGAGGGCCCTTCCAGACACGTGTTTGTTCAGGGACGTCAGGACTCCTGTCTAGTTGCGAGGGACACCTCAGGATTCTCTTCGAGGCTTGGCATGGCAATAGGGACGCCTCTCGAGGTGAGGCGGGAGTCCCAGTGTCCTTTCAAGTTGCCACAGGGATACTGGGATTCCTGTCAATTTTCAAGAGGAGTCAGTCATCATCTACTTTTGAAGCCCTGAACTCCGCAATCCACTCGTGTTTTCAAAGGGATGTGAGGCCTTCTTTCGAGATGAGGCTGGGAACTAGGGCTTTCTCTAGGGTCTTCACAGGGGATTCAGACATCCCTTCATCTTGTGAGATGAAAGACGAGCCTGCATGCAAGTCACTGCATGCAAGTCACTGCAGGGAATTCTCAGCCCCACCGAGTCAGGGCATCTTGGTGTCCATTCCACTTGAGGCAGCAAACTCAGGGTCCTCTCACATACCTAGAGCTGAGAAAAGCCTCCGCTTGAGCTGCTTGTGAAAAGTTGGCTTTCCTTTTGAGTTGAAGCCAGGGAATCAGCTCTCATCTCAAAATGATTTGGGGTACACGGAGCTTTTCTTGAGTTGCTGTGCTGAACTTGGTGTTCCTTTAGACTTGGGACGGTGTTCTCGGGGAATCTCTGGAGTTGCCTAAAAGAAGTCAAGCCACTTGTCCTGTTTGATGAGGAATGCAGGATTGCTCTGGAGCCAATGAAGCGGAACTGGGCCTCATCTTGAGTTGATTTGCGGTACATGGGGCTCTTTCGTGTTGCTGCGTTGACCTCAGGGTCCCTCTGGACTTGTGCCAGAGTTCTTGGGGACTATGTGGAGTTTCATCTAGGAAGTCAAGGCTCCTTTCGTGTTTGATGGGGAACACGGACTTGCTCTGCATGCAATACAGGGGAATCGGGCTTCATCTCGCGGCGAGGGGGAATTCTCATGGTTTTCTCAAGTTGTGGTGGGAACCTGGGTTATGTTCTCGAGTTACAGCGGGGATGGCCCTTCAAAACTAGGGTTGGTTCAGCTAAATCAGGACCCTGTCTAGTTGCGAGGGACACATCGGGTTTCCCCTCGAGGCTTGGCAGGACAGTTGGGACGCCTCTCGAGGTGAGGGGGGAGACCCAGGGTCCATTCCAGTTGCCACATGAATTTTGGGATTCCTATCAATTTTCAAGAGGAGGCAGCCATCCTCTCCTTTTGAAGCATTGAACTCCGTGTTCCTCTCGAGTTGTTAAAGGGATGTGAGGCCCCCTGTCGAGATGAGCCGGGGAACTAGGGCTTTCTCTTGGGCCTCCACCGGGGATTCAGACATCCCTTCATCTCTTGAGATGAAAGACAAGCCTGCATTCATGTCACTGCAGGGAGATCCGGCCTTATTTCGAGTCACGGGATCTCGGTGACCTTTTCACTTGGCACAGCAAACTCAGGGTCCCTCTCACGTACCTATAGCTGAGAGAAGCCTCCTCTTGAGGGGTTTGTGGAAAGTTGGCATTCCTCTTGAGTCAAAGCCAGGGAATTAGCTCTTATCTCGAGATGATCTGGGGTACACGGAGCTTTTCTCGAGTTGCTGGTTTGAAATTGGTGTTCCTTTAGACTTGAGACGGTATTCTCGGGGAAACTCTGGAGTTGCCTAGAGAAAGTAAGCCCCTTGTCGTGTATGATGGGTAATGCGGGATGGCTCTGGAGACAGTGCAGGGGAATCGGGCCTCATCTCGAGTTGATTTGGAGTACACGGAGCCCTTTCATGTTGCTGCGGGGACCTCAGGGTCCCTCTAGACTTGTGACAGTGTTCTTGGGGTCTCTCTGGAGTTCCATCAAGGAAGTCAAGGCTCCTTTCATGTTTGATGGGGAACACGGACTTACTCTGCATGCACTGCAGGGGAATCGGGCCTCATCTCGCGGCGAGGGGAAAGTCTCATTGTTATTTTGGAGTTGCGGCGGGAACCTGGGTTATGTTCTCACGTTACTGAGGGGATGGCCCTTCAAAACTCGAGTTTGGTCAGCGACGTCAGGACTCCTGTCCAGTTGCAAGGGACACCTTGGGATTCTTCTTGAGGCTTGGCAGGACAATAGGGACGCCTCTCAAGGTGAGGCGGGACACCAAGTTTCCCTTTGCAGTTGCCAGAATGATACTGTGACTCCTGTCAGTTTTCAAGAGGAGTCAGGCTTCGTCTCCTTTTGAAGCATTCAACTTCGCGTGCCTCTCTTGTTGTCAAAGGGATGTGAGGCCTCCTGTCGAGAGGAGGCGGGGAATTAGAGTATTCTCTAGGGTCTCCACAGGGGATTCACACATCCCTTCATCTTGTGAGATGAAAGACGAGCCTGCATTCAAGTCACTGCAGGGAAATCCGGCCTTATTTCGAGTAAGGGCATCTCGGTGTCCATTCCACTTGAGGCAGTAAACTCAGGATCCCTCTCACGCACCTATAGCTGAGAGAAGCCTCCTCTTTAGGTGTTGTTTAAAGCTGGCATTCCTCTTGTTTCAAAGCCAGGGAATCAGCTCTCATCTCAAGATGATTTGAGGTACACAGAGCTGTTTTCTAGATGCTGTGCTGAAGGTGGTGTTCCTCTATACTTAGGACGGTGTTCTCAGGGAGTCTATGGAGTTGCCTAAAGAAGTCAAGCCGGTTTGCCATTCCCTTCTCCAGTGGACCACATTCTGTCAGACCTGTCCACCATGACCCATCCGTCTTGGGTGGCTCCACACGGCATGGCTTAGTTTCATTGAGTTAGACAAGGTTATGGTCCATGTGATCAGATTGGCTAGTTTTCTGTGATTATGATTTCAGTGTCTGCCCTTTGATGCCCTCTCACAACACCTACCATCTTACTTGAGTTTCTCTTACCTTGGACGTGGGGTAACTCTTTACAGCTGCTCCAGCAAAGCGCAGCCACTCCTCCTTACCTTGGACAATGGGTATCTCCTCAGGCCGCCCCTCCTGACCTTGAATGTGGTGGAGCTCCTCTCGGTCCTCCTGCACCCGTGCAGCTGCTGTTCTTTGGACGTGGGATTGCTCCTCTTGGCCACAGCCCCTGACCTTGGGCATGGGGTAGCTCATCTCAGCCACCTCCCCTGACCTCAGGCATGAGGTAGCTCCTCTCGGCTGCTGCCCTTGGCCTCGGACATGGGGTGGCTCCCCTCAGCCACTGCCTCTGACCTTGGGCGAGAGGTAGCTCCTCATGGCCATGCTTCTGCATGGTCTGTCACAGCCCTGCACCATTTGAATGCAGAGTTCCAAAGAATAGCAAGGAGAGATAAGAAAGCCTTACTCTGATCAATGCAAAGAAATAGAGAAAAACAACAGAATGGGAAAGACTAGAGATCTCTTCAAGAAAATTAGAGATACCAAGGGAACATTCCATGTGAAGATTGGGTTCAATAAAGGACAGAAATGCTATGGATCTAACAGAAGCAGAAGCTATTAAGAAGAGGTGGCAAGAATACACAGAAGAACTGTACAAAAAAGATCTTCATGGCCCAGATAATTACGATGGCGTGATCAGTCACCTAGAGCCAGACATCCTGGAATGTGAGGTCAAGCTGGCCTTAGAAAGCATCACTACGAACAAAGCTAGTGGAGGTGATGGAATTCCAGTTAAGCTATTTCAAATCCTAAAAGATGATGCTGTGAAAGTGCTGTAGTCAATAGGTCAGCAAATTTGGAAAACTCAGCAGTGGCCACAGGACTGGAAAAGGTCAGTTTTCATTCCAATTAGAAAGAAAGGCAAAAGCAAAGAATGCTCAAACTACTGCACAATTTCACTCATCTCACACGCTAGTAAAGTAATGCTCAAAATTCTCCACGCCAGACTTCAGCAATACATGAACCGTGAACTTCCAGATGTTCAAGCTGGTTTTAGAAAAGGCAGAGGAACCAGAGATCAAACTGCCAACATCTGCTGGATCATTGAAAAAGCGAGAGAGTTCCAGAAAAACATCTATTTTTGCTTTATTGACTATGCCAAATCCTTTGACTGTGTGTATCACAATAAACTGTGCAAAATTCTGAAAGAGATGGGACTACCAAACCACCTGACCTGTCTCTTGAGAAACCTATGTGCAGGTCAGGAAGCAATAGTTAGAACTGGACATGGAACAACAGATTGGTTCCAAATAGGAAAAGGAGTACGTCAAGACTGTACGTTGTCACCCTGCTTATTTAACTTATATGCCGAGTACATCATGAGAAACACTGGGTTGGAAGAAGCACAAGCTGGAATCAAGATTGCCAGGAGAAACATCAATAACCTCAGATATGCAGATGACACCACCCTTATGGCAGAAAGTGAAGAGGAACTAAAAAGCCTCTTGATGAAAGTGAAAGAGGAGAGTGAAAAAGTTGGCTTAAAGCTCAACATTCAGAAAACTAAGATAATGGCATCAGGTCCCATCACTTCATGAAAAATAGATGGGGAAACAGTAGAAACAGTGTCATACTTTATTTTTGGGGGCTCCAAAATCACTGCAGATGGTGATTGCAGCCATGAAATTAGAAGATGCTTACTTCTTGGAAGGAAAGTTATTACCAACCTAGATAGCATATTAAAAAGCAGAGACATTTCTTTGCCAACAGAGGTCATCTGGTCAAGGCTATGGTTTTTCCAGTGGTCATGTATGGATGTAAGAGTTGGACTGTGAAGAAAGCTGAGTGCCGAAAAATTGATGCTTTTGACCTGTGGTGTTGGAGAAGACTCTTGAGAGTCCCTTGGACTGCAAGGAGATCCAACCAGTCCATCCTAAAGGAGATCAGTCCCGTGTGTTCACTGGAAAGACTGATGCTGAAACTGAAACTCCAGTACTTTGGCCACCTGATACGAAGAGTTGACTCACTGGGAAAGACCCTGATGCTGGGAAAGATTGAGGGCAGGAGGAGAAGGGGATGACAGAGGATGAGATGGCTGGATGGCATCACCAACTCGATGGTCACGAGATTGAGTAAACTCCGGGAGCTGGTGATGGACAGGGAGGCCTGGTGTGCTTCTATTCATGGGGTCCCAAAGAGTCAGATACAACTGAGCGTCTGAACGGAAGTGAACACTTTCTGAGCATTGTAAACATATTCCTAGGTCATACCAGAAGTGCCCTTAAGAAAAAACAGGCTGCAGGAGGGTTTCTGAGGTTGCTGGGTGCCATGCTGCACTTACCAAGATGATTTAGCATTCCACTGTAAATGGGTCAGAGGCTACGAGTTGCTAGCTGCTTACTTGCTTCAGAAATCCCAAAGGGTGTACCAAGCGATCACTGCCAGAAGTAAGAAACCAGCAGCTAAATGAATTTCCAGGTAGTTGTTATGCTGTACTGTTTTTGGCCAACTGAGAGAGAAAGGTGAATTTTGCCACCAAGGTCCACTGTCCATGTTCACACCCAGGATGTGTCCACTCAGGATCCAAGAATTTCCAGACAGACCTAGGCACACTGAATCTCCACTACAGAGAAAACATGATGGAACTGACCTTTGGATGTTGCTTTTCCTTTCCCTGTGAGTTTGCTGGCCTTCCCTATGGTCACACTATCAGGAGCAATTGCTAATGAAAAATGACTTCCAACAAGGGTTTTCAAGCAGTATGTGACTCTATGGACATGGAATGCTGGAAACCCATGTTCCATTGAGGAAGGAAATGTATTTATAGACAGTGTATCTTCAGGACTCTATCTATTAGGAACTGTCTAGCTTCAAAGATGTGAATTCTCCATATTTGCCCAGAGGACCTCACTTCCAGAGTCAGGGCAATGTGTTTTCCTGCACTTTTTGAGCTTTGTAAACACATTTCTTGGTCATACCAGGACTGCCCATGAGGAAACAGGCTCTCTATATCAGGAACTGTCTAGATACTAAGATGTGAGACCTCTAGGTTGGTACAGGGGACCTAAATTTCAGAGCAAGGGCAGTGTGAATTTGAGCATTTTCTGAGCTTTGTAAACACATTTCTGAGTAATGCCAGGACTGCTCATGAGAAAACAGGCTTCAGGTGTGTGTCTGAGAGTGCTGAGTACCATACTGTGCTTTCCTAGATGAGGTAACTTTCCATGGCAAATCGGCACGTGGCTAGGAGTTGTGAGCCACCATCTTGCTTCAGAAATCCTGAATGGTGGACCAAAGGTTGCACTGTCAGAAGTAAGAAAAAAGTAATTGGATGGATTTTCAAGCAATTGCTAGCCACACCTCTTTATGGCACCCAGAGAGAAAAATACAAATTGTGCACCCTAGGTCCGGTATTCAGGTTCACACACGGGATGTGTCCCCTCGTGAGTCAAGAAATTTCCAGACGGACCTTTGCTCCGTAGAGTTCTTCTACAGAGAAAACTGGTTGGAACAGCCATTTGGAGGTTGCTTTGCCTTTCCCTTTGAGTGTGGGACCCCTACCTGTGGTCACAGCCTCAAGGAGATATTGCCACTGAAAATAGACTTCCAAGCAAGCACTTTTCAAGCAGAGTGTGACTCTCAGGTCGCAGAATGAGAAGAAAGCTATCTTCCTTTGAGGAAGGAAAGACATCCACAGAGAGTGTGTTTTCAAACCTCTATCTTGCAGGAAATTTTGAGCTTCTAAAACATGAGACCAGCAGGTCTGCTGAGAGGACCTAAATTCCTGAGTCAGGGCCGTGTGTCTCCCTGTAATTTCCGAGTCTGGCAAACACATTCCTAGGTCATACGGTACTGCCCATGAGAAAGCTGGCAGCAGGAGTGTGTCTGAAAGGGCTGAGTGCCTTACTGTGGTCAACTGTGTGAGGTGACATTCCAGTGACAGGCTCAAAGCTACAAGGTGTGAGCCACCCGCTTGCTTCAGAAACCCCAAAAGGCAGAGCAAAGCCAGCTCTGTCAGAGGTAAGAAAATAGCAATTGGACAGATTTTCAAGCTGTTGCTAGGCCGAACCACTTTAGGGCCCCCTGAGAGAAAAATGCGAATTGTGCCCTGTAGGTCAGGTATCCAGGTTCAAACACAGGGTGTGTCCTGGAAGGATCCAAGAATTTTCCACAGAACTAGGCTCACTAGACCTCTCCTGCTGGGAAAATGGGATGGAACAGACATTGGAAGTTGGTTTGCCCCTGCCTGTTGTCACAGACTCAAGGAGAAAGTGCCCCTGAAAGATGACCTCTAAGCAAGCACTTTTCAAGCAGTGTGTGACTCTCAGTTCACAGAATGCAGGGAAAGATATCTTCCTTCAAGGAAAGAAAGGCATCAAAAGAGAGTGTATTCTCAACCCTCTATCTTGCAGGAACTGTCTAGCTTCCCAGATGGGAGGCCTCCAGTACTGCTCAGAGGAACTAAATTCCAGAGTCAAGGCCATGTTTCTCCCTGCACTTTGCAAGCCTTGCAAAGCCATTCCTAGGTTATACCGGTACTGCACATGAGGAAGCAGGCTGCGAGAGTGTGTCCAAGAGGGCTAGGTCCCTCACTATACTCACTTCTCTGAGGTGGCATTCCACTATAAAAAGGCCCATAGCTGGGAGTTGTAATTCACCCACGTGTTTCAGAAATCAAAAAGGATGGAGCAAATCTAGCTCTCTCAGAATCAAGAAAAGAGCAATTGGATGGATTTTCAAGTTGTTGTTGGCCACACTGCTTTAAGGCCCACAGAGAGAAAAACGAATTGTGCCCCCTCATTCTGGTATCCTGGTTCACAAACAGGGTGTGTCCCCAAAGGATCCAAGAATTTTCCAGACAGACTTATGCTTACTAGAGCTCTCCTACGGAGAAAACGGGATGGAACAGACATTTAGATATTGCTTTGCCTTTCCCAGTGAGTGTGGGACCCCTCTGTTTGGCTACAGCCCCAAGTGGAAATTACCATTGAAAACTCATGTCTAAGCAAGCACTTTTCAAGCACTGTGTGACTCTCAGTTCGCAGGATACTGGGAAACCTATATTTCTTCAAGGAAGGAAAGGCATCCACAGAGAGTGTGTTTTCAAACCTCTCTCTTGCAGGAACTCTTTAGCTCCTAAGACATGAACCCTCCAGTTCTGCTCAGCGGACCTAAATTCGAGAGTCTGTGCCATGTGTCTCAGTGAATTTTCCCACCTTTCAAACACATATCTAGGTGATACCGGTACTGCCCATGAGGAAGCAGACTGCAGGAATATGTCTCAGAGTGCTGGGTCCCTTACTGTGGTCACCTCTGTGAGGTGACATTCCACTGTAAATAGGCCCAAAGATAGGAGTTGCCAGCCTCCCATGTGCTTCAGAAACCCCAGGGGTGGAACAAAGTTAGCTCTGTCCAAAAGTAAGAAAATGGCAATTGGACGGATTTTCAAGATGTGGATAGGTCACACCGCTTTAGGGCCACCCAAGAAAAATATGCAAATTTGAACCTGGGTGTCCAGATTAACACACAGGGTGTTTCCGCACATGATCCAAGAATTTTTCAGACAGACCTAGGTTCACTGGAGCTCTCCTGCAGGGGAAACACACATCCAGAGTCTCCAGTGTGAACCCTCCAAAATCTATACCTGGTGTCACAAATCCACAGCCTCCAGGATGACCCTACCCTCAAGATCCTGTACCTGGGGTCACAAGGCCACTATTTCCATGTCGAGTCCACCTCCAAGAACTTGAACTTGTGGTCACATGTCCAGAGTCTTCAGCGTGACCCCACCTCCCAGAAGCTACTGGTGTGAAGCATCCACAGTTTTAAGGATGGACCCAATTCCCAGAACCTGTACCTGGGGTCACACTTCCATAGTCTAAGGGTTACCCCACCTCCCACACACTGAACCCGGTTTCCCATGTCCCTGTTAGCCCAGGTTACCCTCTCCATGACCCTGTAATGGGGATCACATGTCCACAGTCTGTTGTGTGTTGTCACTTCCCAGACCCTTCACCTGGAGTCACAATCACAGTTTCCAGGTTACTCCCTTGCAGACCCTGTACCTGGAGTCACTTATCCACAGTCTCTGGGGTGACTCATCCAAAACCCCACACTGGGGCTCACATGACCACAGTCTCCAGGGTGACCCAAGCACCCAGATCCTGCACCCAGGGTCACATATCCACAGGCTTCAGGGTGTACCTCTTGCAGACCTTGCACCTGGGGTCACATATCTACAGCCTCCAGTGTGATCCCCATCCCCAGACCTGGTTTGGGTGAGAAATATCCATAGTCTCCAGAGTAACACCTTGGGTCACATATCCATAGTCTCCAGAGTCACACCTTGGGTCACATAGCCATAGTCAACAGGGTGAACTCACCTCCCAGAGCCTGTACATGGTGTCAAATGTGCACATTCTCCAGGGTTACCACCCTTCCAACATGCTGTACCTGGGTCAAAAGCCCACAATCTCAAGGGCGACCCCCTCTCAGACCCTGTTCCTGGGGTCACATGTCCAGAATCTCCAGAATGATCTACCTCCAAGACGAAGCACCTGATGTCACATGTCAACAGTTTCCAAGGTGACCCCGTCCTCAGAATCTGCACCTGTGGTTACCTTCTCCAGTCTCCAGGATGACCCCCAATCTCAGTATTTGTATATTGTGTCACATGTAGATAGTCACCAGGGTAACCACTGCAGGCCCTTTTTCTGACATAACATTTCCACAGACTCCTGAAGAACTCCCTTCCCAGACTCTGAATCTGGGATCCTACCTCCAGGGTCTCGAGGGTGATGCCCTTCCCTGTCCCTTCACCTGGTGTCAAACATCCACAGTCTCCATGGTAAAATCCACACCAAAGTCTGATATTGGGGACACAGATCCATAGTCTTCTGGGTCGCAACCCCTCCCAGATCATGCACCTGGTCTCACACGTCCTCAGTCTCCAGGTTGACACCCCTCCCAGACACTGCAGCTGGGGTTACACGTCCACAGTCTCCAAGGTGAACCCACCTCACTGACTATTGTACCTCCGGTCACATGGCCTCAGTCTCCCGGGTGACCCCATATCTCAGACACTGTACTTGGGGTTACATATCAATGGTGGCCAGGATGACACCTCTCCCCAGACCCTGTACCTGGGGTCGCATTGGCACAGTCTCCAGGGCGACACTAAATTCCCAACCCTGTACCTGGGGTCACAGGTTGCAGTCACCAGGCTTTCCCCACCCTCAAGAGCCTTTACCTGGGGTCACACGTCCACAGTTTCCAGGATGACCCAAACGGTGCATGTGGAGTCACATGTCCACATTCTGCAAAGTGACCCCATTCCCTAACCCTGCACCTTAGTCACACAGCCACAGTCTCCAGAATGACCTCACTCCAGACCGTGCACCTTCTCCATATTGACCCCCTCCTTGAACTTCTATCACGTTTCATACATGCACCATCTCCTCAGTGACCACCACCAGATCCTGTACCTGTGGTCAGGGCCCACAGTCTGCAGGGTGAGACCATTTCCTACCCTAAACCTTGGTTCACCTAGCCAGTCTCCAGGGTCATCCCTGCCAAACCTGCACCTGGGGTCACATGTCCATACTCTCCATGGTGACATCCCCCAGGCCCTGTGCTGCTGCTGCTGCTGCTAAGTCATGCCAGTCGTGTCCAACTCTGCGACCCCATAGATGGCAGCCCACCAGGCTCCCCCATCCCTTGGATTCTCCAGGCAAGAACACTGGAGTGGGTTGCCATTTCCTTCTCCAAAGCATGAGAGTGAAAAGTAAAAGTGAAGTCACTCAGTCGTGTATGGCTCTTAGCGACCCCATAGACTGTAGCCTACCAGGCTCCTCCATCCATGGGATTTCCCAGGCAAGAGTACTGGAGTGGGTGCCCACTCCAGTACCTAGTGTCACATATCCGCCCAGACCCTGTACGTAGTGTCATATATCCACAGTTTCCCGGGTTACCCCACTTCCCATATCATGCACCTGGGATCACACGCTCACAGTCTGCAGGGTGACCCTGATCCCATTCCTGTACCTTGTGCCACAAGCCCACAGCCACCAGGATGGCCTCACCCTCAAGATCCCATCCCTGGGGTCACATTCCTGTCTCCAGTGTGATCCCACCTCCCAGAAACTTTACCTGGGGATAAACGTCCACAGTTTTCAGGATGGTCCCAACTCCCTGAAACTGTACCTGGAGTCACTCTTCCATAGACATTGAACCTGTTCCATGCCCCTGGTCCACAGGGTTACACCCTCCAAGACCCTGTAACGTGGTTTACATGTCCACAGTCTCCTGTGTGTCATCACTTCCCAGAACCTTCACCTGCAGGCACACAAACAGAGGTTCCAGGTTGACTCCCTCATAGACCCTGCACTTGGAGCCACATATCCACAGTCTCACAGGTGACTCATCCAAATCACTGTACCAGGGCTCACATAACCACAGTCTTCCAGATGCTGGACTCTTGACCCCAGCACCCAGCATCACATGTCCACAGATTCTAGCATGACCCCACATTCCAGACACTGTACCTTGGGACACATACGCACAGTCTTTAGCGTGAACACCCTCCTAGACACTGTACATGGTGTCACATGGGCACATTCACCAACTCCCAAACCATGTACCTAGGGTCACACGTAGATAGTCTCAGGGTGACCCCACTCGCCAGAACTTGCAACCGGGTTCATATGTCCACAGCGCCCAGGGTAACACCACCTGTCAAACAATTGTACTGGGTTCCAACACCCACTGGTTCTAGGGTGACACCAATTCCAAGCCCGTGAACCTAGGGTCACACATCCATGGTCTCCTGGGTGGCAACGTCTCCCAGATCATGCATCAGGTCTCACACCTCCTCAGTCTCCAGGGTGACTACACCTCACAGAATATTGTAATTCTGGTCACATTGCCCCAGTCTCCAGTGTGACCCCATATCTCTAACCCTGTACCTGGGGTTACATGTACATGGTGGCCAGGAAGACACGCCTCCCCAGACTCTGTACACGGGATCACATTGGCACAGTCGCCAGGGTGACCCCAACTTCCCCACCCTGTACCTGGGGTCACATGTACAGAGTCTCCTGGATTTACCCACATTCAAGGGCTAGTAACTGGGATCACATGTCCACAGTCTCGAGGCTTTCCCCAACCACAAGTGCCTGTACCCAGGGTCACACGTCAACTGACTCCTGGGTGACTCCCTCCCAGACCGTTCACCTGGCATCCCATGTCTCCAGACTTTTGTGTGTTTACCAGACTCTGCACATGTGCTAACAGATTCACAGGCTCCGTGGTGACCCCCTTCCTGGTCTCTGTAACTTGGGTCACATGTTTTCAGTATCCGGTGTGACCCCACCTCTCATACCCTATACCTTTGGTGACTTGGCCACAGATTCCAGGGTAACCCTCCCCTGCCAGACCCTGTGCTTCTTTACACACATCCACAATCTCCAGGATGTTCGCCCTCCCATACCCTGCACCTGGAGTCACATGTCAACAATTTCCAGCATGAACCCCACTTCACCCACTGCACCTGGGCTCACATATCCACATCCTGCAGGGTGACACCCCTTCCAGACCATTTCCCTGCCATTAAATGCCTGCAGTCCCCAGAGCGACCCCGTACCTCCCAGACCCTGTACCTGAGGTCACATATACAGAGTTTCCTGGGTCACCCCCATCCCAGACCCTGTACCTGGGTTCAGATATCCTAGTGTCTTGGGGGACCCAGTTCAGACCTTGCATCTAGGGTCAAATGTCCAGTATCCAGGATGACTTGCCTCCCCAATCAGTGCATCTGGGGTCATATGTCCACAATCTTCAAAGTGACCCCATCCCCTAACCCTGCACCTTACTCACACATCCACAGTCTCCAGAGTGACCACATAGCAGTACCTACACCTAAGGTCACATATCCACTGTCTCACAGGTGACCTCTTCCCTGAACTTGTTCCAGATTTCTCACGATCACCATTGCCACAGTGACCACCAACAGATCCTGCCTGTGGTCACAGTTCAACAGTCTGCCTGATGAGACCCATTTTGTACCCTGAATCTTGTGAACCTGCACCTGGGATCACAAGTCCATATTCTCCATGGTGTCATCCCCCAGACCCTGTACCTAGTGTCATATATACAGTCTCCTGGGCTTCCCCACTTCCCATACCATGCACCTGGGATCACACATCCACAGTATCCAGGGTGACCCCCCTCCTAAACCTGCACCTGGTGTCACAAGTCGACAGACTCCAGGATGACCCTACCGTTAAGATCCTGTACCTAGGGTCACAAGTCCACTGTTTCCAGGGTGAGCCCCCCTCCCAGACTCTGCACTTGGGGTAACTTGTCGAGAGTCTCCAGGGTGACGCCACCTCCCAGAAACTGTACCTAGGTTGAAACATCCACAGTCACTCAGGTTGGCCCCAACTCCCAGAACCTGTACCTGGGGTCCCACTTCCATAGTCTCAGGGTTACCACACGCCCAGACATTTAACATGGTGTCCATGATCTTGGATGCCAGGGTTACCCCCTCCAAAACCCTGTAATGGGGTCACATGTTCACAGTCTCCAGAGTGTCGTCACTTCCCAGACCCTCCACCTGGAGTCACACAAAGACAGGTTCAAAGGTGACTCCCTCGCAGGCCCTGCACCTGGAGTGACATATTCACAATCTCACCTTGGGGGATCCCATTCAGACCCTGGATCTAGGGTCACGTATCCAGTCTCCAAGATGATTTGCCTCCCAAATGGTGCATCTGGGGTCACATGACCACAATCTCCAAAGTGAATGCATCCCCTAACCCTGCACCTAAGTCACATGGCAAATAGTTTCCAGAGTGACCTCAACCCAGACCCTGAAATGAGGGTCACATGTACACAGTCTTGGAGGGTGACTCCCTCTGTGAACTTGTACTAGGTTTCATACGGCCACCATCGCCACAGTGACTACCACCAGATCCTGTACCTGTGGTCATAGATCCACAGTCTGCAGGGTGAAACCCTTTTCCTACCCTGAACTTTGGGTTACACGACCACAGTCTCCAGGGTGACCCCACCCAAACCTGCACCTGGGGTCACATGTCCACACTTTCCATGGTGACATACCTGAGACCCTGTACCTACTGTCATATATCCACAATCTCCTGGGTTACTGCACTTCCCATACCATATACCTGTGATCCCATGTCCACAGTCTCGAGGGTGGCCCCCTGTATAACCTGTACCTGGTGTCACAAGTCCCCAGCCTCCAGGTGACCCCATCCTCAAGATCCTGTACCTGGGGTCACAAGTCCACTTTTTCCATGGTGAGTCTACCTGCCAGACCCTGCATGTGGGGTCACATGTCCAGAGTCTTCAGGGTGACCCCACCTCCCAGAAACCATACCTCAGGTGAAATGTCCACCATTTTCAGGATGGCACCAACTCCCAGCACCTGTACCTGGGGTCACACTTCCATACTCTCAGGGTATCCCCACCTCCCAGACATATAACCTTGCGTCCCATGACCCTGGCCACAAGGGTTACCCCCTCCAAGACCCTGTAATAGGGGTCACATGTCCACAGCCTCCTGTTTGTCAAAACTTTGTAGACCTCACCTGAAGTCACACAAACACAGGTTCCATGGTGACTCCCTCGCAAACCCTGCACCTGGAATCACATATTCACAGGCTCCAGGGTGACCCCCTCGGAAATCCTGTACCTGAGATCACATATCTACAGTCTCCAGGGTGAATCCCATCCTCACACACTGTCTGAGCGGAATCATCCAGTCTCCCATGAGACCCCAAAGTCAGGAACTTATCCCTTGTGCTAGAAGTCTACATTCTCCAGGGTGACATTATCTCCCACACCCTGCACCTTGGGTAACATATTCACAGTCTCCAAGGTGACCTTCCTTCCCAGACCCTTTACCTGGGGTCACATGTGCAAATTATCCAGGATTCCCGCCACTTCAACACCCTGCACCTGGGTCAAAAGCCCACAGTCTCAAGGGTGACCCCCTATCTGACCATGTTCCTGGGGTACATGGCCAGAATCTCCAGGATGATCTTGAAACGTATTGCTGAACCATGCAAAGACACTGAAATTCTTGGCCTCCAGAGGCCAAATTGAATTCTTCAATTCAATTTGGGGCCAGAGACGAGGCTTGATTGCTTAGAGCTTTTGTGTAATAAAGTTGTATTAAAGTATAAAGGAGGTAGAGAAAGCTTCTGACATAGGCATCAGAAGGGGGCAGAAAGAGTAGCCCCTTGCAAGTGTTAGCAATGGAATTATATGGCTCAGATGGTAAAGCATCTGTCTGCAATGCTGGAGACCCAGGTTAGATCCCTGGGTCAGGAAGATCTCCTGGAGAAGGAAATGGCCACCCACTCCAGTACATTTGCCTGGAAAATCCCATGGACAGAGGAGCCTGGTAGGCTACAGTCCATGGGGCCACAAAGAGTTGGACACGCCTAAGCAACTTTACTTTTAATTAGTTATTCAGATCAGTTCAGTTCCATTCAGTCACTCAGTCATGTCTGACTCTTTGGGACTCCATGAATCGCAGCACACCAAGCCTCCCTGTCAGTCACCAACTCCCGGAGTTTACTCGAACTCATGTACATCGAGTCGGTGATGCCATCCAGCCATCTCATCCTCTGTCATCCCCTTTTGCTCCAGTCCCCAATCCCTCACAGCATGAGGGTCTTTTCCAATGAGTCAGCTCTTCCCACCAGGTGGCCAAATTATTGTAGTTTCAGCTTCAGAATCAGTCGTTCCAATGAACACCCAGGACTGATCTCCTTTAGGATGGACTGGTTGGATGTCCTTGCAGTCCAAGGGACTCTCAAGAGTCTTCTCCAACATCACAGTTCAAAAGCATAAACTCTTTGGTGCTCACCTTTCTTCACAGTTCAATTCTCACATCCATACATGACCACTGAAAAAACCATAGCCTTGACCAGATGGACCTTTGTTGGCAAAGTAGTGTCTC
This sequence comes from Dama dama, assembly GCF_033118175.1. Lineage (NCBI taxonomy): Eukaryota > Metazoa > Chordata > Mammalia > Artiodactyla > Cervidae > Dama > Dama dama. The sequence goes on along the minus strand of NC_083682.1, from coordinate 49,239,204 downwards.
TGCTTTTTAATATGCTATCTAGGTTGGTCATAACTTTCCTTCCAAGGAGTAATTTTCTTTTAATTTTATGGCTGCAATCACCATCTGCAGTGATTTTGGAGTCCAAAAAGATAAAGTCTGACACTGTTTCCACTGTTTCCCTGTCGATTTCCCATGGAGTGATGGGACCTGATGCCATGATCTTAGTTTTCTGAATGTTGAACTTTAAGCCAACTTTTTCACTCTCCTCCTTCACTTTCATCAAGAGGCTTTTTAGTTCTTCTTCACTTTCTGCCATAAGGGTGGTGTCATCTGCATGTCTGAGGTTATTGATATTTCTCCTGGCAATCTTAATTCCAGCTTGCTCTTCTTCCAACCCAGTGTTTCTCATGATGTACTCGGCATATAAGTTAAATAAGCAGGGTGACAACGTACAGTCTTGACGTACTCCTTTTCCTATTTGGAACCAGTCTGTTGTTCCATGTCCAGTTCTAACTGGTGCTTCCTGAACTGCATACAGGTTTCTCAAGAGGCAGGTCAGGTGGTCTGGTAGTCCCATCTCCTTCAGAATTTTCAACAGTTAATTGTGATCCACACAGTCGAAGGCTTTGGCATAGTCAATAAAGCAGAAATAGATGTTTTTTTCTGGAACTCTCTTGCTTTTTCGATGATCCAGCAGATATTGGCAATTTGATCTCTGGCTCCTCTGCCTTTTCTAAAGCCAGCTTGAACATCTGGAAGTTCACAGTTCACGTATTGCTGAAGCCTGGCTTGGAGAATTTTGAGCATTACTTTACTATTGTGTGAGATGAGCATAATTGTGTGGTATTTTGAGCATTCTTTGGGATTACCTTTCTTTCTAATTGGAATGAAAACTGACCTTTTCCAGTCCTGTGGCCACTGCTGAGTTTTCCAAATTTGCTGGCATTATGAGTGCAGCACTTTCACAGCATCATCTTTCAGTATTTGAAATACTTCAACTGGAATTGCATCACCTCCACTAGCTTTGTTCGTAGTGATGCTTTCTAATTCCCACTTGACTTCACACTCCAGGATGTCTGGCTCTAGGTGAGTGATCACACCACTGTGATTATCTGGGTCATGAAGATCTTTTTGCACAGTTCTTCTGTGTATCTTGCCACCTCTTCTTAATATCTTCTGCTTCTGTTAGGTCCATACCATTTCTGTCTTATATTGAGCCCAACTTTGCATGAAATGCTCCCTTTGTATCTCTAATTTTCTTGAAGTGATCTCTGGTCTTTCCCATTCTATTGTTTTCCTCTGTTTCTTTACATTGATCGCTGAGGAAGGCTTTCTTATCTCTCCTTGCTATTCTTTGGAACTCTACATTCAAATGGGTATATCTTTTCTTTTATTGTTTGCTTTCGGCTTCTCTTCTTTTCACAGCTATTTGTAAGGCCTCCTCAGACAGCCATGTTTCTTTTTTGCATTTCTTTTTCTTGGGGATGGTCTTGCTCCCTGTCTCCTGTACAATGTCATAAACCTCCATCCATAGTTCATCAGGCACTCTGTCTATCAGATCTAGCCCCTTAAATCTATATCTCACTTCCACTGTATAATCATTAGGGATTTGATTTAGGTCATACCTGAATGGTCTAGTGGTTTTCCCACTTTCTTCAATTTAATCTGAATTTGGCAATAAGGAGTTCATGATCTGAGCCACAGTCAGCTGCCAGTCTTCTTTTTACTGACTGTATAGAGCTTCTCCGTCTTTGGCTGCAAAGAATATAATCAATCTGATTTCGGTGATATCCATGTATAGAGCATTCTCTTGTGTTGTTAGAAGAGGGGGTTTGCTATGACCAGTGCGTTTCTTTGGCGGAACTCTATTAACCTTTCCCCTGCTTCATTTTTTCTCCCAGGCCAAATTTGCCTGTTACTCCAGGTGTTTCTTGACTTCCTACTTTTTCATTCCAGTTCCCTATGATGAAAAGGCCATCTATTTTTGGTATTAGTTCTAAAAGGTCTTGTAGGTCTCCACAGAACCTTTCAACTTCAGCTTCTTCAACATGCACACACACCCAATTAAATACATAGAATTGTGAAAGTCCTATTGGGCAATTTTGCTAATTAATTTGCAGCAAGAAACTGAAGTGGAAAAAATGAAATGAATAAGGAGATATTTTCTCCTAGTCACTCCTAAAATGTTCACAAATATTTGAGAGTAAATATGCTATCTTGGGGCTTCCTGGAGCACAGTAATAAAGAATCTGCCAGTTTATGAAGGAGACAAAAGAGACATAGTTTTGATCCCTGGGTCAGAAAAATCCCTGAAGTAGGACATGGCAACCCACTCTAGTATTTTTGCTGGAGAATTCCATGGACAGAGGAGTCTGGTGTACTAGAGTCCATGGAGCCAGAAAGAGTCAGAGATGACTGAGAGACTGAGCACACATACATGTGTGTATTAACAATGAATCTGAATCCTGTGACTGAGTTGTGATAGCATCACTGTGGAGATTGTACATGACAATAAATTATACAGTCATATCCCAGAGGGGCAGAGAGGTCACAAATGACACTAATATAGGTGTTTAGCTCTTCAACATTTCAAATGCTGAATTCTAAGTTGATAAAAATTTTTGGCTGAAGACCAGGCATGAAACTGAACTTCCGAGCTTACCTATTTAACAATCTCTTGAAAAATACTCAGGTTTGAGAAATAATTGGCTACACATTGAAAAGGTACCCTTAGGTGCCATGTATGTAAACAAAGACCACTTCACAAAGGGACACACAGTCTTGAATGTGAAGACAGCACTATGCCAATGCTCTGAGTGACTGGAAGTGGGAGGAGAGTGACCTTAGGAAGATGCTCTGTGTAAAAGCAGAGAGTTGGCATGAACTTACAGATGGGGAGGAAGGAAAGGGGCCTTGGTCTCCAACTCTGACTATGCAGGGCACTAGAGACAGAGGCGCCATTCAAGGTGGCTGATGTAATGTCTTCAGAGAACTTTTGTTATGTTGGGGGAATTGCAGCCTGCTAATAGGAGCCATTTTCAGTAGCTCGATAATAGGATTAAGTCTAAAGCTTCTTGTCAGAAACCGCTGGTTGCTAAAAGAAGTTGTCACTGGGGAGTTGACACACCAAAGTGCCTATTAGTGTGGATAAAGTTTTGGCACCAAGTGTTCTGAATAATTAAAGCATTGCATCATCCACGGACACCAAGAGACTCCATTGGAAAGAGCTAGTGACCATGGTTTGGTGTATACCTCAGAGAATGCACTTTTTCCTGCCCTGCTTCATGAGAAAAAGGCAGGAACTGGAGTCCCAAGGCATCTCTAAGTAAGGCTGATCTAAAGAGTATGTCACAGTCCTTGCTTCAATGTAGCTCATGGCTCCAAGAAATTATACTCTAGAGAAACACCTGGCATTTTCATGTAGACACCTCTACATGAGGGAGTAAATACATTGGATTAAATTTTAATAAAGGCACAGTTTAATTGAAAGGAATGTACAGGTTTCTCATATACCCCTACACATATATACCCCTCTCAGATACCCCTCAGTTCAGTTCAGTCACTCAGTCATGTCCGACTCTTTGCAACCCCATTAATCGCAGCACGCCAGGCCTCTCTGTCCATCACAAACTCCCAGAGTTTACTCAAACTCATGTCCATCGAGTCGGTGATGCCATTCAGCCATCTCATCTTCTGTCATCCCCTTCTCCTCCTGCCCCCAATCCTTCCCAGCATCAGGGTCTTTTCCAATGAGTCAGCTCTTCGAATGAGGTGGCAAAAGTACTGGAGTTTCAGCTTCAGCATCATACCTTCCAATGAGCACCCAGGACTGATCGTCTTTAGGATGGACTGGTTGGATCTCCTTGCAGTCCAAGGGACTCTCAATAGTCTTCTCCAACACCACAGTTCAAAAGCATCAATTCTTCGGCACTCAGCTTTCTTCATAGTCCAACTCTCACATCCATACACAACCACTGGAAAAACCATAGCCTTCACAAGATGGACCTTTGTTGTCAAAGTAATGCTGTGCTTTTCAATATGCTGTCTATGTTGGTTATAACTTTCCTCCCAAGGAGTAAGCGTCTTTTAATTTCATGGCTGCAGTCACCATCTGCAGTGATTTTGGAGCCAAAAAAATGAAGTCTGACTCTGTTTCCCCATCTATTTGCCATGAAGTGATGGGACCAGGTGCCATGATCTTAGTTTTCTGAATGTTGAACTTTAAGCCAATTTTTTCACTCTCCTCTTTCACTTTCATCAAGAGGCTTTTTAGTTCCTCTTCACTTTCTGCCATAAGGGTGGTGTCATCTGCATATCTGAGATTATTGATATTCCTACCCCTACACATAGGCATTATCTCCCATTATCAGCTTCTCCTAGAGTTGATTTGTTCCAAATATGTTACAAATGATGAACTTACATTGACACATAATAACCCAAAGTCCATAGTTTACCTTCGAGTTCTCTCTTGTTGTTGTATATTTCATGCTTTTGGAGAAAAGTATAATGATATGTGTCCATCATTATATCGATAGTATCATAGAAAGTGTTTTCACTGCTCTGAACATGCTCTGCATTTCATCTATCACCTATTCATTTCATCTATTCCCACCAATTCATATTGAATTTCTAAATGATGAGATAGAATAAAGGTAATATATTTTTTTTGAGTCTGACACTCAATGTAAGGAATCTGTCATAGTTTAAAGTACTTGCAGAGAGTGATTGCCATTATATGCCATTATACTAGGTACTAGATTTACTTAGGATCCAAGGTCCTGGAAGTTAATCTATTTATAGAGCTCTTTAACAAATCAATGGAAGAGCAAATCTGATATATCTCTTCATCATTTAAACAACAGAATATATTATTCTACTTGGCTAGGGATTTGAATCCAGGCCATATTCAGTTGAACAAAGAACTATGATATTATGCAATACTGTAATTAAGATCCTTCTTTATAATGCCTCTTCCCCTAAATTCTAAAAGTTGTGTGTAACTGATGTAAGCATGCAGCAATACGGAAATGCTTTTATAAATATGTTCTTTATTGATAGAAACATAATCATAAATCTCTAATCTAATTGTATAGATCACATAATTTAATAATGTTTAATAAACAAGAATAAGTCTTTCTGCCTCAAGGAAATTCTTTCCTTCACAGGACTCTGGATCACGTTAATGTTGAAAAAATTATCTTACAAATAACAAGGAAAAAGAGGTTAATAATTGACATTTTTAAACTGACATTGAAAGCTATGAATTCAGGTTGTTTTGAAGATTTTAATTTTATCCATGTTCTTAATTCAAACAACAACAACAAAAGAGAAAATACTTCTATTTAATTATTTGCTAATTGTGTGAAAGTTTTTAACTCTGTTCACAAATATTCTATTTGTCTTCTTTTTTGGCACATTTGCTTCTCCTTCCTCCTTACTGAAATTTATATTAGTTTGTAAATCTGAATACTGGCATATCCTGAAACCTATTAATTACACTCCTAGGAAACATATTTTTATGTTCATAATTACTGTTCATAGTAGTCAGTCAAATATCTATTGACTGGATATTGAATAAAAACATTTTTAAATAATCCCACAATGGAGTGTGATATACCAGTGGAAATGAATTTACAACTAAATTCAACAACAAAAATAAAGCATAGTATTGTTGGATGAAAAAAATAAAAGCAATTCCAAGAAGTCTGCATAAAAGATGTAAAGTTCTGTAAAATTCAAAGCCAGGGAAAATATATATTGATAAAAGTATTTTAATTTTAGGACAAAATTAAAATACTTCTTACTTTTAAGAAGAGGTGGGCAGCAGATAGGAAAGTGTTTAAAATGTTTAATTATGGGTAATATTTAGTTCTTGAGATGGCAGTAAATTTACTAGGATTCATTTTATTATTTACATAAATGCAAAAAAGCAGTATGGAGTAGGAAACGGCAACCCACTCCCGTATTCTGGCTTGGAAAAATCCATGGATGGAAGAGCCTGGCAGACTAGTCTATGGAAGTTGCAAAGAATCAGACATGCCTGAGTGGACACATCTGAGCAGGCATACATGCACAAAAAAACAATAATATAAACAGAATAAATGAAAGATGGTAAAATTGTTTGGAAATGAATGAATTCTACAGTTGAAAACTTATAAAAATGGGTTTCTTCTATTGGTTGGTTCTGCTTCCTTTTTTGTTGACTTAATTTTTAATTGGGCTGTCTTCATTATGGTAAAATTAGGCAGGACTTCCCAGTCTACATTTTCAGCAATTCTATTAGGAAGAAAAGATAGTGACGTTTCTCAATAGTGAAGAAAAATTATTTTAATAAGATGTTTTCCTTAATAAGTGTCTCTTTATTAGTTAGCAAAACAAATGGAAATGAATTAGCAAAAAAAAAAAAAAAAAGATTTCTACTCAGTGTTCATATACATTTCAATCCTCAGACTACTTGCTACAAATCTGTGGTTTCTAGGTGAAGGAGAGCTCTAGCACACAGAATAAAATCTTGTTTCAAGCACCATGGTGCCTTCCCCTGGCTGTAATTAAACATAGTTTACAAGAGATAGAGAACAAGAATAAGAACAAAGGGGCACCCTAGAGCACTAGGTGGAGCAGAGTAGCTTCTTGGTGATCCACTTTTTTTTTTTATCAAAGTCTTTTTTTTTCTTCTTCTTCTTCTTCTTTGTCTCCTCTGTCATCCTCCCTGCCATCCATTTGAATTTTCCTCTTTTTCCCTGGTATCTTTGGTCAGCCTGGGGCACCTATTGCCTTCAAACCCTTTTCCATACTTGGTTCCTGAGTATAAGGAGGGGCAATTACTCTTTTACTGGCTAAGAGTACAAACCAAAACTTAAACTTATTACAACATTGGAGATGTTTCTGATGAGAAAAGAAAGGGAAACTTTAGGGAACACTACTCTATGTGATGCTAATATCTAACACCATTATGTCTTAAAATATTCCCTTTAGAATGTACTATTTTTTTCAGCATTCCATGAAAAGGCTGTTTTCAAAAAGGGATGGAAAGCCTTGATGCTGATTTAGAGGGTTCTAACAAGTAAGTGACAGACTACTCACATGATTGTAAAGAGAGAGGCATCATGCAGAATAATTTAGCAAATTTAACAATATATTTCCATATGTCTTTTTCCCCTTTAGAAGAAAGTAGAAATTAATACAGATGGTGACTGTGGCATAAGCTTCTTGGAGAATGCCAACCTCTCCACATCCGAGAGATAGCTTTAAATAGAAACTGTATATCACAGATGAAAATTATTACTCTTTGTATGTTTCTAAAATGATATTTTAAGAATATAGCTTGTAGTTGACATGCATCTGGATTTATTTTGAAACAGTGGATAACTGTACCTGATGGAAGGTTCAGAGGAAATATAGCAAAGTGGAGGTTAAGAACTGCATAATGAAGGCGAAGGGTAATGTGCCATATACGTGGGAGGGAAATTTCCATCTTTCTCTAATTTAGGCTTTTGAGGGATAAAGAAACTTGGGTAGATCTGTTCACCTTCCCACAAAGAAAGGTACATTTTTCATAGAAATTAAATCAATGTAGAGATTTTCCTAAAGATAAGAGTGAAAGATAAACAAATCAGGGAGGCTGGTATAGTTTAAGAGAGTCCTAAGGAAATCAAAGTTTTTACTGTGGCTTCTGCAATAAAACAGATTTGTCAAGTAGAAAGGCTTCCCTGGTGGCTCAGACCATAAAGAATCTCCCTGCAATGTGGGAGACCCGGGTTCAATCCCTGGTTTGGGAAGATCCCCTGGAGGAGGGCATGGCAACTTACTCCAATATTCTTGTCTGGAGAATCCTTGTGGACAAAGGAGGCTGGCAGGCTACAGTCCACAGGGTCGCAAAGAGTCAGACATGACTGAACAATTAAGCACACACACAACCCTATCAGGTAGAAGGATCAACATGACACCTTGTGTTTCACTCTTTTTTGTTCATCACCTTTTCTGTGTGATTTTCTTTCAGCTCATCTCTTTTAGCTCCCAGCTCAACATACTCTCTTTATTACTGTTTGGAGAAATTTAACCATTCTAAAACTGGCTAAACGTGTTTGAAAATTTAAAGTAAGTGCAGTAGTTAGTAGAAGGTAATGCTGTTTTATCAGTGCACTTTTGTCTCTAGATTATTACAACTCGTTTTTGTGTCAGATACCTTTGAGAACCTGACTTCTGGGAAAAGTCAACGTATGGTCATACAGAGAGACATATAGAAAAATACCAATCGATGTTAGAAGGATAGGAAGAATATCAAGGCTGTCCTTGCATTCTTGAAGGGCCAAGGATTCATGTAAAAATTGTAGAAAAATCACAATGATCACCTTAGGCGTGCCAAAGTCCTAAAATCTTACATGGTCAAGTGGTGCTGTTCTGAGTACATGTTCTACTCCAGGTTGTGGAGCTGATTAAATTATTTAAAATTTATCTCATTTTGTTTTTTCAAACATATAAATTGGGAGCACATTTACCTGTTCACCATACCATACATACGATACAGATGGCGACAGTAAATTAATAATGTGAATGTGTTTTTTATCAGAATAGTACTAAAACAATCAGATGACTATTACAAAAAGTAACTAAGAAGGTTCAGCTTAAAAATACTTATTAAGCATGTACATTGTGCAAGGCATTGGGTTTGAATCTGGGGAGAGCAAATTCCTGAAGACTTCAAAAATTCTCCTTCTATGAAAGAAGCTAAAGGAAGCTCGCACAGTTTTGATTTTAAGCATAGTATGTGATAGCATAAGAAAAGCTATAAAAGAAGCTCTTAAAGAACTGGAGAATTTCCTTCATCCCAAAGCAATAGCTGATGGCTTTCATAAGAGATTACTTTTTTTTTTTAATTAAAGGATAATTGCTTTACAGAATTGTGTTATTTTCTGTCAAACCTCAACATGAATCAGCCATAGGTACTCTTAGCAGTTGGGTCCTGAGTTTCAAGACAGAGTAAATAGAAATAAAATTACAGTTAAAGAAGGAAAGAGACTACTGAATACACTATTGATTGAATATTTGATAAAAATTCACCATTACTTGCAAGTTAATGATTAATCATGTGTATTTATGGGCTTCCCTGGTGGCTCAGATGGTAAAGACTCTGCCTGCAAGACAGGGGACCTGGGTTTGATCATTAGGTTGGAAAGATCCTCTAGAGAAGGGTATGGCAACACACCCCAGTATTCTTGACTGGAAAATTCCATGGACAGAGGTGTCAGTCCATGGACTTGCAAAGAGTCAGACATGACTGAGTGACTTAAACACACACATGTATTTATAATGTTAAAAAGCACATGTATTAATGATTCTTAATTTATCTTACAAGTGTATGTCCTAATGTATAAATAAGGTTATTCTAGAAATGGACAATTTAAAGAGATTGATAACATACAATACAAAAGCCATATACTCAAAAGAATGGCCACAATCACAGGCCATATTTTCAAGTACAACTACTTCATGATGGATCACTCATTCAAATGCATATGGAAAGGAAGAGTTTATTGCACTGACTGAAATACCAAGACCTAGTTCCCTGACTATTTAAGATCTTTGCCAATGATTACATGGTTTAAAGAGATTATTTTCTTAAAAATCAGAAATATTAAATAACTTTGACACTTTCCCAGCAGGAGTTTTTGATTTGCAGGAAGATAATACATGATTCAACTTCTTTGAGGGGACAAAAATTTATTGAGGGGGAGAAAAATAACAAATAAGAATCATTGCCTATTTGGTTTATCATTTTATGCTTTGGTGGCTCACAGCTTTCAAGATGATGCACTGAAGATATGGGTGGAACTGAGGATGGATACAGTGGGGTAAGTTTTCCAAATTATATTTAAATTTGTCACATTCAGTTTGTATTTTTACTTGCAAATGGTGTTCTTTTCAACATCATATTGACAATGAAAACCTAAAGGAAAGATTTTGTTCTATGAAGTGAAATCAGTGATAATATTTTTTCCACACATGAAAAAATACTAACTCTTCATTGAAGGAAATGACGTTTCAAAGTAGAGTAAGATTGATTTTGCAAAGACAGAAAACAGTTTGAATATAGGCAGTTACTGACTATCCACTGTTCCTCTTGACTAACATTATATGTTCCTCTATCTTTTGAATATTTGTTCTATTACAGTAATGTGGAGATTTTGGGTACCCAGATAAAACAAATTCTACTGGGGATTACAACCATGATTAGACCCAAAAGTAACTATCTGCTGACATCTCTTCAAAGGACCTCTGTTCTAAAATGCTTAAGCATAGCATTTGAAGTTTAAACATGTAAACTATTGAGTGAATACCCCTAGTAATTTACATGTAAACTCTGGAAATTTGCATTGTTTGAAGGGTGTTTTCAGAAATGGGAAAAAGGAAAACTGGAAATGGAAATATTTGTGATATTATCAACCACTGAAGAACGTTCACTTCTCTCCATTGAAGAATGTTCACTTCTCTCCATTAGTGTATGTCAAGTAATAAATATCATAAAGTTGTTTCAAAGTAAGGACATTATAAAGATTATAAGGGCCTCATCTTACTCTTTGAAGGTGTCACATATGGAATGGAATGCACAATGGAGTGGATCATATTATAAACTAATAAAAATAAACATTTCTATAAGCAAATATAACAAACAGTGATATATATATATATATATATATATATATATCATCTATATATGGAGACATTTTTAAGGGATGAGACCAGGCTGTGATTTTTACATTTATATTATGAACTTCCAAAGGCAGTAAAATATATCCAAAATGCCAACTGATACACTATCCAAACATGCTCCCTCCCCCCTGATTAAATGAACATGAAAAGTAATTAAGTTAATATAATGGAGCTGTATTTCTTTATATTCATTAGGCAAAATTAATGAAAATCATGTAAAATGCAAAAATGGTTGTATTTGAAGAGTGCTATAGAAAAGTTTACTTTTCACAATCTTACAAGGGACTCATAATGACCCCATGAAGTTGTCATTACAAATTAAGTGTTGAGGTGCCTTGTTAAGAAACCACAACTAAAATGTCCATGTTGAAGAATATTTATCTTACTTAAAATATTTCTAAAAATCACACATCATACCATGAATTAATCCTTTTCTATTTTTTGCTGATAAAGTATTTAAAACTCACTCCTTCTTTGCATTTATAAAATCATGCAGCTGAATAATAATGTGGCTGAGTTTATTCTGCTTGGGTTGACACAAGATCCTGTTAGGAAGAAAATAGCGTTTGCCACTTTCTTGATTATCTATTTGGGGACCTTGTTGGGGAACTTTCTAATTATTACTACCATCAAGACCAGCAGGGCACTTGGGAGTCCCATGTATTTCTTCCTTTTCCATTTATCTTTATCTGATGCCTGCTTCTCTACATGCATAGCCCCTAGGATGATTGCTGACTCCCTTTTGAAGAAGGTCACTATCTCTCTCAATGAGTACATAGTCCAAGTCTTTTCATTCCATTTCTTTGGCTGCCTGGAGATCTTCATCCTTGTCCTCATGGCTATTGATTGCTATGTGGCCGTCTGTAAACCCCTGCACTACACGACCCTCATGAGTCATCAAGTCTGTGGTGTGTTGGTGGCTGTGGCCTGGGTGGGGTCCATTGTGCATTCTTTAGCTCAGATTTCTCTGGCCCTGAGTTTACCTTTTTGTGGTCCCCATGTGATTGACCATTATTTATGTGACTTGCAGCCTTTGTTACAACTTGCCTGTCCAGACGCCTTTGTGACCAACCTACTTTTGGTGTCCAGCAGCGGGGCCATCTCTACAGTGAGTTTTGTCATTCTGATGCTCTCCTATGCTATCATCTTACATTCTCTGAGAAACCACAGTGCTGAAGGGAAGAAAAAATCTCTGTCGACCTGCATCTCCCACATCATCGTGGTCATCTTGTTCTTTGGTCCTTGCATATTTATACACACACCCTGCCACCACTTTCTCCATGAATAAGATGATAGCTGTGTTTTATACACTTGAAACACCTTTGATCAACCCTCTGATTTGTACCCTGAGGAATGCAGAAGTGAAAAATGCCATGTTGAAGTTATGGAGCAAGAAGTTGGTCTCAGATGACAAAAGATGAAGGGAAGTTTCAAAGTTTTCTTCATAGTTTGGATTGATATAAAAGAAGCTCACAGACAATAATATCCTCTTATTGTGAAGTTATTATAATCTTAACTCAGAGCATGAAAATTATTTCCTTTAGTAAAACAGGCAATGTGACCACACATGCTAGTTAGTATTGAGTCAAATATTTGTATAACCAGCAGCATCAGGTACACACAGTCATGTAAGATCATGTTCTTAGTTATTATTCACTGCTGTCTCTGCCTCTCTTGTCTGTCTAATATCACTGTGGTTTTGATCTACTGTTTTCCTCTCTTGTGGTGACTTCTGGATTTCTCTGTTTAACATTACACTATATGCTTTTATCTACAGCCTGACATAGTTTTATCTCAAAGAGTTTATTTCTTAGATACTTTGATCAAATGTCTGATCATGGACCTTTAACTTGGTTGTTCTTACTGACTTCAGTAAAAATCACCAGGTTCAAATAATAATAGTATATACATATTATAAAGACAAAATATTTAATCTAGGAAACCTCTCTTCTTTTTCTTGGGTTATAGTTCAATTTTTTTTTGTATATTTGCCTAATTGTTTTAGAAAAGGGATAGAACATTATGAGAAAATTCACCCTTTTGTAGTATTTTTCCCTTAGGGAGCTTCTGATTATTGGGGTTGACCTCATATTAACATTCTTTCTGTAAAAAAAAAAAAAAAAAACTTTTTGCTATCAAAATGATTCCTTCTATTTTGAGGGATCTATTAAGTTTTCTGTTGACTCATACCAATTATAATAGTATGTTTAAATATTGCTTTATTATGATTATAGCATAAAAGCTGCAAATCAAGGAAGATATATTTATGTGAGCTTTAAAGAAACGTGTACATGTAGTCAATGGTAGGGAATTTATAAATAAGAGTTAATTGAATAAAGAACATTATAACCCAGAGGAGGGTATTTAGGCTTTGAAACATAGTTATACCACATATATGGATTGTTTTAGTGAGTTTTAAGACAATATAGAAAGTAGAGTAACTTAAGAAAGACTAAGATATTTGGATGAAAATTAAATGTATCCAGTGGAGATCAATATCAGCTTTCACATTCATTATCACTGAAGTCTCTAATTACATGGTCATTAAGAAATTCTCTGATTTGTCTGATTTCTTATTTGTATTTTTATACATATAGAAAATTCAATATGAGTATTTTTGTTTATTTGAAACTTCTATTTCTATTTACAAGTTAATAATTTTATTATGAGTACTAAATTTGTTTTACTTTCATTGTACCCAGAAGTTTATATTCTTTCTTTATTTTGAGAAAAAGCTCAGTGTGGAACTGGAAACTTGTGAATTCTGCAATGAATTCTAGTACCTTTCTATATACATTTTTTTTTTTTTTTAGATTCTGAGAATTTCAAGGATAATACTTCACAGTTTTTATTAATCACATCTGCTACAGTAAATAAGTCATCTGTGCTATGGATTTCTTGATATGCCATTATATGAAACAAAACTAATAAATATATATTTAGAAATAGAAATTTCTGTTGAACTTGCTGAGCTACCCTTAAAAATATATTCCCTTTCCTTATAAATTCCCATTAAAATAAGGAAAAAATCATAAAATTATGTGTCAAAGCACATGGCAGAAAGAACCAGACAGGAAATACCAGTTGGTAAAATATTTTCACATGTTTTTTGAAACATAGATATCAGTGGTAGGTAACTAAGTAACTTGGCAGAGTAGAAGTTACAACCATCTGAGAAAAGAGATAAGTAAGACCATCAAGTTCCACAAAAAGTAGGTGTGAAATATACATTGAATTACAAAAAGATTATTTCCCCAGGTTACTTTCTGCTAGTTAGGTGACACTTCCTCTATTCCATCCCACCAAAGATTGAAGGTTCATTATTTTTTAAAAATGAGCACCTAATGAAACTTAAAAGCTTTTGCACAACAAAGGAAACTATAAGTAAGGTGAAAAGACAGCCCTCAGACTGGGAGAAAATAATAGCAAATGAAGAAACAGACCAAGGATTAATCTCAAAAATATACAAGCAACTCTTGAAGCTCAATTCCAGAAAAATAAATTACCCAATCAAAAAATGGGCCAAAGAACTAAACAGACATTTCTCCAAAGAAGACATACAGATGGCTAACAAACACATGAAAAGATGCTCAACATCACTCATTATCAGAGAAATGCAAATCAAAACCACAATGAGGTACCATTACACGCCAGTCAGGATGGCTGCCATCCAAAAGTCTACAAGCAATAAATGCTGGAGAGGGTGTGGAGAAAAGGGAACCCTCTTACACTGTTGGTGGGAATGCAAACTAGTACAGCCGCTAGGGAGAACAGTGTGGAGATTTCTTCAAAAACTGGAAATAGAACTGCCATATGACCCAGCAATCCCACTTCTGGGCATACACACTGAGTTAACCAGATCTGAAAGAGACGCGTGCACTCCAATGTTCATTGCAGCACTGTTTATAATAGCCAGGACATGGAAGCAACCTAGATGCCCATCAGCAGATGAATGGATAAGGAAGCTGTGGTACATATACACCATGGAATATTACTCAGCCATTAAAAAGGATTCATTTGAACCAGTTCTAATGAGATGGATGAAACTGGAGCCCATTATACAGAGTGAAGTAAGCCAGAAAGATAAAGAACATTACAGCATATTAACACATATATATGGAATTTAGAAAGATGGTAATGACAACCCTATATGCAAAACAGAAAAAGAGACACAAAAGTACAAAACAGACTTTTGAACTCTGTGGGAGAAGGCGAGGGTGGGATGTTTCGAGAGAACAGCGTGTATATTATCTATGGTGAAACAGATCACCAGCCCAGGTGGGATGCATGAGACAAGTGCTCGGGCCTGGTGCACTGGGAAGACCCAGAGGAATCGGGTGGAGAGGGAGGTGGGAGGGGGGATCGGGATGGGGAATACGTGTAAATCTATTGCTGATTCATGTCAATGTATGACAAAACCCACTGAAAAAATAAATAAATAAATAAATTTAAAAAAGAAAGAATATGTGTAAAAAAAAAAGAAACAAACAAACAAACAAAAATAAAATAAAATAAAAATGAGCAAAAGTGTTCCTGATATCACTGTGGAGGGCAGTGGTACAATGCACAAAAACATGTACACAGAGATTAAGTGAAAATCTCCATAGTGAAATGTGAGACCCTTTCTTCTCAGGGCTCCCAGGATGTCAGCAGTCAGTATACATCACAGGCTCACAGTTTCCGGGACTAGGCACAAAGCCCAAGTGAAAGAGTGGAACTGTTTGTTTGTTTTGCTTGTTTTTGTTTTTTTTTTTTTTGGTGAGGGAAGAAAATATAAAATCTGTATTATATAGTCTAATTACCTTAAAATAATTATACATCCAAATATGTAGTCATTGCCTATAACATGTGTAGATACCAAATGATTTTTGTTGTTGTTGATTTCCTCTGCCTTAAACATAAATAGTTTCTGCTTTCAGGTAAGATGGCAAGACTGGTGAATGAGAAGATAGAGCAATAGAGATCTGCCTTCAGATGAAAGGAAGAGGGAGATTGGGTTGCTGGTCACACATTGGGCCTAGCAACTTCTCTATTTTCCTCAATAATTTAGCTCTGATCCTATATCTATAATGTTCATGCTCTGTAGTTGACTAGACCATTTTCTTACAACTTTCTAAGGTTAATGGTCATCTATTAATATCTAATTAGTGACCTAAAACTATATAAAGGTCCTCATATTATTTTTCCTGACAAGGAAACAAACATTGTATTTTTGCCTATCACTTATGCTATTCAAAACAGATTTTCTAGTGAATGTTCATTTCCCATGTGCTGTTTAGCATGAAAGAATGCTAAGCAGAGTTTAGTTGTTTTATTTCTTGCATTTTAAAATTGCATTTATCACTTTAGAGAAAGTGAATCAGGCACTGGGGTTCAATCAGGCTCACTTATTTATAGAAAATAAAGAATGTATCTTTTTGTTGTTTTTATAAAATCAAGTTAATAATAAGGATCCTTGTGCTTTAGGATAAACTAGAAAGTCATTAACAGTTCAGGGTTCTGGGAGTCCAGACTCCTGCCATAACTGTCATTCTCTGAGCATGCTTGTGATCCTTTTTTTTTTTTAATCTATTAATTTGCTTTTTTTTTTTAATTCTCTATTGCCTTCATGTTGTCTGTTTACTCAAAATGTCTACTTTCACATGGTTCTGGGTTGTCAAGGTAGTGATTCTTTCTCCATGTATCTTACAATATTCTCCCCCTTTTCTCGGGTGTATCCAATTCCCTATTCAGAATTCCAGACAGGAAATCTGAGTAAACTTGCATAAACTCAAGTCATTGGTCAAACCATGTAATAACTCCCCAAGAAGGTGTACAATCTGGTACAATCTGCTATGATATAGAAGAGTTGGTGGGGAGGATAATGGGGTAAAATATATATATATATATATATATATATATATGTGTGTATATATATATATATAAAAGGCAATTTATCAAGTTTATTTAGCATGGACCATTACCCATCATGCTGGGAAAAATGAGGAAAATATTGTAGCAACCAATCAAAAATTTACCTGGACATTTTAAACAAATGTGACTTTTTTTCTAGCTTTATTGAGAGACTATTTACATATGACATATGTAAGTTTTGTGATGATTTGATATAAGTATATATTAGAAAATGAGTACTGCAATAAATTTACTTAATGTGTTCACTCCGAATACTATTATGGGTGTGTATATGTGTGTGCTGGTATGTGGCAATAACATATAAGATCTATTCTCTTGATAACATTTCAACATATAATCAGTTCAGTTCAGTCACTTAGTCGTGTCCAAGTCTTTGCAACTGCATGGATGGCAGCACAACAGTCTTCCCTGTCCATCACCAATCCCCAGAGCTTGCTCAAATTCACGTCCATCGAGTCAGTGATGCGATCCAACATATAATACATTATTGTTAATTACAGTCACAATTCTACACATTAGATCACCCAAAAACTTAATTTTAGGTGAGAATTTCTTTTCTTTGATTAATATCTCCCTACTTCTACTTACTAGACCCTGGAAACCACCATTCTAGTATTTCTATAAGTTTAGCTGTTACAGCTTCTGCATATGAGAACACACAGTTTGCCTTTTTCTGTCTGACTTATTTTACTTAGCATAATGCCCTCAGGTTCCAGCCACATTGTTGCAGAAGGTAGGGTTTCCTTCTTTTGTATTGTTTAAGAGTATTCCATTGCATATGCACATCACATTTTATTTTTCCATGAATCTTTTGATGTACACTTAACTTGTATCCATATTTGGCTATTGTGGATAACATCACATTAAACATGGGGGTAAAATATCTTTTTGAGACTTTTTTTTCCTTGGATATATATCCAGATGTAGAATTGCTAAATCATATGGTAGTTCTCTTTTTAATTCTTTGTGGAAACTTCATACTGTTTTCCATAGTGGCTACATTGATTTACGTTTCCACCAACAGTGCACAAGTGTTCCCTTTCCTCCACATCCTCAAACAAATTCTTGTTTCTTATAACCCTTCCTCTAGGAAGACTTGCACAATTTTAGGACTTTTAAATTTGAATAAGTGTGATGGGTTAATGGAGACTGACTAGTCTGCACACAAAGAGAACCCCAGCACTACAGGTTTTTTCTGCACCATTCTTTAGTCCTAGGTTCTCCGAATCTCCTTACAAGCTCACACATCAAGTGATCTTCTCTAACTCATTGTTGCAACCATGTTCCTTATTCCTCTTCCATAAAGCCCTCTGTCTCCCTTTCCTATAGATCCAGTCTCATTTAGGCTGGCGGAAGGGAAATATGGCATCAGGTAATTACCAGTGTCAGCGAATCAGGGAATCATACCCTGGTGTGTAGGTTAGTTTCTTTATTCAACTTTTATTTTGCATGAGCTGGAAGAAGGTGTGAAAACATTCAAGTCAACAGTGATAAAAAAGAGAGGAAGGGAAATACACATAAAAAAATTGCTGTGTACTCTTCCCACCTCAGTTTATAAACAGAACCATTCTGGCATTCAAGAGTTCTAGTAGTCTCTGATTCACTCTTTCTACACTATCAAATTTATCATTAACTTGCCATTCTGACAATGTCCTGTCAAATAATGTTTTAACTTATTGACAAATATGACTGTTTTTTTCATATTGTTAAATCATTTACTCACTGTTTTGTATTTATATTTTATTACCATCTGTGTCTTTTACAAATATATGTTGCTTGTTCAATGTCCATGCTGACCTTATCATATTTTTGAGGTTGTTCAGTCACTAAGTCATGTGCAACTTTTTGTGACCCCATGGACTGCAGCATGCCAAGCTTCCCTGTCCTTCACTATCTCCTGGAGTTCGTTCAAACTCATGTTCATTGAGTCAGTCATGCTGGCCAGCCATATCATCCTCTCTCGTCCCCTTCTCCTCCTGCCCTCAATCTTTCTCAGCATCAGGGTCTTTTCCAATAAGTTGGCTTTTTGCATCAGGTGGCCAAAGTATTTAAGCTTCAGCATCAGTCCTCCCAATGAATATTCAGGGTTGATTTCCTTTAGGATTGACTGGTTTGATCTCCTTGCTGTTCAATCAGCACATTACACTGATACAATGGGGTGTGTGTGTGTGTGTGTGTGTGTGTGTGTGTGTGTGTAGATTATATAGGAATTTTTATTTTTTTTCTAAAAGACTTCAACTGTTTTAAAGAAAACTACAATGAGAATTCTATGACCTTTAACTTAGGATTCTTTGCTACTGTTCAGGTATATTGATAATAAATCTAGATGCTAAATTTAAACTATCTAAATTTAGCTAATAAATTAAGCTCAACTTCTAGATAATAAATCTAGTAACAGATTAATTATTTTGATTATTTTATGGGTCTATTACTGTGTAACAGATTACCACAAAGTAATATCCTAAAATAGCACCCATTTACTGTCTCACAGTGTTTCTTGTCAGGAGTTTGAGTAAGTTTCTGTCATCAGTGAGGTCAAAATCAAAGATCTACTGAGCTGGGCTTTAATCTGCAGGTTCTAGGGAAGAATTGCTTTCAGGTTCATTCAGATTGTTGTCAAAATTCAGTTCCTGTAATTATAGGGCTGAGGCCCTGATTTCCTCACTGGCTTTCAGCTGGGGGTCATTCTCAGCAGGTTGAAGTCCCCGAATGTAACCCTCTGTCTTCAAATGCAACAATCATGCATGTAATTCCTCCTGATTGTACTCTGAATTTCTGTAATTCCTCTTATGTTATCAGTGAGGGGAAATTCTCTGTTTTTAAAGAAATTATGGAATTAAATAGAGCTCAAATATGACTCAAAGTTAGCTGATTAGTAACCATAATTAAATTTTTGAAATCCCTTATGACATGTAATTTAACATAGATGTTATATATTACCATACTTAAAATCCCAAGGGTTCGGGCAGGAAATTTTGAGGGGCATTTTGGCATTATGCTTACTGCAGAGATAAAGGAGTCTTTTTAAAAATCATAGCTTTAGCAAGAGAATCAGAGAATGTATCATTCCATATTTCTAAAGGATAGCTCTATTATTTCTATTAAGTATGTCATCTTTCTATTCTCTATCAAAATTTTATCCATGAGAAAAGGTAACATTCCCTTTGACCTGGGAAAGAGCCTTGGAAGATATACATGACATTTTAATATCAATTTAAATGAACATTTAGGTGATGCTGCCCTTGGTGGTTTAGATGGCAAAGAATTTGCCTTCAATGCAGGAGACCTGGGTCCAGTCGCTGGTCAGAAAGATCCCCTGGAGAAGGCAATGGTTACCCACTCTAGGATTCTTGCCTGGAGAATTCTGGGCACAGAGGAGCCTGGTGGGCTACAGCCCATGGGGTTGCAAAGAGTTGGGCATGACTGAGCGACTGACACTTTCACTTCACTTTCACTCTTAGACTTCAGTGGTAAAGAACTTGTCTTCCAATTAAGAGGACTTAAAAGATGCAGGTTCGATCCCTGGAATGGGAGCATCCTCTGGGGGAGGACATGGTAACCCACCCCAGTATTCTTGCCTAGAGAATCCTGTGCACAGAGGAGCCTGGCAGGCTACAGTCTGTAGTGTCGCAAAGAGTCAGACACAATAGCAGTAACACTACCACTAATAATAGAGAATACATATTAATTATGTATAATGAAAGAGACATTCTCACTGTATTTGTAATGAAGAATCTGAATCCAAATTAATTAAATATCTTTCCCAAAGTCACATAGCTGGTTAAAAGTACATTTGGTAGTCATATAGACCTTCTAGCTTCAGCATCTTAGGTGGTACACATCTAAGATAAGTTATCCTGGACATTTGGTCTCTTACATAAAATTGCTACTTCTCTTGAGTACTTAAATGCATATCTAATTAGTTTTGACACTGTATCTCTGTCTCCTCATTTGACCATCTTCCTGTTATCACATTCACACACACCATGCACATACACACATGAAAATAATCATTCCTCCTTGCCATGTTTTCGACATCAAAAGCACAAAAATTAAATTGTTTAGTCAGTGGAACACAATTATAAGTTTAGTTCAAGTAAAATGCAAAAATAAATTATTTAAATTGTATGTTACTTTTATAGCATTAAATAATCAAAACTATGGTGGTGGTGGTTTGGTTGTTAAGTCGTGTCTGACTCTTGCAACACCATGGGCTGTAGCTTGCTAGCTCCTCTGTTCATGGAACTTCCCAGACAAGAATATTGGAGTGGGTTGCCATTTCCTTCTCCAGGGGGTCTTCCCAACAGAGTGACTGAACCCACATCTCCTGCCATGTGGGCAGATTCTTTACTGACTGAGCCACCAGTGAAGACCAATCATAATTATAAAGATTATCTTATTCATTTACTTTATCCCTGCTATTGAAATTCTATTAGAACAGACTGTGTAACTTGGATCCAGTGCATAGCTGGAGTCTTAACTATACAGTTAAAATTTTAAACATGGTTTTGAAATATTCAGCACATTATTTTATTATGTTACTCTAAATTAAATATCCAGAAATGTTGATTAAATACTTACTATGTGTCAAGCGTGGTAGTACTTTTTACAATTATTGCAGCATTAGAGATCCATTTTAGCTAGAGTCAGATTCTAATATGCTAGTTACTAGTTGCCTAATGTCAAATTACCTCTTTCGTGCCTCTGTGGAAATAATACTAGGACTCTTACCATAATTAGCTCTTTGTTATGATGGTTTTCAATTACTGCTATCATGCTTGTAATCATTAAAATTTGAATTATTAAATACAAAATGAGAAAGAGTTAACCCTGATGTCACTGAGTTCATAATCTATTGCAAAGATAGGAGACTACCAATGAAAGGGTAACAGGTAGGAAGGCCAGGGGTCTCCAAACGGAGGAAATAGGCTGCAAGTGTCAGACATTTTTACCTCTCTTAAGCGGCAGGAGGAAACAAACTAGTGATATATTTTTCCTTTTCTATACAAATTTAAAAGGAGGTTTCTCTTAAAATACTGTGTTGCCATATTGACACCTGGTTTCACCTGAAGCTAACTATTCTCAAACCTTGAGTTAACCAATGCATTTTTCTTATGGAAATGTTTGTCTTAAGCTCTGTTAATGTGCTAAGCATTTACCCCAGACTCTGTCTTCAAGACTCTGTCTCCTGCCTAATGGCTCAGAACCTACTTGACAAACCAGTATGTTACACTCAGATATTGTTCCCCTAATCTATGTAAACAAAACTATTTGTATGATAATCTGCCCTTATACAAGATTCAAGTCAATTTATGGCCCGGGATGAATCATCTGGTGCCAAGATTATCCCAAAATGCATCTTATGGATGAGGGGCCTGGTGCCATTCTGAGCTTTAAGACATTCCTTTCTTTCATTAAAAGAATGCTAGTGACTATATAACATCCAGCTGAAGACTAGCAGAGGGGTATTCTTTCTGCCCCCTTCTGATGCCTATGTCAGAAGCTTTCTCTATCTCCTTTATACTTTAATAAAACTTTATTACACAAAAGCTCTGAGCGATCCAGCCTCATCTCTGGCCCTGGATTGAATTCTTCTCCTCCGGAGGCCAAGAATCCCAGTGTCTTATCATTCAGCAACAACTTTTCACCAATATTTAAAATACACACACAAAGCCCAAATTAAAACAAACAAGCAAAAACCTCAGACTGTCTGTGAAAGGTAAATCAAATGATCTGGTCAAATTACATACTGGGATTGGAATGTGTTGGTTTGGGGTATGGATTTATTGCTGAAAAATAATATAATCAGGATAAACTTTGTGGAAATGTAGATGTTTAAGTTTGGTTTAATTACATTTAAAATTTTTGAATATAGTTCTTTAACATCCTATTGAAAAACCCAAACAAACTTTTTGGCCAACACAAAATTATAATGAATGCCTTAGGTTTTATTCCCTGTGTAGAAAGTCAAAAGCTAATTTTAAAACTTTTTGGTTACTGATCATAAAACCTTCATTTGATATTTAACATCATATCTTTGAAGCAATCTAAAAGAACATATTTTAGAAAGCACACTTGAAAAGCCAGAACAGAGGCAGATTAAAATCACCAGGGTTTGTTTTTATCTACCTTGTGGAAGAATTACTACAGGGACTGCCACTAGGACTGCACTTGGGTTCCTGCAGTGCCTTTAGATAGCCCTCCTGACTTCTTCACAGCAGATCTACCAAGAGCTCCCAAAGCTCGAGCAGGTAGGGAGCTGGACTTGCTTATCGAAGGGAAAAAGACAAGAGAGAAAGGTCTATATGTGTCTGACATTTTTTCTGCCATTTTGTGACATAATTCTCATTCCTATTCTGCGCATGTGATTTTTCATTGCTTTTATCCCTTAAGAGATTTATTATTATTTAGATTTATGAGATAAACATGTGTGTGTGTGTGTGTGTGTATTTATAGGTTGTCATGAATTCAAGAAGTCAAGGATATTCCCTCGTATTGATTGAAATTGACTGATACTAAATATGTGAGTTCTCTTTTATTTCCTTTTTATATCTTTTCTTTCTTCCTTGTTTCTTTATACTTGCATGCATAATTTTATGTAGTCATCTCTTTAAATTGCTACAGCATCACCTATCCTTATCTACTTTTTAGTCCAAGGAAATTATTTTTCCAGAAATGTGTATTTTTAAAAATTTATCTGCTTGGTAACTGTCTTTTAAAGCTTTAGAAGCCTTTTAAGCTTATAAATTGTGTCATGTGAGAATCTGTGATTTTAATAGGTCACAGAAGAACTTGAAGTCTGTTTTCACAGAAATGGACAATAGAAATGCTGTCTTGAAATTCTGATGTCAAACTTGGGACAGTTAGATGCTAGGATGGGAAGCTAAGAGAATTCTGGAATGTTTTACAATATACTTTTGATAGAAAAGCAATGAGAAAAAAAGTTGAAAGAATGTTAAATCATTAAACAAGACAAGAAATAAGCAAAATAAAGACGACAAAAATGATGAAAATTAATTTATAAATGATTTAGTAATTCACTTGATTTTTGAAACGAATAATTTTTGCAGCTGGAAAAAAACAGTGTGAAAACTACAGTTCTTCATTTTCTTAAGAGGAAAGAGATACTCATCAAATGTGAGGATTTTTTTTTCCTTCTAAATCATGTAATCAGGGAGTGGCAGATCAGGAGCAGAACCTACATTTTCTGCCTTCCTGTGTCATACATCTGTAATACTTTTCAATAATGCCTGGTATTTAGAATGAATAGTGATATTATAGGAAGAAATTTCAGTGACCACAACCAGAGAAATTCATATTATGTAACCAATAGCTATGTCTTTAAAAAATGTAGATTAGGCATATATATATATATATATATATATATATATATATATATATATATGGCATATTTTCCAATTGGAAAACAACTGCTAAAAACTTGAAAACAACAAGTAAAATATGTGGATGAAATAGTTATTCTCTTGAAGGGTTCATTTCAATTATTTCTAATTGTAAAAGAGATTATCTTTTATAAGGTACTGGAGGTCTCCATAAATAAAGTTTTAACCTTTATTTCTGTTCTTCCACTTGTAAAGTGGGTAATCTGATTACATACTTTATACCTTGGTAGTTAATTTGGAATTTTCAGTAGTGATTAGTTGTCAAAATACTTTATGACTTTTATAGAAATCTGTACTCAGTGGCATGTTAAACTCACTGAAGAAAAAGTATTCCTTGAGCTCCCCTTGTCTTATAAATGGTGAAGCATTTATAGAATATTAGTCCTTTTTGAATTAATAATGAATGAGTTACTATTTAGCTAATTATTGCAAAGTGTTAGATGCCCATATCAGTACCTAAATGCTTTATATGGATGTTTTAACTGGATTCTCAGAAGAATGCTATGTAATAGTACTATTATCATCACTATTTTCAGATGAAAAAAATACAAGGCTCAGAGAATATGTAACTCATCTAAGATTATTTAACAGTTAAGTAGTGGGCCACGTACTGGAACCCATTTAGTTTAACTCAAGCACTCTCCTTAACCATTGATGAACTGTCTTTTGGGGGATATTATCGTCAATTTTATTTTAGGAATTGAAGATTACTCAGTTCTCTTTTCTAAGAAATACTTTCTTTGAGACTGAAGAAACCAAGATGACCCTGAATATCAGGGGTTCAGTTTTTTTCTTTTTTCCTTTTTTATTCATTTTTTGTAGATTGTGGTAAGGCAGAATGAGCCTTGGTTTCTTAACTATCTCTGTCAGGATGTTCTCCATGTAGATTTTTTAAATGACTATGTAACAGAGCTGGTGTTTTCAGTTAATTAGAAGGAGTTTATATGATGATCTTTCTAGTGAGTCCCTTGCATATCAAATACCTTTCATGTAGCACACGCCAATTATTTAGCATCCTTTGTTACAAATTCACTATTTCCTGCTATTAAAGCTGTAATAAGAGTCAGTGTTGGTTCAGCAAAACAAGGAGGAGTGAAAAAAGAGCAAATTTAAAATTTGATCCTTCAATAATAACAGTTATTAGATTTAACAAATGATCTTGGAATTTAATTAAATCTTATCAGAACTACAAATGTTCAAATGTAGTTCAAATCAGAACTACAAAGACTTTTTAATGTTGCTACAAAACCCATGTCATTTAAAAGGAGAAGCAGATGTAAGTATAAATGTAAATATATATAAAGATGTGTTTCCCGTTTCTGTATCTCAGATACCTCTTTGTGGAGCAGAGTGAGGGGAGGGGGCGGGAGTGAAATGCATCAGTTTGTTATGTTTACATATTTAATTACAGCTGATGGCATCAATGTCTACATTTGCTGAATTTGTTAAGAAAATGATGTCAGTCAGTTCAGTTCAGTTCAGTTGCTCAGTCGTGTCCGACTCTTTGTGCACCCATGAATCGCAGCACACCAGGTCTCCCTGTCCATCACCAACTCCTGGAGTTTACTCAAACTCATGCCCATTGAGTCGGTGATGCCATCCAGCCATCTCATCCTCTGTCGTCCCCTTCTCCTCCTGCCCCCAATCCCTCTCAGCATCAAGGTCTTTTCCAGTGAGTCAACTCTTCGCATGAGGTGGCCAAAGTACTGGAGTTTCAGCTTCAGCATCAGTCCTTCCAATGAACACCCAGGACTGATCTCCTTTAGGATGGACTGATTGGATCCCCTTGCAGTCCAAGGGACTTGACAAGACTTACAAGTCCAAGAGTCTTCTCCAACACCATAATTCAAAAGCACTAATTTTTCGGCGCTCAGCTTTCTTCACAGTCCAACTCTCACACCCATACATGACCACTGGAAAAACCATAGCCTTGACCAGACGGACCTTTGTTGGCAAAGTAATGTCTCTGCTTTTTAACATGCTGTCTAGGTTGGTCATAACTTTCCTTCCAAGGAGTAAGCGTCTTTTAATTTTATGGCTGCGGTCACCAGCCGCAGTGATTTTGGAGCCCCCCAAAATAAAGTCTGACATGTTTCCACTGTCTCCCCATCTATTTCCCATGAGGTGATGGGACCAGGTGCCATGATCTTAGTTTTCTGAATGTTAAGCTTTAAGCCAACTTTTTCCCTCTCCTCTTTCACTTTCATCAAGAGACTTTTTGGTTCCTCTTCGCTTTCTGCCATAAGGGTGGTGTCATCTGCATATCTGAGGTTATTGATATTTCTCCTGGCAATCTTGATTCCAGCCTGTGCATCCTCGAGCCCAGCGTTTCTCATGATGTACTCTGCATAGAAGTTAAATAAGCAGGGTGACAATATACAGCCTTGATGTACTCCTTTTCCTATTTGGAACCAGTCTGTTGGTCCATGTCCAGTTCTACTGATGAGAAATAAGTTATATGTGTTACTGAATTCTAGTAAAGGATTGGGATTATATTTTATTTTAATCTCATTCATTATGTATTGTACACTTCTTAAATCATATTACAAAATAAGAGATTTTAAGTGAATTTTAATTATGGAAACAATACTGACATTACACCTTCTATAGTAAAGAAATCAAAATGTTGTTTACCACTGAAATTCCCTCTGGCCATCTCTTGCTTTGTTTTTGACAAGTAAATCTTTCCTCCACACTTTTCCATGTTAATTTATAAGTATAGAGGTTCTGATAATAACTATACAATATTCAGTGGGCATGATTTGTGTTTAACATATATGTATTATACTTTGATTATCCCTGTGTATTTTATTATGTTTTTATGCAAAATATATCTTAGTGATTTATATCACAGTAGATGTGCCACGTGGATCCAACATTAAATTTTCTTCCTAGTTTTCCTAATAAAAACATAACACATCTTGTTTCTATTCTATTTTCAAATATTTAGGTCATTTCTTTTTTTTCTTTTTTTTTTTTCTTTTTGAATGGAGACAAGTGTGCAATGAATGTCTTTGTGTAGTTTCAGGGGAAGTTGCTCTGGGTTGCACATCAAAATTTTATATGCACAAACTTTTTATTTTTATGAAGTTGATGAGTGGAGATAGCATCTCATTGTTTATTCTGCATTACTCTGATTTTAAGGAGATTGCGTATATTCACACATATCTGATTGGCTACTAATAGTTTCCTTTCAATGCATTGCCTAGTGAAATGCAATGTTATTTTAGAAAACTGGGCTATATATCTCGAAATTACTGACTTATAATATTTATATTTATCTAATTTTGACACTTTTTTGCTTCTAATTTATTTGTTTTTAATTGGAAGATATTTTCTTTACAATATTGCATTGGTTTTTGCCATATGTCACCATGAATCAGCCATAGAGACAGGGTCATTTTGCCATTTTTTAAAATATTTTCTCCATGTGGGATTTTGTCATGCAGAAAATTTAAATGATTCTTTATGAATTTGCTTTAATACTTTGCTTTATAAATTTCCTATACTATGATAGAAATTCTTTCTAATTATTTTTCAAGCACTTTTTCTAATTTTGCTTCGTACATTTATACCTTTCAATTATCTGGAATATAATCTTTTTATGTGCCCTAACTGGTGCTTTTTTTCCTCCAGAAAGTAATTCAAAGTCCTCAAACCCAGTTACTGAAAAGTCCATTATATCAACTTGAAATTTCAATAAAGCATAGACTAAATTTCAACATATTTATATGTTTACTTTTGACTGTGTTCAAGTGAAGCAACT
The DNA here is from genome assembly GCF_033118175.1 of Dama dama. NCBI lineage: Eukaryota > Metazoa > Chordata > Mammalia > Artiodactyla > Cervidae > Dama > Dama dama. The sequence continues at coordinate 49,211,451 of NC_083682.1, read as the reverse complement.
TACCTTTAGCAATTACTCTTTAATTGTCATAGTTTTATAATATGCTTCAATTATGAAAGGTATGTCTTTCCTTTGTGTACTTTCTTTTAAAAAATTAGGTTAGCTGAAACAGATCACCATCCCAGGTGGGATGCATGAGACAAGTGCTTGGGCCTGGTGCACTGGGAAGACCCAGAGGAATCGGGTGGAGAGGGAGGTGGGAGCGGGGATTGGGATGGGGAAGACGTGTAAATCCATGGCTGATTCATATCAATGTATGACAAAACCCACTGAAATGTCGTGAAGTGATTGGCCTCCAACTAATAAAAAAAATTAAAAAAATTTAAAAAAAAAAGGGAAAAAAATTTTAAAAAAAAGCTTTTGCACAGCAAAATAAATCATCAACAAGATGAAAACACATCCTAATGCAGGAGAAAATATTACCAAATTATATAACTGACAGTTCACAGCAGTATTATTTACAATAGCCAAGACATGGAAGCAACCAAAATGTCCATCAACAGCTGAACAGATTAAGAAAATGTGGTATATATACACAATGGAATACTACTCAGCTATTAAAAAAAAGAGTGAAATTGTGCCATTTGTGACAATGTGGGTGGACCTAGAGAGTATTATGCTTAGTGAAATAAATCATCCAGAGAAAGACAAAAAAAAAAAAAAAGTTAGGTTAACTACGTTGGTTATTAACTGAGGTTTGAAGTCAGATTCTCAAATTCAGGAAAAATTGTCAGAACTTTTGTTTTAATTGTTGAATGTTGAATTGTTGAATTAATTTAGGAAAAAAAATAATATTCCTTTAATGTCAGATGGAATAAAGTGCAGTATTCAATTGCTCTTTTAAGATTTCAGAAGCACATGTATCAATGCATAAGCTTTCTTTTTATGAAATGGAGCTTTGAGTGTAACAGTTTTGTGACACATTTTATAGCAAGTTGCATATAGGAAGAGATGTAGTGTTATATTTTGCACCAAAGGGAAATTTCATTTTAATTAAAACATTCTACAACTTGGTCTTGTGAGCATGTAATGAGCCTGTTTTTTTGTTTGTTTGTTTTAAGGAGTTTCAATTCAAACAGGCATAAGATGATGAAAGACATTGAGTTAAAAAGAATCTTTGAATGCATTTTGCCTCTCCCTTCATGATGCTGTCATAAGAGGAACTGCTAGAAAGTGGGACTAAAGGACAAAAATGATGAAATTTCCTATGTTAGGCTGGAAAGTGAACTGGGAAATAGGTTGATTACTGGAAGGCAAACGTACTGTTCAGCTGCTCAGTCGTGTTGGACTCTTTGTGACCCCATTGAGTGTAGCCCCTCAAGCTCCTCTGTGTGTGAAATTTTCTAGGCAAGAAAACTGGAGCAGGTTGCCATTTCCTACTCCAGGGGATCTTCCTGACCCAGGGATCAAATCTGCATCTGTCACATCTCCTGCATTGGCAGGATTCTTTATCACTGGGCTAGTGAGGAAGCCAAATGTACCAGAAGCCCATACAATGGAGCAAACTTTCCCCAAAGATGGGTTCTTTGCTCTTTCTTGCACTCCATTTTGAAAATGTTCATGCATGAGAAAGCTTCTTAAGACACTTTCTGAAGTTGTCACCCAGATGCTCCATATACTTTTTAAGTTTATTTATTTATTTTACTTTACAATATTATATCGGTTTTGCCATACGTTGACTTGAATCCTCCATGGGTGTACATGTGTTCACCATCCTGAACCCCGCTCCCACCACCTTCCCCATCCCATCCCTCTGGGTCATCCCAGTGCACCAGCCCTGAGCACCCTGTCTCATGCGTCAAACCTGGACTGGTGATTCATTTCACATATTATAATTTACATGTTTCAATGCCATTCTCCCATATCATCCTACCCTCACCCTCTCCCACAGAGTCCAAAAGACTGTTCAATACATCTGTGTCTCTTTTGCTGTCTCGCATACAGGGTTATCATTACCATCTTTCTAAATTCCATATATATGTGTTATTATACTGTACTGGTGATTTTCTTTCTGGCTTATTTCACTCTGTATAATAGGTTCCAGTTTCATCCACCTCATTAGAACTGATTAAAATGTATTATTTTTAATGCCTGAGTAATATTCCATTGTGTATATGTACCACAGCTTTCTTATCCATTCATCTGCTGATGGACATCTAGGTTGCTTCCATGTCCTGGCTATTATAAACAATGCCATGATGAACGTTGGGGTACATGTGTCTCTTTCAATTCTGGTTTCCTCAGTGTGTATGCCCAGCAGTGGGATTGCTGGGTCATATGGCAGTTCTATTTCCAGTTTTTTAAGGAATCTCCACACTGTTCTCCATAGCGGCTGTACTAGTTTGCATTCCCACCAACAGTGTAAGAGGGTTCCCTTTTCTCCACACCCTCTCCAGCATTTATTACTTGTAGACTTTTGGATAGCAGCCATTCTGACTGGTGTGAAGTGGTATCACATTGTGATTTTGATTTGCATTTCTCTGATAATGAGTGATGTTGAGCATCTTTTCATGCGTTTGTTAGCCGTCTGTTTGTCTTCTTTGGAGAAATGTCTGTTTAGTTCTTTGGCCCACTTTTTGATTGGGTCTTTTATTTTTCTGGAATTGAGCTGCAGGAGTTGCTTGTATACTTTTGAGATTAATTCTTTGTCCATTGCTTTGTTTGCTATTATTTTCTCCCATTCTGAAGGCTGTCTTTTCACCTTGCTTATAGTTTCCTTTGTTGTGGAAAAGCTTTTAAGTTTCATTAGGTCCCATTTGTTTATTTTTGCTTTTATTTCCAATATTCTGGGGGGTGGGTCATAGAGGATCCTGCTGTGGTTTATGTCAGAGAGTGTTTTGCCTATGTTTTCCTCTAGAAGTTTAATAGTTTCTGGTCTTACATTTAGATCTTTAATCCATTTTGAGTTTATTGTTGTGTATGGTGTTAGACAGTATTCTAGTTTCATTCTTTTACAAGTGGCTGACCAGTTTTCCCAGCACCACTTGTTAAAGAGATTGTCTTTTCTCCATTGTATATTCTTGCCTCATTTCTCATAGATAAGGTGTCCATAGGTGCATGGATTTATCTCTGGGCTTTCTATTTTTTTCCACTGATCTATATTTCTGTCTTTGTGCCAGTACCATACTGTCTTGATGACTGTGGCTTTGTAGTAGAGCCTGAAGTCAGGCAGGTTGATTCCTCCAGTTCCACTCTTTCTCAAGATTGCTTTGGCTATTTGAGATTTTTTTTGTATTTCCATACAAATTGTGAAATTATTTGTTCTAATTCTCTGAAAAATACCATTGGTAGCTTGATGGGGATAAAAATTATGGCATAAATAAATGCAAAAGAAACAAAAGAGACCATAGCAAAAATCAACAAAACCAAAAGCTGATTCTTTGAGAAGATAAATAAAATTGACAAACCATTAGCCAGACTCATCAAGAAACAAAGGGAGAAAAATCAAATCAACAAAATTAGAAATGAAAATGGAGAGATCACAACAGACAACACAGAAATACAAAGGATCATAAGAGATTATTATCAGCAACTATATGCAAATAAAACGGACAACTTGGAAGAAATGAACAAGTTCTTAGAAAAGTACAACTTTCCAAAATTGAACCAGGAAGAAATAGAAAATCTGAACAGACCCATCACAAGCATGGAAATTGAAACTGTAATCAGAAATCTTCCAACAAACAAAATCCCAGGACCAGATGGCTTCACAGCTGAATTCTACCATAAATTTAGAGAACTAGCACCTATCCTACTCAAACTCTTCCAGAAAGTTGCAGAGGAAGGTAAACTTCCAAACTCATTCTATGAGGCCACCATCACCCTAATACCAAAACCTGACAAAGATGCCACAAAAAAAGAAACCTACATGCCAATGTCACTGATGAACATAGATGCAAAAATCCTTAACAAAATTCTAGCAAACAGAATCCAACAACATATTCAAAAGATCATACATCTTGACCAAGTGGGTTTTATCCAACTGCTGCAAGGATTCTTCAATATCCACAAATCAATCAACCACATTAACATATTGTAAAATAGAAACCATATGATTATCTCAATAGATGCAGAAAAAGCCTTTGACAAAATTCAACATCCATTTATAATAAAAATCCTCCAGAAAGCATGAATAGAAGGAACATACCTTAACATATTAAAAGCTATATATGCCAAACCTCAGTGGTGAAAAATTGAAAGCATTTCCCCTAAAGTGAAAGGTGCCCACTCTCACCACTGCTATTCAACATAGTTTTGGAAGTTTTGGCCACAGCAATCAGAGAAGAAAAAGAAATAAAAGGAATCCAGACTGGAAAAGAAGAAGTAAAACTCTCACTGTTTGCAGATGACATGATCCTCTACATAGAAAACCCTAAAGACTCCACCAGAAAATTGCTAGAGCTAATCAATGAATATAGTAAAGTCACAGGATATAAAATTAACACACAGAAATCCCTTGCAATCCTATACACTAACAATAAGTAAACAGAAAGATAAATTAAGGAAATAATTCCATTTACCATTGCAATGAAAAAAATAAAATACTTAGGAATATATCTACCTAGAGAAACAAAAGGCCTACATATAGAAAACTATAAAACACTGGTGAAAGAAATCGAAGAGGACACAAATAGATGGAGAACTATACCGTGTTCATGGATCATAAGAATCAATATAGTGAAAATCAGTATCCTACCCAAAGCAATCTATAGATTCAATGCAAGTCCCATCAAGCTACCAGATGTTCCATATTTAAAATTATGACTTCATTGAAATCTAATGACATTATTAAATTGTCAAAATTAAGCATACCTTTCATTACTGAGGAGGACTAAGAATTATATTGATCCTCCTGCCCTTGAAGAGCAAATAGCCTCCATGCTATTTCATATGTACAAGAGACCAAAAAATGACTCTTAACGTAGAATACTGAAGTTTCATCTAAAACTTGACCCCATGCCAAATGTTTCATCTTTTATTTATTCTGCCCTTCATAGTAGATGTGAGACTGAGGAATTTAAGTTAATTTTTCTTGGAATATAATTGCTTTACAATGTTGTGTTAGTTTCTACTGCACAATGAAGTGAATCAGCTATATGTAGTACATATATTACTTCTCTCCTGAGTCTCCCTTCCACCTTCCCATCCCACTCATTTAGGTCATCACAAAGCATCCGGCTGAGTTTCCTGTCTTTTATAGTGTGTTCCCACTAGCTAGCTAGCTATTTTACACATGTGGTGCATATATGTCAATCCTATTCCCCCAATTTGTTTCACCTTCACCTTCCCCCACTGTGTCCACATGTCCATTCTCTGTGTCTATGTCTCTATTTCTGCCTTGGAAATACGTTCATCTGTATTGTTTTTCTAGATTTCTCATATATAATTATTAATGTGCAGTATTTCCTTTTCTCTTTTCTGACATTTCATTCTGTTTGATAGACCCTAGGTCTATCCACATCTCTACAAATGACCCTATTCTGTCATTTTTATGGCTGAGTAATATTCCATTGTGTATATGCACCACATCTGCTTTATCCACTCACCTTTCATTGGGCATTTTGGCTGTTTCCATGCCCTGGCTATTGTAAATAATGCTGCAATAAATACTAGGGTACATGTGTCTTTTTGAATTCTGGTTTTCTCAGGGTATATGCCCAGGAGTGGGCTTGTTGGTTCATACTGTACTTCTATGGTTAGTTTCTTTAAGGAATATCCATACTGTACTCTACAGCGCCTGTATCAAGTTACATCCTCTCTAACCGTGAAAGAAGGTATCCTTTTCTCCATACTCCCTCCAGCATTTATTGTTTATAAACTCTTTGATAATGGCCATTCTGACCATTGTAAGGTGAAACTTCATTGTAGTTTTTATTTTCATTTTTCTAATAATTAGTGATACTGAACATTTTTTCATGTGCCTCTTGGCCATCTGTATGTTTACTTTAGAGAGATGTCTCTTTAGTTTTTCTGCCCATTTTTTGATAGTTGTTTGCATTTTGATATTGAGCTCCATGAGCTATTTGTATACTATGGAGATTAATCCTTTGTCTGTTGCTCCATTTGCAAATGCTTTATGAATGTTATCTTCCCATCTTGCTTATGGTTTCCTTTGCTGTACAAATGTTTTTGAGTTTAATTAGGACCTGTTTGCTTTTTTTTTTTCCATTAAGCTAGGAAGTGGGTCAAAAATCTTGCTTATGTCAAAGAGTATTTCCCTTATGTGTTCTTCTAACAATTGTATAGTGTCCAGTTTACATATAGGTGTTTAATCCATTTTGATTGTATTTTTGTGTATGATATAGTAGGTCAGCTTTCCCAAAACCATTACTGAAGAGACTGTCTTTTCTCATTGTATATTTATGACTTATTTGTCATACATTAAGTGTCAATAGGTATGTGGGCTTATTTTTGAGTTCTATCCTGTATCATTTGTCTATATTTTTATTTTTGTGCCAGTAAAATTCTGTCTTGATTACTCTAGCTTTGCATATTGTTTGAAGTTGCAGAGTATGATACCTCAGCTCTGTATTTCTTTCACAAGACCACTCTGGTTATTTGGGGTCTTTTTTGTTTCCATCAGTCAGTTCAGTTCAGTTCAGTTCAGTCGTTCAATCATGTCTGACTCTTTGAGACTCCATGGACTGTGTTTCCATACAAATTGTAAAAATTTTTTGTTCTAATTCTATGAAGAATGCTACTGGTAATTTGATAGGGATTGCATTGAATCTATAGATTGCTTTGCATAGTATATTCATTTTCACAATATTTAGTCTTCCAATCCAAGAAAATATTATATTTCTCCATCTGTTTGTATCTTCTTCAGTTTCTTTCATGTCAGTGTTTTATAGTTTTCTGAGTATAGGTCTTTTGTTTCATTAGGTAGGTTTATTCCTAGGTATTTTATTCTTATGTGGCAGAGGTAAATGGGGTTGTTTCCTTAATTTTTCTTTCTGCTCTTTTATTGTTAGTGTATAGGAATGCAGGGGATTTCTGTGCATTAGTTTTATATCTTTCAACTTTACCAAATTTGTTTAGCTCGAGTAGTTTTCTGGTGACATCTTTAGGATTTTCTATGTGTAATATTATGTCATCTGCAAACAGTTTTACTTCTTCTTCTCCAATGTATATTCTTTTCTTTATCTTACCAGATTGCCATGGCCAGGACTTCGCAAACTATGTTGAATAATAGTGGTGAGAGTGGACATCTTTGTCTTGTTCATGATTTTAAGGGGATGTTTCCACCACTGAGAATGGTGTTTGCTCTATATTTGTCATAGATGGCCTTTATTATCTTGAGGTAGCTTCCTTCTATGCCCACTTTCTGAAGAGTTTTTATCATAAGTAGGTGTTAAATTTTGCCAAAAAAAATTTTTTTCTACTTCTATTGAGATTATTCAGTCAGTTCAGTCACTCAGTTGCGTCTAACTCTTTGTGAACCCATGGACCTCAGCACACCAGACTTCCCTGTCCATCACCAACTCCTGGAGCTTACTCAAACTCATGCCCACTGAGTTGGTGATTCCATCCAACCATCTAATCCTTTGTTATCCACTTCTCCTCTTGCCTTCAATTTTTCCCAGGATAAGGGTCTTTTCTAATGAGTCAGTGTTTCACCTCAGGTGGCCAAAGTATTGGAGCTTCAACTTTAGCATCAGTTCTTCCAATGAATATTCAGGACTGATTTCCTTTAGGATGGAATGGTTGGATCTCCTTGCAGTCCAAGGGAGTCTCAAGACTCTTCTCCAACACCACAGTGCAAAAACATCAATTCTTCAGCACTCAGCTTTCTTTATGGTCCAACTCTCACATCCATACATGACTACTAGAAAAACCATAGCTTTGACTAGATGGACCTTTGTCAGCAGGGTAATGTCTCTGTTTTCAAATATGCTAAGTTTTTATTCTTTAATTTGTTAATATGGGGTATCACCTGGCTAGAGAAGTTCCTTTAGCATTTGTTGTAAAGCTAGTTTGGTGCTGCAGAATTCTCTTAGCTTTTGCTCGTCAGTAAAGCTTTTTATTTCTCTGCCAAATCTAAGAACCTTGCTGGGCAAAGTAATGTTGGTTGTAGAATTTTCTCTTTCATCACTCTAAATAGATCCTATCACTCCCTTCTGGCCTGCAGAGTTTCTGCTGAAAAATCAGCTTATAGCCTTATGGGGGTTTCTTGTACACTGTTTTTTGCTTTTCCCTTTCAGTTTTAATATTTTTTTCTTTGCTTTTGCTTTTTATTATTTTGATTAATAGTGTTTTGTTGTGTTTCTTCTACAGTTTATCCTGTGTGGGAGGACCTGTCAGAGCTTCCTAGACTTGAGTGGTCATTTCCTTTCCCACATTAAGGAAGTTTTCAAGTATAATCTTTTCAAATATCTTCTCAGGCTCTTTCTTTGTTCCTTCTTCCTGAGACCCCTAAAATTTGAATGTTAGTGTGTTTGGTGTTGTCTCAGAGTTCTCTGAGATTGTCTTCAATTTTTTTTTCATTTTGTGTTTGTTCTGCTCCTCAGTATTCATTTCCACCATTCTATCTTCCAGCTCAATTACTCATGTTTTAAGCCTCAGTTATTTTGCTACTGATTCCTTCTAATGTACTTTTCATCTCAGTTATTGTGCCATTAATCTCCACACGTTTTCCTTAGTCCTTCTATGATTTTATTGAACATTTCTTGTATTTTCTCAATCTTTGTTTGCACTCTATTTTTGTGTGTGTGTGTGATTTTGGATCATCTTTACTGTCATTACTCTAAATTCTTTTCTCATGTAGTTTAAAAAATATAAGAATATATTTTCTTTTCATATATTTGGTTTTGTAGGCTTTTACCTTGCTCCTTTGTCTGTAACATTTTTTTTTCTTGCCTCTTTTTTTTCCTATTTTTTTTTTTTTTTTGAATGGGACTGTGTTCCTGTCTTACTGATTATTTGGCCCAAGGTTTCCAGCACTGTGGTTTGCAGAGAGTTGGGTAGAGCCAGGTCTTTGTGTTGAAATGTGGACCTCTGGGAGACCTCACTCTAGTTAATATTCTCCAGTCACTCAGAGGTTCTTCTTATCTGCTTGGGCGTTGACATCCCCACCACTGTAGCTAGGTGCCCTAAGGTGGGGCTATGCAGACTCTGCATTCTCCTTGGCTCCACCTCAATAAATAGATTATTTTTTGTTATTATTGTCACTGTACGTCTTCTCTAATAAATTTTATGTGCAGGTGAGATGTGTGTATTTTGTATACTGCTATACCCTTAGCAGCAGTTATAATGTTTGCATCATTTGGAAAAATCAATATATATTTATTGACTAGATGAATGACTTTTGAAATGCATAAATAACTTGAAAAAGTTGCGTGTTTCAGGTATACTAACTTGCCCCTCTAACCGATCAAACCCACAGAAGCAATGGGACATGAAAATGTCACAGAATTTATCCTCCTGGGGCTATTTACTGATGAGAATGCAAAACTTGCGTGCTTCGTGCTGTTTTTACTTTGTTATATTGCGATTCTCTCAGGGAATCTGCTCATCCGTCTCACCATCAGGGGCAGCAGCCTCAGTGAACAGCCCATGTATTTTTCCTCAGCTATTTGTCGCTGATGGATGTCTGCTTCACCTCCACGGTGGCACCCAAATTGATCACTGACTTGCTGGCCCAGCAGAAGACCATCTCCTACAAGAGCTGATAGCCCAGATGTTTTATGCCCACTTCTTTGGAGCCACTGAGATCTTCATCTTGGTGGCCATGGCCTATGACCGCTATGCTGCCATCTGTAGACCTCTTCACTACGTGGTCATCATGAGCCGACAGGTGTGCTCTGTCCTTGTAATGGCTTCTGCTATGGTAGGCTTTAGCCATTCAGTCACACAAGTATTAATCATTACTGGACTTCCATTCTGTGGCCCCAATCAAATAGACCACTATTTCTGTGATGTATTCCCTTTGCTGAAGCTGGCCTATACTTGGTTTTGGATACTAGATATACGGATACTAGACTATGGGTGATTGCAATCATTACCACCACAGGGGTTTTGTCCATTTTGACCTTTGTTGCCTTGGTGATTTCTTACATCATCATCCTGGCCACCCTGAGGACTTGCTCATCCGAGGGCCGCCGCAAAGCCTTCTCCACCTGTGGTTCACACATCACTGTGGTCTTCATGTTCTTCTTGCCCCTCATCTTCACCTTTGTCCCCAAGGCTGATTCTGTCAGGAACGACAAGGTCTTTGCCCTGTTTTACACCATGATTGCTCCCATGTTCAACCCTCTCATCTACACCCTGAGAAACACAGACATGAAGAATGCCATGAGGAAAGTGTGGGGCCGAGATAAACACTCTGCGGGAAAATGAACATCCGGCCATCCTGCTCTTTGCCAGATCTATTTTATCCACACAATGGTTAATGTTGACAAGTACAACAGATACAGAAGGACCATGTGCTGTCATTCAAAGCCGCAACCCTGAAGAGTGAAGCCCCCTCAGCCACTCTCCCTCTGTCACTTGACTGAGACTGCCCACAAGGGGAGTGGATCCAACGCCCTTCGGGTCCTTTCCAAGCTCTGACATTCGGGAACATTCTGTCCTGTGTATTCCCTGACTTGAGAGTGCATTTCAGCACTTTTCTCAGGGAAAGTTGTGAAGACTGCATGGCTGGCTTTTCTGACCTCTTTCAGGAAACAGATAATCTTGACTGAGACATCTCTCAGAGAGCTTTCTTAAAACACTTGATTTTGTTGTTGTTGTTGAGGTTTCCACTGCAATAATTTCAAAAAAGCAATGCCAAAAATTTTACAAGTGTTGTATACTTTAATTTTTTTTACATTAACAAATCCTGCATCTAAAACAGTGTATTGGATATAATTATTCTACTTACACTACACTTACAGAAATTATAATTAAAACTTAGTACCTTATTGTAGGTAATTATAAGCCTTGAAAAATGAGCAATTCTTTTCATTTTTACAAATGCAATTCTATGACCATATTTATCACTTTATTTAAGCAATCTTCATGAGTATATAAAACTGATGTTCTTTGTAAATGTACAAAATGGAATATTTCCCATTCTGTGAAATGTCATGAGCTTAAGAAGGCATATAGCTTAAGAAATGGATGTTCCTGTGATGCCTTTTGTTAATCCTTGCTCTCATCATGGTAATAATGTATTTTGATGGTGTCTTTCATTAGTCAAACTGGGTAAATCTGTCTCATTTTCCCTCAGACAGGTTTTCATTCTTTGGAGAAATAAAGGTGATTAGACTAAGAAATAGGTATAGCCAGTTGACAACTGGGGCATAAACTAAAATATTTTTTGGCACATTCAGTTGTTTCCTTAATTTAGACAAGAATCTTCAATCTTCATGAATTTTGAAGAGAATTCTGAGATCAGGATTCTGATCTCAGACACCTCTTAGTTGTCTAGGGTCATCTAAGACTTGGAAGGTGTGTTCACCAAGTTCTCAACTATGAGAGACACAGACTTCTTATCTTCTGGTGCTCCATCTTCTTCACTATTGACCTCACTAAGAAATTGTATTGTGTACTCTTAAAGAATTACTGTCCCTTGTTCAACAGGAATCTGCACTCTAAAATGAAGTATACATATGCAGAAATTAGGTATATGTTGAAGAGTTCAGCAACAGTATTTCTCTTCCAAAAAGTCCCTGACGCGTGTACTGCTTGAAAATTTTGGAAACTTAGAACATAAGGGGAGGCAGAAAATAATGGAATATCTAGCAAAGGAGAAAAAAGACAGTAGCAGAGCAATTCAGGGTTTCTTTTTGATGTAGGTCTGGTGGTGACTACTTTCTGGTGTATTATCTAATTAAGGAAGGTAAAGGAGAACAGAAATGTCTATAGCTGCATGGGCAGTTAATTCAAGTGTTTATTTTTCATAAGCTTGCCATTGATGTTTAGTTAGGCCACTTTCTCCAGTAATGAATTACATTTTCTTGTTGTGACAAATTCACTATTGATTTTTTTTTCCCCAGAAGACAGCAAATCTTTTTTTTTTAATATTATACAGTATTTTATTTTTAGCTAATTTATTGTTCTTTTTTTATTTTTTATTAGTTGGAGGCTAATTACTTCACAACATTTCAGTGGGTTTTGTCATACATTGATATGAATCAGCCATAGAGTTACACGTATTCCCCATCCCAATCCCCCCTCCCACCTCCCTCTCCACCCGATTCCTCTGGGTCTTCCCAGTGCACCAGGCCCAAGCACTTGTCTCATGCATCCCACCTGGGCTGGTGATCTGTTTCACCATAGATAATATACATGCTGTTCTTTCAAAACATCCCACCCTCACCTTCTCCCACAGAGTTCAAAAGTCTGTTCTGTACTTCTGTGTCTCTTTTTCTGTTTTGCATATAGGGTTATCGTTATCATCTTTCTAAATTCCATATATATGTGTTAGTATGCTGTAATGTTCTTTATCTTTCTGGCTTACTTCACTCTGTATAATGGGCTCCAGTTTCATCCATCTCATTAGAACTGATTCAAATGAATCCTTTTTAATGGCTGAGTAATATTCCATGGTGTATATGTACCACAGCTTCCTTATCCATTCATCTGCTGATGGGCATCTAGGTTGCTTCCATGTCCTGGCTATTATAAACAGTGCTGCGATGAACATTGGGGTGCACGTGTCTCTTTCAGATCTGGTTTCCTCGGTGTGTATGCCCAGAAGTGGGATTGCTGGGTCATATGGCAGTTCTATTTCCAGTTTTTGAAGAAATCTCCACACTGTTTTCCATAGTGGCTGTACTAGTTTGCATTCCCACCAACAGTGTAAGAGCGTTCCCTTTTCTCCACACCCTCTCCAGCATTTATTGCTTGTAGACTTTTGGATAGCAGCCATCCTGACTGGCGTGTAATGGTACCTCATTGTGGTTTTGATTTGCATTTCTCTGATAATGAGTGCTGTTGAGCATCTTTTCATGTGTTTGTTAGCCATCTGTATGTCTTCTTTGGAGAAATGTCTGTTTAGTTCTTTGGCCCATTTTTTGATTGGGTAATTTATTTTTCTGGAATTGAGCTTCAAGAGTTGCTTGTATATTTTTGAGATTAGTCCTTTGTCTGTTTCTTCATTTGCTATTATTTTCTCCCAGTCTGAGGGCTGTCTTTTCACCTTACTTATAGTTTCCTTTGTAGTGCAAAAGCTTTTAAGTTTCATTAGGTCCCATTTGTTTAGTTTTGCTTTTATTTCCAATATTCTGGGAGGTGGGCCATAGAGGATCTTGCTGTGATTTATGTCGGAGAGTGTTTTGCCTATGTTCTCCTCTAGGAGTTTTATAGTTTCTGGTTAGAAGACAGCAAATCTTTAAGAATCTGTTTGAATGTGGCTTGGATTTACCTGTTGTTAATTCTCTTCTGCAATTTATCAACAAAGGAGGGGTGAAAATGAATCTACCCAAGTGTGATTATCACTATAGCCTTCTCTTCCCGCATATTATTCATGGAAAAATGGAGGGAGAGTTGCCGCAGACTTAAGTATTTAGAATTTGTCCTTTGTTTGTATAACCAATCTCCTTCCCATTCTCTCTAGCTAGCCTTTTATACTACTCCTTTCAATTAGCTAACTCTAAATATAATCATTGCTTTCTTTTTTTTTTAATTTAGTAATATGCCTCAGAACCCCTATTCCCACAGTTTGATCACACTATTCTTAGATAAGTCAGATAAAAAAGCCATTCCAAACTCAAGGATTATACAATAAGCATTAAGAATCCTTGCTCATGTGTCTTTGGGTCAGCTTGGGGTTCAGTTGATCTAGGTCAAGCTTGACCAGGCTTCATTCTAAACCTCAGGGTAGGTTCACATATACCTTATGTTGTTTTATTTTTTCTTGTGAAGAGAATGGAAGTTCTATCTTAGTCTTCTGAGACTGAATTTTAGATTCTATATGTGTGATATCTGAGTGTACCACTGACTGTTATGAAAGTACAGCAATGCATATCACTCTCTATACTGTGGTGCACTTACGTTGTGGATATATGTGTATATATATATACATATACATATACATATATATATATACTAAACTTGTAGAAAAAGGAATACTTGTAAGATTTTAATTAAGTGATGAAGTTGCATTGTACTTCAAAACACAAAACAAGCCAGGCTACCGTGTAAAAACCGAACACATCAGAACACTGTCAAAATGAGACACTTCCATGGGCAGTTTCCCTGAGTTCCTCTGATAGAGATTGGCTCTGACAAATTTCTGTGAAATTTATAAAATCAGTGGTGGAAACCTGAATACCCTTTCACATTGATCTCGATAAGACAGCTGTGAGCAGTGGAATGATGAGTGATCTTAATTCCCTGCACAAGATTTGAACCTGGGGAGCCAGGCTGGGGTGGCTCAGAGGGTAAAGAATCTGCTTGCAATGCAGGATACTGGTGTTTGATCCCTGGATCGGGAAGATCCCTTGGAGAAGGGCATGGCAACCCACTAAAGTAGTCTTGCTTGCAGAATTCCATGGACAGAGGAACCAGGTGGCCTACAGTCCATGGGGTGGCAAAGAGTTGGACACAACTAAGTGACTAAAACACACACACAGCCTGAATGGAAACCAGGAATCTTAGCCACCAAACCAGCTAGGGCTAGAGGCTAGAAACTGTTTTTCCCTGTATCTCTGTCCCCAGTGAAAAATTCATTTATCATGGAGGCAGAAGCTGTAAATGAAGACAGAAATTTTATTACTAGAGATATAGCACAGCAGGAAGTAGGAGAGTACATAGAGAAACCGCTTGTTAAGGCAGAGACATGGCCGAGACACACACTCAGAGAGAAAGACGGTGGGTGTGCCTCCAAGTGAGGGGGAGTGCAGTAAGGAGGTGGCTAAGTCATTTATACAGGTCAGTTCTTTCAGGTTTTATCTACCTTTAGCCAATTATCTGCTTTCTTTTTCCAAACTTGACCTACCCTAGGACACTCCCCTCGATGAGCAAGCACCCCTCTGCCAAGAAGGATCTCGGAGTGAAGGCTTCTGGGAAGAATCAGTTCAGTTCAGTTCAGTTCAGTTGCTCAGTCGTGTGCAACTCTTTGGGATCCCATGAACCACAGCATGCCAGGCCTCCCTGTCCATCACTAACTGCCAGAGTCCACCCAAACCCATGTCCATTGAGTTGGTGATGCCATCCAACCATCTCATCCTCTGTCGTCCCCTTCTTCTCCTGCCCTCAATCTTTCCCAGCATCAGGGCCTTTTCTAATGAGTCAGCTCTTCACATCAGGTGGCCAAACTATTGGAGTTTCAGCTTCAACATCAGTCCTTCCAATGAACATCCAGGACTGATCGTCTTTAGGATGGACTGGTTGGATCTCCTTGCAGTCCAAGGGACTCTCAAGAGTCTTCTCCAACACCACAGTTCAAAAGCATCAATTCTTTGGCACTCAGCTTTCTTTATAGTCCAACTCTCACATCTATATATGACTACTGGAAAAACCATAGCCTTGACTAGACAGACCTTTGATGGCAAAGTAATGTCTCTGCTTTTTAATATGCTGTCTAGGTTGGTCATAACTTTCCTTCCAAGGAATAAGCATGTTTTAATTTCATGGCTGTGGTCACAATTTACAGTGATTTTGGAGCCCGAAAAAATTAAGTCAGCCACTGATCCACTGTTTCCCCATCTATTTGCCATGAAGTGGTGGGACCTGATGCCATGATCTTAGTTTTCTGAATGTTGAGCTTTCAGCCAACTTTTTCACTCTCCTCTTTCATTTTCATCAAGAGGCTTTTTAGTTCTTCTTTGCTTTCTGCCATAAGGGTGGTGTCATCTGCATGTCTGAGGTTATTGATATTTCTCCTGGCAATCTTGATTCCAGCTTGTGCTTCATCCAGCCCAGCATTTCTCATGATGCACTCTGCATATAAGTTAAATAAGCAGGGTGACAATATACAGTCTTGACATACTACTTTTCCTATTTGGAACCAGTCTGTTGTTCCATGTCCAGTTCTAACTGTTGTTTCCTGACCTGCATACAGATTTCTCAAGAGGCAGGTCAGGTGGTCTGAATAAAACTCATTATAACCTGCCATTATCACTTGACTTTTGACCCAGATAAAGCCTTTCTGCACACGTGTACTATCTCCCTTGTCTCAAAAAGAAGAGGAGGGAGGTCCCTTAATCTTTTACTCAAACAAGGTTCTGCCCCTCTTTGTCCTTGCCTTGACTATTTCTTTGACTATTGCCATGACTACTATCTTAAGAGGCTTACAAGAGACAAACACTGGCTATTTACCCTGTTTATGTTGTTACTTTCATTTTCCAGAGCAAACAGGAAGCTGTAAATGCTTTAACTAGAGCCCACCTATTCACTGTATCTAAAAATGCCAACAGTTTTAAGTATTCAGCCTGAAGCCCACTTTTTATCCCATGAAATGTAAACAGGAGACCAGCTGTAAACATCTAAATTGGAGACCATCCATCTCCTACATCAATATGTTTTGTTTCTAGGTCTTTGAGAGTATTGAATTTGTTAGCTTGTACCTTCTTCAGGACTTCAGATCGTCAATATAAATAACTTTCAGTAGTCAAGTCTTTGATGCAGAAACAAAGGAAAGAGTATAGTGGAAAAATTTATACATGAACTACATTAATTTATTCCACAATTTTCTAAATTCAGTTCAAGTTTAGTTTCCTTTTAAATAGTAGAACAGTTGGGAATATATATCCAAGGTAGAACCCTTTGGAATTGATTGATTCAAAGATCAAGTATCATCTAGTCCCATTGTTTCCAAATTTTTGATGTGCCACTATCTGTATAAAAATTACCAGAGGAGCTTGTTGAAAATACAGATTTTTTTTTATACCCTATGACATTGGTGGAGATGGTTGGCTAGCATCACTGACTCAATGGACATGAGTTTGAGTAAGTTCTGAAAGTTGGTGATGGACAGGGAAGCCTGGCGTGTGGCAGTCTTTGGGGTCGCAAAGAGACTGAGTGACTGAACTGAGCTGAACTGAACATTGGTCTACTGAATCACAAATTCTTAGAATAGATACTGTCATCTTTTCAAAAACATCTCAAGAGGACTAAAATGATCAGACTATTTTGGAGAGCACTGACCTAGTGACCATCTTAAAACTGAGCAAACCCTCAGGTTCATAGATGTCCAGTGAGTCTATGTCCAAACTGGGGCAATAAATATGGATTCATGTAGTCAGAGGCAAGGAGCCTTATAACTTTTAATAACTTTTAGCAGTTATAACTTTGAATGTCTTGCTGCCTTTTGATATTTATTATCTTTAATTCTATGAGTGCTCCAATAGCTGAGATCATAGTGTAAGGTACTGACAATGTACAGTGCTTAATGTATCAATAATAGGTGCACACCACACACACACAGACTCCAAAATCACAATCACATACCCACGTATTGACAGCAATTTAAATAATCAGACTTGTGAAAAAACAATGAAAATAAATGGCAGAGAGATCATCAGTGATGGGTTTATTGCTGTGGAAAAATAAAGCTTAGGTAGGGCAAAGAGAAGAGAAATGCATTACTAGGGCAAGTATCAGTTTACCTAAGAAAGGTACATTTATTTGTCCAGAATGACTCTCTCTAGAATCCACAGCTAGAAATCAGGTTGTGCCAGTCAAGGAGGCAGTGATAAATGATTCACTGTTTTCAGTAAAACTGTTTGGTTCAAACATTGGAAGAAATATGGTTTCCCAACCATGCATTTCAGTAAATTACATTCACCTTCTTGATTAACACACAATCTTGTATTCATCACAGATGTCTTTGGTATTGTTCAGTTTCTTTAAATGTTTCCTGTTAATCACTTACATTAATAGTGATGGCTGACTACAGACTACAAGAGTCAGCTATCAGAAGCATGTAAATAGGATGCTATAGTTAAAATGAGAATATTAGAGGTAATTTTTTTTTCCAATAGACTGTTTGAGTAAGGGAAATGAGTCCTAGAGAAAGAAAGCTTTTTCCCCAAACCAAAGGATAACAGGTCTTTTGCTTTCTAAACCTGTGTTTTATCTCTTTGACATTCTGCCCACAAGCCCTCCCATCCAAACCTGACAAGGTTTAGTTTTGCTGTTTTGGAGGACTTTTACCAGAACGCCTTACCTCAGATTTTGGTCATTTTTTTCTGAATCCTTTCATTCAAACAACATACACATACCAAATATTCATTATGAAAGAACTATAAATCTAAACACTAGAAAATAGCCTTTGACTCTCATTATTTGAAGAAAATTGAAAACAGGAAAAAAATGAAGAGAGGAAAGTCTGACCATGCTGAATTTCTGAGTTTGATAGGATTTCTTTGTTCTAGATATTTCAGAAAATTATTATTATTAAATATTAGAATAAATATAATTATAATGATAAATAATAACTTGCTTCTGTAGAATGTGTTATTCTCTTATTTGTTCCCCTCAAGACACCCTGTGAGATCGTTATTATTGTCTTCACTGCGCAGATGAGAAACTTTGAGATCATCCACCTTGGATTGTTACTTTTTACTATTTACCATTAGCCTCCCAGAAAACCCTCCTGCCCCACAATTTCTTCATTGCATTTTTTACTTCTGCATTTCTCAGTGTATAAATCAGGGGGCTTAACATGGGGATGATGATGGTATAAAACACAGCCACCAGCTTATCCTCTAAAGGATAGTACCAGGATGCATACACATGAAAGTACAGGGACCAAAATAGATGACGACCACGGCAATGTGGGAGCCACAGGTGGAGAGAGCTTTGCACTTGCCTTCTGCTGACTGCTTTCTCAGGAACACCAGGATGATGGTATAGGAGATTAGCAAAGTGACAAAGCTCCCCAGAGCGATGGTACCGCTGCTGGCTGTCACAACATCAAGGACATATGTGTCTGTGCAGGTGAGTTTTAGCACCGGGTGAACATCGCTAAAGTAGTGATCAATCTTATTGGTCTACAAAAGGGTAGTTGGACTACCAGAGCCTCTTGGATGATGGAGTGTAAGAACCCACCTATCCAAGTCTCCAGCTGCATTTTATTGCATCTGTCTCAGTCCATGGTGGTCATATAGTGTAGGGATTTACAAATAGCCACATAACGATCATAGGCAGAAGCTAAAGAAAACAATGAAGGAAACTGATGGAGTAGAGTTGCTTTACAGTGTTGTGTTCATTTCTGCTGTACAGCAAAGTGAATCAGACACACATATACACATATCCCCTCTTTTGTGGATTCCCTTCCCATTTAGGCCACCACAGAGCACTGACTAGAGATCCTCTCAGATAATACATGAGGATTATCATTAGTTATCAATTTTATTCATAGCAATATACATATGCCAAGCCCAATCTCCCAATTCAACCCACTCTACATCCCCTGTTGGTATGCATACTTTATTCTCTACATCTGCTACTCTTATTTCTTCTTTGCAAATAAGTTCATCTATACCATTAAAAGAGTAGGATGGGTAGATACATTGTGATAAAGTCACACAATGGAATACTATTTTCCAGTCATAATGAGTGAACTAGAGTTACTCAACATGACAAATTTTCACAAAAACACATTGTAGAGTAAAAGAAGCCACCTACACAAAAAGTTGCTCTGTATGACTCTGTTATGTCAAACTTAAAAGGGATCAAATTTAAAATAAACTGTTGGAGGCACATCAAGATGTGTTTGATTTAAATGGAGGGGAGGGAAATCTTACCTTCAAACTCAGTGTTTGAGGATTCCTCAGGAAATGCATTGCTTTGGTTTTTTATATATTTATCTGTTAACATCAATAAATAAATAGATATGACTCATTCCTTAATCTCACTAGTCCTTCATATTTACTTGTAATGGATGACTCTCCAGTGGTGTAATGTCAGATACTCTGGTGAGGTCACTGCAGCATATGTACAAATAAGGGGCATGGGAAATGCCTTTGATTAAAGCCTTTCTCAAACTGTTCTTCAAGCCAAGGTACAGATGTATTAATAAATGATTCCTTTAGTTCTGGTTTGGGATAGGATTACAGTGTGTTAGGTAACCATCAGGAATTTTATAGACCTGAGGACATATCCCCCAAAGATCTGTTAATTCCAACTGAACTCTGTGCTCTAAGGTATGTTTTGTAGCAATGTTTCTGATGTGCATATTAGACTTGATAGCATAGTCGTTCCAGTTGTGCCCTCTCTTCTACAGTAGAAATAATGTTAAAAACTGTAATAGATATAATGACAACCCAATGCAGACTCAAACACATCCCTTAAAACTTTCTCATTTTGCAGGAGAGATAGCAGAAGCCCCATGAAGCTAAGCAATTTATCTAGAGGTACAGCACCACTATCTTAAAATCAGATTTGCATAATTTTGATTTTCTTTCTCCTACACCACATTTCTCAATATGAGAGTTTGATATCAAATAGGGGTCCAAAAATTTATGTACACTCTCACTCTCCTTTTGTTTTTCCTCCTGAATTAAACAAAACATTTTATTCTCCACTCAGAGAGTCCTTCAGTTTAAGAGACCTCAAATCATAGCAGTTTTTGACAACTGTGAATAATGTGACTTAGCTATTTTCTAAAAGAAACCGGTCATTTAAAATCAAGCCTGGGGATTGTGTCTCCGTTGTCCATCCTGTAAGGGCAAGGAGGAAATCTTTCTCCCAAAATCAAAATCTGCCTCAAAGAATTTCTTCCTCCATATTTTGAACATTTCAAACATACTAACACCTCATTTTCTTTTGAAAGTCAAGCATTTTCCTACTCAAATGTCATTACCATCCATCTCATAGTCTGGTTTGCATGCACTTCATTATTTTATTATCATCTTAAAAATTTTACTCTCCCCCTATTTCTAAGAACATTGTATTGCAATTATATTACAAGTATTCAAAATATAGAAATTTGATAAAATTCTTTTTCAGAAATCTTCAATGTTAATTTTAGAAGTGAAAAATCTCATCAGTATTGTCCAGAACTTGGATTTTGCTATGTTTTTCTATCACTCCTGAGATAATTTGGATGCAACTTTTCAAAACAAAGTAAGATAAGAATTGTTCTGTGAATAATTGGTTTCAGAGAATCCCTGAGTCCAGAAACTCAAAAACTGGTAGAATTTTGTTGTTTCTGGTCTGTCTCTCACCAACTGAAATCTGCCATTTTTCAGTACTGTTGGCAACAAATGCTGTTTTCTCTACTTGTACTTCTACTCTTTCCTTTCCGCTCATTCTTTCTTCACCTTCTTTCTCCTTCCTACTTTCATCTCACCTCCTTCTTCATTTATAATAAAATGTCAAAAAGCAATTAGTTCATACTTTTAGGGAGAACTTATGAGCTGCCCATTGCAGCTGATTTCTTTATCTCACTGAAGCTTTTTATAGACACTATGGATTTGTTTTCCAAGCAATTTGTAAACAAGACAGGGAAAGATGTACATATTCATCAAGTTTTCTCTCCCAAAGTTCACCACACAGTGGGCCATTTTTTCTGCAATTTCCGGCCATGTACTCTTCCTGTAGTTGTAGGAGAAAACAGAGTCCTGAGAGCACCAGGGACATTCATAGCAGCAGGAGGGAGTTTGATGGGAAACTTCTGAGCGTATTTAAGATCCACTCATGTCACCCAGTACTCATCAGCAACAAGGAATCTCTGGGAAAGAATTCCAGGAAATTTTCAGTGTTTTTCTTTCACTTTCTGCCTTGTGTGTGTGTAAGCTTTCTATTGCTATATGTTGGTAAACAGAGCTAAGTCAGAAATCAGTGGCTTACCACCACAAAATTTAATCCCCAAATTAGTAGTTTAAAAATTGTAACAGCACAACTTAAAGGCTTAAAATAGAAACACTTCATTTGATTATAATTCTGCAATTTTCCTTCAATTCACCTGGGTGGTTCTTCCACTGATGCTACCTGGCAGCACTCTGATAGCCTGAATGGAGTAGCTGCTCCAAGATGGCCTCGTTCATGTGCCTTCCAGTCAGCTTAGGTACCTCAGCTCTCTCTCATTCTCCAGTAGCATCTACAGGGCTCTCTCACACCATGGCTGTTTCAGGGCAGTAGTGGTTTCACAAAAGCTAAACCTTCAAGGTCTCTCTACCTAAGCTTCAGAAATCATACAATATCACTTTTTTCCACATTCTGCTCATGTATTTAAAACTTTACATGTAATACTGTTACTGAGAGATTCCCAGAAGGCTCAGCAGTAAAAGAACTCACCTGCCAATGTTGGAGACAGAGATGTAGGTCTGATCCTGGGTCTGAAAGATCCTCTGGAAGAGGAAATGGCAACCCACTCCAGTATTCTTGCCTGTTAAATCCCATGGACAGAGGAGCCTGGTGGGCTAGTGTAGGAGTCACAAAGAGTTGGACATGACTAAGCTTGCATACATTTTTACTGACCCTTTGAGTCAGACTTGTCCTTGTTGTTCAAGCCAATAGCATGAGAAGAGCTCAGTTCAGAAGCAAAGGAAGGGAAACTGTGTTCTTTGAGCAAAGAATGAGAGGAATGAGCTGGCTCCAGAGCAGCGGTTCCCAGCCTCTTGGATCTGAGATGGAGTTGATGTAATAACAGAAATAGAGTGTAAATAAGTGCAATGTGCTTGAATTATTTGGAAACCGTCCCCTAGTTCCCAATACCATTGTTTATGGAAAAACTGTCTTCCATGAAGGTGCCCCCTGGTGCCAAAAGGTTTTGGGAGCCACTGCTAGACCACAGTGTCTCCCTGACAGACAGGCTGTGGGCAGGGCTGCTGAGGCTGCCAGCGTAGAGGAGGCGGAGTTCTCACGGGAACATCCAGTTGTGTTGCTCCGCTGCACGCAACTGGCCGCCGCCATCTTGAATCTCTGAGTTGTGCTTGGTCCTTCAGCCTACATCCTTGAGCAGAGCCGGCACAGCCCTTTAGCAGAGGAACTCTGGTCTGAAGCACCAGCAGGCGGCTTCTGCACTTGGCAGCCTGTGAGCAAATGAAACCAGATGAAACACAAAGGAAAAGAGAAAGGTTAGTTTTGTTTTGTTTTATTTTATTTATTTATTTATTTTTAAACTCTGCTTCTAAGGTTATTACCAGGGACATACTAATGGGCTTTGCTGTCTGGCGAAGCCTCTATCTGGCTTCTTACTCTCGAGGGATGCGGAGGGGTGATGGTCTGTCTCGGTAATTGTTTCCTGCTGATTTCAGGCATCGTCATAGCCCTGTGCAAAGGAGCAGAGTTTCCTCTCAACCGCCATTAGGTATGTTCGGTTGTTCCCAAGCTTCAGTCCTAAATGTTCATCTTCATGAGATGAACCCCAGTTTTCTAAACTTTTGGAAGAAAAGGACACTCGACATTTTCAGATACATAAAAGAGTAAAAGTATTTAGCTTTGCCTGTGGGCAAATTTGCCCTGATGTCCAGCTTCACTGGCCGGAGCTGGATGTATCTTTGGTTGTTTTTTGGAAGAGAAGCTTCAGGTCAAAGAGGTTCACAGGGGTAGTCAAGGAGGCCACTGTCATAGGTCGTTTCTCTGGAGGTTGAGGCTTGGGATCCCCCTTCACTTGAGTACAATGACCCCATGAAGTGATCACAGCAACTTCAGCATAGAATGTGTGGTTAGGATCACCAAGTGGGGTTGTTCTACCTAGGAGTGAGCTGGTCTTGCAAGTTGGTTTTCCTGGTTTTTAGATGCCCCCAGGCTTCTGGCCAGAAGAGATAGTGGGCCAGGTCAGGGCAGCACCTAGTTACCATGTTTTGTGAGAGCTTTCACAGATTCTCCTACCTGGAGGAGAATCGGGTGTCCATTCACTCAGGCTAGAGGAATGTGTCTACAATGTAAGAGTTCAAATGCATTTAACTTAATTTATCCCTTGGGGCTAAACACATGCAAAGAAGGGCAGTCAGAAGCAAATTAATTCAGTTTTAGTTCTTTCTTTTTGTTGTAGATTTATTGAGGTATAGGTGATTTACAATGTTGGGATTGATTTCTGCTGTATAGCAAAGTGATTCAGTTATACATATATATTCAGTTGAAATATATATACTATATGCGTGTAGGATGGCATGCATAAACCAGTTTATTGTGTTTATAGAGACCCCATGGACTGTAGCCTGGCAGGTTCCTCTGTCCATGGGATTTTCCAGGCAAGAACCCACTAAAGTGGGTTGCCATTTACTTCTCTGGGGTACTCCCAGACCCAGAGATCAAACCGGTGTTCCCTGTACTGTTGGCAGATTCTTTACTACTGAGCCACCAGAGAAACCCACATATATACCAAGAATATGAATAAATATATAAAACGTTCCCTGTTCCAGGCTATAAGGTTCCGTTAAGGGTATCAGCTCCACCATTTGGACAGAAGTCCTTGTGGGTAGCCTTTTTGCTTCTCTGACTTGGGTCTGGAAGGTTACTGCATATCCCACCAGCTTTTTCCCTTTTGTAAACCTGTTCCTATCTGGGAACTATCCCTCTTTGGAGTTTAGAGGAGATTCATTTCCTAGACCAGGACAACTAGAATAGATCATGCCTTTGGTCTGTATACAATCGTGCTCCAGGTGCCCTATTTCTGTGGATAGCAGGGTGGCAAGATTTAGCTTGTGACAATTTTTTTGTGTGTGACTTTTTTTTTCTTGGTAGTCACTAGAATGTCTGAAAGTGTAGCCTGAATGTGAGTCAGCCTTCTGGGGGATATAGCCCTCCTGTTCCCTTAAAACTGACTAAAGCCTGAACCTGATGTAGAGCCCATATAGTGACTGGTTAATCAAGTGTTAACTTTTCAACCTCCTCTAGCAGAGTTGTGGGAGCAGCTACTCTTAAGCATGGAGGCCACCCCACTAAGGGACCCTATGGACTATAACCTGCCAGGCTCCTCTGTTCATGGGGTTCTCCAGGCAAGAGTACTGGAGTGGGTTGCCATGCCCTCCTCCAGGGGATCTTCCTGAACCAGGGATTGAACACACATTTGTTGCATCTCCTACACTGGCAGATGGGTTCTTCACTACTAGCACCATCTGGGAAGCCCATTTATCTATATTTTTGGCTCTGCCAGGTCTTAGCTTCAGCACTGGCATCTAGTCCCCTGACCAGAGGTCAAGCCCACACCTCCTTCATTGAGAGTGTGAAGTATTAGTCGTTGGACTAGGGAAAGCCTTGCTGGGCCCATCAATTTTCATCTATTTGAACCTCAGCTTTTGAGGGTCATGGCCAGGACCTGCCATTTCTGACCCTTGGAGAGCATTCTCTCTCCTAGTATCCCTCTTGTTGGCATGGTGCACTGTTGGGTCCTGGTTTGCTCTCCCTCAGAAGGAGCAGGGATCAGGTGCCTTTATCAGAGCTGAGAATCTCTGTGGGCATTAGTGTAGATTCCTGTGCTGGCCAGTTGACACTAGAGGGCAACAGTCAGTGGGCAGACTTGAGTGTGGGCCTTTTTCTGTCTCTGACATTTCTTCCTCTATATATTGGTTATTAAACACCAAGTAGTCACTGCATTCCCTTCCAATGTCTCAGGGTTAGTGGCAGTATAAATTCACATGCCTTCCCTGTGGTGCTCTAGGAATGCTGAAGGATTTTCTGTAGGCTCCTGATTTTCTTCATCTTATTCCAAATGACAGGCTTATTTCCTGCTGCCTGCATTCCCTTTAAGATAATACTTTCATAATGGGTCAGCCTCCTCTTCATTGTCTTGGTAGTCCCAGTTGGGTTTGTTATCTGGACCACTTGATTCCAGGGTCTGAAAATAGTGTGACTTGCATTCTGTTCTCTTTACCTGCTTCTTCTTGGGCTTAAAGTAAACCAACAGCAGCAACAAAAACATCATTTGTTCCCCCATTAGGAAAATATTAAGAAAGATCTGGATGTCAGTCCAGGTGGGGTCACGGATCTGAAAGACTCACCTAATCAGATGCTGATCTCACACACTAGCAAAGTAGTGTTCAAATTCTCCAAGTCAGGCTTCAACAGTACATGAACTGAGAACTTCCAGATGTCCAAGCTGGATTTAAAAAAGGCAGAGGAACCAGAGATCAAATTGCCAACATCTGTTGGATCATCGAGAAAACAAGAGGGTTCCAGAAAAACATCTACTTCTGCTTTATTGACTATGCCAATGTCTTTGATTGTATAGCTCACAACAAACATGAAAATTCTTAAAAGATATAGGGATACCAGGCTACCTGACCTGCCTCCTGAGAAATATGTATACAGGTCAAGAAGCAATGGTTAGAAATGGACATGGAACAATGGACTGGTTCCAAATTGGGAAAGGACTACATCAAGCCTGTATATTGTTAGCCTGTTTACTTAACTTATATGGGAGTTCATCATATGAAATGCTGGGTTGGATGAAGCAAAAGCTGGAATCAAGATTGCCAGGAGAAAGAACAATAACCTCAGATATGCAGATGATACCAGCCTTATGTCAGAAACCAAAGAGGAACTAAAGAACCTCTTGATGAAAGTGAAAGAGGAGAGTGAAAAAAACTGGCTTAAAACTCAACATTCAAAAAACAAAGATCATGGTATCCAGTTCTGTCACTTCATGGCAAATAGATGGGGAAACAAAGGGAACAATGAGAGACTATTTTGGGGGGCTCCAAAGTCACTGCAGATGGTGACTGCAGCCATGAAATCAAAAGGTGCTTGGTTCTTGGAAGAAAAGTTATGACCGACTTAGACAACATAGTAAAAGCAGGTATTACTTTGACACAAAGGTCTGTCTAGTCAAACCTATGGTTTTTCCAGTAGTCATGCATGGATGTGAGAATTGGACTACAAAGAAAACTGAATACCGAAGAATTGATGCTTTTCAACTGTGGTGTTGAAGACTTTTGAGAGTCCCTTGGAGTACAAGGAGATCAAACCAGTCAGTCTAAAAGAAAATCAGTCCTGAATATTCATTGGAAGGACTTATGCTGAAAATGAAGCTCCAATACTTTGGCCACCTAATGCGAAGAACTGACTTTTTGGAAGAGACCCTGATGCTGGGAAAGATTGAAGGCAGGAGGAGAAGGGGATGGCAGAAGATGAGATGGTTGGATGGCATCACTGACTCAATGGACATGAGTTTGAGCAAGCTCCGGAGTTGGTGATGAACATGGAAGCCTGACGTGCTGTAGTCCATGGGTCTGCAAAGAGTCAGATATGAAGAAGTGACTGAATGGAATTGAGGGGCCAATTTTCCCCATCTCCCAACTAGTATTGGTCCAAGCTATATTGCATAAGAATATGAAGGTGAAATGCTTTTAAATGCTGCGATTTTACTTTTAATGTAATTGTTAAATTTTTTGAATATTACTTGATCTTATTGCAGTTTACTTTTTCCTTGTTCCCTTTATAACTTTCTTTCCTGTATTCTTGTCAGTTTAGTGGGTGTTTTTGTTTACCATTAAATTCTATCATCTCTATTTACATATTTTTAAACAGATTTTATTTTTTTTAAAGTAGCTTTAGGTTTGTATCAGAATTGAGGAAAAGATCTAGAGATCGTCCATGTACCTCCCTGCCCCACTCATGCATTGCCTGCTCCATTGTTTTTAATATTTATTTTTATGTATTTATTTATTCAGCTGCACTGGGTCTTATCTGAGGCATGTGGGATCTTTAGCTGTGGCATGAAAATTATTTGCTTAGTTGCAAAATGTGTAATCCAGTTCCTTGACCATGGATTGAACCCAGGGCCCCTACATTGGGAATGTTGAGGCTTAACGACTGGACCATAAGGGAAGTCCTTCCCTCCACATTATTAACCTCCCACAAAAGTGATGTATTTGTTCAATTGATGAACTTAAGTTGACACCTCATTATCACCCAAAGTCCAGAGTTTACATTATACTTCACTCTTGGTGATGTACATCATATGGGTTGACAAATGTACAAAGATGTGTATCTATCATTATAGTACCACCCAGATGGTTTCACTGTTCTAAATGTCCTCTGTGCTTCACCTATTGATCTCTCCCAACACTTGAATCCTTGGCAACCATTGAACTTTTTACTCTCACCAGAGGGATTTTTTTTTTTTTTTTAAAGAATGTCTTATAATGGGCATTGCACAGTACATAACCTTTTAACATTGGTTTATTTTACTTAGGAATACACATGTAAGATTTCTTCTTGTTATTTTATGCCTTGGCAACTTATTTCTTTTTAGTGCTGAATAATATTCATTTGTCTGGATATACCAGATTAATGATTTATTGAGCATGGTCCAGTCAATCAGAACAAGACCCAGTTTCCCCCTCAGTCAGTCTCTCCCACCAGAAAGGTTCCATAAGCCTCTGATTATTCTCAATCAGAGGGCAGACAGAATTAAAACCACAATCACAGAAAACTAACAGATCTAATCACATGGACCTCAGCCTTGTCTAACTCAATGAAACTATGAGCCATGCCATGTAGGGCCACCCAAGACAGATGGGTCATGGTGGAGGTTTCAGACAAAATGTGGTCCACTGGAGAAGGAAATGACAAACCACTTCAGTATTCTTGCCTTAGGAACCCCATAAACAGTATGAAAAGGCAAAAAGATAGGACACTGAAAGATGGACTCCCCAGGTCGGTTGGTGCTTAATATCCTATTGGAGATCAGTGGAGAAATAACTCCAGAAAGACTAAAGAGATGGAGCCAAAGCAAAAACAACACCCACTTGCAGATGTGACTGCTGATGGAAGCAAGGTCCGATGCTGTAAAGAGCAATATTGCATAGGAACCTGGAATGTTAGGTCCATGAATCAATGCATATTGGAAGTGGTCAAACAGAAGATGGCAAGAGTGAACATTGACATTTTAGATATCAGTGAACTAAAATGGACTGGAGTGGGTGAATTTAACTCAGATGACCATTATATCTACCACTGTGGGCAAGAATCCCTTAGGAGAAATGGAGTAGCCATCAGAGTCAGCAAAAGAGTCCAGAATACAGTACTTGGATGCAGTCACAAAAATGACAGAATGATCTCTATTCGTTTCCAAGGCAAAGCATTCAATATCACAGTAATCCAAATCTATGCCCTGATCAGTAATGCTGAAGAAGCTGAAGCTGAACGGTTCTACGAAGACCTACAAGACCGGCTAGAATTAACACCCAAAAAATATGTCCTTTTCATTATAGGGGACTGAAATGCCAAAGTAGGAAGTCAAGAAACTTCTGGAGTAACAGGCAAATTTGGCCTTGGAGTACCGAATGAAGCATGCAAAGGCTACTACAGTTTTGCAAAGAGAATGCACTGGTCATAGCAAACACCCTCTTTCAACAACACAAGAGAATACTATACATGGAGATTACCAGATGGCCAACACCAAAATCAGTTTGAGTATATTCTTTGCAGCCAAAGATGGAGAAGCTCTGTACAGTCAGCAAAAACAAGACCAGGAGCTGAATGTGGCTCTGACCATGAACCCCTTATTGCCAAATTCAGACTCAAATTGATGAAAATAGGGAAACCCACTTGACCATTCAGGCATGACTTAAATCAAATCCTTAACAATTATACAGTAGAAGTGAGAAGTGGATTTAAGGGACTAGATCTGATAGACAGATTGCCTGATGAACTATCGATAGGGGTTCATGAAATTGTTTAGGAGACAGGGAGTAGGACCATCCCCACGAAAAAGAAAGACAAAAAAGCAAAATGGCTTTCTGAGGAGGCCTTGCAAATAGCTGTGAAAAGAAGAGAAGTGAAAGGCCAAGAGAAAAGGAAAGATACATCCATTTCAATGCAGAGTTCCAAAGAATAGCAAGGAGAGATAAGAAAGCCTTCCTCAGTGATCAATGCATAGAAATAGAAGAAAACAATAAAATGGGAAAGACAAGAGATCTCTTGAAGAAAATTAGAGATACCACGGGAATGTATGGATGAGAGAGTGGGACTATAAAGAAAGCTGAGCACTGAATAATTGATGCTTTTGAACTGTGGTGTTTGAGAAGACTCTTGAGAGTCCCTTGGGCCACAAGGAGATCCAACCAGTCCATCCTAAAGGAGATCAGTCCTGAGTGTTAATTGGAAGAACTGATTCTGAGGCTGAAACTCCAATACTTTGGCCACCTGATGCGAATAGCTGACTGATTTGAAAAGACCCTGATGCTAGGAAAGATTGAGGGCAGGAGGAGAAGGGGACGACAGAGGATAAGATGGTTGGATGACATCACCAACTCAATGGACATGGGTCTGGGTGGACTCTGGGAGTTGGTTATGGACAGGGAGGCCTGGCATGCTGAGGTTTATGTGGTCACAAAGAGTCAGACACGACTGAGCAACTCAACTGAACTGAACTGAAGGGAACATTTCATGCAAAGATGGGCTCAATGAAGGACAGAAATAGTCTGGACCTAACAGAAGCAGAAAATATTAAGAAGAGGTGGCACGAATACACAGAAGAACTGTATAAAAAATATCTTCACGACCCATAATCGGGTATAATCACAATGGTGTGATCGCTCACCTTGAGCCAGACATCCTGGAATGTGAAGTCAAGTGGGCCTTAGGAAGCATCACTACAAACAAAGCTAGTGGAGGTGATGGAATTCCATATGAGTATTTAAAATCCCAAAAGATGAAGTTGTGAAAGTGCTGCATTCAATATGCCAGCAAATTTGAAAACTCAGCAGTGGCCGCAGGACTGGAAAAGGTCAGTTTTCATTCCAATCCCAAAGAAAGGCAATGCCAAAGAATGCTCAGACTACCACACAATTGCACTCATCTCACACACTAGTAAAGTAATGCTCAAAATTCTCCAAGCCAGTCTTCAACAGTACATGAACCGTGAACTTCTAGATGTTCAGGATGGTTTTAGAAAATGCAGAGGAACCAGAGATCAAATTGCCAACGTCCGGTGGATCTTCAAGGTAAGAGAGTTCCAGAAAAAAATCTATTTCTCCTTTATTGACTATGCCAAAACCTTTGACTGTGTGGATCACAGTAAACTGTGGAAATTTCTGAAAGAGATGGGAATACCAGACTACCTGACCTGCCTCTTGAGGAACCTGTATGCAGGTCAGGAAGCAACAGTTAGAACTGGACATGGAATAACAGACTGATTTCTAATGGGAAAAGGAGTATGTCAAGGCTGTATATTGTCATCATGCTTATTTAACATATATGCAGAGTACATCATGAGAAACTCTGGGCTGGAGGAAGCACAAGCTAGAATCAAGATTGCCAGGAGAAATATCAATAACCTCAGATATGCAGATGACACCACCCTATGGCAGAAAGTAAAAGGAACTAAAGAGCCTCTTGATGAAAGTGAAAGAGGAGAGTGAAAAAGTTGGCTTAAAGCTCAACATTCAGAAAACTAAGATCGTGGCATCTGGTCCCATCACTTTATGGTGAATAGATAGAGAAACAGTGGAAATAGTGTCAGACTTTATTTTTTTGGTGGGCTCCAAAATCACTGCAGATGGTGCCTGTAGCCATGAAATTAAAAGACGGTTACTCCTTGGGAGAAAAGTGATGTCCAACCTAGACATCATATTAAAAAGCAGAGACATTGCTTTGCCAACAAAGGTCCATCTAATCAAGGCTATGATTTTTCCAGTAGTCATGTATGGATGTGAGAGTTGGACTATAAAAAATGCTGAATGTGGAAGAATTGATGCTTTTGAACTGTGGTGTTGGAGAAGACTCTTGAGAGTCTCTTGGACTGCAAGGAGATCCAACCAGTCCATCCTAAAGGAGATCAGTCCTGAATATTCATTGGAAGGACTGATGCTAAAGCTGAAACTCCAATAATTTGGCCTTGTGATGCAAATAACTGACTCATTTGTAAAGATCCTGACTCTGGGAAAGACTGAAGGTGGGCGGAGAAGGTGAAGACAGAGGATGAGATGGTTGGATGGCATCACCAACTCAATGGACATGAGTTTGCATAAACTCTGGGAGTTAGTGCTGGACAGAGAGGCCTGACATGCTGAAGTCCATGGGATCACAGAGTCAGACACGACTTAGCAATTGAACTGAACTGAACTGAACTAAACTAACCAGCTTATCTATTCACCTGCTGATGGACATTTTGATTGCTTCTAAGCTTTAGCAATCAAGATTAAAACTGCTATAAATACCAATGAATATTTTTTTATGGATGTAATCTTTCAAGTCCTTTGGGTAAATGTTAAGATGTATGATTTGCTGAACTGGAGTTCATAATTCCTGTCCATAATGCACATACTACTATTTTAAAGCATAAAATCCTCCCAATTATTTTATTATTTGTTTAATCTACTGATGTGTTAATATTCACTTACATCAACTGCTTATCTCTCTCCTTCTAGAATGCGTAAATATATCACCCTTAATTTGGGTCATCGATTTTACAGTTAAAAGATGTCAATACAGAACAAAATACTAAAACGTATATAATTCATGAGAAAAGTTACACCACTCCCAAATTCAGAAGGAAATAAATTAGGAACATATATTTTATCAAAAGAATATCATTATAAGTATAAATCCAATAGTCAAGACCTTCCTAACTTCTAATAATTACTTCAGAAGTGGAATTTTGTCTCCGTATTCTGTCATTGTTATAAGGATAAATATAAACACATGGTATGAACACCAATATAAAAAGTATAACACCAATAAAGTATAACACCAATAAATTTAAGGGAGATTATCTACATTATACACTATCCATTACAATATTATGATTCTATATTATTTGAATCTGTTACTTTCTGCTGAGTCAGGAAGAACAACCCAGTTGAAGGTCTAGAATAATACAGATGTGACCAAAATGTCTAACAAACAAACAATGTGAAAGAAGAAAAACTTGCCAGACTGTGAATATAAGTATTTAAGTGCAACTGTACACAGAAAAGACCATAAGTCAAAATGCGAAAGGGAGTGGAAAATATCAGATTAAAACCACTGTGATATAAGTCAGCCAAGAGACACAGAGACACAGAAGTGCAAAACACCTAAGGCAATGAAACTTACATTCGGTATATGGGTGCTGTGCCATCCTCTACATAAAAGTGACTGAACACTAATCACTGCTTGTATTACAGTGCTTACTTTCCTGAAGGAAATGAATACTACTTCTGTATGATAGGATTATATCAACCCTACAATAAAAGATAATATTTTCTGGGGACTTCTATGTCAATCTAAACTTGAAGAAAAATATGAAACTTCCATTTATCTTTTGTCACCTGTGATCAGTTTCTTGCCCCATAACATTCTCATGGCGTTTTTCACTCAGTGTATAAATCAGAGGGTTTATCAAAGGTGTTCCAACTGTATAAAACACAGTTATCATCTTATCCATGGGGAAGATAGTTGCAGGGCGTGTATATATAAATATGCAAGGACCAAAGAACAAGATGACCACGATGATGTGGGAGATGCCGGTGGAGAAGGCTTTCTTCCTCCCTTCAGCACTGTGGTTTCTCAGAGAATGCAATATGATGGAATAGGAGAAGCATGACAAAACTCACTGTACAGATGGTTCCACTTTTGGACACGAAGAGTAGGTTGGTTGTTATGCAACCAACACTTATGGTGTCTGTACAGGCAAGTTTCAACAAAGGCTGCAAGTCACAAAAATAGTGATCTATCACATTGGGACCGCAGAAAGGCAGACTCAAGGCTAGAAGAATCTGAGCTGAAGAATGATCACAAGACCCTACCCCGGCCACAGCCACCAACGCACCATAGACTTGATGGCTCAAGAGGGTCTTAGAGCACAGGGGCTTACAGACGGCCACATAGCGATCAACAGCCATGAGAATAAGGATGAAGATCTCTAGGCAACCAAAAAAATGTGATGCAAAGACTTGGGTCATGCATTTGTTGAAAGAGATTGTGCTCTTTCCCCTAAGGGCATTGCCAATCACTCTAGGGGCTATGGAAGTTGAGAGGAAGGTATCGGATAAAGATAAGTGGAAAAGGAAGAAGTACATTGGACTCCCAAGTGTTCTGCTGGTCTTTATGGTGGAAATAATCAGGAAGTTACCGAGTACTGTCCCCAGATATAAAAACAAGAAAGTGATAAACACTATTTTCTTCCTAACAAGATTCTGTGATAACCCAAGTAGAACCCAGTCACATTATTGTTCAGCTTCATGATTTCATGAATGAGATGAGGGATGAATGTGAAATGGATTATTTGCAAAAAATAAATCAATATATGGTGCAATATATTATATTATGGAATATTTTAAGTAAGACCAAATTTGCTTATCAGGTATATTGCTTCCAATAATTTATATTATATATTCGTTTCTTAATAATAACATTTGTTCTTCAATTTGTAATGTCCACTTCATAGGGTCATTATGAGTCTCATATAAGCTTGTGAATGCTAAACTTTCCAATAAGACTCTTTAAATGCAATCTCTTGTTAGACTTGATGTGATTATGATTAATTTTATGAATATATTTAATATATGACTCTATTTTGTTATTCCCTTTGTCATTTTTTGGCCATATTCAATATATTCAGAATCCCAAGTATTGTGCATCACGTGTTATTTACTTGACTGCCCCTGGTGGTTTATGACATAGCCATACATCATCCTTAGCACCTTAAAGAATATCTTGTTCACACATACACTTATTTTTTTTTACATTTATTATACATATTTATTTTAAAAGTAGCACAAACTGTCTTCTAGATACCCTAGTTTGAAAAGAGAAAAGTCATATTACTTTAAATAATATGTTGCAATCTCCAAGCACATTTATATTTAGTCCTTGATGTATATGATGAACAGAGTGAATGATCTCTGTTATTTGACAATATTTCAAAAATACCCATCACTATTTTTTTCATTCTTAAGTCTGGGAAAAGTACATTTTGAGAGGGTAACAGGCAGGAAGGCCAGGGGTCTCCAAACGGAGGAAATAGGCTGCAAATGCCAGACATTTTTATCTCTCTTAAGCGGCTGGAGGAAACAAACCAGCGATATTTTTTTCTTCTCTATACAAATTTAAAAGGAGCTTTCTCTTAAAATGCTGTGTTGCCATGACACCTGGTTTCACCTGAAGCTAACTATTCTCAAACCTTGAGTTAACCAATACATTTCTTTTTCTTATAGAAATGTTTGTCTTAAGATATGTTAATTTACCCCAGACTCTGTAAATTCCGCCAAATAGCCTAACCTACTTATTCAGATATTGTTCCCCTAATCTATGTAAACAAAACTATTTGTTTGGTAATCTGCCCTTCTACAGGATTCAAGTCAATCGTTTTATGGCCAGGGATGAATTATCTGGTGCCATTCTAAATTCTAAGACATTCCTTTGTTTTCCTTAACAGACTGTGAGTGACTATATAACTTATAGCTATAGACTAGGAGGTGGGTATTCTTTCTGCCGCCTTCTAATGCCTATGTCAGAAGCTTTCTCTATCTCCTTTATACTTTAGTAAAACTTTATTACACAAAAGCTCTGGGCGATCCAGCCTCGTCTCTGGCCCCGGATTGAATTCATCTCCTCTGGAGGCCAAGAATCCCGGTGTCTTATCGTTCAGCAACAACCCTTCAATTTTAAGCACTCATATTTCCTGAAGTTACACTTCAATTTGTGTGCAGGTTGTTGCATAGACATAAATTGTCAGCTCCTTTGGGTAAATACCATGTTGTGTGATTGTTGGGTTTTGTAAGATGACTAGGTTAGTTGTGTAAAATGACACAAAAGTGTCTTTCATGTGTATCCCAATAGGTAGTGCATGAGAATTCCTGTTGCTCTGCATCCTTGTGAGCAGTTAATGTTCTCAGTATTTTGGATTTGACTTTTTATTGGTGTATAAGTGGCATCTTATTGTTTTAGTTTTGGTTCTTTAATGACACTTAGCACTGATTGTCTTTTTGTAACTTGTCATCTGTATATTATTTTATAATTTGGTACTTTATTTTTTGAGGAAGATAATTTTTAAGGATATTTATTTATTTTATACAATTTTTATTGTAATAAGAACACTTAACATGAGACACACCCTCTTAACAAACTTGAAGTTACACCACACAGTTTGTTAACTATAGTCACAATGATTTGCATTCTCTCTGGAACTTACTCACTTTACATAATTAAAACTTTGCGCTTGTCTTTGGCAATCACCATTCTATTGTCTGTTTCTATCAACTTGACTATTGTGATAACCTCTTACAAATGGAATCATCGGAAATTTGTCCTTCTATATCTGGCTTATTTCACTTGGTTTAATGTCCTCCAAGTTCATCCAATTTGTTGAATATGTAAGAATTTCCTTATTTTTAAAGACTAATATTCCATTGTGTATATATGTCATATTTTTGTTATCATTTCTTCTTTCGATAAACAGGTTGTTTTCATGTCTTGGCTATTGTGAACAATGCTACAATAAAGATGGGTGTATAGATATCTCTTTACATTCCTGACGTTAATGCATTTGAAGACATGGACTCAGAAGTGGAAAGTTGAACCTTATGGTAATTATGTTTTTCAGTATTTTGAGGAACTGCCATTTTGTGTTTCCTAGGGGTTGCGTTATTTTAAATTGCTCCCAGCAGTTCACACAGGTTCTGATTTCTCCACATATGTCCCAACATTTGTTAGCTTGATTATTTTGATAAGCCCATTTTCATTGGTGTGAGGTGATATCTCACTGTGGGTTTTGATTGAATTTCCCTGATAATTAGTGATGTTGACCATATATTCATGTACCAGTTGACAATTTGTATATCTTCCTTAGGGAAATGTCTATTCAAGTCCTTTGTTCATTTATGAATCATATTGTTAATTCTTTGTTGTTTAGTTGTAAGGTTTCTGGTACATTTATTGTAGTGTGGCCTTGCAAATAGTTTATCCCACTCATTCTATGTGTTGTTTTGTTTGTTTGTTTTTGTTTGTTTGTTTACCATGTTTATGGGTTGCTTTATTGTGTTTTGTGATGTTGTCTCACTTGTCTAACTTTGATTTTGCTGCTTGTGCTTTTGTGTTAGGAAGATTTTTACATCTGTTTTCTTCAAAGATTTTTTTTCTTCCAATTACAATACTGGAGTATTTAATCCATTATGAATTGATTTTGTATGTGGAATAACACAAGGGTACAATTTATTTCATCTGATACAGTTTGTTATCCAATTTCACAATGTTTTTCTCGAAGACACTCTCCTTTTCCCACTGTGGATTCTTAACTTCACTGTCAAAGAGCTGCTTATAGTTTATGCTTGGGTTTTTGGGGTCCCCATTCTGTGCCATTGGTCTATATACTTGTGTTTATGCCAGTATCATGTTGTTTTAATTACTATAGCTTGCTAATGTATTTTGAATTGAAGAAGTATAAAGCCTCTGGCTTTATTTATATTTCTCAATCCTTGTTTGACTAAATGGGGACATTTGTGAATTCACATGAATTTTAGAATTGCTTTTATTGTCATGAAAAATGCCATTGAAATTTTGATAAGGATTTTGTTGAGTCTATATATCAATTTGAATAGTATGGATATTTTAAGTATATTAGTCTTTCAATCTGTGAACACAGGGGTCTTTTCATTTATCTTATCTGCTTTAATTTCTTTTATTAAATATGTGTTGTTTTCCATGTAATCACTTTTCATTTCATTTGATACTTTCATTTGTATTATTTCTATGCTATTGTAATCAGTTTGTCTTATTTCATTTTCAAAAAAAAAAAAAAATGTATTTAGCAAACCAAGACAACTTGTTTTTTCTTTGTGTTGACTTTGTAATTTGCCTTTCCATAGGATTCTCAAGGCAAGAGGAGAAGGGAATGACAGAGGATGAGATGGTTGGATGGTATCACTGACTCAATGGACATGAGTTTGAGTAAACTCCGGGAGTTGGCAGCGGACAGGGAGCCCTGGTGTGTTGCAATCCAGAGGTCGCAAAGAGTCAAGCATGACTGAGCAACTGAACTGAACTGAACTGTATTTTGCAACTTGGCTACATTCATTTATTAGCTCTGAGTTGTTTTGTTTTTTTTTTTAACAGTTTCTTTTTTTAATTTCTACATATGCGGTGATGTCATATACAGACAGAAATAGTGTCACTATTTTTATGGTTTGGGGGGCTTTTTATTTCTTACCTAACAGTTCTACCTTGTGGGGCTTTTAGTACTTTATTGAAAATAATTCATAAAAGTGGTAATCTTTGCTTTATTCCTGATCTTAGAAGAAAAGCTTTCAGTTTTTCACCATTGAATGTGATGTTAACTGTGGTTTTATTTTTTTTTTAATTTTTAATACACGATTTTTACTATAGTGAGAGAAGTTGTTTCTATTCTTTTTTGTTTGTTTATTTTTATTTTTTTCTATTCTTAATTTGTTGAGAGTTTTAATCATAATATCAATGTTGAATTTGTCAAATGATTTTTCTATGTTTGATTAGATGATTAGTTCAGTTCAGTTCAGTCACTCAGTCATGTCCGACTCTTTGGGACCCCATGAACTGCAACACGTCAGACCTCTCTGTCCCTCACCAACCCCCAGAGTCCACCCAAAACCATGTCCATCGAGTTGGTGATCCCATCCAACCATCTCATCCTCTGTCATCCCCTTCTCCTCCTGCCCTCAATCTTTCCAAGTGTCAGGGTCTTTTCAAATGAGTCAGGTATTCACATCAGGTGGCCAGAGTATAGGAGTTTCAGCTTCAATTTTTCCAATTTGGAGTTTCAGTCTTTCCAATGAACACCCAGGACTGATCTCCTTTAGGATGCACTGATTGGATCTCCTTGAAGTCCAAGGGACTCTCAAGAGTCCTCTCCAACACCGCAGTTCAAAAGCATCAATTCTTCAGTGCTCAGCTTTCTTTATAGTCCAACTCTCACATCCATACATGACCATTGGAAAAACCATAACCTTGACTAGACACACCTTTGTTGACAAAGTAATGTCTCTGCTTTTTAATATACTGTCTAGGTTGGTCATAACTTTCCTTCCAAGGAGTAAGCATCTTTTACTTTCATGGCTTCAATCACCATCTGCAGTGATTTTGAAGCCCAGAAAAATAAAGTCAGCCACTGTTTCTACTGTTTCCACATCTATTTGCCATGAAGTGATGAGACCGGATGCCATGATCTTAGTTTTCTGAATGTTGAGCTTTAAGCCAACTTTTTCACTCTCCTCTTTCACTTTCATCAAGAGGCTCTTTAGTTCTTTTTCTCTTTCTGCCATAAGGGTGGTGTCATCTGCATATCTGAGGTTATTGCTATTTCTCCTGGCAATCTTGATTCCACCTTGTGCTTCCTCCAGCCCGGCGTTTCTCATGATGTACTCTGCATATAAGTTAAATAAGCAGAGTGACAGTATACAACCTTGACATGCTCCTTTTCCTATTTGGAATCAGTCTGTTGTTCCATGTCCAGTTCTAACTGTTGCTTTCTCATCTACACACAGGTTTCTCAAGAGGCAGGTCAAGTGTTCTGGTATTCCCATCTCTTTCAGAATTTTCCACAGTTTATTGTGATCCACACAGTCAAAGGCTTTGGCATAGTCAATAAAGCAGAAATAGATGTTTTTCTGGAACTCTATCACTTTTTTGATGATCCAGCAGATGTTGGTCATTTGATCTCTGGTTCCTCTGCCTTTTCTAAAACCAGCTTGAATATCTGGAAGTTCTCGGTTCACATATTGCTGAAGCCTGGCTTGGAGAATTTTGAGCATTACTTTACTAGCGTGTGAGATGAGTTCGATTGTGCAGTAGTTTGAGCAATCTTTGACATTCCCTTTCTTTGGGATTGGAATGAACACTGACCTTTTCCAGTCCTGTGGCCACTGCTGAGTTTTCCAAATTTGCTGGCATATTGAGTGCAGCACTTTCACAGCAACATCTTTCTGGATTTGAAATAGCTCAACTGGAATTCCATCATCTCCACTAGCTTTGTTCATAGATAATGAGATTTTAAATGTCCATGTTGTTAATATGGTGTTTCACATTAATTAATCTGCTTATGATGAACCAATCTTGCATTTCAAGATTTAGTCCCGTTTGGTCATATTTTATGGTACTTTTCGTGTGTTGTATATTCCTGGATCCCAAATTTCATTCTGGGTCAAAGGGCTAAGCATACCTTTATCTTTCAGTATAACATATCCAAGAGTTAAGTCTAATGCTGACTGTGAAAAATATATCATTGTTAATACCCAGCAAGCCTCAAGCTCAGTTGAATATAAAGTGACTGAGTGGGATATTACCCTCTAAATGTTCATAAATGTGGAAAAGAATTCTTTTTCACAAAATCTCCTTTCAAGTGAAAATTAGAGCACCACTTATTAAAACAGCAAATGTATGACCAAAATACTGCTGTCATTAGTAAAGTACAATTTTGTATGTTTATTAAAAATAATGTTACTTGGAGAATTTTAATAATAAATATATTATGCTATAGAACAGCAAAAATAATGGTAAAGTGTTCTCTATAAAAAACATACTGAAAAACCCAGTAAGAAGCACAATAACAAAGCCACTTTTTTCTGGTAGATCAAAACAAAATTATATTAAACTTGGTGACATGTGTCATAGGATGCTGAAGAAAATTTATTTTTCATAGCACTTTATTCTGAAAATTTGCAAAACTACAAGAAATTTTACAAATAAGTACATGTGTGCAACCACTTACTATCAAGATACAGGCATTCCCATGAACCCAGGCGTTTCCCTCATGCTGACCCCTAAGTAATCCTCACTACTTTATAAAGAGAAGTGCTGTTTCATTTCATTTTCACACTACTAATTACTATTGCCTGTTGCAAAACTTAATATAAAGAAACCACAAAGAACATACTCTTTTATGTAAGGCATCTTTCATTCAAACAGATAAGTTTTGGAATGATCGTTGCTCATGTGTATGTCAATAGTTTATTCTGTTTTACTTCTGAGAAATATTTCATTGTAGTCATAAAAAACAAATTTTCCTTTTTGTTATTCATATGTGCTTGACTTACTTTAAGCTCATGACTATTACATGCAAAGCTACTATGAACATTACAGCTTGAGTCTTTGTGAATACAATTTTTTTTTTTAACCTTAAGTGCTAAGAGTGGAATAGTTGAGAATACACTAAATGCATGTTTGGTTTTAAAGTGAAGAATCGGAAATTTATCCTGTTTGGATGTGTAATTTTATATTCCAATCAACAGTGAAAATTGTATCCACAAGCAGAATATTTCTCTCCATAAATATGCTACTGGCCTGGTCCAAATTACCATAACCTCTTTTCTAGTTGTTATAATATCCTCAGAATTTACTCCAGATGCTCAGTAAAGCAGTAAAAATAATCCTATTAAATCATAATTCAAATCATGTCAGCTAGATCTCAAATGTGTTCCCATTTCTCTCCAGAAAAATCCCATAAACACTTTATACTGAAATTATCTTATATTTCT
This sequence comes from Dama dama, assembly GCF_033118175.1. Taxonomy (NCBI): domain Eukaryota; kingdom Metazoa; phylum Chordata; class Mammalia; order Artiodactyla; family Cervidae; genus Dama; species Dama dama. Next base: position 49,170,202 of record NC_083682.1, on the reverse strand, counting down.
GGTCTCATTTCCAATTACTCACTCTTATTCCCTTCTTTGACTACCTACCTTCTTGATTTTTTTTCTTATCACAAAAGTTTATTCAGTGTGCACTTGCTGTTCCATTTATTAACTACCTAGAATTTTTATTCTGCCCAAATAGTCAAGATTTTTTCATATTGGTCAGAATTTATCAGCCTTAGCACCCCTGTAATTTTGAGTCAGATAGTTTTTTGTGGGACTTCCCAGGTGGCGCAGTGGTAAAGAATCTGCCTCCCAATGCAGGAGATGCAAGAGACATGGGTTCAGTCTCTGGGTCAGGCGGATACTCTGGGGTAGGAAATGGCAATTTGCTCCAGTATTCTTGCCCAGAAAATTCCATGAACAGAGGAGCCTGGTGGGCTACAGTCAATGGTGTCACAAAGACTTGAACATGACTGAGCACACACACACACACACACACACACACACACACACACACACACACACACACACACACACACACACACACACACACACACACACACACATGGTATTTCTTTGTAGTGATCTCCTGCCTGGCACATTATGAGCTTTTCCACAACATCCTGAAAGTCTATCTGCCAGATGCCGTAGTAGTGACCACTAAACACCCCCATTTCTAGGGCAACCAGCAGTTAATCTAGAATTTACCACTGTCTCCTGGGAAGCAAAAATTTCCCCGGTGAGAACCATTAATTTTTATCTTAGTTGAAACTGGGTCTTTCCTGACCATCCTGTCTAAACAGTGCACACCTCAGGTTTACCCCCTCACACCCTTCGATACCCGGCTCTGTGGTCCGTGACATCATCCTTAACCCTCGGCATCGTCAGTGTTGCCCCGTTTTCACTGCGTCGTCACTGCACAGCAGAGTGAACGCCCTGCTGCGATGGGTGCTCCTTGTTCACTTCACTGTAATACTGTCAGCTCCTAGACAGGGCATAGCAGAAAGACGGTGGGTAATATGACCCTGTTCATCTCTGCTCTGTATACATCTTTTCTGGTATATTTAAAATCAATTTTTGATGCTAACCTATTCAGCCATTTTTAGCCTAGAAAATCCTACTTGAGGCTTTGAAAGTATATGTTTTACTGCTTTCTCTCAGAAACTAAGCTAAATCTATGGAAAATATATTGGTAGTAAAAGCCAAATTTCTCTGTTATTATTAGAGATTAATAACGAAAAACTACTTCAACTATTACTACAAAATTGTATCCCTTTCTGTGCTTATAAACACTAAAAGTTTCATATAGATGGTACATTTAAAAAAGTAAAAAAGGAAACAAAAAGAGAAAAGCACATTTTGGATATATAAATATTAAAGTATTGAAGAATATCATGTGGAATAAAACTAAAATATTTTAATGAAAATTTTTCTTAATGCAATAACATTCAAATTAATGTCCATTTGAATTACAAATTTTATTTCAAATTATAATGTTATAGTAATACTCAAGTTATTAAAATATTTGCACATAGTTAATATAATATTTCATATCCTTTAATGATATTTGTATAGCATACTAGGGTAAACTGTAAAACATCTGAGGTTATAAATATGTGACTTAGTAACGTGTTTATATTTTAAATTTGTATAAAATTTCAAATAGCATTTTTTTAACATGATACTGTAAAATTGAACACTTTCTTGTGAATATAACTTTTTTGATAGACTCTATGTTTCAGAATATTTTTAAGTTTTTAAATTTACAAAAATTTACACAAAAGTATAGGGAGTTCCCATAGAAACTTTTTGTCCCTTTTACAGGTTTACTATTTAATGAGAGTTTATGTTATTCTGATACATACAAGTGAGGAGTCAATATTAATCAGAGCTAACTGAATTCCATAGTTTACATTAGAGTTTACACTTTGTGTTATGTGGTTGTTTTATGGGTGTTGATATACCAGTTATGCCATGAATCTACTATTAAAATATTAAAAAAAAATAATTTTCCTCTCTTAAAATACCCCTGTGGTCAACTTAAGTGTTCCTTTATTTCCCTTGCTTAAATTATTTGCAACAACTGATTATTTTTTACTGTACCCACAATTTAGCCTTTATCGGAGAGAAGCTCATAATTTATATCTGTCATATAGATATTGCTGTTTCAAAATCTAAAAGTCCTCCTTTGTATTATTTAATTATTTGTTTAATTCTATTAATGTTAAAAGATTACTAATATCAGTAGTTTGTCATCTCAACATCTTATTCACATATTTTCCTTAATTTGAACCATCTATGCTCTGACAATAACAACCTAATGTCATGAACATATTACTGGAACTGGCATGATTCAAAAAACCTTAATACCAACCCCCAAACTAGAAGAAATCTAATTAGGAGTATAAAGTATATTTTAGAGAAAGAATGCTCTGACCATCAACCCCAAAGTGAAATATTTTAAGTTCAAAGACTTACTTCAGGAGCCTGAATTTTCTCACTGTTATGTCACTGTCTGGAAGGGTATGTATGTAAGTTTATGTATGTTGTATTTAAGTTTTAAGGTATGTATTTAAGTTTATGTCACTGTCTGGAAGGGTATGCATGTTTACATACATCTGTATGCAAACAGATGTGAGAACTTGGAGTAAACAGTAAAGAAATACATTGAAGTTAACATAAATTATATACCCTCCCTGACAAAAAAAATCTACAATTATTTGAATCTGATACATGCTCTTACCAGAAAGGACTACTAGAACTATGCCCATGACCAAACATAATAAAACTAACATATCTAATAAAGGGAACAGTTTAGAAGAAATAAAATCTGCAAGTTTGTAATATAAACATATAGATGGATGTCTTCTTGCAAAGAATACCAGAAATCAGCATGAGCAGGGGCAGGGGAAATACTAGATCACAACCAGAGTGACACTAGTCATATAAGTGAGGCAGAGACAAGGTAGAAAAAATCAGTGTACCTACCTAACCAGTGTTTACCTGGTCCTGTGTCTTTCCCAACTGAAACTGAACACTAACTGGTGTATGTGTTCACATTACCTATTTCCTAAAGCAACTAACCACATGCCCAAGGACAAGATTGTATCAGCACCACATGAAGAACATTATACCCTGTAAGGATTTTTACTAAGTTAATCTGGATTATGAAGAAAAATGGAAAAACCCATTTATCTTTTGTCATCTGAAATCAACTTCTTGCTCCATAACATCCTCATGGCATTTTTCACTTCTACATTCCTCAGTGTATGAATTAGAGGGTTGCACAAAGGTGTTCCAACTGTATAAAACACAGCATTTATTTTATCCACGGAGAAGGTGGTTGCAAGATGTGTGTACATAAATATGCAAGTACCAAGGAACAAGATGACCACAATGATGTGGGAGACACAGATGGAGAGGGCTTTTTTCCTCCCTTCAGCACTGTGGTTTCTCAGAGAATGCAGGATAGCAATATAAGAGAACATCAGCATGACAAAACTCACTGTACAGATGGCCCTGCTGTTGGACACCAAGAGTAGGTTGGTCATATAAGTGTCTGTACAGGCAAGTTTCAACAAAGGTTGCAAGTCACAAAAATAGTGATCAATCACTTTGGGACCACAGAAAGGTAAATTCAGGGCCAGGAAAACCTGAGCTGAAGAATGCACAATGGACCCTGCCCAGGCCACCGCCACCAACACACCACAGACTCGATGACTCATGACAATTATGTAGTGCAGAGGCTTACAGATGGCCACATAGCAGTCAACAGCCATGAGGACAAGCATGAAGATCTCCAGGCAGCCAAAGAAATGAGATGTAAAAACTTGGGTCATGCACTCATTGAAAGAGATAGTGGCATTCTTCAAAAGGGCATCTGCAATCATCCTAGGGGCTCTGCATGTAGAGAAACAGGTATCAGATAAAGATAAATGGAAAGGGAGAAATACATTGGGCTCCCAAGTGCTGCGCTGGTCTTGATGGTAATAATAATCAGCAAGTTACCCAGTAATGTTCCCAAATATAAAAGCAAGAATGTGACAAACACTGTTTTCTACCTAATAGGATCCTGGGTTAACTCAAGCATAATAAATCCAGTCACTTTATTGTTCAGTTGCATGATTTCACAAGTGAAGAGGAAGGATGAGTGTAAAATGGATTATCTGTAAAAAAAAAAAAAAAAAAAATTAATTCATGGTGTTATCTAATATCATAGAATATTTGGGGAAAAGTGTTTTTCACCAGAAACATTCTAACATTATTAACATTCTTAATAATTTAGTTTAACCACTTTGTTTCTTTATTTGTAATGACCACTTCACCCATTATGAGCTGATGAATATGATTCTTTCCAAAACAGAATCTTCAAATAAAACCACTTGTTAGAAGGGGTATGACTCTGATGAAGTTTGTCAGTATTATAAATATGTACTTTCAAGATATTGTTATGCTGTGTTTGATTAACTTTTTTATATTTAATAAAATATCTCTTGGGGGTTTATGACATAAATATAAGGTTGTACAGCACTTTTTACCCCATAATTAATGTCTTAATTTTATACATATATTTATATACCACATAGGTTTATACACATATTAGAAATTTGTGTTATTTATACCTGTGTAATGATCTGTCTCTTCACTGTATACTTGGTCCCTTGATTACACCTTGAAAAGACAAATAGGAAACACTTATAGCATTTAAATAATGTGTTGTAAACTTTAAGGTTTTTGTCATAATTAGTAGTTGACAAATACTAATGAACAGAAATGAATGTATTTTTCATATTTGGTAATAAAAATATCCTCAGGACTTCCTCCTTTCTATTTTTCATTCTCCATTCCGGAACAGAATTCCTTAGAACACTAAGTGACTATGAAATTACATTTCTTGTTAAAAAATAGTGAATTGTTATTCAGTAGTTCATGTTTTCACAATTCAAGTTTTTAGTTTAAACAGTAAAATGCAATGGTCAGAATCTTTTTACATGTTTGTTTTCCATCAGTATATCTTCTTTGGTAAGATGTGTATACAGATCATTTGCCTTTTCTCTGTTGGGTTTTTTGTTTCTTATTTTAGGTCTTCTCCAACGTTTCAGCAAATGTTCTTTATACATTTTGGATATGAGTTATTTAACATTTATGTCTTTTATAAATACTTTCCACCAGTCTGTGGTTAGTCTTTTCATTGTCTCAAAAGTCTCTTTTTCAGAGTAGAATTTTTAATTGCAATGAAATTCATCTAACATGTTTTTCAATTCCTGATGTAACCATCATGTTTTTAGTAGACTTTATCTTTGTGGGTCATTTTTAGATTCACAGCAAATTTGAGTGAAAAGTAGAGAGAGCTTGCCTAAACCGTCTGTACTCTCCACCCTCACAAACACCCAAGCCCTCCCTCTTCTCAACATCCTGAACTAGGGTGTTGTATTTGTTACACTCAAGGGACCTGATTTGTTACTGAAATATCATTATCACCCAAAGTATATAGTCTACTTTAGAGTCACTCTTAGCATAGTGCATTCTATGGATTTTTCCCTAAAGGATCTCCTGGAGAAGAACATGGCAACCCATTCCAGTATTCTTGTCTTAGAATTCCATGGACAGAGGATCCTGATGGGCTACAGGCCATGGGATCACAAAGAGTCAGAAAGACTGAGTGAATAGCACTATACTATACTATAATGACATTTATATGCCATCATGGTATCATACACATAATTTCACTGCCATAAAAGCCCTCTGTGTTCTGCTTATCCATTGCTCTGTGAAAATTAAAGAGAAACCTCATTAAAATGGAGTTTGGAGGACAAAAAAAAATTAAAAAATGCTCTCTCATGCATGTACCACAGCACATCAATACAGAACCCAACAGGAAGGAAGTGCTCTGCCTCTATAGCAGGAAGTGACACTATTTCACTCTGGCCAGCAGGAGGAAGTAAGGTTTTCTCCTCGCCTAGCAACAACTCCGCCAATGAGGGACTGTTTTAACTCAGCCAATGAAAGCCACTAGGCTTCAAGCTCCCAGTTTCCAGTTACAGACATTTTGTATATAACTGGAAGTTTATAACTCTTGGCTATCTTCATCTAATCTCCCCATCCCAGATAACCACAAATCTGACCTCTTTCTCCTTTTTTTGTGTTTGTAGTTGTAACCACTGATCTGATCTTTTTCTTGACAGTTTTTGTTTGTTTGCATTTGACATACAACACTATGTTAGTTCTTAATACACAACAAAGGGATTTGATATTTCTGTATATTTCAAAATGATCACCAGGATAAATCTAGTTACCGTCTATCACAATACAAGGATATTATACTACTATGGACTATACTGACAGTTCCTCTGTGAGTTTTTGATATGGACTTGAATTTGTTAAAAGACTATTTATTACATATTTAACTTCCTTTTTTATTATATATTTAACTTCATTACTAATGATAAGTCTATTCAGATTGTCTGTTTCTTCCTGATTCAGTGTCAGTAGTGAGAGAGTTAATTCTTATGTAGGTTGAAAAGGAGTCTGGGGCCCTCAAGGAGGAGAAAAGGGTCTGGGGCTCTCAAGAAAAAGAAAAGAACGAACTTTTTACCTACATTCCTTTGTCTTAATCATATAAGGCATTTTTTTACATTTTTTTCTGTAAGCCCAGAGCTAATGATCACACACACACACACACACACACACACACACACACACACACACACACACACACACACACCAGCTCATCTTGCTCAAGGGTACATTTTCCCTTAAGCTCTGTACTAATGATTATATAGCAACAGCATATCTGCTCAAGGACATGTTTCTCCTTCATAACAAGAACCTTCTGACTAATCTTGCTACATTAAGATGTATGTGGTGGGAGTGGGCCTGGTAAAAGTATATAAGGCCTTGATAAGACTAGTGATTGGGGCCATCTCTGTCCCCCTTCTGATATCTATGTCAGGAGCTTTCTTTGTCCTTTTTCAATGTAATAAAACTTTTGTGACATAAACCTCTAAGCGACCAAGCCTGTTCCGTCATCCTGAAGCTAAGTCTTCAGAGATCATGAATCCAACATCATTCACTGTAAGTTATCAGCAGCTTCTATTTATAGAAATTTGTCTGTTTAGTCTAGGTTGTCCAATTTATTAGATATAGCTGTTTGAATTGCAGTATATTTTGAAATCAAGAATATACTGATGCCTCTAATTTTATTTTCATTTCTCAATACTGCTTTGATGAGTTGGAGCCATTTGTGGTTTCATATGAATTTTAGGATTTATTTCTATTTCTTTAAAACTCCTTCAGAATTTTTATAAGAATTGCATTAACTCTATAGATCATTTTTGATAGCACATGAGTTTTACAAATATTAAGTCTTCTGTCCTAGGAGCTCTGGATATCTTTTCATTTATTTCATCTTCTTTAAATTTTTTCATCAATAATTGTTTCCAGGTGACTAATCTTTATTTCATTTGATAGGTTTATTTGTAAGTGGTATTTTTATGCTATTGCAATGGGATTGTTTTCTTAATTTCATTTTCTGAAAATCTGTTTTTAATGCATACTAAAACAACTTAATTTTCTGTTAATTTTATAATATGCAAAGTTACTATATTCATTTACTGGTTCCAATAGTTGTTTCTTGTGGAGTCTTTTGGTTTTCTACATACAGGATGATGTATTCTGCAGAGATAATATTACTTCCTTTGTGAGTTGGAAGCTCATTGTTTCTTTTCATTTCCTAATTACTCTGACTTGAACTTCTAGTGTTATATAGATTGAAAGTGGTGAACATGAGCAACTTGGCCTTAGTCCTGTTCTTAGAAGAAGAACTTTCAGATTTTCACCATTGAGTAGGAAGATACAGTGGGGTTTTATTATAAGGCCTTTAACTATATTAAAGTAAGTTCTTAGATTCCTGTTTTGTTGAGAGTTTTTATCATAAAATCATGGTGAATTTTGTTATTGTTTTTCCTGCATCTCTTTGGATGATAATGAGATTTTTTTTTAACCTCCATTCCATCTTATGCTCTATGTATGATGCCATGTATTTATAATAGAGTATCAAACAGACTAGTTTTCCCTCTAAAATGTCCCATGCTTGACCTATGCATCCCTTACTAAAACAAAGGCTGCTTAAAATTCTGAAAACCACTGAATATTATTTACTCTTTACACATTTTGTCTTTTCAAGAGCATATAGTTCACGAAAATATTGTTTCAAAATTTAAATGTCTGCCTTTGTATTATCTTATTATTTTATCCTATTAATATTTAAAAATTCACTAACATCTGTTTGTCCTCTCTTCTTCTATGCTACAGTCATAATAATCCAATATTATGGGCATATTACTAAAATTAGTATGATTCAAGAAACTTTAATACCAACCCCAAATTAGAAGGAATCTAATTAGGAAAAAGTAGATTTTACAAAAAATGAATTCCATTTTGACTATATACCCCAAAGTTAATCCTTTTAAGTTCAAAGACTTAAATCAAAAGGGTGCATTTTCTCCTTTTTATGTCAATCTTCTGGAAGGATTTAGGTAGCACTTGGTAAGAGGATGGAGAAAATTTATTAGAAAGGTATGGAAGATAGCCTAGATTATATAAAGTCCCTTTCAACATGGAATTTTTGTAATTATTTGAAACCAATACTTTTTTTTTTTTTTTCGTTCAGAAAAAACTGCTAAGTTAAAGGTTCATGATCAGACATGAATAGAATAAAATGTCTAAAGAAGGAAACAACTGAAAGAGGTAAAACCTACCTATGAATATAAACATATAGATAGATATCTAGAAGCAGAGAACACCGGAAGTTACCATGAAAAAGAGCATAAAAAATGTTAGATCAAAACCAGCATGACGCCAGGCAGGAAAGAGCGGAACAGACACAGCAGTGAAAACATCTGAGGCAGTGAACCTTGGGTACCTGTGTACACCCAGTGCCGTCCCTTCCTCTGCATGAAACGGACTGGACTCTACTTACTGTATGTGTCTGCATTGTCTGCTTTCAATACTAATGCCTCCTGATAGGATTATATTGACAACACAGTAAGAGATGATCTTCTCCAAGGACTACTTATAGGTCAGTCAGTTATCTTTTGTCATCTGAGATCAGGTTCTTGCTCCATAACATCCTCATGGCATTTTTCACTTCCGCATTCCTCAGGATATAAGTCAGGGTGTTGATCAAAGGTGTTCCAGTTGTATAAAACACATTTATCATCATGGGGAAGGTGGTAGTCGGGCGAGTGTATATAAACATGCAGGAAACAAAGAACAAGATGACCACGATGATGTGGGAGATGCAAGTGGAGAGGGCTTTTTCCTCCCCTCAGCACTGTGGTTTCTCAGAGAATGCAAGATGATAGCATAGGAGAGCATCAGCATGACAAAACTCACTGTAGAGATGGCCCTGCTGTTGGACACCAAGAGGCGGTTGGTCACATAAGTGTCTGTACAGGCAAGTTTCAACAAAGGCTGCAAGTCACATAGATAATGATCAGTCACATTGAGACCACAGAAAGGTAAGCTCATGGTTAGAATAATCTGAGCTGAAGAATGCACAATGGACCCCACACAGGCCACAGCCACCAACACACCACAGCTGTGATGACTCATGATGGTCGTGTAGCTCAGGGGCTTACAGATGGCCACATAGTGGTCAGCAGCCATGAGGATGAGGATGAAGATCTCCAGGCAGCCAAAACAACAGAATGAAAAGATTTGGACTATGCACTCAGTGAGAGAGATAGTGGCGTTCTTCAAAAAGGCATCAGCAATCATCCTAGGGGCTATGCATGTAGAGAAGCAGGCATCAGATAAAGATAAATGGAAAAGGAAGAAATACATGGGTCTGCCAAGTGTCCTGCTGGTCTTGATGATAGTAATAATCAGCAGGTTACCCACTAACGTGCCCAAATAAAAAATCAAGAGAATGACAACACTATTTTCTTCCTAACAGGTCCTGCGCCAACCCAAGCAGAATAAACTCAGTCACATTATGTTTCATCTGCATGGTTTCATAAAGGAGGAGGAGGGATGAGTGTGAAATGAATTACCTGTAAAAAATTAAGGCATTAAGTCATGGTGTGATTGCAGTGCTATGCAATATTTGAGAAAATGTACATATTCCCCATCAGAGATACTCTGTGACATCTTAATAATTTTCTTTACCAATTTGTTCCTTAATTTGTGATGATCATATCATAGATTATGAGTCTTAATAAGCTTATGAACATGATACTTTCAGCAACAATCTTCAAATAAAACCTCATGTTAACCTTGGTGTGATTCTGATTTGTTGTGTCAATTTTAAGAGTTCTTATTTGGAGATGTGGCTCTGATTTGTACTTTCTCTTTTTTTTCATATTCAATAAACTTTTTCATATCCAATAAAATTTTACATGGTGTATCAGTTTGCACCTGGGATACATTTGTCTGTCCTTGGAGGTTTATGATATAAATGTCAAGTCATCCAATTGCTTTACCCCATAAATAGTATCTTATTTGTGCATATGTTTATGTTTCATATATTTATTTTACATATATATTAATATTTGTTATTCATAAATATATAACATGATCTATTTCTTCACTGTATAATCCAGTGAAAAGAGCAACAGGTAATAATATAGCATTTAAATGTGTTGTAAACTTTAAGATTGTTTATCATAATTGTTAGTTGACAAATAATGATGGACAGGAGTGAATGGTATATCATAACTGGTAATATCTCAATTTTATTTTATTTTTATTTCTCCAACTTCTGAATATCTTTGCTTAAAGCACTAAGCATCCCTAAACTTACTTTTGGAAATAAGCAATCATAGGTTACTGCTCAATATTTCATGTTTTCACAATTGAAGTTTTTAGCTTAAGCATCTTAGATCTGAAGTGCTCTTTTTGATATGGTCACAAGACAACTGGTATAGGACTTGATTTATCATGTTTGAATTCTCAGTAAAGACTGTATTTTCCAGTTTTTGTACTCCTACCTCCTAGAACAGATTGCAGAAGCAGAAAAAAAAATAGGGAAATTATATTTTTTAAAAGAGACATAGTAGATAACCCAGTAACTGACTTTCTCATTCAGTCAGTCTTTTTGTGTTGGCAAAGTCAATTATTATTCAATGTTGAAATGCCATTTTTTTCCAAGTTTTTTTTCTTTTTTTTAATGTGGAAAAATACATTAACATGGGCCAATCCATGACCAAGACTTTTTCTCCAGATCTTTCTTATGATGATGCTAGAAAAGAGATTTTTATGTAAAAATGTTTAAACTGAAATGTTATGTATTTAAATGTAATCTGGAAGATTTATTCTATTGACTTCCTTCCAGAATCTCACCCATACCTCTAATATTTAGAATTAAAAAGTATGTGTTAGCCAGCCACAAACAATATTAGACTAAACACATAAGTTCCTTTATATGTTTTCCTCTTCCTAGACAAATTTGCTTCTCTTCAATAAGCTTTAAATATACACAATCTTCCTCCAAATTATAAACAACTCTTTGGAAAATATCTGATGAAGTTATTCAGCTTGGGAAGTCACAGAAGAAAAAACAAAAACCTATCTTTGGACTATGTAATGGAGAATGTTAACAGGTAGGAAGGCCAGAGGTCCCCACGCAGCAGGAGGAAATTGAAAGTGGCAGATTTTTTTTTTTTTTTCCCTTCTCAGTTGATGAAACATGTTCTGCCTAAGACTAACCTTTTCTTTCTTTTCTCAAACCGTGGGCTGATAATGGTTCAACAGACCAGCATTCCTGTCAATTGTTTTATGGCCGGGAGATGACACACCTTGCACCATCCTATCTCAGAAGTGCATCTTGTGGGAGAGGGGTCTGGTGAGACCCCCTCAGCCGTGGGGTGTCTCTCTTATCTGATGAAAGCTTTCTAACAGACATAAAACACGTTGCTAAAAGCTAGCAAGGGGGCACTCTTTCTGTCCCCTTCTGGTGTCTATGCCAGAAGCTTCCCCTACCTCTACTATACTTTAATAAAACTGCTACACAGAGACTCCAAGTAGTCAAAAGTCATCTCTGACCCTGGATCGAATTCCTCTCCTCCAGAGGCCATGAATCCCAGCATAGCACACAGCTCACAGAAGCAACCTCCCATGCTCTCAGTCAAGGATCTTAAAATACAAGGGAACTGAACCTTGGCATCTTAATCTTTACAGGAAGCTTACATATTTTCTTTATTCATTCAAAAGAGTAATATTTTCTAAGATGTTGAAACTTAACAATATTTTTGGCAGTGGATGTAAGATGATGTGAAAGTCTTTGTTTCATACACTCCATGATTTTGGCCATTCCTTTGAATGAGTACAGTTTTTGGTTTGTATGTCATTATTCTCATTAGTCAATTCATCTCTAGAATATCTTACTTATTTTTAAATTTGTACATGTATATTTAACAAATTGAGAATCATAAGTACATATAATTTAACATATAATTATTGGGCCTTGTTAAATAGTTAATAGTTTTAGTATGATATCAAAGTCTTTATCCAATCTACAATGGTAAAGTCCATTTCAATTTCTACATATTCCAAGGAATCTTGACTCATTTAGGTTAAATGACTCAAGAATAGGGTTCTTTTTGATTCTTGCCAAAGAAAAGACTTTTATTCTATTTAGTAATCTACTATATCCCACATTCTAGGGAAATAATAGTGCTCAAATCAGCAAGTGTATGCTTAAGTCTTTGTATAATCAGAATCAAGGTGCAATGGAAGCACATGAAGATTAGTAAATATAATGAGATAGTATCTAGTCAATAAAATTAACATAGACAATAAGGATTGAAAAAAAAAAATGTAGCATTTTACCCTTTACTTCTACCCATTTTAGATGCTTCTCTTTTTCTTGAGCTTAAGGACTGAACTGTCCAAAAAATCCCACAGGTGACCTTCAGTGATGACCTTCAGTGATGGCCTCTGAGCAGAGAAGTCTCTCTCTTGCTCTCCAAAGGCTTTCGGTACAGCTTTTCTTACAACACAAGAATTTCTACGACAGAAGGTGTGTTTTTCTACTTCCCATTCTGAAAAACAGGATGTTGGAATACTCTGCCCCTGGGATTGTATTCTCCACAATTCTAATCCAACTGTCTTGGACAGTGTAGGTGTTAAGTGCCATGAAGTTTAGCATTCCGTACTACTCTTTAAAATATGATAATACTTATGTAACTGCTGTCATACTATTCTGGTTACAAACCACAGTAACATCAAATGTATATAGACTTACATCAAATTTACAGGGTCTTCTACCTATCATATATGGTAGGGAGACAAACATGCTTCCTATTTATAAAGACAGAAACAACAGAAGTAGCAACAGTGCTTAGATCAGTTTTGAATAACCAATGAATCAGCTATAAATCTTCAAACAGAATATGGCCATGTTAGACACTGATATCTAGATACCTATACAAATGATCATCTGAAGCATTTAGAATTTTGTTTACATGAATCATTATCTCTTAGAATATGCAATAAGAAGCTTACAATTTTTCATATTGTCCTAGTATTGATTAACATTTTTATGTGTGGTATGAAACTCGACCACATGTCCAAGTTTATTTTTTCAGAGGAGGGTTAACACCTTTCCTTATATTCTTAAAGGAATCTGACACATACACATATTAAAATAGTTTGGAGACAAAACAGCATCAGTAATAGAGCACACCTTTGATTAGTGGAACTTTGGTCCAATCTAAAATGTCTATTGAAATATTTCCATGAAACATCAAGTAGCTTTTTTTTGCCTGGAGCAAATATTTTTATGAAAGTTTCATAAAGGACTAAATGTCCTGCAGGACATATCTTCTAATAACTAGAATCTTAACTTCACCTCACCAAACAAGATTGAAGTGAAGTAAAGTGAATTCACTCAGTCGTGTCCGACTCTTTGTAACTCCATGGACTGTAGCCTGCCAAAGTCCTCAATCCATGGGATTTACCAGGCAAGAGTACTGGAGTGAGTTGCCATTTCCTTCTCCAGGGGATCTTCCCAACCCAGGGATTAAACCCGGTTCACCCACATTACAGGCAGACTCTTTATTGTCTGAGCCACCAGAGAATCCCACCAAACAAGATTAGCCAAATTTTAAATGGCTAATTTGTCGAACATAATACACAGACTATTTTTGGTGTAGGGAGAACAGAGAATAACTTAAAGCAGACAGACAAAGGTGAGGAATAGGTGAAGATGGAATGTAGAGTGTTGGATGAATCCTTTTATGTTTGAAAGTCTGCACTGTCATGGAGACCATAGTGAGAAGCTTTACTCTTTTTAAAATTTCTCTCTCAAACTATTCACCCCTCCCTTATATCAGTTACACTGTCTGTCTGTCTTTTGAGAGATGCTACACTGACTTTATTTTTCTGAAAAATTTACCATTCTTTGTGGAAAGGTTAACAGGTTGTCGCAAGATACTTTATCCCTTAAAGACCAAGATATATACATAAACTAACCTCTTGAGCTCCTCATTCTGTGTAACTAATGGAATCCTTTGACTCTTGATTATCTGGTTCAGGGATTCCCAAGAAAACAGCTTGAGATGAAAATCAAAATGCCACCTTAAAAGTCAGTACCCAATATGTAGCTTCCAATATCTGGTTGTCCTACATGTCAAAAAGTTATTATTTGTTTTCCTCATTAAAATATTTTTCGAGTAGGAAACTTTGAAGGGACAACAGTGTCGAGGAACACTGGCAAGGGAAAAATATTGATGAAAAGGGAAGATCTTACCCAAAATATTTTCAGGAACAACTCTTTCAAATATAAGGCCAGTTGTTTTTCACCTTAATGATAGGCTTAAGCCTCTTCATTGTCATTCTTCATCTGAACTTTCTCCAAGAAGTAAATTTACCAATCAAATTCAATTTTCTGATGTGAGCCAACTACAAATCATAATCATAGATTATCATTTGAAAGAAAACCAAGTGCAATAAAACTATGATATATAATATTCTGTTCTAAGCTGTTACTTGGAAAAGCTGGTATTCTCCAGAATCTGTGTGAAGGTCATTACCTGAATTAACTTTTCCTTTAATTTTGAGCCAGAAATAATCTTCTAACATTTTAGTAACCACAGTTTTAAGCAAAACTTATTTTCTAAGCTATCTCACGTGTAAAAAATTTGTAGACATCTCTACACTCTGCCATCTGAGGAAAATGTAATAAAAGTTAACTCAAGGACTAACTCCTTCTAGCAGCATACAATGATGGTGACTGTTCACATACCTGGTGCTCCTGACAGGATTTGTTGATTAACAGATCACTCCCCACCCAGTGCTTAAGTTTCACCCTATTAATTCCCTATATCAACGGTAAATCTTGAAAATCTTAGATTGTCAATTTTCCCTCTTCCTTTCTTATAGAATGAGAAAAATAAAGTTATAAGATATATGGAGATATATTAGAAAATGATGTTAGACTATTTTATAAAGATGCCTCTCTGAGAACCAGGATTTAAATATTATGTCACTTACTTGTTTGAGGACACTCTACCCCTTACACTTGCCCAATTTTCGAGTCTGCCCATCCATTTTTGATAACAATTCCTCATTAAACACCATTTTTTTTTCTTCTAGTCTGCATTCCAAGGGGGACACTTTGAGTTTATGATGATGTAAGATATTGACATTCCTGATGTATAATTTTCTAAAGCTTTCTTTCCTGTGCTAGTCAGAATTATCCAGTTATAATAAGGAAAACTTTTAATTTGTCTGTGTAACCTAGACTGAAATTGAAGAAAGTAGGGAAAACCACTAGACCATTCAGGTATGACCTAAATCAAATCCATTATGACTATACAGTGGAAGTGAGAAATAGACTTAAGGGACTAGATCTGATAGACAGAGTGCCTGATGAACTATGGATGGAGGTTTGGGACATTGTACAGGAGACAAGGATCAATATCATCCTCATGGAAAAGAAATGCAAAATGGTTTTCTGAGGAGGCTTTACAAATAGCTGTGAAAAGAAGAAAAGTGAAAAGCAAAGGAGAAAAGGAAAGATATTCCCATCTGAAGCAGAGTTCCAAACAATAAAAAGGAGAGATAGAAAGCCTTCCTCAGCGATCAATGCAAAGAAATAGAGGGAAACAACAGAATGAGAAAGACTAGAGATCTCTTCAAGAAAATTAGAGATACCAAGGGAACATTTCATGCAAAGATGGTTTGATAAAGGACAGAAATGATATGGACCTAACAGAAGCAGAGATATTAAGACAAGGTGGCAAGAATACACAGAACTGTACAAAAAAGATCTTCATGACCCAGATAATCACGATGGTGTGGTCACTCACCTAGAGCCAGACATCCTGGAATGTAAAGTCAAGTGGGCCTTAGGAAGCATCAGTATGAACAAAGCTAGTGGAGGTGATGGAATTCCAGTTGAGCTATTCAAATCCTGAAAGATGATGCTATGAAAGTGCTGCACTCAATATGTCAGCAAATTGGGAAAACTCAGCAGTGTCCACAGGACTGGAAAAGGTCAATGTTCATTCCAATCCCAAAGAAAGGCAATGCCAAAGAATGCTCAAACTACTGCACAACTGCACTCATCTCACACACTAGTAAAGTAATGCTAAAATTCTCCAAGCTAGGCTTCAGCAAAATGTGAACCATGAACTTCCAGATGTTCAAGCTGGTTTTAGAAAAGGCAGAGGAACCAGAGTTCAAGTTGCCAACATCTGCTGGATCATCAAAAAAGCAAAAGCTTTCCAGAAAAACATCTATTTTTGCTTTGTTGACTATGCCAAAGCCTTTGAGTGTGTGGATCACAATAAACTGTGCAAAATTCTGAAAGAGATGGGAATACCAGGCCACCTGACCTGCCTCTTGAGAAACCTATATGCAGGTCAGGAAGCAACAGTTAGAACTGGACATGGAACAACAGACTGGTTCCAAATGAGAAAAGGAGTACATCAAGGCTGTATATTGTCACCCTGCTTATTTAACTTCTATGCAGAGTGCATCATGAGAAACGCTGGGCTGGAAGAAGCACAAGCTGGAATCAAGATTGCCGGGAGAAATATCAATAATCTCAGATATGCAAATGACACTACCCTTATGGCAGAAAGTGAAGAGGAACTAAAAAGCCTCTTGATGAAAGTGAAAGGGGAAAGTGAAAAAGTTGGCTTAAAGCTTAACATTCAGAAAGCATAACATCCAGATCATGGCATCTGGTCCCATCACCTCATGGGAAATAGATGGGGAGACAGTGGAAACAGAGTCAGACTTTGTTTTGGGGGGCTCCAAAATCACTGCAGATGGTGATTGCAACCATGAAATTAAAAGATGCTTACTCCTTGGAAGGAAAGTTATGACCAACTTAGACAGCATATTAAAAAGCAGAGACATTACTTTGCCAACAAGGGTCTGTCTGGTCAAGGCAATGGTTTTTCCAGTGGTGATGTATGGATGTGAGAGTTGGACTGTGAAAAAAGCTGAGCACTGAAAAATTGATGCTTTTGAACTGTGGTGTTGGAGAAGACTCTTGAGAGTCCCTTGGACTTCAAGGAGATCCAACCAGTACATCCTGAGGAGATCAGTCCTGGGTGTTCATTGCAAGGACTAATGCTGAGGCTGAAACTCCAATACTTTGGCCACCTCATGCAAAGAGTTGACTCATTTGAAAAGACCCTGATGCTGGGAGAGATTGGGGGCAGGAGGAAAAGGGGATGGTAGAGGATGAGATGGCTGGATGGCATCACTGACTCGATGAACATGAGTTTTAGTAAACTCTGGGAGTTTGTGATGGACAGGGAGGCCTGACATGCTGTCATTCATGGGGTCTCAAAGAGTTGGACACGAGTGAGCGACTGAACTGGACTGAACTAAGAAACCTGTATTCAGAACAAGAACTAATAGTTGGAATCAGACATGGAACAACAGACTGGTTCTATAGTCACCCTGTTTATTTAACAGAGTACATCATGTGAAATGCCAAGATAGGTGAATCACAAGATGGATTTAAGTTTGCCAGGAGAAATATTAATAAACTCAGCTATACATATAATATCACACTAATGACAGAATGCAAAGAGGAACCAAAGAGCCTTGTATGAGGGTGAAAGAGAGGAGTGAAAAAGCTGGCTCATAACTCAACATTCAAAAAATGTAGATTATGGCATCCAGTCCCATCACTTCATGGCAAATAGATGGGAAGAAATTATAAAGAGTGACAGATTTTACTTTCTTGGGCTCCAAAGTCACGTGGACTATGATGGAAGTCACAAAATTAAGACAAACTTAGAGAGCATATGAGAAAACAGAGACATCACTATACCAACAAAGGACCACATAGTCAAAGCTATGGTTATTCTTGTAGTCATGTACTTTGTGAGAGTGGAATCATAAAGAAAACTGAGCACTGAAGAATTGATGCTTTTGAACTGTGGTGCCAGAGAGGACTCTTGAGAGTCCCATGGACAGCAAGGAGATTCAACTAGCCCATCCTAAAAGAACTCAACCCTGGATATTCATTGGAAAGCCTGATGCTGAAGATGAAGCTTCATCACTTTGGGCACCTGATGAGAAGAGCCGACTCATTGGAAAAGACCCTGATGCTGGATAAGATTGAAGGTAGGAGGAGAAGGGGGTGACAGATGATGAGCTAGTTGAATGGCATCATGGGCTCAATGACCATGAGTTTGAGCAAACTCCGGGACATAGTAAAGGACAGGGAAACCTGGCATGCTGCACTCCATGGGTCACAAAGAGTGAGAAAGTACTTATCAACTGAACAACAATTACAACCACAACATGGATGAATCATGTTGATGTATGGCAGAAGCCAATTAAATATTGCAAAGCAATTATCCTACAATTAAAAAAACAAATAAAAAGTCATTACAGCAATATAAAGTGCACTGTTCCATTAATAGACTTGGAGTCAGGTAGAACTGGGCTTCCCCAGTGGCTCAGAGATAAAAAAAATCCACCTGCAACGTGGGAGCTGCAGGAGACTTGGGTTCAATCTCTGCATTGGGAAGATCCCCTAAAGGGAACATAGCAACCCACTCCAGTATTCTAGCCTGAAGAATCCCATGGACAGAGGAACCTGGCAGACTCAGTCTATAGGGTTGCAAAGATTTGGACATGACAGAAGTGACTTAGCATGCACACACACAGGTAGACCTGGGTGACTACTGTCTCTGAGTCTTAGCAATTTGCTTTAATTATATGCATCCTCTATCTTCAAATATCTATGAAATGAGTATTATTTGCACACCACAAAGAAGTAATATTCCTTCAGCTAACACATGTGAAGTCCTGCTAGGACATGTGGCGTAACAGGGACTCATGGCTGGCATTCTTTGTCTTACCTACATTTTCTTCCAATATTTCCCTTTGCTTGAATACTTTAATCCAGTTTGTTTAGACCTCTCTCTGTTCTCCAAGCATACACTAAAATCTCATTCATATGACTTTATTTCTGTATCTCTAGTTATAATGCCTCCACCCTTATGTTTTAATGTCCTTGTCTTACATATAATTCACACTCAATTTCTTATTCAAAAGATGTTGTAGATCTATCAGTAGGCCAGAAATATTTCTGATTCCTGTCCTGCTTTTTGTTGCTATCAACTGTGTATTCACTCTATTTCAAATAGTTCTATACTCCATCCTAGTGTTTCTTCTTATGAACTGTGTTTTTCCAGTATGATGAAGACAGAAGCTTATATGTTATATCTTTATTATTGTATATGTCTCTTTTTTAGCAATGTGCCTGTGCAAATTAAGAGGTTAATAAATAGTTATCAAATTATATTCAAAGATTATCTTCTTATTCTACTATGTACACAATTTTTATACATCTTGGAATTTTACGTGTGGCATTAATAATCATGCATTAACAAGAAAATAAGTAATGTCAGAAGACCATAATGCTGGGAAATATTGAAGGCAGGAGGAGAAGGGGATGACAGAGGATGAGATGACTGGATGACATCACTGACTCAATGACTATGAGTTTGAACAAACTCCGGGAGATGATTAAGGACAGGAAAGCCTGGAGTGCTGCAGTTCACAGGGTTGCAAAGAGTTGGACACGACTGAGTAACTGAACAAAAATGTCAGAAAGACTAAAATTTTAACAGAAACCCACATGTGTCTATGGGAGGAAATGGAATCTAGCAAGCTCATAACCCTGTATAATGTCTTTTTACTCTATCTAGTAAGGAAGTATCATAAATGTATTATTTCTTTCTCTCTGCATTCTATGGCCACTTCTTAGGTTTCATTTCTGACACCTCCGTCAGTTCAGTTCAGTTCAGTTCAGTTCAGTCCCTCAGTCGTGTCCAACTCTTTGCGACCCCATGAATCGCAGGACGCCAGGCCTCCCTGTCCATCGCCAATGCCCGGAGTTTACTCAAACTCATGCCCATCGAGTCGGTGATGCGATCCAGCCATCTCGTCCTCTGAGGTCCCCTTCTCCTCCTGCCCCCAATCTCTCCCAGCATCAGGGTCTTTTTCAGTGAGTCAGTTCTTCACATCAGGTGGCCAAAGTATTGGAGTTTCAATTTCAGCATCAGTCCTTCCAATGAACACCCAGGACTGATCTCCTTTAGGATGGACTGGTTGGATCTCCTTGAAGTCCAAGGGACTCTCAAGAGTCTTCTCCAACACCACAGTTCAAAAGCATCAATTTTTCAGCGCTCAGCTTTTTTCACAGTCCAACTCTCACATCCATACATCATCACTGGAAAAACCATTGCCTTGACCAGACAGACCCTTGTTGGCAAAGTAATGTCTCTGCTTTTTAATATGCTGTCTAGATTGGTCATAACTTTCCTTCCAAGGAGTAAGCATCTTTTAATTTCATGGTTGCAATCACCATCTGCAGTGATTTTGGAGCCCCCAAAAACAAAGTCTGACTCTGTTTCCACTGTCTCCCCATCTATTTCACATGAGGTGATGAGAACAGATGCCATGATCTTAGTTTTCTGAATGTTAAGCTTTAAGCCAACTGTTTCACTCTCCTCTTTCATTTTCATCAAGAGCCTTTTTAGTTCCTCTTCACTTTCAGCCATAAGGGTGGTGTCATCTCCATATCTGAGATTATTGATATTTCTCCCGGCTATCGATTCCAGCTTGTACTTCTTCCAGCCCAGCGTTTCTCATGATGCACCCTGTATAGAATTTAAATAAACAGGGTGACAATATACAGCCTTGATGTACTCCTTTTCCTATTTGGAACCAGTCTGTTGTTCCATGTCCAGTTCTAATTGTTGCTTCCTGACCTGCATATAGGTTTCTCAAGAGGCAGGTCAGGTGGCCTGGTATTCCCATCTCTTTCAGAATTTTGCACAGTTTATTGTGATCCACACAGTCAAAGGCTTTGGCATAGTCAACAAAGCAAAAATAGATGTTTTTCTGGAAAGCTTTTGCTTTTTTGATGATCCAGCAGATGTTGGCAACTTGAACTCTGGTTCCTCTGCCTTTTCTAAAACCAGCTTGAACATCTGAAAGTTCATGGTTCACATTTTGCTGAAGCCTGGCTTGGAGAATTTTAGCATTACTTTACTAGTGTGTGAGATGAGTGCAATTGTGCAGTAGTTTGAGCATTCTTTGGCATTGTTTGGTCTAATATATGAACTGGACAGGAATATAGAGCCCCTATACTGCAGTGTTTGTGTAATGATCTTCTGGGTCGATGAACTCATGGAGGTGCTGGGATCATTGCACCTGGAAAGGGCATGGAAGTTTCACACCCTCTCTCTACACCATCCCTAAATATCTCTTTTATCTGGCACCTCTAGACTTCCATATATTATACTTCCATCAATCAAATTTATTTGAGGAGAGCTGCCCAGATGGGAGTAAAAGGATCCTCAAAAATTCACCTCCTCTCACAAAAACACCAAAATCATGAGTAATTGCAGAACAAACTGGAACCTATTATAAATCAGGTCTCAGCACCGAGACCTGGCCCCACCCAATAGCTTATAGCCTCTATTGCTGGGACACCCCAGGCCAGACAACAAACTGAATGGAAGACACAGCAGACAAGCTGTCTAAAGACTTTATGAGCCCACAGCCACCTCTAGACTTTCTCTCTAGACATAGTCCTGCCCATCAGAGGTCCAAGTCCTACTTTGACCCACCAGTCATCAGGCACCTGCTCTTCCCACCAGGAAACCTCCAGGAGCGTCTAGACCCACCCACCATGGGGAAGACACCAGAGGCAAGGAAGCCACAGTCTAACAGTCCTGAGACTACTGGCTTCTAGCCCTTGGGTAATGAGATGAGAGTCCACTGCTGGGACACATAAGACACCTTCTACAGAGGACCACTCCTCCAAGGTTGAGAATCTTCACTAACCTACTACATACATAAAAATATAAACAGAAATTTAGACAAGATGAGGTGATGGAGAAATATGTCTCCTACAAAAGCACAAGATAAAACCTCAGAAGAACAACAAAGTGATGTGGAAATAGGAAACCCACTGATGAAAGAGATCAGAGTAATGACAGTAAAGATAAAGAACCTGGGAGGAAAACGAATGTACAGAGTGAGAAATCATAAATTTTTAACAAACAATTATAAAATATAAAGACCAGCCAAGCAGAATTAAAGAATGCAATAATGTAAATGAAAAATACACTAGAAGCATAAAGACTTGACTGAATGAAACAAAAGAATGTATCAGTGGGTCAGAAGAAAGAGAAGTAGAAATCACTGCAGCCAAACAGAAAACGAACAAGCAAAAAAGAATGAAAAGAGATGAGGAAAGTTTAAGAGTCCTCTGAGACAATATCACACATGCTAATATTCCAGTTATAGGGGTCCAGGAGAAGAAGAGTGAGATAAATGGCCTGAGAAAATACCTGACATTAAAATGTTCTTTTTATTGAAATCACCACTCCTACTGATGGCTTTCTGAGCCTAAGTGGGTTATATGACCAGTGGAGAATGATACTTAATGTTCAAACAAAATGTATAAATAGTGTAATACTTGTCATTTACCTTTAGAGATTAAGTGGCTTATTGTTTTTCATTCTAAAGTAGTTTCATACCATAGTGTTATTGTCAATTACCATCAACAATGATGTGTACAAATTTGTAGAGTATTTAATGAAAAAATAGAATTTAGTTATGTGTAATGAACACATATGGATTTCTCAGGTGGCTCAGTGGTGAAGAATCTGCCTGCCAATGCAAGAGATGTGGGTTCATCCCTGGGTGGGGAAGATCCCCTGGAGAAGGAAATGGCAATCCACTCCAGTATTCTTGCCTGGAAAATCCCATGGACAGAGGAGCCTGGTGGGCTATAGTTCATGGGGTTGCAAGAGTTGGACATGACTTAGTGACTAAACCACCACCATGCATAATAAAATGGTGCATGCATATCTATCTATCTATATATACTATTGTATATATAACTAATGTATATATGCCAATTTGTATAAAAATGTCATATATATGTATATAGACAGAAAGATGGATATGTAGTCACTCACAGTCCCTGTCTCAATAAATGGTAGCTGGTATAATAATCCCACCTTTCTATCATCATTGCCTGGCCATAGATTACAGCAGTTAAGAACATGGTCTGAAAAAAAAAAAAAAAAAAAAAAAAACATTGTCTGAGAGGTCAGTTAGATTCCAGTTACAGGTTTTTCATTATATTTCTGTTTTGGAACATAGTCCTTTCTATTTGCTTACACACCTTTAAAATGGGGATGATAGCAGTGTCTACCTCTTTATATTATTATAGAGATTGCAGCTGAATATTAATATAATAATATTTTTATTGTGATGAAAGCTTATGAATCCATATACAATAATGAAGCCAGTAAAACTAGAATCCAGTTTGACAGAACTTTCCAAATATGCAAACATTAGTCCCAGGTTAAGCTTGTCTCTCTTTACCTGAAACCATTTCTTCTCTTCACTTTGCAGAATGTGTGATTTGTAGGTTGTTTTTCTTTTTTTTTTTTTTTAATCTCATAGGTATTTTTAGCCTAAGTTACAAACAATATCCTTTTGATCCTTGCATCAGTTAAATGAATGTTGGGTTTCTCATACATCTTATTGATCACCTGAAATCACCACTTTCCTACTCCACAGTTTCCTAATGGCATTTTTCATCTGGTCATTTCTCAAAGTATAGATTAAGGGATTTAACATGGGTGTTATCATAGTGTAGAATACAGAAACTGCTTTATCAATAGGTAAACTAGTTGCTGGTCTCAGGTACCCAAATATGTAGGGTAAAAAGAAAAATACGACTTCTGTGATATGGGAGACACAGGTGGAGAGGGCTTTTTGTCGAGTTTCCAAACTCTGGGTTTTTAGGAAGCACAGAATAACTGCATAGGAGCCAATCAAGAGGAGAAAGTTTAGCAAACAGCTGAAACCACTGTTGGCAGCAACAAAGAGCCCTAGAGTGTGGGTATCAGTGCAGGCAAGATCAAGCAAAGGGTTCAGATCACACATAAAGTGATCAATGACATTAGGGCCACAGAAGGGTAATTTGATGATGAAGAGAATCTGCATGGTTGCTTCACCCATGACACTCCTACTAAAAGGCCACAAGCCTGCCAGTTCATAATTGTAGTATAATGCAAGGGTTTACAGATGGCCACATAGTGGTCATATGCCATTGTGGTAAGCAAATGATGTCAGCACCTGCAAATAAATGTTCCCCAAAGATCTGCATCATGCATTCATAGAAAAGGCTCGTTTTCTTTTCATAGAGTGAATGTACGATCACTTTAGGGGTATTGACACAGGAATAGCAGGCATCAATGAATGAGAGATGAGCCAGGAAATAGTACTTGGGGGACTCCAATAATGAACTGGCTTTGATGGTGGCCATAGTGAGCACATTTCCCACAATAGAGACAATATAAACAATCAAAAACACAACAAATAGGATTTTCTGCATCTTTGGATTCTGTGAGAGCCCCGATAGAACAAACTCTGTCACATTGCTTCTATTCTCCATGTATCTCAGGTCAAGATTAATTCATGTTATTTGAAAAAGTCACATTTCATTAGCTCAACCTTAAATTCATTGTCTGTCAATGTTATAAACAGTAAATGCCTAAATTCTATTGAGTTCTGAATGCTTCTGTTTTGTTTTTTTGTTGGTTTTTTTGTTGGGTTTTTTTTTTTTTTTTTTGAGATAGAAAAACTGGTCTGATCTCTTGAAGATTGCTCAAAGTCTCTCCTGGGTAATGGGATTTTTATAGTATAGACATAAAGATCTTGATGCATAGGCAGGAGTTCCTCTGTGGACATTATGTAAGATGACTGTGAGCGTAAGGTGAAATGTTGGGGTCTTTTAATGGACCGGAACCTGGTGGTACGGAGTCGACGATAAGAAAGTGAAAGAGAGAAAGAGGCTGATATCCCTTGGTTTATGCAGAGGACCAATCAAGTCCTTGACGCAGGACTTGCATCTCTCACGAAGACACCAGGCGCCCTCTCGAGGGGGTCTTAGAAGCCCGGGCAGAAAAGTGAGCACGACGGGTCTCCACTCTCCAGAGAGTCAGCCAGAGAAAGAGAGAGAGAGAAAGAGAAAGAGAGAGAGAGACAAAAAGACCCGGGGACCTAAGCTCTGATGAAGCAAAGGTGCTTTAATGATTTTTCTATGAGTATATATAGGCTGTAGTACAAGAAACTTCTTTTGGGAAAGATAAGGATCAGAAAACCAAACATACAGTAACCGTTACCAAGGGAACAAGGGGTAATCCTAGTCACAAGGTCAGGAGACAATCCATATCTCATGAAGGGGGAGCAAGACTAAGCAATTTTGTCAAAAAGAGAATGTTTACTAAAGGAGACCCAAGCCTGCCTCACACAATGACCTCAGTCCCTGGAAGCAGTGTGCTGTTCCACTTGAAGAGGGACAAAGGACTCATGAGAGACAGCACGTAGGAATCCTCCCGTCAAACATTCCCTGACAGTAAAACAGTAGATCTTACACATATTGGGAGACTGGAAAGAGAGGTAGAAAATATGTGTAAGGCTATGCATGCAAAGCTAATGAATTTTCCTTTTATTTTTAGGAAAGGGGAAATCAGGAATGATAATTGATAATATGAGTATAAAACCAAAGAGGGACTTAAAAAGTGGAAATCACCAATATAACTCTAAGAAAATGTTCATGTGACTGAATGGCATGGGCTGAGATTCTGTTTGGAGATAGAAACCAGGGAAAGGAACCCCAGTACCATACTCTTTGTAACTGTTGACATAAAGTGTAATAGATTATAGCTGTGTGTGTGCTTGGATGCTTCAGTTGTCTGACTCTTTGTGACCCTATGGACCGTAGCCTGCCAGGCTCCTCTGTCCATGGGATTCTCCAAGCAAGAATACTGAAGTGGGTTGCCATTCCCTCTTCCAGTGAATTTTCCTGACCCAGGGGTTGAACCCATGTCTCCTGCCTGGCAGTTGGATTCTTGACCACTGAACCACTGGGGAAGCCAGGGTATTGCTGATGGGAAAGTAATTAAAGAATACAGGAGCTACTGCAATAGATTTGATAAAGCATGTTGCTTAAACCCAACAACTTTATAAGAACTAATATAATTTTAATGATAAATTGCTTTATGCACAGCATGGTAGAAACCTGTATGGGTGATATTATTTCACTATTTTTCAAATGAGAAGCAATCTCAGAAAATCATGATGATAATAATAATAATTGAAAGTTACTGTGCTTTCAGTTTTTGAAGACATTGAGGGTTTAATTCTTTTTTTTTTTTTTTTTTCCATTTATTGTTATTAGTTGGAGGCTAATTACTTTCCAATATTGTAGTGGTTTTTGCCATACATTGACATGAGTCAGCCATGGATTTACATGTGTTCTTCATCATTATTCCCCCTCCCACCTCCCTCCCCAGCCCAACCCTCTGGGTCATCCCAGTGCACCAGCCCTGAGAACTTGTCTCATGCATCCAACCTGGGCTGGTGATCTGTTTCACCCTTGATAGTATACCTATTTCAATGCTATTCTCTCAGAACATCCCACCCTCACCTTCCCCCACAGTGTCCAAAAGTCTGTTCTGTACATCTGTGTCTCTTTTTCTGTTTTGCATATTGGGTTATCATTACCATCTTTTTAAATTCCATATATATGTGTTAGTATACTGTATTGGTGTTTATCTTTCTGACTTACTTCACTCTGTATAATGGCCTCCAGTTTCATCCATCTCATTAGAATTGATTCAAATGAATTTTTTTAATGACTGAGTAATATTCCATTGTGTATATGTACCACAGCTTCCTTATCCATTCGTCTGCTGATGGGCATCTAGAACAATGTGGAGATTCCTTAAAAAGCTGGAAATAGAAGTGCCATATGACCCAGCAATCCCGCTCCTGGGCATAAACATCGAGGAAACTAGATCTGAAAGAGACACGTGCACCCCAGTGTTCATCGCAGCAGAGTTTAATTCTTATAACAAACTTCTTAGACAGTTACTACTCTCATTTTATGCTCATTTGACACATTAAGAAATAGAAGCATAGAGAATTTAAGGATCTTGCCCAAGATCAAGCAGATAATAAAGATTTAACCATGATTAGATCTTTTTCTTCCACATTCTTAACCCATGCTCTGTATTATTATGTCATAATAAACAAGATTCAACCAGTGAACTAAATTTCATATGACCACATTGACTAATTGCTTTAATAAAATTTCAGGGGCAAGTATCTAGGAAGCAAATTCATCAACAGATACACGAATACCCATACACACACACATGCACACACACAGCATATTTAACCTCAAATGTTAATAACCGTGTGATGTTGCTTTTGTGATAGATCCATTTTAACTCTGTATTCCCTCACCTTATTTCTTCTCTCTCCAGTTCCCCTCCGAAGCCGAATCCTACAGACTCTTCTGCAAAATATGAAAAATGGCAATCTCAATGCTGAAGTGTGTTGTTTTGTGAATCACAAAGGCCAGATAATTATCTTGCTTTTCCCCACTTTGAACTTCTTGTATCTAGGATGTGTTTCTTGGCACTTTACATCCTTGTTTTGTCTAAAATAAAGTGAGCACGGTATCCACCTCACTGGTTATAATGAGAACTGACTGAGGAAACATCCTCCACACTGCTGAGGACAGACAAAGGAACTTCACTTATTTTTATGACTGTTTATTCCCCCAGGAGCAGGAACAGTTGACATTCTGAACAATAATACAGAGAAACATCTAACCATGCAACAAACTAAGGAAGAATCATCTTCAATTTTACTTTTCACTCAGTTGTGTCCAACACTTTGTGACCCTGTGGACAGTAGCCCACAAGGCTCCTCTGTCTGTAGGATTCTCCAGGCAGAATACTGGAGTGAGTATGTTGCCATGTCCTCTTCCAGGGGATCTTCCCAACCCAGGGATCGAATCCAGGTCTACCACATTGAAGGCAGATCCTTTACCTTCTGAGCCATCAGGGAAGCCCCAAAGAAGCCACAGAGATCCATATTGTTCACAACAGTTGATCTCAAGAAAAGTTCTTCATGTTTGGATTTCAAATAAACAGGTTATGATTTCTATCATTTAATATTCACATTATATACTTTTGTGTGTGAAAATATTTTTGTGTTTACATGTTTTTGATTCTCCTAATTGGTTTCAGTTACTAAAGGAAGTATCTTATGATGAAAGAAAGGTATGTGGTGTTAGGGAGCTGGATTTTATAAATTTCTTAATCTCTATGAGCCTCAACATTTTAAATTGTCAAATTAGTTTATGTATATTTACCAACTATTTCTTGAAGAGTGGAGTAGAGGTAAAATGGTCTATTAGTATATTTGAGAAGTGTGGAAACATAACGCTAACTCTGTATGAAAACTGATGATCTCTTATAATCATCAGAACTATTGAAAATCTTACCTTTTGGTATTAGAAGAACGTATGGATAATTGTGAGTACTCAAATATAATCCCCTTTTCAAACTGACCTCCTCTTGAGATAAGTAACTTGCAGTACTTAGATAGTTCAATTCAGTCGCTTAGTTGTGTCTGACTCTTTGCAACCCCATGGACTGCAGCACACCAGGCTTCCCAGTCCATCACCAACTTCTGGAGTCATCTACAGATATTTAGATAATTTCATATCATATCAACAGTTGAAAAACGTCTTTGTGTGAGTCTAAATATTTTCTTCTAGCCCAAAGCCTCAAAAAGTTTTTACAGAAAACCCTGCACTTGCATTTAGAATGGGCTTATTTGGAACACTATAGGGAAATCATCTTCCATAGATGATTCTGGACCCATAGGCAGGAGGTAGTATGTGTGGTGAAAACATATGCAAATGGATCACTCCACCTGTGATGAATCTCTCTCTGTAAATGTAAATAGTCAAATAAGCAAACAAACAAACAAAAACATTTTAACCTGCAATGCATGGATATTTAAAGAAGTTCCACTAAGGTTCAAGAACCTTGTCTTGTAGCTTCTGTTTTCCCTCCCAGGAATCAATTATATCCTTTGATGGAATGGCTTTGTCTTAGAAGCTAGTATTCTGGAGAGACATAATTGAAAAACATTCATTCTTGAGTGGGGGACTGTATTCTCTGCACTTGCAACCAAAATGTGCGAGTCCGCTTTCTCTATCTGAACCAGGCTTTCTAAGAAGGCTGAATGTTATGTGAATAATAATTATGGCATAATTCCAGCATGGGGACCTGTGGTATAGTTAAACTGTGCACTCATGTCAGAGAGAGAACTTCCATCTTATCCATATTAGAATCTAGTATCTACTACCTGACAGCCAAAGCAGTGAGGGCATAAAATTAATGGCATTGGTTTTGTTTCTTTAATTTACTTTTAATTGGAGTAGTTGCTTTACAATGTCATGTTGCTTTCTGCTATACAGTAAAGTGAATTGGGTATGCATATACATATATCCCCTCTTTATTTGTTTATTTATTTTTAAATTTCCTTTCCATTTAATATAGATATGTCAGTCTGAATTTCCCAATTCATCCCACCATCCCTTCCCCCCTTGTTATCTGCATGTTTGTTTTCGATGTCTATATCTCAATTTCAGCTTTGCAAATAAATTCATCTGTATTATTTCCTAGATTACACTCATAAGCAATACCATATGATATTTGTGTTTCTCTTTCTGACATACTTCACCCTATGTGACAGTTTCTAGCTCCATCCATGTCTCTGAAAATGGCACAAGTTCATTCCTTTTTATGGCTGAATAATATTCCATTGTAAATATGTACCCCGTCTTGCTTATTAATTCTTCTTTTGGTGGGCTTCCATGTCCTGAATATTGTAAATAGTGCTGCAAGAACATTGGAGTGCCTGTGTCTTTCAGAATTATGGTTTTCTCTGGGTATAGGCCCAAGAGTAGGATTATTATGGTAGTTCTACTTTCAGATTTTTATGGAACCAGTACACTGTTCTCCCTGGTGGCTGCATCAATTTACATTCCCACCACATCTTCTCCAACACTTATTTTCTATAGATTTTTAGGTGGTGGCTATTCTTACTAGTATGAGTTGAGAACTAATTGTAGTTTTGATTTGCTTTCTCTAGTAATTAGTGCCATTGAGCATCTTTTCATGTGTGTGTTGGCCATCTGTGTGCCTTTTTTGGAAAATATATATATTTAGTTTTTCTGCCCATTTTTTGATGGAGTTGCATGAGATCTTTGTGTATTTTGGAGATTAATCCCTTGTCAGGTGATTCATTTGCAAACATTTTCTCCCATTTTGAGAATTTTTGTCTTTTCATTTTATTTATGGTTTCCATTGTTATGCAAAAACTGAAGTTTAATTATGTTCCATTTGTATATTTTTGTTTTTATTTCCATTAATCTGGGGGAGGGTCAAAAAAGATCTTGCTGTGATTTTTGTGAAACAGTGTTTTGCCTATGTTTTCCTCAAAGACTTTTATAGTGTCTAACTTTACATTTAGGTATTTACATTTAGTTATTTACATTTAGGTACATTTTTAGCTTATTTTTCTGTATGATGTTAAGAAGTGTTCCAATTTCATTCTTTTACATGAAGTTCCTCAGTTTTAGCACCACTTAATGAAGAGATTCTCTTTTCTCTGTCGTGCATATTCTTGCCTGCTTTATCGTAGAGTGACTATGGATGTGTGGGGTTAACTCTGAGCTTTCTATCATATTCTATCGATCTATATTTCTTCCTTGTGCCAGTACATGCTGTCTTGATTACTATAGCTTTGTAGTGTAGTCTGAAGTCAGGGAGCATGATTCTTCTATCTCTGTTTTTCTTTCCCAGGTTTGCTTTGGCTACTCAAGGTCTTTTGTGTTTCCAGACACATTAAAAATTCATTTTTTTTCTAATTCTGTGAAAAATGCCATTGGTAATTTGATAGAGATTGCATTGAATCTGAAGATTCCTTTGGGTACTATAGTTATTTTCACAGTACTGATTCTTCCAATCCAAGAACATGGTATATCTCTCCATCTGTTTGTGAACCTTGATTGCTTTTATCAGTATCTTATACTTTACTGAATACAGTTTTTTTGCCTCCTTAGGTATTTTTATTTCTAGATATTTCCTTCATTTTGTTGCAGTAGTAACTGGGATTGTTTATTTAATTTCTCTTTCTGATCTTTTGTTGTTACTGTACAGGGATGCAAGAGAATTCTGTGTATTAATTTTGTACCCTACAACTTTACCAAATGTATTGATTAGTCCTAATAGTTTTCTTTTGTATCTTGTACATTTTCTATGTACAGTATCAAATCATCTGCAAACAGTCACAGTTTTTCTTCTTTTCCCATTTGGATACCTTTTCATTCTTTTCTCTCTGATTGTTATGGCTAGGACTACCAAAACTCTGTTTAATAATAGTGGTGAGACTGGACATCCTTGTCTTGTTAATGATCTGAGAAGAAATGTTTTCAGTTTTTCACCACTGAGAATGCTTTTTACTGCATTTTGTTTGTTTTTTGTATATGGCCTTCATTATGTTGAGGTATATTCCCTCTATGGCCACTTTCAGGAGATTGTTTTATTGTAAATGATTGTTGAATTTTATCCAAAGGTTTTTTCCTGCATCTTTGGAGATGACCATATGGTTTTTATTCTTCAATTACTTATATGATATATCACATTGATTGATTTCCATACATTGAAGAATTCTTGCATTCCTCAGATAAATACCATTTGATCATGATGTATAATCCTTTTAATGTGCTGTTGGATTTAATTAATTAGTATTTTGTTGAGACTTTATTTAAAAGTTGACAACTGGAATATAGAGTACAATGCAAAAGAGAATTTAATGGGGGCAGACTTGTCTTATTTCCAGCCTTAGAACTCACCTATAGCTGTGACGATGGCTTCAGGTTTCATGCAGATGCTCTTTATCAGATGAGCAATGCTCCCTTTCCCTACATGGGGCATGTTTTTTATTCACAAATCTAAATAGAACTACTGTAACTAGTAAACATCTATTGAAATTATCTTGCTATTCTTCTCCCTTATTCTATTAGTTTAGTGAATATAATAGTGGTAAAGAATCCACCTACTAATGTGGGAGATACAAGAGAGGTGGGTTCAATCTCTGGGTCAGGAAGATCCCCTGAAGAAGGAGATGGCAACTCACTCCAGTATTCTTGCCTGGAAAGCTCAGTGGACAAAGGAGCCTGGAGAGCTAGAGTCCAAGGGATCTCAAAGAGTTGGACACCACTGAGCACACATGCACACACACACAGAGTGAATATATTTGATTATCTTTTTTCTTTTATTTCCAGCAATGTTTTATTTTCAGTGTAACCTATTTGGCGTCCATGGTGGTTCATACAGTAAAGAATCTGCCTGAAATGCAGGAGACACAAGTTTAATCCCTGGGTCAGGAAGATTCCCTGGAGAAATGCATGGCAATCCACTCCAGTAGTCTTGCCTGAAGAATTCCGTGGACAGAGGAGCCTGGTGGGCTACAGTCCATGGAGTTGGAAAGATTTGGACATGATTGAATGACTAACACTTACAATTACTTTTCATACATGGTCATGGTGAATTATTATTAAATAAATTGACAAATTTCATTTAACATGTTTAATATAGTTGTGTCTATGTTCATAAGAGATTATTGTCATTTTCTTTCTTATAATGTGATCTGACATTTAGGCAATGTTGGCTGCATGAAATGATGTGTTTATTATTTTCAAAGCAATTTATGTAGAATTTATATTTTTTATTTAAAAGTATTTTGTGGATGCAGAATTTGTACCTTTGGGCCTAGAGTTATTTTTTAGAAGAATTTTAAATACAAAGTTAATTTCTTTAGCTAGTATTGGGCTATCTATATGTGTGTGTGTGTGTGTGTATATATATATATATATATATATATATATAATTATGACAGATTGGAACTGATATATGGCAGAGACCACCACAACATTGTAAAGCAATTATTCTCCAGTTTAAAAAGAGCTTGCCTTAACAAAACATAATTTGGAGTAATTGAAAAAAGAAAATATTGGCTATATTCCTCATGCTGTACAATTCTTCATTGAATCTATTTTACACACAATAGTTTGTACAATCCACACCCTCACTTCTATATTCCCCCCCCCCTGATAACCACTAGCTTGTTTCCTGTGAGTCTGCTGTTCTTTTGTTGTTATATTCATTAGTTTGTTTTTTTCTTAGATTCCACATTTGTGATATCATACATCTGTTATCATTCTCTGTCTGACATTCACTGAGCATAATGTCTTCCAAATACATCTGTGTTCTTGTAAATGGCATTTTTCCCCCCTTGTTTAGGGCTGACCCATACTCTGCTGTGTGTGTGTATTTATATAAATATAAACATATATTTATGTATGTGTGTACATATTTCTGTGTGTGTGTATGTATGGACACTTAAGTTGTTTTCCATTTCTTGACAATCATAATGATGTTATGAACATTTGGATTTGGAGTGCTTGCATCATTTCATTTTCTTTTCAGGTTCATGTACTTAGGGATGGAATTGCTAGGCCTCATGGTAGTTCCATTTTTAGTTTTTTGAGAAATCCTCTCTAATGTTTTTCACAGTGGCTGCATGAATTTACATTCTCACCAACAGTATACAAGTGTTGGGCAATTCATTTTTTTATTTTTTATTTCTTCTTCAATTGGATGCTGCAGTTATTTTTGCAGAGTTGGTTTGTAAATTGTTAAATCTCCTGGCTCAAATATGTTCATGATATTTCTTATCATCTGGTTAATGTCTGCAGAATCTGAATCTCTAATGCCATATGTATTTTCTTTCTTGATATGGAAAATGTGTCTCTTCTCTTTTGGTCTCTCTCTTCTTTTATTCCTTCCACTCCCACTTCCCTTTATTATTTTTGATAAGGCTTTATCAGATTTATTGATGTTTTCAAACAACAACTTCTTTGTTTCACTATTTTTTAAATTTTCATTTTCTCTGATTATTTTCTCATTGTTTTCTGTCTTCTACTTAATTTCAGTTTAATTTTCCTATTTAATTTTTCTCTATAAGTTAAAACCTTTGATAATTGATTTTGGACTTTATTTTCTAATGTACATTTGTATTAGATGAATATATCACATGCAATATGTATTATGTACTGAACATTGTATATATCAGATAATATTTTTCATATGTCTGAGATATATGTGTGTATATATCTGTGTGTGTGTGCTCACTCAGTCACTCAGTCAAGTTCGATTCTTTGCTACCCCATGGACTGGTTTTTGCCAGGCTCCTCTGCCCGTGGGATGATCCCAACAGGAATATCAGAGTTGGTTGCCATTTCCTACTCCAAGGGATCCTCCTGAGCCAGGGATTGAATCTGTGTCTTGAGTCTCCTGCATTGGCAGGTGGATTTTTTTTTACTGCTGAGCCAAGTGGGAAGCATATATATATATATATAATTTTTTTCCTGTGTGGATTTTACTGATTTCTGGAACTTCAAATATATTATTCATTCATGCTAAATTTTTTATTTGTGATTTTTTTAAAAGAGGTATAACTCATATAAAATTCTTCATTGAAATCATTTAAAAATGTACAATGCATTGACTTTTGATACAGTAACAATGTTGTGCAAACATTATAACTTTCTAATTGCTGAATATTTTTGTCACATCTTGTCAATTAATTGTAGAATATTTTTATCACCTCTTGTGAATCAATTACTGCATTACCATTTCTTTCTCACCCCAGGAACCAGAAACAACTAATCAGTTTTCCATTTCTTTGAATTTGCTAATTCTGGACATTTCACATACACAAAACCAAACAACGTACACTCTCCTTGTTCTTTCAGTTAGCATGTTGTCACAACTTTATGTTAGAGCATGTATTAGCACTTAATTATTTTGTATAATTGAATGATAGTCTATTATATGGATATACCACATTTTCATTATTTATTCACCAATTATTAGAAATGTGGATTGTTATGGCCATTGTGAATAGTGCCACTATGAACATTTCCACACATTTACTTGGATTGATCTTTGTAATTCTCTTGAGTATTTATCTAGGTGAAGAATTGCTGGGTCATGTGGCAATTCTATATTTTACTTTTGAGAAATATCAACTGTGTTCTCACTATTTATCAATATTTTATATTCCCACCATCAATATTGTCCACTTTCCTGATTGTGTCCTTTGATGCACAAGAATTTTTAATTTTGATGGGATTTGATTCTTCTATTTTAGTTTTGCTGCTTGTGGTCTTGTTGCCATTTTAAGAAACCATTGATTAATCAAACATCATGAAGATTTCTCCCTACATTTTCCACTAAGAGTTTTTAGTTGTACATTTGGTCCCTGATATATTTTTAGTTAATTAACACATATGGTGTGAGGTAGAGTGCCAAATTCTTTTTTTTTTTTTCTTTATTTCTTTTCTTTTCTTTTTTTTGTTTTGTATTTTGATACCAGTTTCTCAGCACTACTTGTTGAAGAGACTGTTCAATTCCCATTGAGTGATATTGGCAACCTTGTGAAAGTTGACAATAGATATAAGTGTTTACTTCTGAGACTTCAACTCTTCTGATCTCTGTCTTCTCATTTTAGTATTGTTTTAACTTTAGCAGTTAATAATTTCAGATAGAGAAGTGTGAGTCCTCTCATTTTTTCTTTATTTTTTAAGACTGCTTAGCTCTATGGGGTTCCTTGGAGTATCTTACAAATTTTAAGATTGTTTTTTTTTTCCTTTCTGCCAAAAAAGATTATTAGTGTCTTGATAGGAATTGCACTGAACCTGTAATTCATTTCCTGGAGTATCGCTATCTTAATTATACTAATTGTTTAATCCATGCATGTGAGATATGTTTCTCTTTATAGGTCTTCTGTAATTTCCTTAAAATAATCTTTTATAGCTTTCAGTATAAAGGACAACTTTTAAGAGATAAAGGGAGATGGAGTTGTTGGTGATATTTCTCTCTGAAAATAATTATAGGTTTGCCTGGAACTCTGCTTGGGAACAAGCATATTCCCTAACTTCACATTTTTCTTAGAAGGAAGGAAGGAAGACATTTTGAGGGCTCTGTTTGCCTTGCCCAGTGTCCTGACTCTTTCATCACTGAATGCTCTCAAGTTCTGCCAGTTATACCTTCCTTCATATGACCAAGTTCTTTTTGATTGAATTCCCAAGTAACATTGCCATTTTATGCTAATTTCTTTATTCCTGATTTTTTTATTTTCAACAATTTTGTGTAGTTCTGAACTTCCGCCTCCAGATGATAATTTATATAAGTTTGTGAGACAGCATGTATAATGGTTTAGCTTTTCCACAGTCACTCCTCAATCCTAAGTATGGGCAAAACACAATATATTTTATTAAAGTTGTTTTTCTTCCAACTGCAAATAATTTGTCACTTTCAAATTACTTTCAAATTTGTTCCTTTCAAGACTTTCTTGAAAGTGCCCGTCTTTTCTTACAAGTAGCTCTTTTTCAAGCTACTTCTTATTCCCCATGCATAAATGTTTTCTTCGGGTTCTCCAATAGTTACAAGTAACCTACTTATAATTTAATTAAACTCAGAATCCATCTTGAAAGGTTTCACTACAAAATCCTCGGGCCCATTGTAAATAGGCTTCTGACATATTCTTTGTTTGTTATTTGCTTTGGTTGTTGTTCTGTCACTAAATTGTGTCTGAATCTTTGTGACCCCATGGACTACAACACATCAGGCTTCCCTGTCCTTCGCTACCTCCTGGAGTTTGCTCAATCTCATGTCCATTGAATCAGTGATACTATCTAACCATCTCATTCTCTATTAGCCCCTTCTTCTCCTGCTCTAAATCTTTCCCATCATCAGGATCTTTTCCAATAGATTAGCTCTTCAGATCAGGTGGCAAAGTATTGGCCAACTTCAGCATCAGAACTTTCAATGAATATTCAGGGTTGATTTCCTTTAGGATTGACTGGTTTGATCACCTTGCAGTCCATAGGACTCTCGAGATTCTCCTCCAGCACCACAATATGAAAGCATTGGTACTTTGACACTCAGCCTTCTTTATGGTGCAATTCTCACATTCTTATCTGACTAGTAGAAAAAAACATAGCTTTGACTATACAGAACTTGGTTGGCAAAGTATTGGCTCTGGTACATTGTACTCCCCTAGTTCCTGATCTGTTCATTTTCCTGAGATTATTTCTCATCAAAGTGTCCCATCTAAGTGATTATAAATGACTGGATTTTGACCAAGAGTGTCTGGGTTTTGACCAAATTTGTTTTCACTAACCTCTCAACCATGTTCCTTCCAGGTAGGTCACTAAGCATCCAGCCAAATAGTTGGTCAAAACCAATGATTCAGTATACAATACACATCTGGATGTATCTACTTTCAAGCAAAGTGAGCAACTAAGTGAACTGCCTGAACTTGTACCCATTGGGAGGATTACCATCCTTCCTGACCTTCAGGGACTTTTCATAATGAGGCTGTAGTCTTACGGCTCCCCACTTTTAGGTTATGCCTGCTTAGCCCTGCAGGATTCTCCATATACAAGTCCCAAGGCTTCTTTATCAATTAATAATAGTAAATGAATCCATAAATACAGTCAGGAAGAGAGAAGCCAGAGAGCAATGAGAGTGGGGACTATGAACATTTTTGTACTTTTCCATGGAAATTTCCCTCAGGTGCTACTTGGACCAGATCGCATGTGTAGAACTCCTATGTGAAGATGGAGTACTGCTGTGCGCAGCCAGTATCATGGCTTTGATGGGTCAGATACCAGAAAGTTAATGATGGACAGCTCAGCTTGCCTAGTACTTAGTGGGTCTTGGTTAAATGTTCAATTCCTATTCAGGTCACTAGCAGGCCAAGAGTTATCTCTCAAAATTAGAGTAGTTATCTAGAAAGAATGGCAACACTTTGCTGCAAAATCCTAAGTGCCTGCACTGCAATTCACATGTGGAGGGCTGCCAAAGACCCCAACATCCCCGTCTGCCACTGACACATCAAGCACCATGGATCTACTGAATCATTTGTCCAGAATGGCAGAGAAACTTACACAGCATGGCCCTGTTGTAAAGCCTTTTCTTTTTCTGGGTCTCACTCAAAGCTGGCAGCTTTGTGAGTCAGCTGATGAATGCACCAAAGAAAATTACTGAAGTGAAAAATATAGTATGTTTCCAAATCCCAATTGAGCCCACTGGACGTTGTGTGACTTTTTTGGTTGTAAGACGGGACAGATGTAAGGTGTCATTTTCACCTTAAAAGGGATAGTTTCACCTGCCCTATACAACTGTGTTGTAATTTTCTACTCTAAGTGTCTACCAGTGGATCAATTCAGTTCAGTTCAGTTGCTCAGTTGTGTCCAACCATTTATGACCCCATGGACTGTGGCACGCCAGGTCTCCCTGTCCACCACCAATACCCAGAGTTTACTCAAACTCATGTCCATTGAGTCAGTGATGCCATCCAACCATCTCATCCTCTGTCATCCCCCCCTCCACCCACCTTCAATCTTTCCCAACATAAGGATTTTTTTCAATAAGTCAGTTCTTCACATCAGGTAGCCAAAATATTGGAGTTTCAGCTTCAGCATCAGTCCTTCCAATGAATATTCAGGACTGATTTCCTTTAGGATAGACTGGGTGGATCTCCTTGCAGTCCAAGGGACACTCA
The DNA here is from genome assembly GCF_033118175.1 of Dama dama. NCBI lineage: Eukaryota > Metazoa > Chordata > Mammalia > Artiodactyla > Cervidae > Dama > Dama dama. The sequence goes on along the minus strand of NC_083682.1, from coordinate 49,131,178 downwards.
AGAGTCTTCTCCAACACTGCAGTTCAAAAGCATTAATTCTTCTGTGCTCAGCTTTCTTTATAGTACAACTCTCACATCCATACATGACTACTGGAAAAACCTGACTAGATGGAAATTTGTTGGCAAGATAATGTCTTGGCTTTTTAATATACTGTCTAGGTTGGTCATAACTTTTCTTCCAAAGAGTGTCTTTTAATTTCATGGCTGCAGTCACCATCTGCAGTGATTTTAGAGCTCCCCAAAAAAAGTCTGTCACTGTTTCTCCATGTATTTGCCAGGAAGTGATGGGATCATATGCCATGATCTTAGTTTTCTGAATGTTGAGCTTTAAGCCAATTTTTTCACTCTCCTCTTTCACTTTCATCAAGAGGCTCTTTAGTTCTTTTTCTCTTTCTGCCATAAGGGTGGTGTCATTTGCATATCTGAGGTTATTGATATTTCTCCCAGCAATCTTGATTCCCGCTTGTGCTTCTTCCAGCCCAGAGTTTCTCATGATGCACTCTGCATATAAGTTAAATAAGCAGGGTGACAATATACAGCCTTGACGTACTCCTTTTCTTATTTGGAACCAGTCTGTTGTTCGCCCAGTTCTAACTGTTGTTTCCTGTCCTGCATAGAGATTTCTCAAGAGGCAGTTCAGGTAGTCAGGTATTCTCATGTCTTTAAGAATTTTCCACATTTTTGTGGTGATTCATGCAGTCAAAGGCTTTGTCATAGTCAGTAAAGCAGAAGTAGATGTCATTTCTGGAACTCTTTTGCTTTTTCAATGGTCCAGTAGATGTTCCTCTGTCTTTTCTAAATCCAGTTTGAATATCTGGAAGCTCATGGTTCATGTACTGTTAAAGCCTGGCTTGGAGAATTTTGAGCATTCATTTACTAGTGTGTGAGATGAGTGCAATTGCACAGTGGTTTGAACATTCTTTTGCATTGCTTTTCTTTGGGGTTGGAATGAAAACTGTCCTTTTCCAGTCCTGTGGCCACTGCTGAGGTTTCCAAATTTTCTGGCATATTGAGTGCAGCACATTCACAGCATCATCTTTCAGGGTTTGAAATAGCTCAACTGGAATTTAATCACTCCACTTGCTTTGTTCATAGTGTTGATTCTTAAGGCCCACTTGACTTAGCATTCTGGGATGTATGGTTCTAGGTGAGTGATCACACCATTGTGATTATATGGGTCATGAAGATCTTTTTTGTACAGCTCCTCTGTATATTCTTGCCATATCTTCTGCTTCTGTTAGGTCCATACCATTTCTGTCCTTTATTGATCTCATCTTTGCATGAAATGTTCCCTTGGTATCTCTAATTTTCTTGAAGAGATCTCTAGTCTTTCCCATTCTATTGTTTTCCTTTGTTTCTTTGCATTGATCACTGAGGAAGGCTTTTTTATCTCTGCTTGCTATTTTTTGGAACTCTGCATTCAAATGGATATATCTTTCCTTTTCTCCTTTGCCTTTCTCTTCTCTTTTTTTCCTAACTATTTGTAAGGCCTCCTCCAACAGCCATTTTGCCTTTTTGCATTTCTTTTTCTTGGACATGGTCTTGATCTCTGTCTCTTGTACAATGTCATGAACCTCTGTCCATAGTTCTTCAAGCACTCTGTCTATCAGATCTCAGTGGATCAGAACACATCTTTTGGATTCCTCTTTATTCATCACTAAACCCTCAGCAACTATCAATGTATTGTTACATTCTTTTGGTTCAAAAATTCTTGTTATTGAATGAATTAAGAACAAACAAGATGAATGGATTATATTTAGACTAAAATTGCCTTTTGTGAGACAAGGCTACATACTTTTCACACTGCTTTTCATAAGAGCCACATGTTACGTAAAAGAGAGAGGGTAACAGGCAGGGAGGCTAGGGGTCTCCAAACGGAGGAAACGGCTGCGAGTGTCAGACAATTTTCTCTCTCTTAAGTGGCAGGAGGAGACAGGCTGCGAGTGTCAGACGCTTTCCTCTCTCTCTTAAGCGGCAGGAGGAGACAAACTACAAGTGTCAGATTTTCTTCCCTTCTCTATACAAAATTAAAAGGAGGTTTCTCTTAAAATTCTGTAACACCTGGCTCCTCCTGCACTTAACTTTTCTCAAACCTTGAGCTAACCAATGCCTTTTTCTTGTGGAAATGTTTTTCATTAGTTATGTTAATGAACTATGTGTTTACCCTAGACTCTATCTTCAAATTGGTTCAGCTTAAGACTCAGAACAGATAAGGGTTCAACAAACCTGTTTGTTTAACTGTTGCATTGTTCTCCTAATCTGCTAATGAAACTGTATATTTACTTGGAAACCTACCTTTCTTGGAGATTTATGTCCAACATTTTATGGCCTGGGATGACTCACCTGGTGACAATGTTATCTCAAAACACATACTATGGGTGAGGGGCCTGGTGCCACTCTGAGTTTTGAGACATCTCCTTTCTCTAATTAACAGGTTTCTGATAGGTATATAGCATACTGCTAAAGGCTGGCAGAGGGGCACTCTTTTCCCCCCTTCTGATGTCTCTGTCAGAAGCTTTATCTATTTTATACTTTAAGAAAACTCTATTACACAAAAGCTCTGAACAATCAAGCCTTGTCACTGGCCCTGGATTGAATTTCCCTCCTCTGGAGGCTAAGAATCCCAGAGTCTTTCATGGCTCAGCAGCAACCTTTCAAAAGTAAACTTCCTAAAGAAAAAAGAAAAAACAATATGTTCATAGGATGATGAAGTCTTCCTAAGAACAGGGAAAATATCAAGATAAAAGATTTGCTCATATGATGACATACTAAGTTTCTTTTTTTTTTTTTTTAATTCCTAGGATAAGCGGGAATAAAACAAATTGTGGTTTCTAAAAGAAAAACAAAACAAAACAAAACAAAACAAAATATTCATCTCTGATTCTGTAAAAGATAAGTTAGAAAAAATTTTCAAGTCTCCATTCATAGTTTTTCTGTATTTTAGTGAACATTTTCATTTTCATTTATGCTTATATTTATCATGGACCAGACCTTGTGCTAATTTATTAGCTAATTTATTAGACCTTGCAGAATTTATTATCATGTAGGCAAGCGCTTAATGGTATATGACCAAGTACTTAATACATTGAACATCCTACCTGACATTAAAACATTCTTTTATTTGAAACATCGCTCTTTCTGTTGGTTTATGAGCCTAAGTGGTGATGTGACCTTTACAGAATGATTTTTAATGCTGAAGGAAGTTTGTAAATGGTGTTACATTTGTTATTTACCCCTTAGTGGTTAAATAGTTCATTATTTTATATTCCTATAGTAATTACATACAGAGTATTACAGTCAACATATTCCCAGTGACTGTGATGCATAAAAGGCTTTCCAGATGGCACTAGTGTAAAGAACCTGCATGCCAATGCAGGAAACATGAGACTTGGGTTTGATCCCTGTGTCTGGAAGATCCTCTGGAGGAGGGCACAGCAACCCACTCCAGTATATTCTTGCCTGAAGAATCCCATGGACAAAAGAGGCTAGTAGGTTACAGCACATAGGGTGCAGAGTCAGACACAACTGAAGTGATTGAGCATGCATGCAAACATGATGTATAAAAATTAGCAGGTTATTAATTCAAATCACTAGAATTTAGTTATATATAATTAAACATATATGCACGTAAGTAGCATATGTATTAATACTAACATAACTGATTTCATACTGGAGTGGGTAGCATTTCCCTTCTCCAGGGGATCTTCCCAACCCAGGAATTGAACTGGTGTCTCCTGCATTGCAGGTGGATTCTTTCCCAACTGAGCTATCAGAGAAGCCTTAATGAAAATCACTAGAATTTACTTATACATAATTAAGCATATATGCTCATAAGTAGTGTATATATTAATACTAATATATAACTAATTTAATATATAATATTGCTAATATATATTGCATATGTATAAATATATATACATATATGCATGTACATTTGTATGTATATAGACAGAAAGATACATAAATAGTTCAGAACAATCCCTGTATTAATAAATAGTAACTGGTATAATTTTGCTACACTTCTATCATCATCTCCTGGCTATTTATATCACAGCCATTAATAACATGGTTAGAGATGTCAGTTACTTTCTAGTTACTGGTTCTTCAATGTTACTCTTTGGGAACAAACTCTTTACTGCTTGTTTTCCAACATGCAAAATCGGGATGATAGTACTGCCTACCTTTCCGTATTGTCAAAAAGCTTACTGCTGAGTATCACTGTATCTTAACATTTATTTTATTTTGTTTTATTATGATGGAAGCTTATGAATCCTTATACAATGATGGAGCCAGTAAAACTAGACTCCAATTTGGCAGAGCTTTTCAAATATGCAAACAGTAGTCCAAAGCTATGTTTTTCCTCTCTTTTGTTGCCTCCGTTTCTTCTCCTCTCTTTGCAAAATCGATCATTTGCAGTTTTATTCTTCTTTATCTCATAGGTATTCTTGGCTGAGGTCATCAATAATGTCCTTTGAGTTTTACATAGGTTGAACAAATGCTGGGTTCCATGCACATTTTATGCATCACCTGGAATCACTTTCCTACTACACAATTTCCTAATGGCATTTTTCATCTGGTCATTTCTCAAAGTATAGATTAAAGGATTTAACATGGGAGTTATCATAGTGTAGAATACAGAAACTGCTTTATCAACAGGTAAGGTAACTGTTGGTCTCAGGTACACAGATAAGCAGGGCACAAGGAACAGGATAACTGCTGTGATGTGGGAGACACAGGTGGAGAGGGCCTTACGTCTAGCCTCTAAGCTATGGGCCCTTAGGGAGCGCAGAATGATCACATAGGAGCTGATCAAGAGGAGAAAGTTTGAAAGACAGATTAAACCAATGTTGGCAGGAACAAAGAATCCTAGAAGGTGAGTGTCAGTGCAGGCAAGATTGAGCAAAGGGTTCAGATCACACATAAAGTGATCTATGACATTAGGGCCACGGAAGGGTAATCTGATGATGAAGAGGAGCTGTATGGTTGAATGAATAATGCCCCCCCACCCATGCCACTCCCACTAGCAGTGCACACAGCTGCCGATCCATGAGGGTCATATAGTGCAAGGGCTTACGGATGGCCACGTAGCGGTCATAGGCCGTTACAGTGAGCAATGACGTCAGCACCTGCAAATATATGTTCCCCAAAGACCTGGATTATGCATTCATTGAAAGGGCGGGTTTTCTTTTCATAGAAGGAATCTATGATCACTTTAGGGGTAGTGACACAGGAATAGCAGGCATCATTGAATGAGAGATGAGTCAGGAAATAGCACATGGGGTACCCCAGTAATGGGCTGGTGATGATGGTGACCATTATGAGCACATTTCTTACCATAGAGACGATGCAGACAACCAAAAACACAACAAATATGATTTTCTGCATCTTTGGATTCTGTGAGTCCCAGTAGAATAAACTCTGTCACGTTGTTTCTATTATCCATGTATCTTAGGTTATTATTAATTATGTTACCTGAAAAAAGTCACAATTTATTAGCTCAACCTTGAATTAAGAGTGTCAATGTAAGAAATAATAAATGTCCAGATTCCATTGAGTTCTGAATTTTAATACTATTTTTTAAGGTAGGAAAAAAAAAGTTCCGATCTTTTGAGATTATTCAAATTCTCTCCTGGGTGAAGGCGATTTTTAATATATAGACATGCAAACCCATATGCAGACAGAAATATGAGATGATCTCTAGGCTGTTAATCATGTGAGATGGCTCACAACCTAATGTGACTCAGTAGATTTCATGTACAGTGACAATGAAGACTGAAAGGGGGGATAGAAAATGCATGCAAAGCCTATGAATTCAAAGCTAAGGAATTTCACTTTTACTGTTAGGAAATGGGAAGCCAGCACAAGGAATTGAGAATATGAGTGTAAGATAGGGATTCAAAAAGAGGGATTCTTTGGTATAACTCTAGTAAAGGTGCTTGTATATCTTGAATGAAGTGGCTTGAGGTTCAGTTTGGAGATAGAAGCCAGAGAAAAGAACCCCTGGCAACAGATTAGTTGTAATTGTTGACATAAAGTATAACAGAGTATTGCTCATGGGAAAGTAATGAAAGGATACAGGAGCTACTGCAATACATTTAATAAAGCATATCGTCCAAATCTGGGTTCAGTGGTAAAGATTCTGCCTGCAATGAAGGAGATGCATCTAGACTCGGGTTCAATCCCAGAGTCAGGGAGATCCCCTGGAGCAGGGCATGAGAACCCACTCCAGTATTCTTGCCTGGAGAATCCCTTGGACAGAGGAGCTTGGTGGACTACTGTCTATGGGGTCACAAAGAGTCTGAACTCATTCACAACTGAGCAAGCATGCATCACTTAAATCCAACAGCTTTTTAATAGCTAATTACATACTTTTAATGATTGATTTCTATATGCATGGCATGGTAGCAACCTGTGTGGATGTTATTACTTCATTAGTTTTGCAGATGAGAAACAATCTCAGAAAATCATGTTAATAATAATAATAATAACAGTAATAATAAAAACCTTATTACCATAAACTTCCTGAACACTTACTTTACTCTCAGGTATTTTGTAGGCATTTGTTTTTTAATTCTTATTACAAACTTATGAGATGATTGCTACCCTCATTTTATGCTTATTTCACAGATTAAGAAATATGAAGCATAGAGAATGTAAGAATCCTGTCTAAGATCAACCAGATAATAAATAACAGAAGCATGATTGGATTTTTTCCTCCACATCCTTAACCCATGTTCTACATTGTCATAATAAACAATGCTTATTAAACTCCTTTTGATATGATAATAGTAACTATAATTATTTCAATTCAACATCAGAGGCAAGTATATATGAAGGAAATTGATCATCAGACACAGATATACATACACATACAAACACTAGATACACAGTATAACTTATTGATGGTGGTGGTTTATTCACTAGGTCGTGTCAAACTCTTGCCACCCCATGGACTGTAACCTGCCAGGCTTCTCTGCCCAGGAGATTCTCCAGACAAGATTATTGGAGTGGGTTACCATTTCCTTCTCCAGGGAATCCTCCCAACCTAGGAATCCAACTTGGGTTGGGTCTCCTGCACTGAAGACAGCTTCTTTACTGACTGAACTATAAGGTAAGCCTCTAATATTGATAGCCATGTGACATTTCTTTCATTGAAGGTCTGCTTTATCCTCCTCTCTTCAATTCCAATCAAAAACATAATCCCATAGACTCTCTTGAAAAGTATGGACAATGACAATCCCAGTGGTAAAACAAATTGGTTTGAGAATCAGAAAGACAAGGTAAAATCTTGTTTTTCCCCACTTGCAGCTTCATGTTCTGGGGTATATTTCTTGGCACCTTACATTTTGTTTCCTCTAAAATCAAGTGAGAACATTAATGACCACCTCATAGGCTGTTATGAGAAGTGATTGAGGAAACATTTATGAACATGTCCATCACATGGTTCAGGACACACAAAGGACCTTGCTTTTTTTTTTTTTTTTGGCCTGTGCACCCAGGAATAGGAAAAAAATTGACATTTTGAGCAATAATACAGAGAAACATTTAACCATGCTTTAAACTTAGGAAGAATCATCTTCAACTTTTCTTTTAAAGAAGCCACAGAGACCCATGTTAGGTACAGTGGTTTATCCCAGGAAAAGTTCTTCATGTTTGTGTTTGAAATAAGCAGGTTATGATTTAATATTCACATTATATTTTTTTGTGTGTAAAGTGTTTTTAAATTTTGTTTGCCTTGTCATGATCAGTCTCAATTATTAAATAAATATCTCATGGCAAATGAAGAGTATCTGGTATTAGTGAGCTGTATCTTATAAATTTATTTATCTCTGTGAGCCTCAAATTTTTTCATCTGCAATTTAGATTAATGACACTTAGCAATTAATTACCTTTTGAAGAAAGGGATGATGATGAAATGCTCTATTACTCTGTTTAAATAGAGTTGAAATAAGATGATTACTATATATGGTAAGTAACTATCTTTAATAAGCATCAGCTCTATTGAAAATCTTACCTTCTGGTTTTAAATTATTTAATGATATTTGAGGGTGTTCAGAAATAATCCTGTCTTCAAATCGACCTCCTCTTGGGCTAAGTAACTTTCAACATGAAAATATGATTCTTTCAAAACAGAATATTCAGTCTCACAGTCGATGTCTTTTAATGAGTTTAAATCTTTCCTTCTAGCCTACAGCCTCAAAAAAGTTTCACAGAAAACCTGGAAGTTGAATTTAGAATGGATTCATTCAGAACACTATGGAGAAATGATCATCTGTAGATGGCTCTGGTCCCATAGGCAGAAGGCAGAATGCATGGTGGAAACACATTCAAAAGGATCACTCCAACCTCGATGAACCTTGCTCTGGAGAATGTAAGTAACAAAAAAGACGTTTTCACCTGTGATGCAAGGATATTTAAAGCAGTTTCCAAGGACTTTTCTTGTAGATTCTGTCCTCTCTCAGGAATTAATGATTTCTTTTGATAGAAAGACTTTGCCTTGGAAGCAGGTATTCTGGAGAGACAGACTTGAGAAACACTCATTCTTGAGTGGGGAATTGTATTCCCTGCAGTTCAGTCTCTGAGTCGTGTCCGACTCTTTGCGACCCCATGGACTGCAGCACACCAGGTCTCCCTGTCCATCACCAACTCCCGGAGTTAACACAAACTCTTGTCCATTGAGTTGGTTATGCCATCCAATCATCTCACCCTCTGTCATCCCCTTCTCCCACCTTCAATCTTTCCCAGCATTGGAGTCTTTTCAAATAAGTCAGTTGAAAAGAGTCAGTATTCCCTGCACTTGCAACCAAAGTGTGCAGGTCCCCTGTCTCTGTCTGAACCTGGGTTTCTAAGAAAACTTAATGACACGTGGCTAGAAAAGATGACTTAATACCATCATGGAGACCTGTGACATAACGTATGCACTCATGTTGGAAGAGAACTTCTATTTTCTTATAAATATTAAATCTTTTCTTAAAACCTAGTATGACTTCTTGAGAGTTAGATCAGTGAGGGCATAATATTATTGGAAGCCATTTCAAAGTGCCTGAAATAAAAACCTTTCTAATTTCCCCCACATTCTTCTGAGGGCAATGGAAGTAAACAGACAGTCTAACAGAATCCAGATAATTGATCTCTGGGATCTATATGGTGGTCAGCATTGAACACTAGGCAACAGTAAGAGATATCTAAAGCATAAGAAGGGAGCCATAAATCAAACTACAAGTATTTTTCCACATTATGGCACTTCGTATTACTTTTTATAGTTATTCTAGTAGCTATGCAGTGATAAATTATTGAAGTTTTACTTTGTATTTCCTGATAGCCAATGATGTTGAGCATTTTTAAAAAGGTTGCTATGAGTGTATCTTCTTTTTGGAGGAGGGGTTTCTTTTCAAGTTCTTCATGCAATTTAAAAATTGAATTCTGTGTTCTTATTTCTTGCAGTAAGTGATTTTTATATAGTTTGGGTATATTTATTTTGTCATTTGTGTTATACATATATTTGTATATAAAATGTTATGCAAATATATATATAATTAAATATATATACAAACTTTTATTTTTCTCCTGGTCTCTGGCTTTCCTTTTATTTTTTAAAAGGGATGACATCTGATGAGCAGGAAAGCAACAGGCTTCATCTTCTTTTTTTTTTATAGTTCATGTTTATTGCAGTGTACCTCATAAATACTATTTTACCTCAAGATCAAAAACATTTCTTCTCAAATTTTTTGTTTAGATTTCCCATCCAGTTCTCTGATTCATTATCCATGAATTTTTATGTATAGTATGAAGTAGTGATCGAGGTACTTTATTTTTCTTTGTATATGAATATCCAATTAATCCAATATTGTTTGAAATACACACACACACACACACACATATATATATATATATATTTGCATTGAATTAGTTTGATAGCTTTGTTAGAAAACTTATACATTTGGATCTGTTAATGAATATTCTGTTTCAATAACACACAGCTTGGTTTGTGGGAATTTTATAGTATGTCTTGAATTTAGGTAGAATAATTTCTTTTTTGGAGAATAATTTTCTATTTCAGATTTTTAAAAATAATATCTTTCTATATAAATTTCAAAATAGGACTGTCAATTTCTTCAAATATTCTGTGGACATGTCTCCTCCCCCTTTACTTATATTTTTATTGAAGTATAGTTGGCTTATAATTTTCTGTTAGTTTCAAGTGTAAAGCAAAATGATATAATTATATTGGGTTGGCCAAAAGGTTCAGTCAGATTTCTCCAACAACTTCTGGAAAGAGTAGAATCAACTTTTTGACCTACTCTGTATATATTTTAAAAATGTATACCTCAACTTTCCTGTTTTTACTAGCATTTTACATAGCATTTTGTTTTTAATTTCAATTTCTAATTGCTATTTTTTGCAGAAATAATTTTGATTTTTGTGTTGCCATTGTATGTTGTGACATTGTTAAATTAACTGAGTAGGTATATTTGATTGTTTTTAATGTCCTAAATATATATACCTTTATAATGATTCTATCTACTCACTGATATATTTTTTAATTGTTGCCTCTTCTTACCTTTATGTCTTCTATTTCATTTTCTTACCTTTGCAATAGCTAGAATCTAGGTTACATTGTAGAAGAGAAATTCAAACTGGCCTAACTTGTTCATTTACAATCTTAGAGACAATTCACCATTAAGTGTGATGGTAGCTGTAGTATGTATACAGATACTCTTTATCAGGCTGGGCAAATTCCTTTATATTCTTCATTTTCTAAAATATTTTTATTCATAAATCTGAACTGAAATTTATTAATTCATGTTAATTCCAAGTAGGGAAAGGTTGTATACTGTCACCCTGCTTATTTAACTTATATACAGAGAATATCATGTAGAATGTTGGGCTAGATGAAGCACAATCTGGAATCAAGATTCCAGGAGAAATATCAATAACCTCATATATGCAAATGACACCACCCTTATGGTAGAAAGAGAAGGACTAAAGAGTCTCTTGATGAAAGTGAAAGACGAGAGTGAAATAGTTGGCTTAAAATTCAACAGTCAAAAAATTAAGATAATGGCATACGGTCCCATCACTTCATGGCAAATAGATGGGGAATCAATGGAAACAGTGGTGGACTTTTTTTTTATTCCAAAATCACTGCAGATGGTGACTACAGTCATGAAATTAAAAGACAGTTGCTTCTTGGAAGTAAAGCTATGACCAATTTAGACAGCATATTAAAACATTACTTTGCCAACAAAGTTCGATCTAGTCAAAACTATGGTTTTTCCAGTAGTCATGTATAGATGTGAGAGTTGGACCATAAAGAAAGCAGAGTGCCAAAAAATTGATGCTTTTGAACTGTGGTGTTTGAGAAGACTCTTGAGAGTCCCTTGGACTGCAAGGAGAGCCAACCAGTCAATCCGCAAGGAAATCATCCCTGAATATTCATTGGAAGGCCTGAAGCTCGAATACTTTGGCCACCTGATGCAAAGAACTGACTCATTGGAAAAGACCCTGATGCTGGGAAAGATTGAAGGTGGGAGAAGGGGACGACAGAGGATGAGATGGTTGGATGGCATCATGGATTCAATGTCCATGAGTTTGAGCAAGCTCCAAGAGTTGGCAATGGACAGGGAAGCCTGGCATACTGCAGTCCATGGGGCTGCAAACAGTCAGACATGACTAAGCTACTGAACTGAACTGAATGAATTTGTATGTATCTATTCACCGTTAGTCTTTTATTTTAATGAAATTTTTGAATGTTAAAAACTTTTATTTCTGATGTAAACTAACATGCATACGTATTTCATGTATTAGTATGTTGCTTAATATCTTTTTGCATATTTTGATAGGAGATATTTGTCATTTTCTTTCTTGTAATGCAATTTGTCATGTAAGAAATGCTGCCTGCATGAAATGATGTGTTTACTGTTCTCTATTTTTTTAAAAACTTTGTGTAGAAATAGCATTATTTATTTTTAAAATATTTTATGGAATTTAGAAGTTGAATTTTTTGTACCTGGAGTTATTTTTGACTAACAGAAGCAGAAGATATTAAGAAGACGTGGCAAGAATACACAGAAGGACTGTACTAAAAAGATCTTCATGACCCAGATAATCACGATGGTGTGATCACTCACCTAGAGCCAGACATCCTGGAATGTGAAGTCAAGTGGGCCTTAGAAAGCAGCACTACAAACAAAGCTAGTGGATGTGATGGATTCCAGGTGAGCTATTTCAAATCCTGAAAGATGATGCTGTGAAAGTGCTGCACTCAATATGTCAGCAAATTTGGAAAACTCAGCAGTGGCCACAGGACTGGGAAAGGTCAGTTTTCATTCCAATCCCATAGAAAGGCAATCCCAAAGAATGTTCAAACTACCACACAGTGGTACTCATCTCACACCCTAGTAAAGTAATGCTCAAAATTCTCCAAGCCAGGCTTCAGCAATATGTGAACCATGAACTTCCAGATGTTCAACCTGGTTTTAGAAAAGGCAGAGGAACCAGAGATCAAATTGCCAATATCTGCTGGATCATCAAAAAAGCAAGAGAGTTCCAGAAAAAAACATCTATTTCTGCTTTATTGACTATGCCAAAGGTCTTGATTGTATGGATCACAATAAACTGTGGGAAATTCTGAAAGAGATGGGAATACCAGGCCACCTGACCTGCCTCTTGAGAAACCTATATGCAGGTCAGGAAGCAACAGTTAGAACTGGACATGGAACAACAGACTGGTTCCAAATAGGAAAAGGAGTACATCAAGGCTCTATATTGTCACCCTGCTTATTTAACTTATATGCAGAGTACATCATGAGAAACGCTGGGCTGGAAGAAGCATACGCTGGAATCAAGATTTCTGGGAGAAATATCAATAACATCAGATATGCAGATGACACCACCCTTATGGCAGAAAGTGAAGAGGAGCTAAAAAGCCTCTTGATTAAAGTGAAAGAGGAGAGTGAAAATGTTGGCTTAAAGCTTAACATTCAGAAAAGTAAGATCATGGTATCCGGTCCCATCACTTCATGTGAAATAGATGGGGAAACAGTGGAAACGGTGTCAGACTTTATTTTTCTGGGCTCCAAAATTACTGCAGATGTTGATTTCAGCCATGAAATTAAAAGACGTTTACTCCTTGGAAGGAAATTTATGACCAACCTAGATAACATATTAAAAAGCAGAGACATTGCTTTGCCGACAAATGTCCATCTAGTCAAGGCTATGGTTTTTCCAGTGGTGATGTATAGATGTGAGATTTGGACTATGAAGAAAGCTGAGCACTGAAAAATTGATGCTTTTGAACTGTGGTGTTGGAGAAGATTCTTGAGAGACCCTTGGACTACAAGGAGATCCAACCAGTCCATCCTAAAGGAGATCCTGGGTGTTCATCAAAAGGACTGATGCTGAAGCTGAAGCTGAAACTCCAATACTTTGGCCACCTCATGTGAAGAGTTGACTCATTAGAAAAGACCCTGATGCTCAGAGGGATTGGAGGCAGGAGGAGAAGGGGACAACAGAGGATGAGATGGTTGGATGACATCACCAACTCGATGGACATAAGTTTGAGTAAACTCTGGGAGTTGGTGATAGACAGGGAGGCCTGGCGTGCTGTGATTCATGGGGTCACAAAGATTCGGACACAACTGAGTGACTGAACTGAACTGATGGTCTTCAGTACAAATTCAGTGTCTTGATCTAATATAGGACTGTTTTATTTTTAATTACATCTTTAATAATAGTTTTACAGTAAACTGGTTTTTAAGTTGTCATATATTCTTGCTCAAATTTGTTCATGATATTTCTTACCATTCTGTTAATATCTGTAGAATCTGAATCTGTAATTCTGTGTTTTCATTCTTGAAGTAGAAATATGTCTTTCTTTCTCTCTTGTTCTCTTTCACTTTTTCTCCTTTTAGTCCCACTTCTACTTTTTAATCTGGTTAAGGGCTTATCAGTTTTATGATGTTTTCAAATAATCAGATTTATCTTTTATTGATTTTTATTTTTTTTTCATTTTCTATTTCATTGATTTTTTCTTATCCTTATTATTTCCTATGTTCTACTTACTTTCTGCTTAATTTTCTCCAATTCTCTCATTTTTCTAACTCTATAAGTTATAATTTTTAGGAATTGATATTAAACATGATTTTCTGACATATTTGCGTTAATATTCTGGTGTGTGTTAGCTGCTCAATCGTGTCCGACTCTTTGCAACCCCATGGACTGTAGCCCGCCAGGCTCCTCTGTCCATGAAATTCTCCAGGCAAGAATACTGGAGTGGGTTGCCAGTTCCTGCTCCAGAGGATCTTCCTGACCCAGGGATCGAACCTGGGTCTCCTGCATTGCAGGTAGATGCTTTACTGTCTGAGCTACTAGGCAAGCAAAGGTGGGTACTAATACATAATATATCACCTGCCTATCTAGCCACCTCTCGACCTGGCTATCTATATGGTATAATATATGTATCTATCGATCTAGGATGGGTATCCTATTTCTCTCCACTCTGAATTTCCCTCATGGTCCACCATGTGGGGAATGACTGCAGCATCTGATGGCTGACATAGTCCCAAGATCCTTTGTCTATCAAAATGGCAGGCAACATTCTTTGTCCACAGTACCTCTTCTTGGTCGTAAATTCAAATCAACATTTGGTAAGCATTTTATAATCAATTTTCTATCTGGTACTAGGAAGCCACATCCTTGTATCAGGCAGGATTGTGCTGAGAAGCCATTCAATGTACTCATTTTCAGATTAGGCACTGTTGATAATCTAAAACTCTCTGAATTGCCTATTTTACTAGTCTATTATTATCTAAGAAATACTTTCTTTTCTGATTCTTTTCATATCTATCTATGTATTATCGACCACCTCAAGATATTTCAGTTCAGTTCAGTCACTCAGTCATGTCCGACTCTTTGCAACCCCATGAATCGCAGCACGCCAGTCCTCCCTGTCCATCACCAACTCCCCGAGTTTACTCAATCTCATGTCCATCGAGTCAGTGATGCCATCCAGCCATCTCATCCTCTGTCGTCCCCTTCTCCTCCTGCCCCCAATCCCTCCCCACATCAGGGTCTTTTCCAATGAGTCAACTCTTCTCATGAGGTGACTTCTTTAGCCATTATTAATTTTGCCAGAGGGCTGGTTACACACTGAATAATACAAGAGATAATAGTCTTACAAAGATAAACAGGATATAAGCAATACAGCTAGTAACATTAATAAAGAAGTAAGTAGAAATTTACACCATGTACTTTCAGAACAAAAACAAGTCTCTAAAAGACCAGCAAGACCAGAAAGTGGATGACTTGAGCGAGAAATCTGATTTCATGTGTGGATCAGTACATGTTTAATATTATAGGATTCATCTAGTATTGAAAACAAAAACAGCATTCAATTTGAATTACAGCACAGGTGCCCCCTTGAAATGCTATATGGTTATTTAGGGCCATGTGATTTTGTAATATAGTTTTCCTCATTATTTTGACTCCAGAATTTAGTACTTTTATAGCCTGGTTACTGTCATTTAAGGCCTTCTGGGTGAATTCTGTCAAGATTTCTTTGTATACAATTGCATCTTTCAATCCCAATGAAGGCACAAAAATACCTGTTAAATCATTATACTAGTGAAATACAAGTGTCTTGGTTCATTGGTCTGATACTGGTGGCAAATTTCCTAGAGCAGTAACTAAATTAGCACACAAGATGCTATGACCACAAGGGAATGCTGAAGTATATCTTCCTATCTTTCCTGGCAGAAGCCAGGGCCATAGATCAGGGCATCAAAATCACTGAGTTCCATTAGGTGTAACCCAGTATCATATTTCTAAAAGCATGATTCATGGGCTTCCCTTGTGGCTCAGCTGGTAAAGAATGCACCTGAAATGGGGAAGACCTGGGTTCAATCCCTGGGTTGGGAAGATCCCATGGAGAAGGGAAAGACTACCCACTCAAGTATTTTGGCCTGGAGAATTCCATAGACTAGTCCATGGGGTCGAAAAGAGTCGGACACGACTGAGAAACTTCTACTTTCAGTGTGACTCAGTCTGTCCCATACCAATCACTGTCTTTCAGAGACATTATATATATTAGAATTTTTCACAAGGCATGTAGCCTAATTACCAGGTCACTAAGTGGTGTCCTACTTTTTGTCATCCACTGTCCTCCACTATCTCCCAGAATTAGCTCAAACTCACGTCTATTGAGTTGATGATGCCATCCAGTCATCTCATTCTCTGTTGTCCCCTTCTCTTTCTGCTTTCAATTTTTCCCAGCATCAGGGTCTTTTCCAATGAGTCAGCTCTTTGCATCAGTTGGCCAAAATATTGGAGTTTCAACTTCAGTATCAGTCCTTCCAATGAATATTTAGGGTTGATTTCCTTTAGGATTGACTGGTTTAATCTCCTTGCCATCCAAGTGACTCTCAAGAATATTATTACACTGATTATATTTAGATCCCAGCATGAGTGGAGGGGTTAAAGGTAAATGACCATAGCCAGCTTTTAGCTATATAAATAAATACAATAACTGAAAGAGTGGCACTTGTAATCATTGGGAAATTATAATTTTGCCTGAAATTTAGCTCATGAGTCTTACAGAGCTTGATAACACTAACGGAAAACTCCTATTTATGGCCAGGGTCAGAATAAGTACTCTGGTTGACCGTCTACTACTACCAGTAGTGGCCTAGACAAAAATATAACTTTTTCTTCTAAAATAAATTTTTGAAAGAACCATCTAATCAGGGTCTTGGAAAAGAAAAAGGGAAAAAAAAAAAAAAACCCACCAAAGCAAACCAGAAGTATTGGAAGTAGGTTTGTTGGCTTTGGGGTCAATTACCAAGCCAACAATTTGATTGGTTTCTAAAATTTACACATGGTTGTGACCAAGATACAGAAACCTTAGATTCATGAACAAAAGACCAAGAAGTCAAGAAAACATTTAATATAATCACATAGATCAGATTTAGAATTTTGGAATAGCTATCTACTTCTGATATCCTCTATTTTTAATCCTGATGTGTATGTTTCTTTTCTATTAGAGCATTATTTTAAGGTGAGTTTGAGGTCATCAATTTGCTGTCTAAACTGGTCCAGTACAAGAGAACTTCGTTCAAGAGAACTTGGTTCAAGTGGTTCAAGAAAACCCATTTGATCATGGTATATGTTCCTTTTAATGTATTGCTGGATTCTGCTTGCTAGTAATAGCATTTTGTTGAAAATGCTTGCATCTACATCTAACAGTGATGTTAGACTGTAATCTTCTTTTTCCTGATATCTTTGTTAGCATAAGGATGATGGTGATCTCAGAATTAGTTTGTGAGTATACCTCCCTCCATAATTGTTTGGAAGAGTTTGAGAAGGATATGCGTTAGCTCTTCTCTAGATAATTGATAGAATTTGCCTGTGAAGCCATCTAGCCCTGAGATTTTTTTATTGGAAGATTTTTAATCATAGTTTTAATTTCAGTGCTTATTTGTGTTTTCTATTTCTTCCTTGTTCAGTCTTAAAAGGCTGTACTTTCCTAAGAATGTGTACATTTCTTCTAAGTTGTCCCCTTTATTGACATACAATTATTGGTAGTAGTCTCTCATGATCCTTTGTATCTGCAGTATCTGTTGTAACTTTTCCATTTTCATTTCTAACTTTATTGTTTTCAGTCTTCTTCCTTTTTTTCCCCCTTGATGAGTCTGGTAATTCTCACCCAACAGCAGCAACAAAATATAGTCTAAATAAAAATATCACCAGTAATTACAAGTTCATAATTTTAGTGTTTTCTAAGTATGAAAAGGAGTAAGAGTCTGGGTTTATTGAAATCACACTCTGATATGTGTCTTTATTATCCACAATCAATATCCTGTTTTTCTCTATCCTGAATTCCCTTAGGGTACACCTTTGGGTCACTGCAGTGATGGGTGACTTGGCAACATCCTTTGTTTATTTAAATGGCACGAGACATTCTTTGTCCACAAGTAATAATTAAGCTGTAATTTGTTTGGAGGGTATTTTCTTTTTCTGACTTATGAGACATCATTAGTATGCTATTTGGTTATGAAAGTATTATAACTTCCATAGTAAAACTATGACACATGAAATGTTGAGAAATAAGATCTCAGTCTCAGCAAAAATTGCCTTCCCTAAAACAAAATGTCCATTGCAGATGAAATTCTTTCTTTTTAGATTTCCCATTTTGCCTTAAAGTGTTTGGTTGCTCACTCTAAAATGGGTATATAATCTCATTAAGGCCAAATGCAATTTATTTCCCCATAATTGAGCTTAATTTCTTCATCTCTTCTTTGACATTTATTGTGAACAATATCATGTGCTCTAGTTCTGGAGACATATGCTCATTTTATTATCCTTTTTTCTAAGACTGTGTAAATTCTGTATCTACTCCTTTAATTGAAGATATATTGGGAAAAGTCATTCAAATTTATGGTATCATAAATCACTACCTAGAAGTAAATTGTCAGATCATAAGCCATGGCCACTTTAGTGGGTATTGTCAAAAAACATTTCAAAATGTATTTATAAATCTAAAGTACTTACAGCTATATAAAATATTTTGTTCCTCATATTGGTAGCTTTATTGTTTTATCTCTCTTCTCTTGGTTGATTTCTTTAAATTAATTTATTCATTTTAAATGAAATTTAATTACTTTACAATATTGCAGTGGTTTTTGCCATATACTGACATGAATCAGCCATGGGTGTAAATGGGTTTCTGACTTTTATTAATCCTTTCAACAAAAAGACGTTTGACTTTTGTCTTGTTTTCTACTTAGGAGTTTTTAACTCTGTCTTTGATTTCATTCTCTAGATTTATAGTATCATATATCAATATATTTAGATTTATTTTGTTTTCAAATTTTCAGGTTTTGATAACTAGGTGACTTAGATCATTTATTATCAAAACACTTTATTTATTAATGATAGAGATTCAATTACAATACTTAATGTCATTTTATGAGGACAATAAGGGCATGTTATGAACACACTAAGACCAATAAATACAACTTATATAAAATGAGAAGTTCCAAGAATTATATAAAATAATGAAACTCATTAAAACAAATAATAGACAAAATCAGTATCTCTATGTGTTTTAAATAAATTAAATTTCTAATTTCCAGTCTTCATAAATTTACTGTACATATAATTTTATTAAAATTATAAAAGAATAACATCTGTCCTAAACAAAGCTAGACAAAAATAGAACATAAAAGAATACATCTGAATTCATTCTTTTGAGTTCAGTATTGCTCTTATACTTATCCACTTTTGTAATTTTTCTACAAAATCTGCATATTCTTTAAATTTTTCAACAGAGACAGTCATATCATCTGTGAATAAAGATCATTTTGTTTTATTTTCTAGTCTGGGTGATTTTTTGTTTGTTTGTTTAAGTCTATTTCCTGTTGCTATTCAGTCACTAAGTTGTGTCTGACTCTTTGTGACTGAAAGACCCCATGAACTGTACACGACAGGCTTCCCTGTGCTTCACTATATCCCAGAGTTGGCTCAAACTCATGTTCATGGAGTCTAACAGGATAGAAAGGCAAAAATTGAATTTAGTAAGGTTTCAATTTATAAAATCAATATAAAAAAATACTTTTATACCAGTAATAAATAATCAACAATACATTATTTTAAATGCCATATGTAGTGGAATCAACTATTTTAATTACTTAGGAATAAATTTCCCCAAAAACATGTAGTAAATGTACATTAATTCAGATAAATGTTTTGAGAAAAAGTAGAGAAGATCTAAAAAATAGAGAGCTCCATGTTTATATATCAAAAAAACTAGATCTCACTTAAAAAATCTATCCATCTCCTTCAATTACTCTGAAAGAAACCCCCTTCAAGAATATCAGAGCAGAACTTATATACATGTATATGAGAGAAATTCAAAAGAATATTCTAATTATTATATTGAGATAGAGGGGATATAGTCTAGCCCAAGTTCCCTTATTAAAAAAAAAAAAATTGAAGAACTTACACTACCTAATTTAAATGGTTATTATAAATCTAGAGTGGTCTAGTTGCAATTTTTTTTATAAGCATAGACAAGTAGATCAATGTAAGAGGTTGTCTGAAGTATATCCAGAGGAAACTTTTAGAATATAGACCTGTGTATCATAGAGAGGAATTGGTAAACATTTTCACCGAGCCTATGTAACCTACAAAACTCAAGTGTCATAAAAGAAAAACAAAGGGTTTTTATTTAAAAAATAAAAGTTAAAACTGAATAAAAGTTCCAATGTACATTTAATACTGATTTCTTCTGCTATTTTCATTAGATTCTTATCTTATGATATATTGTTTCTACCTTAAATTGTGTATAGGTATCTATTCTTTTATCATTCCTTTCTATACTCTGTGTCCCAACAGTCAGTTCCATCAATTTTAATCCCTGGAAATGAATAAACTTGTTCTTACCCTCATATTGCAGTTTATTGATCTACCTACTATATTTATGACAATTACTCTATATATAATCTGTATTTGAATGGTAGCTGTCTTCTGTTTGTTCTCTTTGTCCTCCCTAATCCTAGCTTTTCCAAAAGCCAATATATTTGCTTTCATAAGAATTTAAAAATGCTTTATTACTGCAGTCTGATCATCCATTTTTCATCTCTGGTGATTAATGTATATTTAAGTTTCACTCCACTTGTAAAATCTAAGCTTATATAACTATTCTAAGATCTATTGAGATTTTTGCTTTTATTTCCTTTGCTATAGGAGACAGATGAAAACAGCACCAACAACAACAAGAAAATGTTGCTGCCATTGATGTCAAAGAACATTCTGCCTATGTTTTCATCTAGAATTTTTGTAGTATCTAATCTTACATTTAGGTCTTTAATTCATTTTGGTATTACTTTTGTATAAGATGTTACAGAATGCCCTAATTTTAATCTTTTCCATGTAGCTGTCCAGTTTTCCCTGAACTATTTAATTAAGTGACTGTCCTTAAGAATAAAAAAAAAAGTTTTATTTTATATTGGGGCATACTTGATTAACAATGTTATGTTAGTTTCACATATGGTATCTTTTCTCCATTGTATAGTCTTGCCTCCTTTATCAAAGATTAATTGGCCATGTGTGTGTGAGTTTATTTCTGGGTTCTCTGTTGGGTTTGATTCTGCTCTGTTTATGGTTTCTTTTGCTTACAAAAGTTTCCAAGTTTGATTAGATCCAACTTGTTTATTTTTGCTTTTATTTTATTTATTTTTACTTTAGGAGTCTGACCTAAGAAAACATTGGCACACTTTGTATCAGAGAACGTTATGCTTATGTTCTCTTCTAGGAGTTTTATGGTGACATGTCTTATATTTCAGTCTTTAGTCATTTTGAGTTTATTTTTATATATAATGTGAAATTGTGTTCTAATTTCATTGATTTTTTTTTTGGCTGCACTGAGTCTTAGTTGTGTCATGTGGGATCTAGTTCCCTGACCAGGGATTGAACCCAGGGCTCCAGAATTTCATTAATTTACACATGGCTTTCCAAATTTCCCAATACTGCTTGCTAAAGAGACTGTCTATTCTCTAATGTATATTATTGCCTCCTTATGTTAATGTATAACTTAAGATTAATTGACCATAAGTGTGTGGGTCTATTTGTGAGATCTCTGTTCTATTCTGTGTATAAATGTGTGTATATATTATATATATGTGAGTTTCCCTTGTGGCTCAGCTGTAAAGAATCTGCCTGCAATGTGGGAGACCTGGGTTTGATTCCTGGGTTGGGAAGATACCCTGGAGAAGGGAACAGCTACCCACTTCAGTATTCTGCCCTGGAGAATTCCATCGACTGTGTAGTTCATGGGGTCACAGAGTCAGACATGACTGAGTGACTTTCACTTTCACTTATGTATATGTATGTGTGCATACATTTTTTTTCTCATAGCTTGTGAATTTCCTTTTCATTTAAAAGAAACAATATATGACTAGCAGAAGATTTAAATTATTGACAAATTTCAATTTTTCAGTTTTTCTTATGGCTTGGGCTATGGTGTCATGTCTAAATTTTTTATCTAGTTCAAGCTCAAAAGTATTTCTTTTAGAATTTTTCCAGGCTTGAGTTTAATGTACCTCTGACTCATTTTGTATTAGTTTCAATGTACAGTGTGAGGCAATGGTTGAGGTTCATTTTTGTTGTTGTTGTTGTTATATATGTATATCAAATAGAACCAGAATTTGTTGAAAAATCTGTTCTTCCTGCATTGACTGGCCTTGATATCTTAAAAAATAAAGTCCTACATTTACTTTTATTTATGAACATTCTATTATGCTTCAATACTACACAGCATGGTTTGTGGGAGTCTTATAGTCAGTCTTGAGTTAAGGTAGAATAAGTTCTCTGTGTTTTGCTTTACTTTTTCCCTCAGTGATTTTTATAGCAAGTTCATGTAAAATTGTATATTTCTATATATTAATACATTTTAAAATATGATTGTCAGTTTCTTAAATATACTGTGATATATTTACTGGAATTACATTGAAATGAAAAATTGATAAGGTGAATATATTCAGTCTCTTATCAACAGATATGTTTCTACCTTTACTTATTATTTTATCAACATTATTTTTTGTTTCTCATATAAAAATCTTAAAAATATTTTTAAATATATCCATCAAATTTTGTGTTTAATAGTGTTTTACATAGTGCATTGTTTCTAATTTCAATGTTAATTGTTTTTATAGAAATTTTATTTGATATTTGTGTTAACATTATATCCTATAAACATGATAAATTAACAGCTTAAGTATATTTGATATTTTTGTAGTGTTCTTAATATTTTATACCTATATAATGATAATATCTGGCAAAAATATACATGTAAAAATTTGCCTTTTTATTTTCTCACATGTAACTCACTTATTTACTTTTTCTTCCTTTCAGTGGCTAGAGTCTAAAGTACAATCCAGAACAGAATTTGCACTGGGGAGTCTTGTCTTGTTTCCAGTCTTAGAGGAAAAGCACCATTAAGTATGGCTATAGGTTTATACAGATGCTCTTTTATTAGGTTGAGTAAGTTATTTTTCATTCATTCATTCCATTTCATTCCTTATTTGGTAACATTTTTTATTCATAAATCTAAATAGTAATGCATTCATTTGTATGTATTTATTGAAATGGTAATTTTCTCCTTTATTCTGTTAGGTTAGTGAATATAATTGATTGTGCTTCTAATTTTAAACAATATTGTATTCCTGGGGTAACCTATACATATCATCACTTCAGTTCACTTGCCCAGTTGTGTCTGACTCTTTGCAACCCCATGGATACCATAGACCCTATGGAACCCATGCAAGCCAGGCTTCCCTGTCCATCGCCAATGCCCAGCTTGCTCAAAATCATGTCCATCGAGTCGGTGATGCCATCCAACCATCTCATCCACTGTTATCACCTTCTACTGCCTTCAATCTTTCCCAGCATCAGGTTCTTTTCAAATGAGTCAGTTCTTCGCATCAGGTGGCCAAAGTATTGGAGTTTCAGCTTCAACATCAGTCCTTTCAATAAATATTCAGAACTAATTTCCTTTAGGATGGACTGGTTGGATCTCCTTGCAGTCCACAGGGCTCTCAAGAGTCTTCTCCAACACCACAGTTCAAAAGCATGGATTCTTCAGCACTCAGCATTCTTTATAGTGCAATTCTCACATCCATGCATGACTACTGGAAAAAGGATAGCTTTGACAAGATGGACTTTTGTTTGGAAACAATGTCTCTGTTTTTTAATATGCTGTCTAGGTTGGTCATAGCTTTTCTTCCAAGGAGCAAGCGTCTTTTAGTTTCATGGCTGCAGTCACCATCTGCAGTGATTTTGGAGCCAAAAAAATAATAACAATAATAAAGTCAGCCACTGTTTCCCCATCTATTTCCCAAGAAGTGATGGGACCAGATGCCATGATCTCAGTTATCTGAATGTTGAGCTTTAAGCCAACTTTTTCACTCTCCTCTTTCACTTTCATCAAGAGGCCCTTTAGTTCTTCTTCACTTTCTGCCGTAAGGGTGGTGTCATCAATATCTGAGGTTATTGATATTTCTCCTGGCAATCTTGATTCCAGCTTGTGCTTCTTCCAGCCCAGTGTTTTTTATGATGTACTCTGCATATAAGTTAAATAAGCAGGGTGACAATATACAGCCTTAATGCACTCTTTCTCCTGTTTGGAACCAGTCTGTTGTTCCATGTCCTGTTCTAACTGTTGCTTCCTGACCTGTATATAATTTAAGCTAATGTGACCCATAAATCCACTTAACTTGATGCAGGTCAAGAGCATTATGTCCCAGTATTCAAGTGAAGAAAGGCTATGGTTGCTATGTCAAATCCTCTGTTGTGTAAAACTATCACCATTGCCTCTAAGGGGGGACGGGGGGGGGGGGGGGGCGACAGGCAGGTCACGTTGTCTGGTATTCCCATCTCTTTCAGAATTTTCCACAGTTTATTGTGATCCACACAGTCAAAGACTTTGGCATTGTCAATATAGCAGAAGTAGATGTTTTTCTGGAACTCTCTTGCTTTTTCAATGATCTAGGAGATGATGGCAATTTGATCTCTGGTTCCTCTGCCTTTTCTGAAACCAGCTTGAACATCTGGAAGTTCATGGTTCACATATTGCTGAAACCTGGCTTGGAGAATTTTGAGCATTACTTTGCTAGCGTGTGAGATGAATGCAATTGTGCGATAGTTTGAGAATTATTTGTCATTCCGTTTTTTTTTTTTTTTTTTTTTTTTTTGGGTGCGGGGGCTGGAATAAAAACTGACTTTTTCCAGTCCTGTGACCACTGCTGAGTTTTCTAAATTTGCTGCCATATTGAGTGCAGCACTTTCACAACATCATCTTTTAGGATTTGAAATAGCTCAACTGGAATTCCATCACCTCCACTAGCTTTGTTCTTACTGATGCTTCCTAAGGTCCACTTGACTTCACATTCCAGGATGTCTGGCTCTAGCTGAGTGATCACACCATTGTGATTATCTGGGTTGTGAATATTTTTTTTTGTACAGTTCTTCTGTGTATTCTTGCCACATCTTCTTAATATCTTCTGCTTTTGTTAAGTTCATACAATTTCTATCCTTTATTGAGCCCATCTTTGCATTAAATGTTCCCTTGGTATCTCTAATTTTCTTGAAGAAATCTCTAGTATTTCCCTTTCTATTATTGTCCTCTATTTCTTTGCACTGATCACTGAAGAAGGCTTTCTTATCTCTCCTGCCTATTCTTTGGAACTCTGCATTCAAATGGGTGTATCTTTCCTGTTTTTCTTTGCTTTTCACTTCTCTTCTTTTCACAGCTACTTGTAAGGCCTCCTCAGACAACTATTTTGCTTTTTTCACTTATTTTTCTTGGGGATTGTCTTGTTCCCTATCTCCTCTATAATGTCACAAACCTCCATCCATAGTTCATCACGCATTCTGTCTATCAGGTCTAGTCCCTTAAATCTATTTGTCACTTCCACTGTATAATCATAAGGGATTTGATTTAGGTCATACCTGAATGGTCTAGTGGTTTTCCCTACTTTCTTCAATTTCAGTCTGAATTTGGCAATAAGGAATTCTTGATCTGAGCCACAGTCAGCTCCCAGTCTTGTTTTTGCTGACTGTATAGAGCTTCTCCATCTTTGGCTGCAAAGAATATAATCAATCTGATTTCGGTGTTGACCATCTGGTGATGTCCATGTGTAGAGTCTTCTCTTGTGTTGTTGGAAGAGGGTGTTTGCTATGACCAGTGCATTTTCTTGGCAAAACTCTGTTAGCCTTTGCCCTGCTTCATTCTGTACTCCGAGGCCAAATTTGCCTGTTACTCCAGGTGTTTCTTGACTTCCTACTTTTGCATTCCAGTCCCATATAATGAGAAGGACATCTTTTTCGGGTGTTAGTTCTAGAAGGCCTTGTAGGTCTTCACAGAACCTTTAAACTTCTGCTTCTTCATCATTACTGGTCAGGGCATAGACCTGGATTACCGTGATATTGAATGGTTTGCCTTGGAAATGGACAGAAATCATTCTGTCGTTTTTGAGATTGCATTCCAAGTACTGCATTTCAGAGACTTTTTGTGACTATGATAGCTACTCCATTTCTTCTAAGGGATTCCTGCCCACGGGCAGACAAATGAAGACAATATTTTCAGCTTCAAAGGGGTAGCTTGACATGCCCCATGCAACTGCATTATAATTTTCTTCCCCCTTTTGGGATCTCTCAATGGATTTAAGTACTGTGAAAGTTTCATTTCTCTTTCTCATTATTCACAACTGAATCCTAGCAACTATTAATGAGCTGGATACATTTCTTGAATACAAAATTATTTGTTTTTTAATGACTGAAGAATAAATAAGATGATTTGAATATATTTAGACTGAATTTTCTTTCTTTTTGTTTTAGGCAGAGCTACTATTAAAAACACTCTTCATAACACAATGTTAGGAGAAAGCAAACTTTTTAACAGAAAAATATAACAAAACCCACCAATCTCTTTAAGATGATATAATCTTTCCAAGAGCAGATGGAATATCAAGGTAGAGGTTTTGTTCTTATAATGGTACCATAATTTTCAATTTTTTTTAAAAAAATTTATTATTCCTAGCTTACATGCTACATCGCTCCAGATATGTCTTAATTTAAGCAGCAATAAAACAAGTAGTGGTTTCCAACAATAGAAGCAGAATTCTTTGATTTTGAAAAAGGCAAAGTAGGAAAAACTTCCAAGTCTACATTGCTACTTTTTTTGTGTGTTTTAATAGATTTCTGTTTTTATTTATATATACATTTGTGCATTCAGTATTTATCATGAACCATCATTGTGCTGCTACAGAATTATTGTAATCAAGTAGGTAATTACTTTATGGAGTATGACCATTTATTGAGTACATTGAACTTTCTGACATTAAAATATTATTTTATTTGAATCATCATTCTTTCTGATGATTTATGAACCTAAGTTAGTGACACAAACAATACTCAATGATTCTGATGCTAAAAGTAAATTTCGAATTGGTGTAATAGCCTACCCCTTATAAGTTAAAAGTCCTATTGCCTTTATTTCCTAAAATAGCTAAATATTCCAGGGTTACAGTCAACATATCACAATCACCATCAACTCTAGTGTATTAAAATGTGCAGAGTCATTAATAAAAAGTCTTATAATTATTTGATTATGAAGGTATATAACTGATATATGTATGTAAAATAGTGTATATACTAATACATATAACTATAATAATTATAAATTATATATATATATATATCCTGGAAGAGGTAATGGCAACCCACTCCAGTATTCTTGCCTGGAGAACCCCATGGACAGAGGAACCTGGTGGGGTCACAGAGGTTTGGACATGACTGAGCACAGCGCTGCACTCATGAATGTATGTATATATGTATGTATATGAACAGAAAGGTAGATTTTCAGCAAAGTCTCTATATCAATAAATGGTAACTGATATAATTATGTACTTTATTGTCATCATTGCCAGGCCATATTATCACAGTAGTCAAGAACATGGTCTGAGATTTCAGTTAGATTCTGGTTCCTTGTTCTTGAATATTTCTATTTTAAAACATACTTCTGTCTGTTTGTGTTCTCACCTGGAAATGGGGATAATAGCAGTGCCTACCTCTTTGTACTCTTATAAGGATTGTTGCTATCGCTTTATTTTTTTTAAGTTAATTAATTAATTAATTTGGCTGCACTGGGTCTTCATTGTCTCCTGTCAGCATTCTCTGATTAGAATGAGTAGGGGCTATTCTCCACTGTGGTGCTCAGGCTTCTCACTGAGGTGTCCTCTCTTGTTTCACAGCAAGAGCTCTAGGTGCTTGGGCTTCAGTAGTTGCAGCTTGTGGGCTCCAGAGCACAGGCTCAGTAGAGGTGGCATAGGGACTTATTTGTCCATTGGCCTGGGGGATCTTTCTGGACCCATGTCCCCTGTATCGGTAATTGGATTCTTAACCATGGGACCACCAGAAATGCTCCTCACTGTATTTTTTAAAGTTCTTTAATTAATTTTATTGGAATTAAAGCTTGTGAACACATATACACTGGATGAAGCTAGTAAAACTGAGTTCCAATTTGGTAGAGCTTTTCAAATATTCAAAGAATAGTCCTAGGCTAGGTTTTTGTCTTTTTTGTTGCATCCATTTCTTCTTTTCCCCTTTCAGAATCTATGATTATAAGGGCTATTTTTTTTCCCCTATATCTCATAGATATTCTTGCTGGAGGTCACCAACAATGACATTTTTGCATCAGTTGACTGAACTTTGGGCTTCAGGGACATCTTATTGATCATCTGAAATCACTTTTCTGCTACACAATTTCCTAATGGCATTTTTCATCTGGTCATTTCTCAAGGTATAGATTAAGGGATTTAACATGGGAGTTATCATACTGTAGAATACAGCAACTGATTTATCAACAGACAAAGTAACTGCTGGTCTCAGGTATACAAATAAGCAGGGCCCAAGGAACAGGATGACTGCTGTGATGTGGGAGACACAGGTAGAGAGGGCCTTGCGTCTGGCCTCCGAGCTATGGGTCCTCAGGGTACACAGAATGACCACATAGGAGCCAATCAAGAGGAGCAAATTTAACAGACAGAGGAAACCACTGTTGGCAGGAACAAAAAGTCCTAGAAGGTGAGTGTCAGTACAGGCCAGATCGAGCAAAAATATTAAGTCACACATAAAGTGATCTATGATGTTAGGGCCACAGAAAGGTAATCTGATGATGAAGAGGAGCTGTATGGTCGAATGAATAAAGCCTCCCATCCATGCCACTCCCACTAGCAGCCCACAGAGTCGCCGACTCATGATGGTCGTATAGTGCAAGGGCTTGCAGATGGCCACGTAGCGGTCATAGGCCATCACAGTGAGCAGGATGACGTCAGCACCTGCAAAGACATGTTCCCCAAAGACCTGCATCATGCATTCGTTGAAAGGGCTGGTTTTCTTTTCATAGAGGGAATCTATGATCAGTTTAGGGGTAGTGACACAAGAATAGCAGGCATCAACAAAAGAGAGATGGGCCAGGAAATAGTACATGGGGGACCTTAACAGTGGACTGGCTTTGATGATGACCATAGTCAGCATGTTTCCTACCATAGAGACAATGTAGATGACCAAAAACACAACAAATATGATCGTCCGCATCTTTGGATTCTGTGAGAGTCCCAGTAGAACAAACTCTGTCACATTGTTTTGGTTATCCATGTATCTCAGGTTATGATTAATTATATTACCTGAAAAAGAGTCACAATTTATTAGTTCAACCTTGAATTAATTAATCTTGCCAATTTAATAATTGAATGCCTAAATTCTATGGGTTTTTATTCTTATGACTTATCTGAAATAGAACAAGAGACAGTAATCACTCAAGAAAAGACAGGAATTATTCAGATTCTCTCCTGAGGAAGGTGATTTTTTAAAGTTCGGACATGAAAAATATACAGATAGAAGCAAGAGATAATCTGTGCTTGTGAGATGACTCACAGTCTAAGGTGAAGCAGTAAATCTCATACACAGTGGCAGCTAAGCCTGAAGAGAGAGGTAGAAAATGCAAAGGCTATGCATTTAAAGCTGGGCAATTTCTCTTTTATTTTTAGGAAATGGCCAACCTGTAAATATAATTTAGAATACGAGCATAAAGATACAGAGACATTTGAAAAAGTGAGAACATTGGCTTTAACTCTAGTAAAGATCTTTGTGTGATCTTGATGAAGCTGGTTGAGGTTCTGTATGGAGATAGAAGTCAGAGAAAAGAAACTCTGATACCAGATATTTATAACTGTTGACCTAAAGTTTAATAGATATTGAATGGAAAGTAATGGCAGAATACCGGAGCTACCACAATATATTTGATAAAGCATATCACCTAAATCCAGTGACTTTATAATAATTAATGAATATATGCATGACATGGTAGCAACATGTGTGTGTATTATTATTTCATTCCTCTTGCAAATGAAAAACAATCTCAGGAAATCACGATATATGTAAATAATGATAATATTAATATTGGCTAAAACTTCCTGAACACTTCCTCAGTGTTCACAGTGCTCTAATTTTTCTTTGCAGAAATTGGTTGCAATTCTCATTGCAAATTTGTGGCCTGATCACTACTGTCATTTTATACTTATTTTACACATTAAAGAATAGAAGCCTAGAAAAGTTAAGGATCTTGTGCAAGGTTAGGAAGATATTTAATATCCGAATATTATTAGATTTTTTCTCTGTATGCTTAACCATTGTCTAGATTGTTATACTACAATAAACAATGTTTAACTAGTAAACTCCTTTTGATAAGATCATAATTACTATAGTTACTTCAATATAACTTCAGAAACATATCTATGAGGCAAATTTGTCAACACACAAATACACATATAATCACACAAACCACACTCACACAGGATAATATATTGAACTCTTTAATATCAGTAACTATGTGGCACTGTTTTCACTGATGTTTCATTTCATCTTATTTTCCTCACCTTCCTTTCTCCTTTTTCAATTCCCCTGCAATGAATAGTCCTGCAGACTCTCTCGCACAACGTTGAAAATGGTGGCGCAGCAGTAAATCATGTTATTTTGAGAATCAGAAAGACCATATTATCAGGTGCTTCTCCACTTGCAACTTCTTGATCTGGAGTATATTTCTGGCACCTTACATCCTGTTTCCTCTACAATCAAGTGAGAAGATTAATGTCCACCTTAGAAGCAGTTATGAAAATTGATAGAAGAAACATATATGAACATATTCACCATACCATGGAGGACACACAAAGGACCTTCACTTATTTTTGACTGTCTGTGCACCTTGTTGTAGGAATAATAGGCATTTTGAACAACAGTGCAAAGAGACATTTAGCCATGCAATAAACTGAAGAATGGTCATCTCCAATTTTACTTTTAAAGAAGCCACAGAGACCCATATTATACACCATGGTTGATCCCAAAAAGAGTTCTTCATATTCCTGTTGGTCTAAATAAATGTTGATTTATATCATTTAATATTCACATTATTTTTTTTTCTGTGTGAAGAATATTTAAATTTTCTTTTCATTCACAAGATCAATCTTAAGTATCTCATGGCAAAAGGACCGTATCTGGTATTAGAGAGCTGTATCTTCTAAATTTTTTATCTCTATGAGCCTCAAAATTTTTCATCTGTCAAGTTAGGTTAATGATATTTACCAACCATATTGTGAACAAAACCTGAAGATGAAATGCTCTATTACTCTATTTCAAAATGTTGGAACATCAAGTTTGTTTTATATAAAAAGTAACAACAATTAAGAACAGCAGTATAAACATATTTAATAATCATTGGCAGTATTGAAAGGCTTACCTTCCGGTCTTAGATCATCTTAGTGATATTTCAACGTGTTCAGAAACAATCCTGTATTGCAGTTGACCCCTTCTTGGGATAAGTAATTTTTGATATGAAAAATATGGCACACTTAAAAGAGAATGTTCAGATAATTTGTATCAAATCAACAGTAGAGAAGTAAGTCTTTATGAGTCTAACTATTTCCTCCTAGCATAAACCTCTAAAACTTTCTACAGAAAGCCCTGGACTTGGATTTAGAATGTGTTCACTCATAACACGATGTAGAAATGATCTTCTATACATGGTTATGGTTCCATAGGCAGAAGGCTGAATGCGTGGTGAATACACTTTCAAATGGTTTATCTACCCTTGACGAACTTTGCTCTAGGGAGGTAAACAACAGCAAAAACAACAACAACAAAATACATGAAAATGTCCATAAAATGCGTGGATATTTAAAGAGATTTCCACAAACATTCAAGGACCTTGTCTTGTAGCTTCTTTTTCTCTCCCGGGAATTAATTACTTCTTTTGATGAAATGGCTTTGTCTTAGAAGCAGGTATTCTGGAGAGACATACTTAAGAAACATCCATTCTAGAGTGGGAAATTGTATTCCCTGCACTTGCAACCATATCATGTGAGTTCACAATCTGTATATGAATCTGGGTTTCAAAGAAAATTTAATGGCATGTGATAGAAAGGGTGGCATATTTCTAGCATGGGTACCTGTGATGTATAGTTAACCTGTAAACTCATCTCAAAGAGAAAACTTTTATTTTCTTATCAATATTAAACTTTTCTGGAAATCTAGGACTGATTGCTTGTAAGTTAGAGCAGTGAGGGCATAAAATTAGTGGAAACCATTTCAAAGTGCCTGAAATCAAAACCTTTTATTCCCCTTTCATCAGAGAGTAATGGAAGTAAACAGAAACTCTAATAGGATCCAGATGATTAATATCTGGAACACGTATGATGGTCAGCATGGAACACATTAAACATCTGAAGAGATATCTAAAACACAAGAATGGAAACCTACATCAAACAATTTCTTTCCACACTCTGATCACTATGTATTATTTTTCTATTTAGTTATGTTAAGAGTTATGAAGCAATAAGTTACTGAAATTTTTGTTTGCATTTCTTGATGACTAATGATTTTGAGCATTTTTAGAAACTATTTTTATGGGCATATGTTTTCATTGTGAAATTTCTTTTCAGGTTATTTGCACAATTTAAAAATATGAGTTCTGAGTATCTTTTTGTTCAGTCACCAAGTCATGTTTGACTCTGCAATTCCTGGACTGCAGCACACCAGTTTCCCTGTCCTTCACTGTCTCCCATAGTTTAGATTCATGTCCACTGAGTCAGTATCTTTAACTTGGTTGTTAATGATTTTTATGTATTCCAGACATATATGTTTTGTCATATTTATTATACATATACAACATATGAGGTATTTGTATATAAAATGCTATGCAAGATAGATCTGTTATACACAGACACATTTTTTCCCTAGTCTGTGAATTTTCTTTAATTTTTTTAAAGTCTTCCTTTTTTTTTTTTTGTAGTTTTATGGTTCATGCTTCTCTTGTCCTATCTAATAAATATTGATCAACCTCTAGATCTCTTTGCCTTTTCCTACTGTTCATGGGGTTCGCACAGCAAAAATACTGGAGTAATTAGCCATTCCCTCCTCCATACTACCTTTTCTGAGAAATCTGTATGCAGGCCAAGGAGCGACAGTTAGAATTGGATATGGAAGAACAGACTGGCTTAATATTGGCAAAGGTGTAGGTCAAGTCTGTATATTATCAGCCTGCTGGTACAACTTATATGCAAGTACATCATGAGAAATCTGGGCTGGACAAATCAGAAACTGGAATCAAGATTGCTGGGAGAAAAAAATCAACAAGCTCAGATATGCAGATAATACAACTCTAATGGCAGAAAGTGAAGAGGCACTACAGAGACTCTTGAAGGTGAAAGAGGAGAGTGAAAAAGCTGGCTTAAAACTCACCATTCAAAACACTATGATTATGACATCTGGTCCCGTCACTTCAAGGCAAATAAATGGGTAAACAATGGAAACAGTGACAGATTTTATTTTCTTGGGTTCCAAAGTCATTGTGGATGGTGACTATAGCCATGAAAATAAAAGACACTTGCTCTTTGGAAAGAAAGCTATGACAAATCTCTTCTTCGCTGAGACTGACATCCTGACCACTTGGGGTACTCAGGGGCCAGTTTGCCTGCCAATGGACCAGACCCAGCAGCCACAACTGGGACCCTTTTGTCCCTGGTCTCCTCCTGACACAGACAATTGGCCATAGTGCCCAACCAGTAAGGAACAAGAGACTTTATTGACCCTCTCCCCTTCCTTCTCTCTTTCCTCTCCTTAACCCTCCCTATCCTTCCTCGTTTTTCTAGTCCCCCGGCCCTGGACGCAGGAATCTGGTTGAAGGGCCTAGGCCTGAGCTGAGGATTGGAGACTGATCACCTGCTCTTGGCAGAGAACTCTAATTCTGGGTCTCTTCTGGTCTGTTTTCTGGCAGGGCTGAGTTCCCGTCCTTCCTTCTCTGGAGCCCAGGGTAAAGTCCCATAATGCCCAGGTGTCTGCAGGTGGCAGGAGATGTCTGTAAGGCCACCCCTTTTGCCCCCCTCTCCCACCTCCTCCCCTCTTCTTTCAACCTGACTTCCTTTCCTCCCTTTGAAATATTTTAAGATCTGAGATATTTTCCTTTACTCTGTTAGTATTTGGATCTGAAGTTATGTGTCTCTATAGGAGGTTTTCTGAGAGACAGTATTCTTGTATTTAAGGGAGTGTCTGATGAGGACTGCCAGGCTTATATGTGTGTGTTTTAACTTTGTGTTCTGTGTTATGATTTGTGATGGTCATTTTACTTTGCCTGGCCACCATTTGGTTTAAACCTGCTGCCATTTTGTTAGAACTTGATTTTCTTTGCCTGTGCCTTGAGACCAAGGCTCTCAGGAACACTTATCTAGACCATCTCTAACTTCTGAGACTGAGGGAAAATGGGGAAAAGCCTTTAAAAATTTTACTTATTCCAACTGTTTTTTATAAACTAATAATTTTTATATTGTAATATCTAGTTCATGACTAAACTTAGAAAATTAAGCTAGAT
The DNA here is from genome assembly GCF_033118175.1 of Dama dama. Classification (NCBI taxonomy): domain Eukaryota; kingdom Metazoa; phylum Chordata; class Mammalia; order Artiodactyla; family Cervidae; genus Dama; species Dama dama. The sequence continues at coordinate 49,096,704 of NC_083682.1, read as the reverse complement.
CTTGAACTGTGTCTATCTAAATATGTCTTGGTATGTCTTTGTCTCTGGGTAATATTTTTGAGGTTAATTTATAAATGAACTCTATTTAATTGGCTTAAAGAAAGGTAAGTGCTTACAATCAAATAATTCTCTAAATTAAATAATAAATTCCAGGATCATGTGAACTAATAAATATTCAGTATTAAATACCTGATATTAATGTTTGTTTGTTGACCTATCTAATATAGACATGTCTTAGTGTAATCAATATTAAGTAGAATATTTTCATTGTACCTAGGTTTAATATGTTAAATATTATCATATCTGTTACAAGTTTGTCAACAAAGACATTACCTCAAGTAAAGAAACTTCTAAAAAAGTGTAAATGAGTATGAGTTTTAGATAAGCTCTTTTATGAATAGTTATGCTTTAGGGATATCTGTCTAATATAGTCTCTCCAGATTGAAGTAACTTGTATTTCTAAGGGTTGTGCTAAACTAAGTATTGGAAGTCTATTAAATAATTAGGTCATTTCCAAATAAAATAAGATTTTGAAACATTTACTACTAAACACTGATTTCCTTTTACAGAAAAACTAAAAAGGTTTGGGACTATAAATGAATAATGTTAGGTGCCATCCTAAAATGTTTAAAGAAAGCAAGGGTTTTAGAAATTATCACTGGTATTTATGCCCACCTATCTATAAAATGCTAATATAAGAATTCTTGGTTACTAAAGGAAAGTAGGAAGTGTGTTTTCAGTTAAAAAAATACATATATAAAAAAATACTAAAAAGAGTTATGTATGATCGGGATTTTAAAAAAATGGATTACAATTAGTTAGATAAATGGATTTTGTTAGGAATTACACAGCCATAGGAAAACTAGTAAGAGCCAAAACTGGTTAGGTCCAAGATGGTGGAGGTGACTTTCACTAGACTCTGAGCCTCAGTATAAAAGCCCATCATGACTTATCAGCAAGCTAAATGATACACCTATCAACATTGACTAAATCTGACCAAATGTTCTAAATCCTTTTAACTGATTTTTTGACACAACTTCCTAAATTAAATTCTTTTGAAGTTCCTTTGGCCCCTAGCTAACTTTGGGGTGCCTCAAAGGGCCCCTGAAACATCCCAAAAAGAAATATTAAACAGTGTTTATTTGGTTGGTTAGATTACATGAGAAGTATTATCAAAGGAGTAATAAATGCTCTCATATTATAATGTATAGTAAACATTACTAATGTAGATATCCTGGAAATTATATGGAGCTCTTAACATTCTGGTATGTCCTGGTATTCTAATGAAAGACCTGATGACTTCACAAAAGTTAACAAAGGACTGAATGAACCGGCAAATATCTTTATAACTTTTATGGTTTCTATCTGAAAAATTACAAGTTTGAGTCTTGTGTTTTCCAAAAGTAGGGAAAACTTTCCTCTCAAACTAATTATGATAGTAATTTGGTAAAATTATATGTTATAAACAAAACAATTATATTTTCTTTCTATATGACTCCTCCAGAAATTTGAAACTCAGGTTTCCAGTAAGTTTATCAAATGAGTTAGGAAGGTTATCTCACTAACAGGTAGAAAAATCTCAAGGAATTTTTGAGACCTTAAAAACGGAAGATTTCACCTAGATTTGTTCGACAAAAAATGTGATAAGCCTCTGGTGTAAGTTTCCCAGCCACATATTATTTAAAAGTTCAGTCTGAGACTCTATAAATGTTTCAGCAAAATAAAAAGTCTATGATCAATTATGGTTGTATAAATCAGGTCTGGGGCAGCAGCCGAGAGGAGCAACCCCATGTCCAAGGAGTGGGAGCTGAGCGGGTGCAGGAGGGCCAAAAGGGGATACTCCGCATTCAAGATCAAGAGGGGCGACCTCGTCCAAGGTAAGGAGCAGGGTCTGCGCTTTGCTGGAGAAGCCGTGAAGAGATACCCCACGTCCAAGGTAAGAGAAATCCAAGTAAGACAGTAGGTGATGCGAGAGAGCATCAGAGGGCAGGCACACTGAAACCACAATCACAGAAAACTAGCCAATATGATCACAGGACCACAGTCTTGTCTGACTCAATGAAACTAAGCCATGCCGTGTGGAGCCACCCAAGACAGACGGGTCATGGTGGAGAGGTCTGACAGAATGTGGTCCACTGGAGAAGGGAATGGCAAGCCACTTCAGCATTCTTGCCTTGAGAACCCCATGGACAGTATGAAAAGGCAAAATGATAGGATACTGAAACAGGAACTCCCCAGGTCGGTAGGTGCCCAATATGCTACTGGAGATCAGTGGAGAAATAACTCCAGAAAGAAGGAAGGGATGGAGCCAAAGCAAAAACAATACCCAGTTGTGGATGTGACTGGTGATGGAAGCAAGGCCCGATGCTGTAAATAGCAATATTGCATAGGAACCTGGAATGTTAGGTCCATGAATCAAGGCAAAATGGAAGTGGTCAAACAGGAGATGGCAAGAGTGAACATCGACATTCCAGGAATCAGTCAACTAAAATGGACTGGAATGGGTGACTTTAACTCAGATGACCATTATATCTACTGCTGTGGGCAGGAATCCCTTAGAAGAAATGGAGTAGCCATCATGGTCAAAAAGAGTCTGAAATGCAGTACTTGGATGAAATCTCAAAAAAGATAGAATGATCTCTATTCGTTTCCAAAGCAAACCATTCAATATCACGGTAATCCAAGTCTATGTCCTGACTAGTAATGCTGAAGAAGCTGAAGCTGAATGGTTCTGTGAAGACCTACAAGACCTTTTAGAACTAACACCCAAAAAAGATGCCCTTTTCATTATAGGGGACTGGAATGCAAAAGTAGGAAGTGAAGAAACACTTGGAGTAACAGGCAAATTTGGCCTTGGAATATGGAATGAAGCAGGGCAAAGGCTAATAGAGTGTTGCCAAGAGAATGCACTGGTCATAGCAAACACCCTCTTCCAACAACACAAGAGAAGACTTTACACATGGACATCACCAGATGGTCAATACAAAAATCAGATTGATTATATTCTTTGCAGCAAAAGATTGAGAAGTTCTATACAGTCAGCAAAAACAAAAAAGCCAAAAGCTAACTGTGGCTCAGATCACGAACTCCTTATTGCCAAATTCAGACTTAAATTGAAGAAAGAATGGAAAACCATTAGACCATTCAGGTATGACCTAAATCAAATCCTTTATGATTATATAGCAGAAGTGAGAAATAGATTTAAGGGACTAGATCTGATAGACAGAGTGCCTGATGAACTATGCATGGAGGTTCATGACATTGTACAGGAGACAGGGATCAAGACCATCCCCATGGAAAAGAAATGCAAAAAAATAACATGGCTTTCTAAGGAGGCCTTATAAATAGGTGTGAAAAGAAGAGAAATGCAAAGTAAAGGAGACAAGGAAAGATACTCCCATTTGAATGCAGAGTTCCAAAGAATAGCAAGGAGAGATAATAAAACTTCCTCAGCAATCAATGTAAAGAAATAGAGGAAAACAACAGAATGGGAAAGACTAGAGATTCCTTCAAGAAATGTAGAGATACCAAGGGAATATTTCATGCAAAAATGGGCTCAATTAAGTACAGAAATGGTAGGGACCTAACAGAAGCAGAAGATATTAAGAAGAGGTGACAAGAATGCACAGAAGAACTGTACAAAAAAAAAAAAGATCTTCATGACCCAGATAATCACAACGGTGTGATCACTCACCTAGAGTCAGACATCCTGGAATATGAAGTCAAGTGGGCCTCAGAAAGCAACACTATTAACAAAGCTAGTGGAGGTGGTGGAATTTCAGTTGAGCTATTTCAAATCCTGAAAGATGATGCTGTGAAAGTGCTGCACTCAATATGCCAGCAAATTGGGAAAACTCAGCAGTGTCCACAGGACTGGAAAAGCCAGTTTTCATTCCAATCCCAAAGAAAGGCAATGGGAAAGAATGCTCAAACTACCACACAGTTGCACTCATCTCACACACTAGTAAAGTAATGCTCAAAATTCTCCAAGCCAGGCTTCAGCAATATGTGAACTGTGAACTTCCAGATGTTCAAGCTAGTTTTAGAAAAGGCAGAGGAACCAGAGATCAAATTGCCAACATTGGCTGGATCATCAAAAAAGCAAGAGAGTTCCAGAAAAAAACATCTATTTCTGCTTTATTGACTATACCAAAGTTTTTGACTGTGTGGATCACAATAAACTGTGGGAAATTCTGAAAGAGATGGGCATACCAGACCACCTGACCTGCCTCTTGAGAAACCTGTATGCAGGTCAGGAAGCAACAGTTAGAACTGGACATGGAACAACAGACTGGTTCCAAATAGGAAAAGGAGTATGTCAAGGCTACATATTGTCACCCTGCTTATTTAACTTATATGCAGAGTACATCATGAGAAACGCTGGGCTTAAGAAGCACAAGTTGGAATCAAGATTTCTGGGAGAAATATCAATAACCTCAGATATGCAGATTACACCACCCTTATGGCAGAAAGTGAAAAGGAACTAAAAAGCCTCGTGATTAAAGTGAAAGAGGAGAGTGAAAAAGTTGACTTAAAGCTCAACATTCAGAAAACTAAGATCATGGCATCTGGTCCCATCACTTCTTGGGAAATAGATGGGAAACAGTGGAAACAGTGACAGACTGTGTTTGGGCTCCAAAATCACTGCAGATGTTGATTGCAGCCATGAAATTAAAAGATGCTTACTCCTTGGTAAGAAAGTTAAGATCAACCTGGATAGCGTATTAGAAAGCAGAGACATTACTTTGCCAACAAAGGTCCATCTAGTCAAGGCTATGGTTTTTCCAGTGGTGAGGTATGGATGTGAGAGCTAGACTGTGAAGAAAGCTGAGTGCCGAAGAATTGATTCTTTAGAACTGTGGTGTTGGAGAGGACTCTTGAGAGTCCTTGGTTTTCATTGGAAAGACTGATGCTGAAGCTGAAACTCCAATACTTTAGCCTCCTGATGTGATGAATTGACTCATTGCAAAAGACTCTGGTGCTGGGAGGGATTGGGGACAGGAAGAGAAGGGGACAACAGAGGATGAGATGGCTGGATGGCATCACCGACTCGACAGACATGAGTTTGGGTAAATTCTGGGAGTTGGTGATGGACAGGGAGGCCTGGCGTTCTGCGATTCATGGGGTCACAAGGAGTCGGACATGACTGAGCTACTGAACTGAACTGAAATCATCAGACTAAATTTAGTGAGAACAGACCTATCTTGCAAACTAGCTAGTCTTAATTTGGTTATATTTGATAAAAATGAGGATAATTTTAGGGAGAAAAAGATGTTTCAATAAATGCTAAATCCCAGTTTGTTAATGGAGGTCTGCATGTAGTAAGACTCATTTCTTGGATAGTTCTTTGCTGTTATGTGTAATAATGTAAAATTCAATTGAATTCTTAAAAACACCCTAAGTGTGTTTCTGAAGTTTATTTCAGTAATCTATCTTTGGAAGAAGATTAGATGCCTCATGATCTGCGACCAGGACTGGATAAAGACATAATTTATGGGACTGTCTCCAACCTGGATGGAAGGACTATTTTATCAGGTACTCTTAACTAGCTCATGCACAAAGGGAAATTAGTTTTGTGATTAATTCCCATTTCCAATCACCCCTACACTGGATTGGTCTATGGAGAAGACAGCTGACCTGATCTCACCTTAAAATGATACTCAAACAGAGGAGAAACTACACTACATCAGGATGAGATGATAATGACATCAGAGGTAGACAGTTTGCCCAAGATTTGGACCTGATTTGTATGATCATTTATAATGTTTTCTTGACTTCTTAGACCTTTGCATATAAATCAAATGCTTTTCTATCATAGGCCTGATCCTATGCTAGTTTTAGAAATCAATCCAATTGTTGGATTTGTGGCCAATTACCTGTATCTAGTTCTGGGTTACCTTGGTAAATTTCTCTACTACAAGGCTCTAACTTGTTGGCCCTGAGAAAATTTACTTTAAAAAAAAAAGTCATATTCAGGTCATTATGATATTACTAGATGGGATCCCCTCACTGGACCAATTAATAATGCCTTCTCTGACTCTGGCCATAAATTTGAGCTTTCTTCTATTACTCAAGCTAATTCAGAGCACAAGCAGTTTCAGCAAAAGAGGAAAAAAATCTCCCACAATTATGGGAGGGGTTTATATAGGTAACATCAGGCTATGGTAATTTAGGTTTAAAGTCTCCTCTGTGTGGGAAACAATTAAATCATACTAAGGATAACCAGTCTAGTAGCACTAGAAAATTGGGCTATGTGCCTTATAGATGGTGCAAATATATAATTTCCCTGGAAGATAAAGATTCTACAGAGTATACTAAGTCAGATGACCTGAGATATGCTGGGCTACATCTAATGGAAGTTCTTAAGTCTTACTCTTGACTTTACTAATACTGCTGGCTATGTTATTTGCATTTCACCTGTTTTACAAAATTGCTGTTTCTTACACTGCCAAATGTGTGACTGAGGCCTCTGATAGAATAATATACAGTTCCCTATGAGATCGATGATAGTAGCAGTGTAACTCTAGATATGGGAAGAAGCAACAAGAGGGAATATTTTCCTGGACCAAGAAGATAGTATGACAGGTGTTCCAGAGAATTTTGGATACTGTTTTATGGTCTAGTCCAGTAACAGCTACATTGCGTGGCCTGTCAACAAAATCTTTTCCAAACCTGAGAATGGACATTCTCAACACCATGGGATAAAATGGTCATGAAGTGCCCCCCTCAAAATCATGGTCAAGTTTATGAGCAAAAAGGGGCTCTGCCAACTGAAAACTGATACTTGCCATCTACGTCTACAAAGATTAAATCATGGCCACTGCAACTGCTGACTTTCAACACCCCTGAAAGGAGTTCAGGGTGAAAATCAGGAATGAGGCACTCCGTGCTCTGGGAAAAACTGGCAAAACAGACTTTCAGATAGTTAGATCTTTTCGGGAGAAGATTTTATGAGTTCCAATTCTTGCATCTTCTCATACCTAGAGAAACTCTGACGTCATTAATGGTGACATCTGCTTTGGCTGTTAAGGAAAATTTTACAATTAAAAGTCAAAATAGAGTAGCTATGGTTCAGACATCCTGGGAAATAACTAGGTGACACTATGGGTGTAATTTCAGATTAGACATATTGCTAAACACGAGTTTTCTGAGTCGTGTCAGACTTAGATAACACCATTCTCAAAACAATGTCTGCTGGAAGGTAGTAACTTCTACCTTACTTTTTATAAAACTAGGCAACAGGCTACCTGGCTATAAGCCTCCCCAAAGTGCAGGGTCCAGACTGGGTTTCAGACCTATTATTCTAAAAAGAAATGAGATTTATTTTGTCTATTAAAATTCCAGTTATCCCTCCTCCAGCTATTTCTAATTGGGTCTGTTACCAACACAATGGCAGACCAAGGGATTGAGATTTTAATCATACAAGGCTCAGATCTAGGACTTGGAACTCAGGAATACTTCCAATTCAGTGTCTATTCACCAAGCTGAGGCAGTCCTATGCCCCATTTTGACAGGAAGTTATCACAGTCATAGTTGCCCAGTTCCCTAAATTAAAACTGAGCAGGATTCTGTGGGGCTCTGAAGTACAGATCTGCTGTGCATTCTCCATTTCTTCTCTGTAGGATATAGGCTTCATTCAGCCTCCTTGACCTTCCCTGAGTTCCAAAGGGTGGATTCAAACGATTGCTAATCAGGGAAGGGAGGGAATACAGAAACACAGGAGAAACGATCAAATGGTGGTACAGCCTCCAGACAAGATCCTGGTTCCTATTCAAAGAAATATGCATAACAATGTCTTTGAGTTCTTCTACAGAACTGGAGCCCCCACCCAGGTGGAGGATGGTAACTTCAGACTAAACACAAGATTCCTGGAGCACAGCTCTGTTGCTTCACCACCAATGAATCAAAAAAAAAAAAAAAAAAAAAGCACAAACCCTGCAACCCTCACCCCAAATGTTGCCTCCTGTTTCTGGGGACCAGTGATGACCATCCTGTTAGGTCTCCTGTTGGCCCCTGTCTATTTCATCTCTGAGAGGAGCCAACAGTTTCAAACTAAAGTGCTATATTACAAGGGTGAATGCTAGTTTCAGTTAAGGCAAAAAATACCTTGACTTCGATCAGGTAGAGAGACACTTCTGTTCTGCTAGGCAGGCCTATGCCCATGCACAGCAGGAAGAAGTTACAGAAGAAAGAGACCTCCACCCCAGTTCCCAAGAAGTATCTTGAGTATGAAGTCTCTCAGAGGGGAGTTGTTAGGGGAAGCACACTGACTGAAACCACCCACCCTGGCCAGGCACCATAGCAACCATTTGCATGAGCTGTTTTATGGCAGGAGGTCCTGGTAAGGAACAGGGAACTAATAAGCCTCCACCAACCGGAAGAGTTCAGGAATGGTCAAAAGGAGACACCACCTGCCCGACCACCTCCCAGAATCCTCTCTGGCATCCATCTTGGCTGAACAAGGCGTGCACCACCAGGAAGGACTCTGACTCAGACAATTGGCTAAGGACAACCCGGAAACTAATCCCATCACCATAAAATCTGAGACTGTGAGCCATGTGACAGAGCAGTTCTCCTGGGTTCCCTTACTCTACTGCTCTCCGCCCGGGGGGCCCTTTCCCAATAAAATCTCTTGCTTTGTCAGCAAATGTGTCTCCTGGGGCAATTCATTTCCGAGTGTTAGACAAGAGCCCAATTTCGGGCCCTGGAAGGGTTCCCCCTTCCTGCAACAATGTGATAGGACCGATGCCTTGATCTTAGTTTTCTGAATATTGAGCTTTAAGTCAACTTTTTCACTCTCCTCTTTCACTTTCATCAAGAGGCCCTTTAGTTCTTCTTCACTTTCTGCCATAAGGGTGGCATTATCTGCATATCCGAGGTTATTGATATTTCTCCCAGCAATCTTGGTTCCAGCTTGTGCTCCCTCCAGTCCAGCGTTTCTCATGATGTGAGCTAAAAATAGAACTACCATAAACCTATCAATCCCACGCTTTTGCATACATCTAGGAAAAAACAATTTTAAAAGATACATGCACCACAATGTTCATTGCAGCACTATTTATAATAGTCAGGACATGGAAGCTATCTAAATGCCCATCGATAGAGGAATGGATAAAGAAGTTGTGGTACAAATATACAACGGAATGTCACTTAACCATGCTGTGCTGTGCTTATTTGCTCAGTCCAGTCTGACTCTTTTCAACCCCATTGACTGTAGCCCACCAGGCTCCACTGTTCAGGGGATTCTCCAGGCAAGAATACTGGGGTGGGTTGTCATGCCTTCCTCCAGGGGATCTTCCCAACCTAGGGATTGAATCCAGGTCTTCCGCATTGCAGACAGATTCTTTACTTTCTGAGCCACCAGGGAAGCCCTACTCAGTCATAAAAAGAACAAAATAATGCCATTTGAATCAACATGGATGGACCTAGAGATTGTCATACTGAGTAAAGTAAGTCAAACAAAGACAAATATCATATGATATCACTTATATGTGGGATTTTTAAAAAGATTTTGAAGAGAACAAAAAAAGGGGGGTATAAATGAACTTATTTATAAACCAGAAGTAGAGTCATGGATGTAGAAAGTAAATTTATGTTTACCAGGGAATAAGAAGGGGCAAGGATAAATTGGGAGATTGGGATTGACATGTATACACTACCATATATAAACTAGATAGCTAATAAGGACCTGTTGTATAGCACAGAGAACTACTCAACACTCTGTTATGGCCTATATGGTAAAATAATCTAAACAAAAAGAGTGGATATATGTATATGCATAACAGATTCACTTTTCCATATACCTGAAGCCAACAGAACATTGTAAATTGACAATGTACCAATATATTTTAAAATGTCAAAACAACACACACACACAAAAGCAATGCTTGATGAATATCTTCAGTTTGATTTTCCTTCCATTATGACTGTAACTTGTATTCTCTGAATAAAATAAAATATTGCTGGCAAACATATGTGGTGGCCATTAATTAAAAACATAAATTTTAGCAAGTATTTTAAAATTCATTCATGATAACAATAACACATGTTAAATTTTGTTATGTATGCAATCTTGAACCCTCATGACAAGCCAATAACATAGAGATTCTTTTAATTTCCATTTTATAGACAAACATTGCGGCCTAGAAGTTCATCTCTCTTTCCTGAAGTTACAGGTCTATGAGGTGATAGAACAAGGATTTGGATTCATCTAGACTGAATCCAAAGCTAATGCTCTTAATCATTATATTCTACTCCCCATTTCAAAGCTAGAATAAAACCAGTTCATGACCATTTCATCAATTCCTAATGTTTCCTGTGTTTTAGTTCACATTGCAGATGTTTAAATAAACTGGATTAGAGGCATTTATTATGGATTAGAGATAAGGAAGACATATGAAACTGTTTTGAAACCTTCCTTCTTTTATTTCTTATATTTATCAGCAGAACAGTCTTGAGGATGGGTTTACTCTGGGAACTTCAGAGAATTGCTATTTGTTCTGAATTTGCTATTTGTATGTTTTTGAAAGACATATTAAACTTTATAATATATTTGAGACATAACTGAGATAGGGAAAAAGCATAGGAAACATATCAGGAATTCTACTTCTTCCTGAGAGAAATGAAAGTATGCTTAGAATTGAGAGTTTCTCCTTTAGGTGAATCACTTTTGAGGGCAGATGACTATTCACAATTATACACTCTGTTTATAATAATAGCATCTTCCAAAAATCATTTAAAATTACACCATTTCCCCTATTTAATTTGGCTGCAAGTACTTCTGAACCACATAAAAACTTCCTAGTTTTCTTTCCCTGTATAACATCTTATTCTATTGTCTAAACTTTATTTTTTTATCTGCATGTGAGCTATTTTCTTCTCTTTTATATCTCTTACATTCGTTCATCCATTAAATCATCTAAAGTATAAATAACCACAAACCCCTGTGTATGTGTCTGTGCCTGTTTGTGTACTAGCATGAGGGATATTTAGACTAGATGAGCTTGTAACAAAATCATGACACTTCTATTCTCTTTTATACATATGGGCCTCCTGATGCATCACATGAATCTTTCGAGCCACCAGTTTAGACACTGAACTTTGCAATGTTCCAAAAAGTACAAATACATGATAGTTTAAAAAAAAAAAACTTATGTTATTTTTACTCTGTTGGTGATGTACAGGGAAGCCTGGTGTCCTGCAGTCCATGAGGTTGGAAAGAGTCGCACACAACTGAGCAACTTAACTGAACTGAACTGATTGAAAAATAAACTTTGACAGGGGATCATGATTAGAATTGGCAAGTTTGGTCCCTGTAAGAATGAGAAGCCTTGGTATTCATCTTGCCTGTGAACTAAAAAATAAATAAATAAATAAAGCAAAGCATACTTTGATTTTATTTATGCTATTCCCACAAGAGTCAAACATTGTCATATATGATGATTTGTACAGATTCACTGAAACCATGACTCAATAATCAATCCAGGTCCACAATTCATCTTTTGCTTTCTGAGGTAATTCTGACATGCCATAACTTTCTCATGGCATTTTTCACTTCTGTATTTCTCAGTGTGTAGATGAGTGGATTGAGCAAGGGTGTTCCAATCATGTAAAATACTTCCACCATTTTGTCCATGGGGAATGTGGTTGGGGGCTGGATATATATGTAAACATACACGGACCAAACGATAAGACAACTACAATGACATGGGAAGTGCAAGTGGAGAGGGCCTTTTTCCTCCCTTCTGCCCTGTGGTTCCACAGAGAATGCTAGATAACAATATAAGAGATCATTAGAATTATAAAACTGCTTGAACAAAGTGCCCCACGGTTAATCACCACCAGTAAGTTCATGACATAAATATCCATGCAGGCAAGTTTCAACAGTGGCTGCATATCACAGCAATAGTGATCAATCAAATTGGATCCACAGAAGGGCAATTTCAAGGCCAGAATAATCTGAGCCATAGAATGTGTAAAAGACCTTATCCATGCAAGAACAATCAGGATGATGCAGACTTGCCAGCTCATGATGGTTGCATAATTCAAGGGTTTACAAATGCCCATGTACCGATCCATGGCCATGAGGACAAAGACAAAGATTTCCATGCATCCAAATAAATGCAGCGCAAAGGCTGAGTCTGGCACTCATTGTAAGATATGCTTTTCTTTGCAGACAGGGCATCCACGGTTAATCTCGGGGCTATTGAAGTTGAAGAGCAGGTATCAACCAAAGACAAATAAAATAGGAAGAAGTACATGGGGCTCCCAAGTGTCCAGCTGAATTTTATGGTCATATGTTGGTCCTTTAATGGACTGGAACCTGGTGGTCCGGAGTCGACGATGAGAAAGTGAAAGAAGGAAAGAAGCTAATATTCCCTGGGAAAGAAAGAAAGAAAGAAAGGAAGGAAGGAAGGAAGGAAGGAAGGGAGGGAGGGAGGGAGGGAGGAAGGAAGGAAGGAAGAGAAAGGAAGGAAAGAAGGAAGGAAAGGAAGGAAAAAGGAATTAAATGGAATTCATAATACTCATTCAACCTGTTTATCAAATGCATTTGAAAATAATAATATAAGAAATTGAAAATAACAAAAAAGTAAATAATTCTTCAGATGCCATGAATATTAATTTGAGTTATTTCACAAGAGTGACTAACTTTTTCAGCTGAAGATTTTCTTCAGTTTCTATCAAGGACGTATTGGAATTAATGTTTCCTATTGCAGAAGTAGAGAAACAGTTTACCTAATCAATATGCTGTCACATCTTCAACAAAATGTCCAGTGATAAAATACTCTTCTAGTCAATATTGTTTTGAGTAATGATTGTCTAAACATTTCAAAATGTCCTTCATAATAAAACCTGAAGATTCTTGAGAATCTCTTGGACAGCAAAGAGGTCAGACCAGTCAATCCTAAAAGAAATCAGTCCTGAATATTCATTGGAAGGACTGATGCTGAAGTTGAAGGTCCAATACTTTGGCCACCTGATGAGAAGAACTGGCTCATTGAAAAGACCCTGAGGCTGGGAAAGATTAAAGGGAGGAGAAGAGGATAACAGAGGATGAGACGCTTGAATGGCATCACAGACTCAAAGAACATGAGTTTTGAGTAAACTCTGGGAGATAGAGAAGGACAGGGAAGCTTGGTGTGCTGCAGTATCTGCAGTTGTAAAGAGTCAGATATAACTTAGTGAATGAACTACAAGAGAGCACACATAAAAATATATGCACAAACACACACTGCATTACACACATAGACACATATGATAGTAGACTGAGTGGAGAGAAAAAAAAAAGCACAAAATTTTAGCAATGAGTAACAGCCAGTTGATCCAGTCTATCATTAAATTTATTTTAATCTGTTGCCTTGACTAAGTTTAATTTTTACTTTACTTCTTAAACCTTTCAGTTGTCTACAATTTTAAAGTTTTTCAATTTTAAGTTGTTTTTTTTTCTTTTTTTTTTTTTTTAGTATTTTAAAATCTTTATTGAATTGATCACAATATTGCTTCTGTTTTTTGTTTTGATTTTCCTGGATGCAAGGCTTGTGTAATCTTAGCTCCTGACCAGGAATTGAACCCACACTCCCTGCGCTGGAAGGCAAAATCTTAACCACTGGACCACCAGGAAAGTCTCCAGATGTTGACAATCTTAAATTCAGCTCCTATTTTTTTTTTTAATTTTAGTATTTAAATTATACTGTGTTGTTCAAAGTTAAATTTGAACTCAGGGATTCATTGTGTCTAAAATGAAGGAAAATTTTCAAAAATGAACATATGCCACATTCAGAACTTTTTAAATATATTTCAGGCTTATGGTTAAGTACTAGGAATTTATAAAGTGAACCCAGAAAGCTATAAGTAATGCCTGTAACTTTTCAGTAGAATTCTTGTAATGTATATTTTTAATGGCCTATACTGTCACCTCAAGTAAGGGGAGATAAAAATAAAGAGAGCATTTTTTCATATCCAGCTATATGTGAATCACTGAGCAATTTGTCTTGTATGCCTTCATAGTCTCCAAACAAGCAGTGTAACAAACTATATATGCCCAACTGGTACAGTATATTTACAACTCACACGCCAGACAAAAGCATAACTTTAAGTATAAATAGATTTCATGTATTAATCTTAGAAAAACACAGTAAAATAATTAATGGGCAAAAGAATCCATTTCAACAAAGACTCTTCTTGCTAAATACAACTAAACTTAGGTAAAAATGTTTAATTTCATTCACAGTTAAATACATTCAAATTAAATATCAAATTAGGTAACATTTTAACCCATTTTTGAATAAAGCAATCTTTGTGATGAAGTCTGTTAATATATAGTGCTGACAAGTTGTGGGTTGTAGTCAGTCTACACATTCTTGGTAGGAGGTTAAGCGGGCTCTTGAGAAACCTATATGCAGGTCAGGAAGCAACAGTTAGAACTGGACATGGAACAAGAGACTTGTTCCAAACAGGAAAAGGAGTATGTCAAGGCTGTATATTGTCACCCTGCTTATTTAACTTAAATGCAGAGTACATCATGAAAAATGCCTGGCTGGATGAAGCACAAACTGGATTCAAGATTGCCAGGAGAAATATCAGTAACCTCAGATATGCAGAGAATACCACCCATATGGCATAAAGCAAAGAGGAACCAAAGAACCTCTTGATTAAATTAAAACAGGAGAATGAAAAAGCTGACTTAAAACTCAACATTCAAAAAACAAAGATTATGCCATCCGGTCCCATCACTTCATGGGAAATAGATGGGGAAATAATGGAAACAGTGAGAGACTTTATTTTGGGGGCTCCAAAATCACTGCAGATGGTGACTACAGCCATGAAATTAAAAGATGCTTGCTCCTTGGTAGAATAGCTATGACCAACCTAGACAGCATACTAAAAAGCAGAGACATTACTTTACCAATACAAAGATCCATATAGTCAAAGATATGGTTTTTCAAGTAGTCATATATGGATGTGAGAATTGAACCATAAAGAAAGCTGTGTGCCGAAGAATTGATGCGTTTGAACTGTGGTGTCGGAGAAGACTTTTGAGAGTCCCTTGGACTGCAAGGAGATCAAACCAGTCCATCCTGAAGGAAATCAATCCTGAACATTCATTGGAAGGACTGATGCTGAAGCTGAAACTCCAATAATCTGACCACCTGATGCGAAGAACTGACTCATTGGAAAAACCCTGATGCTCTGAAAGACTGAAGGCAGGAGGAGACGGGGACGACAGAGGATGAGACGGTTGGATGGCATCACTGACTGAATGGACATGAGTTTGAGTAAACTCCGGGAGTTGGTGATGGACAGGAAGGCCTAGCGTGCTGCAATTCATGCGGTCACAAAGAGTTGGACACGACTGAGCGACTGAACTGAACTAAACATAAGATACTATAAAACTTAGAAAATATTGGCAGAATACTGTCTAACATAAATTAGAGCAAAATAGTTTTCAATCCATCTCCCTAAAGGAAATTAAAAAAAAAAGAGTAAAGAACAGTACCTAATTAAATTCAAAACTTTTTCATGGTGAAAGAAACCATAAACAAAACAAAACAACAAAAAAGCCCATAGAATGGGAGAAAATATTTGCAAATGACACAGCTAAAAAGGGATTAGATCCCCAGACTTACAAAAACCTCATGCAGCTCAATTAAAAAAAAAAACTCAAAAAATGAGCAGATCTAAATAGACATTTCATCAATGTAAACACACAGATGCCAGGAGGCACATGACAAAATGCTCTTATTGCTAAGTATTACAGAAATGCAAATTAAAACTACAATGAAACATCAACTCACACCTGTCAGAATGACCATCATCATAAAAATTTACAACCAGTAAATACTGGGGAGAGTGTGGAGAAAAGAGAACACCCCAACACTGTTGAAGGGAAGGTAAATTGATACAACCAGTATGGAGAAAAATATGGATTTTTCTTAAAAAAAAAAAAAAACTAAAAATAAAGCTACCATATGATCTAGCAATCCTACTCCTGGCTATATATCTGGAGGAAACATGGTTCATAAGGATACATGCACTCCAGTGTTCATCGCAGTGCTGTTTACAATAGCCAATACAAAGAAGCGATTAAGGGTCCATCAATAGATGAATGGATAAGGAAGATACAGTACCCATATAGAATGCAAGTTTTCTCTCTGACGTGAACTCACAGGGTAACTACATCACAAATATTACTGTGAGGGAATTACACCATCCTTATTTAGACAACAGTCAGCCTACTTAGAAAGCCAGGTTCAGATAGAGAAGGGGCGCTCACATCTTTTGGCTGCAAGTGCAAGGAATACAATTCCCTACTCAAGAATGAGTGGTTCCCAACATGTCCCTAGAGAATACTTGCTTCTAAGACAAAGTCTTTCCATCAAAGCAGATAATTAGTTCCAGGGAGAGAAAATTGCAGCTATAGACCAGGTCCTGGAACCTATATGGCAAACTTGGTAAATAGACACATATGCAATTGAAAATGCCTTTCCTTGTTGCTTAGATTTCCAGAGAAAGTTTTGTCAAGAGTGGAGGGACCCATTTGAATATGTTTCCACCACACATTCTGCCTCCTAGCTCTTGGATCAGACCATTCATGGAAGGTCATTTTGCCTTGGTATTCTAAGTGAACTTATTCTAAATTCAAGTCCCAGACTTTCTGTGAAATCTTTTTCAGTCTTTAGGCTATAAGAAAAGATTTAGACCTATACAAAGATTTACTTACCTTCTATTGACTTGATATTAAATTATCTGAATAGCCTCTTTCTGAGCATGTCACATCTTTCCTATTGAAAGTTTCTCATCCAAAGAGGAGGTCAATTTTAAAATGGAATTAGTTCTGAACAACCTCAAATATCATTAATATCATCTAAGACCAGAAGGTAAGTTTTTCAATAGTCCTGTTGTTTAGTAAAGATTGCTTTTCATATATAGTAATTGTTATATTTTAATACTTTTCAAATACAATGATAAATCCACTTTCTTCAAAAGATATTTAGTAAATGTCATAAACTCAATTTGACAGAAGAAAATACTAATCTCCCTGAGATTAAGAAATTTGTTAAGACCCTTTTCTCTAACGTCAGATATACTTATTTTGTCATTGGACAATTATTTTAATAATTAAGACTACTCATGAGTATGAAAACAAAACTTAAATGAATTTCACACACAAAAAGATATTAATGTGAATATTAGATGATATGAACCATCACTTATTTAGTTCACACATGAATATGAAGAACTTACTGGGAGCAAATGCTAAACATAATATGGATCTCTGTGACTTCTTTAAAAGTAAAGTTGGAGATAATTCTTCCTCAGTCCATTGTAAGGTCAAATGTTTAGATGTGTTATTGCCAAAAATATCAATTCATCCTAATCCTGAGTGCATAAACAGCCATAAAAGTAAGGAACGTCCTCTGTGTGTCCTCAACAGTGTGGAGTACACATTCCACTGTTTCTTCAATCAGCTCTCATAATAGCCTGTGAGGTGAGGTGAATTATTCTTCTCACTTGATATTGAAAAACAAAAATGTAAGATTCCAAGAAATGCACCTCAGATCAAAAAGTAGCAAGCGAGAAAAGATTCTAATCTGGACCTTCTGATAACCAAACCAATATGCTCACAGAATGGGATTGCCATTTTCAATGTCATTTGCAACATTTTGCAGAAGAATATGAGTTCATACTATGTAGGGGAATTTTCAATGGAAGAATGTGGGTAGGGAAGAGAAAACAATAAAACAGACCATTAATGAAAGCAGTACCATATAGTTATTAATATTAATTAATATTAATTACTTTAGTAAGTTATAATACGAGTGTACATCTCTGAGCCTGTGTATAGGTTGATTCAGCTCAGTTCAGCCCCTCAGTCCTGTCAGATTCTTGCAACCACATGGAATGCAGCACGCCAGGCCTCCCTGTCCATCACCAACTCCCAGAGTTTACTCAAACTCATGTTCATTGAGTCGGTGATGCCATCCAACCATCTCATCTTCTGTCAACTCCTTCTCCTCACACCTTCAATCTTTCCCAGAATCAGAGTCTTTTCCAATGAGCCAGTTCTTCACATCAGGTGACCAAAGTATTGGAGTTTCAGCTTCAGCACCAGTCCTTCCAAAGAACACCCAGGACTGATCACCTTTAGGATGGACTGGATTGGTTGGATCTCCTTGCAGTCCAAGGGACTCTCAAGAGTCTTCTCCAACACCACAGTTCAAAAGCATCAATTCTTTGGCAATCATTTTTTTTATAGTCCAGCTCTCACATCCATACATGACTACTGGAAAAACCATAGTCTTGACTAGGCAGACCTTTGTTGGCAAAGTAATATCTCTGCTTTTCAATATGCTGTCTAGGTTGGTCATAACTTTTATTCCAAGTAGCAAATGTCTTTTAATTTCATGGCTGCAGTCACCATCTGCAGTGATTTTGGAGCCTCCAAATATAAAGTCTGCCACTGTTTCCACTGTTTCCCCATCTATTTGCCATGAAGTGATGGGACTGGATACCATGATCTTGGTTTGCTGCATGTTGAGTTTTAAGCCAACTTTTTCACACTCCTATTTCACTTTCATTAAGAGGCTCTTTAGTTCTTCTCTGCTTTCTGCCATAAGGATGGTGTCATCTGCATATCTGAGGTTATTGATATTTCTCCCGGGAATCTTGATTCCAGCTTGTGCTTCTTCTAGTCCAGCATTTCAAATGATGTACTCTGCATGTAAGTTAAATAAGCAGGGTGACAATATACAGCTTTGACATACTCCTTTCCCAATTTGGAACCAGTCTGTTGTTCCATATCCAGTTCTAACTGTTGCTTCTTGACCTGCATACTGATTTCTCAGGAGGCAGATCAGTTGATCTGGTATTCCCATCTCTTGAAGAATTTTCCACAGTTTGTTGTGATCCACACAGTCAAGGGCTTTGGCGTATTCAATAAAGCAGAAGTAAATGTTTTTCTGGAACGCTCTTGCTTTTCTGATGATACAATAGATATAGGAAATTTGATCTCTGGTTCCTCTGCCTTTTCCATACCCAGCTTGAACATCTGGAATTTCATGGTTCACATACTGTTGAAACCTGACTTGGAGTATTTTGAGCATTTACTTGTGTGTGAGATGAGTTCAACTGTGCAGTAGTTTGAACATTCTTTGGCATTGCTTTTCTTTGGGATTGGGATGAAAACTGACCTTTTCCAGTCTTGTGGCCACTGCTGAGTTTTCCAAATTTGGTGGCATATTGAGTACAGTACTTTCACAGCATCATCTTTTATGGATTTGAAATAGCTCAACTATTTGATTAAATTTATATATATATATATATATATCCTCTCTCTCTCTCTCTCTCTCTCTCTATATATATATATATATATATATATATATATATATAACTGTCTCTGAAGTAGGATAAACATAAATATGACTATATTGATTCTATTTTTAAAGGTTTACTAATTCAGCATTGTATATTGTAATAATTTTATAGGTTATGGTTTAACAATTTGTATCAACAAAGTGTAACTTAAAGTAATCTTACCTCTGTCCTTTGTAGCTCCCTGAGTTTAGGTAGAATTGTTAACCTCTCTAAGCTTCTACTTCCCAATATGTAAAATATGTATAAAAACGATAACCCTATATGCAAAACAGAAAAAGAGACACAGATGTACAGAACAAACTTTTGGGCTCTGTGGGAGAAGGCGAGGGTGGGATGTTTCGAGAGAACAGCATCGAAACATGTATATAATCTAGAGTGAAACAGATCACCAGCCCAGGTTGGTGCATAAGACAAGTGCTAGGGCCTGATGCACTGGGAAGACCCAGAGGGATCGGGTAGAGAGGGAGGTGGGAGGGGGGATCGGGATGCGGAATACATGTAAATCCATGGCTGATTCATGTCAATGTACGACAAAAACCACTACAATATTGTAAAGTAATTAGCCTCCAAGTAATAAAAATAAATGGAAAAAATAAAAAATTTTAAAAAAATTTTTTAAAAAGAAAATTGTTAATTAATAAATGAGTGTTTTTCAAGCCACCAAATCTATAGCAGTTTATTATGATGAAATAGACCATTAATATACTACATAATTCAGCAAACCTATCAATTGAATTATCAAAACATGTATATTCAACAAGTCTTAATAAAACAGGGAAACATTGGGATACAATGATAACTGCAAATGCCATGATATCATATTTCTATTCAGTGTGATACTGAATGTGTTTTTTACAAAAATGTAGATGTCCAAATAAGAAAATTTAGAGGAAAGACAAAAATAAACATAATGCAGGAACAACACTATGCTTGTCCTATTGGACAGTAATTGTGATTTTCTCTTTCTGAATTTTGGAATTCACATCTTCTATGATAAATATAAATATAAACAGGTTGATTGCTAGTGTTATTTTTCTAAGATGGGAAGATAATATATGATTTAATGATTTAAAATAAATTATACTCTAAATGAGAAATATGGGATTTTCTTTAAATTGTCTTGTCTGTAGCTCATGGAAAACACCCCAATCAAAATTCTCTGGGGTGTGAATCCCCAAAGTCATGCAGGTAGACATAAATATACAGCATGATCCTTAAGTTTAGTTTAGGTAAGTATGGCTTACCTTTGAGAGTGTCTATTTTTTAATGAGAAAAAAATGTAATTTTCTTGATAAGTTTACTGAAATATACTTCAGAAGAGGTTACAATGCCCTTATTATATGTTACAACAATTTTTATTAAATGTAAGTATTTTTGTTAAATGCTTTTCAAGATTCTTATTTAAATCAAAGAAGTCTTCAGTAAATCAATCTAAGACTATATGGCTTCTGGTGAGTTGTTTAAGTAATTTACTTTAATTCTGATGGGAGAAACTCTGAAATTAACAATATTTTTGACAGAGAAACACCTATGCAATCCTAGTAGCAATGAAATGGTATTCATTTAATTCATTTAAGGGTAAGAATACAAAATATTGAACTTATTTCTTATATCTTTAAGATTCATGGGATTCACTTAGTTTTGAACTTTGCTTATATAGCTGAATGATGTCCTTGGTGGACATTCATGTATTAGTATTTGTTTTCAATTAAAAATAAAAAAAATAGGGAAATGAAATCTATAAAACTGTAGAGAAATATGCCAGATTTCGCTTTAAATTTTTTGAGTTGAAAATCATGCAGGTGAAAGCAAGTTGGAGCAGTACAGCAAATTTGAGTTCTGAATTAAACCCCAAAGTAATCTGAAATATGTTGCCTGGTATTGGATATTAAAATATAATAATGCTTTTACATACCAAAATGTGTGTATTTTGTGCACAAAAATCAAAGTAAAATGAAAGAAGTAGCTATCGAGTCTAGATAATGCAGTGATACTGTGCATGCTAAGTTGCCTCAGTCCTTTCTGACTCTTTACAAGCCTATGGACTGTAGCCCTCCAGGCTCCTCTCTCCATGGGATTCTCCAAGCACGAATACTGCAGTGGGTTGCCATATACTCCTCCAGGGGATTTTCCCAACCCAGGGATAGAACCCATGTCTCTTAAATCTGCTGCATTGGTAGTTTAGATATCACAGAAATCCAGACAGAATCATTCAGATTGCAAGTAATTTGTATGAAGATGATTTTGAATATGGGTAAGCATTTGAGCATGATTTTAAACTAATGTTGAAACACAATTAGTCCTGAAGGATGGCTGTAGGTAGACTAGATAAAGATAGCTGCTTAATAGATGTGTGGTAGCTAGGAATAAAGATGGGAGTGTATTTTGAAGAATATGTTCATTTTGCCCTAATTATATTTTTCACAGTCTTAACCTTGGATGAAAAGGAAATCATAGAGATACAGA
Source organism: Dama dama (assembly GCF_033118175.1). Lineage (NCBI taxonomy): Eukaryota > Metazoa > Chordata > Mammalia > Artiodactyla > Cervidae > Dama > Dama dama. The sequence continues at coordinate 49,074,864 of NC_083682.1, read as the reverse complement.
CAAGGACAAAGAAAAATAGACAACACAAAGCTTATGACTTGATGGCTGGAGACATTAATGGAAATGTGCAGCTAAGAAGGAAACATTAACACATAAGTAAGAAAAAGATTTCCTCTGTGTATGCATTTTTTCTACTTCTTAGTCACTATTTGCACCATTTCAGACTTCGTAAAATTATAGGTGGTGCTACATTGTAGGACATTTTGAGGTCATATATTTCAAATTCAAAGTAAACACAAAAAACAGCATTAGAAATACAAGAGAAGAAACTAAATTTTGTGGGGGCCATTTATTACATGCAAAATTAAAGTCTTAAATGTTTTAGAAAATAATTAAAGTTGGACTTCCCTGATAGCTCAACTGGTAAAGAATCTGCCTGCAATGCATGGGACCCCGGTTTGATTCCTGGGTCAGGAAGATCTGCTGGAGAAGGGATAGGCTACCCACTCCAGTATTTCTGGTCTTCCCTTGTGACTCAGCTGGTAAAAAAATCTGCCTGTAATATGGGAGACCTAGGTTCAGTCCCTGAGCTGGAAAGATCCTCTGGAGAAGGGAATGGCTACCCACTCTGGTATTCTAAACTAAATTTGGTGGGGGGCAATTATTACATGTGAAATTAAAGTCTTAAACATTTTAGAAAATAATTCACTAATTTATGTTTTATACATAATTGTGTAGTAAAAACAAATTCTTATAATAGAATTATATTCTATAGGTAAGGTTTCAGAAAGTTTAACTTGTCAGAGACATATTAATAAGTGACTGAGGTTAAACTTGAAGGCAAGTTGACTTGATTAAAAAGTCTAGATTGTTAACAAGAAATCATTCATATTCTATAGGAGATACAATATGTGACTTTTTACCAAGGTTTAGCCAGTTGGTGAAATCATTCAGGGAACATAAACCTGAGGCTTCCCTGATAAGGTGGGTGCTGAATCTCTCAGTTGTGTGACTTGTGACTCCATGGACTATAGCCGGCAAGACTCCTCCATCCATCAGATTTCACCAGCAAGGATACTGGAGTGGGTTGCCAATTCTTTCCCCTGGGGATCTGCCTGACCCAGGGATTGAACTCATGTCTCTTGCATCACCTAAACTATCAGGAGGATTCTTTACCACTGCACTACCTGAGAACCCTTTCTCTGATCAGAGAGCTTTAAGGAAAAGTGAGAGAGAAACAGAAGACATCTTGAGCAGTTAGAATGGCCTGAACAAACATAAGAATTTGCAAGTGTAATCAACAAGTTCAATTAAATGAAGCTAAATAAAGGAAATATCCATGTGGAGAAAAGGGAGACAGAACTGAGAAGGTTGAGAAAATTCAAACAAGGACATTTTCTGAGTCACTGTGATACTCAGTTCATCCCAGTCCATCCTCTCCTTGCCCCTCCATCAGAAGCTGACTTGCACTCTCCACACCTGTAGACACACGGGATACCATTTGGGCTCCTACCATGTCTTATCCGCATTCCTGGGAAACCCCAGACTTCACCACTGCAGACCAGTCCCCTGTCCAACCTGGGAAAAAAATACCCTCTATTTCTGTCATGTCTGGTTGCTTAGGGAGGACTCTCTGATTTTCTCTGCAGGAACCATAGTGGTGGATGAGAGAAATCAGAGTGCTGGAATCACCTTCATCTTCTCAGGCTTCTCAGAATACCCACAGCTCCAGGTGCCCCTCTTCTTGGTCTTCTTCGCTGTCTATACAGTCTCTGTGCTGGGGAACCTGGTTATGATTGTGATCATCAGAATCAGTCCCAAGCTTCACACCCCCATGTACTTTTTTCTCAGCCATCTCTCCTTTCAAGATTTTTGTCCCTCTTCTGTAACCACACCCAAACTCTTAGGGATCCTGGTTGTGGACATAAGGACTATCTCCTTCGTGGGTTGCATGATGCAATTCTTTGGTTGCACACTTGTGATTACAGAAATGTCCATGCTAGCAGTGATGGCCTATGACTGGTTTGTGACTGTTTATAACCCACTGCTCTACACAGTTGCTGTGTCTCCTAAGCTCTCAGCCTCCTGGTTGCTGGAACCTACACGTGGGGTGGAATGTGTTCCTTGACAATCACATGTTCTCTTTTGGAGCTGTCCTTCTGCAGTTCTAATGTCATACATCACTTTGGGTGTGAGTATTCTGTGTCGTCTCTGCCTCTTGCTGACTCTTACTTCAGTCAGATGACATGTTTTACCATTTCTACTCTCAATGAGGTGTGTCGCTTCCTGATTATTCTCACCTCCTATGTTTTCATAGTTGTCACAATTATCAAGATGCCTTCAGCCAGTGGACTCCGAAAAGCCTTCTCCACCTGTACCTCCCACCTGACTGCCATCACCATTTCCCATGGGGTCATTCTTCTTCTCTACTGTGTGCCCAACTCCAGAAACTCATGGCTTTTCATCAAAGTAGCCACTGTGCTTTTCACGGTAGTGATCCCCATGCTAAATCCCTTATCAACAGCCTTAGAAATAATGATGTGAAGGAGACCATCAGAAAATTAGCCAACACTGAAATGTTTTCTCACCTAATGTAATTTTGAGTGAGAAGAGAGATAGAGGAAAGCACTTTCTTAAATGTACTTTATACAGTGTGTTGGTGGTTATTACATTTTTCTTCAAACGTGTGCTCATTTGCTCATTCGTGTCCTCCTCTTTGTGACCCTATGGACTGCAGCCCACCAGGCTTCTCTGACCGTGGGGAATCTCCAGCCAAGAACACTGGAGTGGGTTGCCATGCCCTCCTCCAGGGGATCTTCCCAATCCAGGGATGGAACCCATGTCTCCCACAGTGCATGTGAATTCTTCGGTGACTGAGCCACAGTGGGATACAATCTTTTGAGAAAATTATATATACATATATATACACACACATATATGATATCTATCATATAAATATAGTGTGATTTTTAAACTGCACTATTCTTTTAAAATATCACCTTCAGTTTAAAAGAAAAAAAAGAAATAAAATTCTGTATATGTCTCACTTTCAGAGTGTTATAGGCTAAATAATGATCATCTAATGTTGTCCATGGGCTTCCCTAGTGGCTCAGATGGTAAAGAATCTCCCTGCAATATGGGAGACCTGGGTTCTTTCTCTGGGTAGGGAAGATCCCCTAGAAGAGGGCATGACAACCCACTCCAGTATTCTTGCCTGGAAAATCCCCATGGACAGAGGAGCCTGGGGGACTACAGCCCAGGGGTCACAAAGAGTCAGACAGGACTGAGTGACTAAGCACAGAGCACAGCAAAAGGCTGCCCACATCCTAAAGTCCTCAGAACTTGCAAGTGAGTTCTGCTCCATATCTTCTTCCTTTCTTTTTCTCTTCCTTTTCTTTCTTCTTCTCTCTCTCTCTCGAATTATGAAATGTGATAGACAGGTAGACAAGTAATTCTGTATAATCATCCTGTATGTTACTTTCTCCAAGAAATTAAAGACATTATCAGCTCTTTGCACCATTTCTGTAAGCATTTTTCTAGTCACTGTGCCCCTCTGATGCCTCTAGGAGCAAACTTCATTGCTGTGTTCAAAACTTTTTCTTCTAACCGAGAATAGGTTATGAGAGTATAAAACTTAACTTTACTGCTTTTGAAATTTGTTTTAATAAAATTTTAGAGTACATTCCCTTATGTCTGGCTAATTTGGCTCAGCGCTTTGTTTTAAAAGAATTTTTAAGTGATTGTAACAGTAGTTCTGTTTTTATTGCTGAAGAATATTCCATAAAATATATTGATATGATAATATGTTTATTCATACTATGACTAATGGACTTTGCCTATTTCCTCTTCCCTACTGGAGTATTATTGATTTACAGTGCTATAATAATTTTAGATGCATAACATAGTGATTCATTATTTTTTTCAATTATACACTATTCAAACTCAGTGGGTAAAGAACCTGCCCGCAATGCAGGAGATGTCTGAGATATGGGTTTGACTCCTGGGTGGGGAAGATCCCCTGGAGGAGGGCATGCCAACCCAATCCCATGGACAGAGGAGCCTGGTCGGCTACAGTCCATGGGTTTGCAAGGAGCTGGACACGGCTGAAGTGACTGAGCACAGCGCAGCACACAAAGGATAACAGCTATAACTTACGGTGCTATACAATGGTATTCTTGTTGCTTATCTATTTTATACAGATTATTTTGTAGACTTTAAACTCCTAAATTGTCCCCCCTCCTTTCCTCTATATATAAAGTCTGCAAATAACAATTGTTGCAGAGAATTAGAGAAAAGGGAAATCTTGTGCATTGTGGGTGGGAATGTAAATTGGTATAGCCAATTACATACTTTAATTTTTTCTGCTTCAAAATCACTTCAGATGGTGATTGCAGCCATGTCATTAAAAGATGCTTACTCCTTGGAACGAAATTTATGACAAACCTAGACAGCATTTTAAAAAGCAGAGACATTACTTTGCCAACAAAGGTCTGTCTAGTCAAAGCTATGGTTTTTCCAGTAGTCATGTATGAGAGTGATGTGAGATGTTGGACTCTAAGAGAGATGTGAGAGTTGGACTATAAAGAAAGCTGAGTGCAGAAGAATTGATGCTTTTGAACTGTGGTGTTGGAGAAGACTCTTGAGAGTCCCTTGGACTGCAAGGAGATCCAACCAGTCCATCCTAAAAGAGATCAGTCCTGGATGTTCATTGGAAGGACTGATGTTGAAGCTGAAACACCAATACTTTGGCCAGCTGATGCAAAGAGCTGACTCATTTGAAAAGACCCTAATGCTGGGAAAGATTGAGGGCAGGAGGAGAAGGGGACAGCAGTGGAAGAGATGGTTGGATGGCATCACCGACTCAATGAACATGAGTTTGGGTAGACTCCAGGAGTTGGTGATGGACAGGGAGGCCTGGCGTGCTGTGATTCATGGGGTCGCAGAGTCGGACACGACTGAGCGGCTGAACTGAACTGATTGAGTTACATACTGCATGGAGATTTGTACACACACACACACACACACACACACACACACACAAAAGCTAAATATAGAACCACCGTATGATCCAGCAATTTCATTCTTGGTTATTTCATCTTTTTTATCTTAAATGGAAATGCGGCATGAACATTCTTACACAAGAATGTGCTGCTTTGCACATGAGCACTCATTGTGTGAGGTATGCCCTATCTCTGAATGTTCTGGATCAAAGGGCACTTGTTTCTTATCTTTTGCTAGGTGCCATCAAACAATTTTCCAAAATAGATGTATTAGTTTAAATTCCAATGATATTGCATGTGTGTTCTAATTATTGTCCATTCTTGCCAACATTTAATATTGTCATAGTAGACATTTTAATATTTTCAGGTTGGTGGGCAAGTAGGGGTACTTCATTTTGGTGATGAATTCAATTCCACTTTACTAATGTGGTTGAAATCCTATAATTTAGTTATTAATCATTTGACTTTTCTTACTTTTTTGTGAAGGGCCTATTCAGGTTTTTATTTTTTAACCTATATTTCTATTAGGTTGCTAATATTTTATTATAAAATATGTATTTCATTATGTATTCTAAATAAAAGTCCTTTGATGTGTGTATCATGAATATTTTCTCCTAGACTGTGACTGGGCTGTTCACTTGCTTGGTGAAGTATTTAGGTGCACACATTTCCTTATGTTTAATGAATCAATGTTTATAAAACTGTTTCTTTACACAGTGAAGTGCCTCTAATGTCTTATTTAAGATACACTTCTTACCTCCAAAATAATAAAGACATTCTCATATTTTATGTGCTACATTATCAAAAATTTCATACAGTATTATATTTTATATTCCACTTTTTCTATTTTCAATTTGGGGTTTTATTTTCTCTTTTTACATCGATTTTTAAGTTTATTTCAAACTGAAAGTAAATTTTGATGGTGCATGTTTATAAGCTAATTTTATATTTTTACTTACTGGTGCATATTTACCCCAGGAATACTTATTGAAAAATTCACTCATTTTAACACTGCTCTGTGGTGCAAGAATATTCATAAAGTAAATATCAGTATATCTACATTTCTGTTTCTAGACTTTCTGTATGCTTCTAGCTGTTTTATAATCAGAACTACCCTTAACTTTGATATCAAGTTGAGCAACTCCTAAAAAGTTACTCTTTATCTTGCAGAGTGTTTAAGATAATCTTTATCTTTACCTTTTAAAACAAACTTTAGAATTATTCTTGTATAGATTTAGTGTAGAAATACAGTAGAATTGTAGATCTATTTGCAGAAAATGATAAATTTGCATCCTCAAGTCTTCCAAATCATAAACATGCTACATTATTATGTTTATTTAGATCTACTTCACTTTTTACAATATAAGATACATCATATTTTTATAAAGTTATTACATATATTTTTAAATTAATCTGGATGTGGGATTATTTTTCATGCTACTGTAAATGTCATTTGTAAAATGTGTATTGTTTTTCAATTAGGATTCAATGCATTTTGACAACTCTAAAAATATCTCTTAATAATTTTATAACTTATTTGTAGATTATTTTCAATTTTCAACATGCATATCATACAATCTCTAATTAAAAATTTTCTAGATATGTTGATTCCAATGTTGTTCCTTTTATTTTTTTCTTGTGTTTGGTTAACTAGCTGAAAACTTTAGTACAATTTTGAATAAACAGAAAAAGTGGGTATCCTTGACTTCCTCATCTAACAAGGAAAATATCAATACTTAACATTTCATGCTTAAAATGTTAAGCAAAGTTATTTCATGTATTTTTTTTATTTTGTATGTGTCTGTTATATTTTGTTTTTTAGTGAGTGAATGTTGAATCTATCAAGCTAATTTTCCTCATTTGAACTCCTTTAATATTTCAATATGGTAAATTATATTTTTAAAAAATTTATAATCAAAATACGTGTTTTTTTCCTGAGAAAATTACTGGAAGCATTATATATTTACTTTTTATTAGTTGATTAGTTTAATGTGTCAATATTTTAAGTATATTTTAAAATAAAATTCTATGATTAAAATTCTAAGATTGTTCTGTAATTTTCTTTTATTGTCCTTTACCTGTTAGTTTTTCCCATCAAGATTATATTTGTCTCTTAAAACAAAAAAGGTAATAGAGTCTTCTTATTCAATTCAGGGAATATTATGTAGAAAAGAAAAAGAGTGTGATAGGAAGATACACAAGGACAGTATATATATAAACTATAAGTTAATTGCTATTCAGTTCAGTTAAGTTGTCCAGTAGTGTTTGACTTTGAGACCTGATGAGCTGCAGCACACCAGGCCTCCCTGTAAATCACCAACCCCTGGAGCCTTCTCAAACTCATGTCCATCGCATTAGTGATGCCATCCAACCATCTCATCCTCTGTCGTCCCCTTCTCCTCCCACCCTCAATCTTTCCCAGCATCAGGGTCTTTTCCAATGAGTCAGCTCTTCACATCACATGGCCAAAGTTTCGGAGTTTCAGCTTCAACATCAGTCCTTCCAATGAATATTCAGAACTGATTTCTTTAGGATGGATGGGTTGAATCTCCTTGCAGTCCAAGGGACTCTCAAGAGTCTTCTCCAACACCACAATTCTAAAGCATCAATTATTTGGTGCTCTGCTTTCTTTATAGTCCAGCTCTCACATCCATACATGACTACTGGAAAAACCATAGCTTCTAGACAACATAGATTGGGGTCTTGTTTTTGTATCCATTCAGCCAGCCTTTGTCTTTTGGTTGGGGTATTCAACACACTTACATTTAAGGTAATTATTGATAAGTATGATCCCACTGCCATTTACTTTATTGTTTTGGGTTTGAGTTTATACACCCTTTCTGTATTTCCTGTCTAGACAAGATCCTTTAGTATTTGTTGGAGAGCTGGTTTGGTAGTGCTGAATTCTCTCAGCTTTTCCTTGTCTGTAAAGTTTTTGATTTCTCTTTCATATTTGAATGAGATCCTTGCTGGGTACAGTAATCTGGGCTGTAGGCTATTTTCTTTCATCACTTTAAGTATGTTTTGCAGTTCCCTTCTGGTCTGAAGAGTTTCTATTGAAAGATCTGCTGTTATCCTTATGGGAATCCCCTTGTGTGTTATTTGTTGTTTTTCCCTTGCTGCTTTTAATATTTGTTCTTTGTGTTTGATCTTTGTTAATGTGATTAATATGTGTCTTGGCATGTTTCGCCTTGGGTTTATCCTGTTTGGGACTCTGGGTTTCTTGGACTTGGGTGACTATTTTCCTCCCCATTTTAGGAAAGTTTTCAACTATTATCTCCTCAAGTATTTTCTCATGGTCTTTCTTTTTGTCTTCTTCTTCTGAGACTCCTATGACTCGAATGTTGGGGCATTTAACATTGTCCCAGAGGTCTCTGAGGTTGTCTTCATTTCTTTTAATTCTTTTTTTCTTTTTTCCTCTCTGTTTCATTATTTCTACCATTCTATATTCTACCTCACTAATCCTATCTTCTGCCTTGTTATTCTACTGTTGGTTCCCTCCAGGGTGTTTTTTATCTCATTTATTGCATAATTCATTATATGTTGACTCTTTTTTATTTCTTCTAAGTCCTTGTTAAACCTTTCTTACATCTTCTCCATCTTTGTCTCCAGGCTATTTATCTGTAACTCCAATTTGTTTTAAAGATTTTGGATCATTTTCACTATCATTATTCAGAATTCTTTATCAGGTAGACTCTAATTCTTCCTCTTCTATTTGGTTTGGTGGGCATTTGTCCTGTTCCTTTACCTGCTGAGTATTTCTCTGCCTTTTCATCTTGTTTATGTTGCTGTGTTTAGGGGTGGCTTTTCCGTATTCTGGCACTTTGTGGTTCCTCTTTATTGTGGAGGTTCCTCACTGTGGGTGGGGTTGGAGGTGTGGCTTGTCTAGGTTTCCTGGTTAGGGAAGCTTGTGTCCCTGTTCTGGTGGGTGGAGCTGGATTTATTCTCTCTGGAGTACAATGAAGTGTCTAGTAATGAGTTTTGAGATGTCAGTGGGTTTGGTGTGACTTTGGGCAGCCTGTATATTGAAGCTCAGGGCTATGTTCCTGTGTTGCTGGAGAATTTTTGTGGTATGTCTTGCTCTGGAACTTGTTGGCCCCTGGGTGGTGCTTGGTTTCAGTTTAGGTATGGAGACATTTGATGAGCTCCTATCGATTAATCTTCCCTGGAGTCAGGAGTTCTCTGGGGTTCTCAGGATTTGGACTTAAGCCTCCTGCCTCTGGTTTTCAGACTTATTCTTACAGTAGCCTCAAGACTTCTCCATCTATAGAGCACTGATGATAAAACACCTAGGTTAATGATGAAAAGTTTCTCCACACTGAGGGACACCCAGAGAGGTACACAGAGTTACATGGAGAAGAGAAGAGGGAGGAGGGAGATGGAGGTGACCAGGAGGAGAAGAGGGGGAATCAAAAGGGGAGAGAGCAAGCTAGCCAGTAATCACTTCCCTATGGCTCTCCACAGTCTGGATCCCTCAGAGATGTTCACAGAGTTACAGAGAGAAGAGAAGAGGGAGGAAGGAGACAGAGGTGGCCAGGAGGATAAAAGGGGGAATCAAAAGGAGAGAGCCCGATCCAGCCAGCAATCAGTTCCCTAAGTGTTCTCCACAGTCCAGAACACACAAAGAGATTCACAGAGTTGGATAGAGAAGAGAAGGGGGAGGGAGGAGATAGAGGCAACCTGGTGGAGAAAAAGGAGAGTCCAAAGGGGGAGAGAACAATCCAGCCACTAATCTCATTCCCAAGTAAGAATGGATACTGAAGATTGGGTTCTTAAAGGTACAAAATTGGTAACAAATACCAAAAAGCAAAGATTAAAAATCTAGAGTAGTGGTTAGATTCTAAAAAAAAATACACTATTAAAGAAAAAAGCAAAGTCACAAAAATTACAAAATATGTATTTTTGAAGTTTGCTTTAAAAATAGGGTCTTTTTTTTGCAAAGTAATAGTAGGTTATAAAAATGAAAATTAAAGGAGTAATAGAGGACTTAAAAATTTTTTAAAATTTAAAAATTTTTTAAAAATTAAAAAAATGATAATAGTAAAAATATATCTAGGACTTTCTCTGGTGGTGTTGTGGACCGCGTGGGGTGTCATTTTAATATAGTTCCTCGATCTGGCTTACACGTCTCAAGATCTATAGGCCCCTTCCTATGTAGTCGGTGCTAGCTGCAGTGTTTTAATCTATTGCACCTGTCACTTCTAAAGCGTTCCCCTCTGATTATTTTAGCTTCTTCTATTTGCTGGTCTCTCCAGTGTCTAATTTCCGCCCTGACACAGGAGGCGTGGTGGTCACCTTTTTAGGCTGACGTGTTCAGTCTCGCTGTGGGGAGGGGGGAGCACTGTAAATAAATATCACTGGTGTGTGTGGGGAGCGCTCGCAGTGTCTTGGTCACACTGGCTTTGCCCTGCTCACAGTGTGTGTGCTTTCATGGGCTACACTGCTCAGGCTCTAGGTTGCTCGGCTGGGAACTCTGAGGCGGGCCCTGGGTTGCCTGGACTTCCCAGGTCTAAGCTGCTCAGGTTCAGGTTCTCGGGTACTCCACAAAGGCTCAGACTTGGTTGGGCCTGCGTTTCATGCCCTTTCCTGGTCCAAACAGCTCAGGTGACCTTGGCAGTCACCCCTAGTTGGGGCTGCGACTTATCGCCTCCCCCATTCCTGCCGCCCTGTGTTCTGGGTGTGTAACTGGCACGCCTTCTCACGTGTGCCGTGTGTCTCTTCTGGGGAGTTGATCTCTGGCTGCGACCCTCCCGGCGGATGTCTACTGTCCAAAAGCCCAAGAAGTCTTGGTTAGCAACAAACCCTGCTTGCAGTTTGGTAGAGGATGCCTCTCTGGGGCCATGATTGCCCCCTTCCAGCTCTGGCTGCCCTCCCCTGCATGGCTCTGGCAAGGGGGGAGGGGGGCGGGGGGGAGGGGGTGGTCTGCAGCCGGCTAGCTCTGCTCAGTCCTTTGTTCTGTGAGCGGGCCTGGCATTGTCTTAGGTTAGGGCTTTTCTCAGGATTGTTGTCCCACAGTCTGGGTTGCTATCTCAAGCTAGTTCCCTCAGATTGCCCTCGGGGCATTCAGGCCTGGTCCTTACTGAAAGCAATGCAGCCCGCGCCTCCCTGTCCAGCCCCTGCTTGCTAGAGGGGGATGCGAGCGTCTGGGCTGCTTCTCTGCTGTGAGTTGCCTTTAGGCACATAATCTGTGGGGTTTAATTATTTATTTATTTTTCCTCCCGGTTATGTTGCCCTCTGAGGTTCCAAGGCTCGCCCCAGATTCACTGGTGAGAGTGTTTCCTGGTGTTTGAAAACTTCTCTCGTTTTTAAGACTCCCTTCCCAGGAGGGATCTCCATCCCTACCTCTTTTGTCTCTCTTTTTATCTTTTATATTTTTTCCTACCTCCTTTTGAAGACAATGCGCTGCCTTTCTGGGTGCCTGATGTCTTCTGCCAGCATTCAGAAGTTGTTGTGTGGAATTTGCTCAGCGGTCAAATGTTCTTTTGATAAATATGTGGGAGAGAAAGTGGTCTCCCCATCCTATTCCTCCACCATCTTAGGACCTCCCCTGTAAGCCTCTTTTAAATTCATGGTTGCAGTCACCAACTGCAGTGACTTTGGAGCCCCCGCCCCACCCCCCAAAAAAAAAAAAAAGTCTGCCACTGTTTCCACTGTTTCCCCATCTATTTCCCATGAAGTGATGGGACCAGATGCCATAATCTTAGTTTTCTGAATACTGAGCTTTAAGCCAACTTTTTCACTCCTCTTTCAATTTCATCAAGAGGCTCTTTAGTTCTTCGATTTCTGCCATAAGGGTGGTGTCATCTGCATATGTGAGGTTATTTATATTTCTCTCAGCAATCTTGATTCCAATTTAAGCTTCATCCAGCCCAGTTTCTCATGATGTACTCTGCATATAAGTTAAATAAGCAGGGTGACAATATACAGCCTTGATGTTCTCCTTTTACTATTTGGAACCAGTCTGTTGTTTCATGTCCAGTTCTAATTGTTGCTTTCTGACCGGCATACAGATTTCTCAAAAGGCAGGTCAAGTGGTCTGGTATTCCCATCTTTTTCAGAAATTTCCAAAGTTTTGGTGATCCACACAGTCAAAGGCTTTGGCATAAACAATAAAGCAAAAATAGATGCTTTTCTGGAACTCTCTTGTTTTTTTGATGATCCAGCAGATGTTGGCAATTTATTTTCTGGTTCCTCTGCCTTTTATAGAAGCATTTTGAACATCTGGTAATTCACAGTTCACATATTGTTGAAGCCTGGCTTGGAGAATTTTGAGCATTACTTTACTAGCATGTGAGATGAGTGCTATTGTGTGGTAGTTCGAGCATTCTTTGGCATTGTCTTTCTTTGGGATTGGAATGAAAACTGACCTTTTCCAGTCCTGTGGCCACTGCTGAGTTTTCCCAATTTGCTGGCATATTGAGTGCAGCACTTTCACAGCATCATCTTTCAGGATTTGAAACAGCTCAGCTGGAATTCCACCACCTCCACTAGCTTTGTTCACAGTGATGCTTCCTAGGACTCAGTTGACTTCACATTCCAGGATGCCTGGCTCTAGGTGAGTGATCATTCCATCGTGATTCTCTGAGTTGTGAAAATCTTCTTTGTACATTCTTTGGTGTATTCTTGCCACCTCTTCTTAGTATCTTCTGCTTCTGTTAAGTCCATACAATTTATTTCCTTTTTTGAGCCCATCTTTGCATGGAATTCTCCCTTGGTTTCTCTAATTTTCTGGAAGAGATCTCTAGTCTTTTGCATTCTATTGTTTTCCTCTATTTCTTTACACTGATTATTGAGGAGGGCTTTTTTATCTCTCCTTGCTATTCTTTGGAACTCTGCATTCAAATGGGCATATCTTTCTTTTTCTCCTTTGCTTTTCACTTCTCTTCTTTTCACGGCCATTTGTAAGGTCTCCTCAGACAGTCATTTTGCTTTTCTGCATTTCTTTTTCATGGGGATGGTCTTGATCCCTGTCTCCAGTACAGTGTCTCAGAGCTCTGTCCATAGTTCATCAGGCACTCTATCAGATCTAATCCCTTGAATCTACTTGTCACTTCCACTGTCAAATCACAAGGAATTTGATTTAGGTCATACCTGAATGGCCTAGCAATTTTCCTTGCTTTCTTCAATTTAAGTCTGTATTTCACAATAAGGAGTTCATGATCTGAGCCACAGTCAGCTCCTGGTCTTGCTTTTGTTGACTGTATAGAGCTTCTCCATCTTTGGCTGCAAAGAATATAATCAATATGATTTCAGTGTTGACCATCTGGTGATGTCCATGTGTAGAGTCTTGTGTTGTTGGAGTGGCCTTTCTGTATTCTGGTGGTCTGTGGTTCCTTTTTATTGTGGAGGTTTCTCCCAGTGGGTGGGTTTGGATGATTGGCTTGTCAAGGTTTCTTGGTTAGGGAAGCTTGTGTCTGTGTTCTGGTGCGTGGAACTGGATTTCTTCTCTCTGAAGTGCAATGGAGTGTCCAGTAGTGAGTTTTGAGATGGGTCTATGTGTTTGGTGTGACTTTGGGCAGCCTGTATGTTGATGCTCAGGGCTATGTTCCTGCATTGCTGGAGAAGTTGTGTGGTATGTCTTTCTCTGGAACTTATTGGTTCTTGGGTGGTGGTTGGTTTCAGTGTAGGTATGGAGGCTTTTGGATGATCTATTTTTACTTAATGTTCTCTGTAGTCAGGAGTTCTCTGGTGTTCTCAGGTTTTGGGCTTAAGTCTCCTGCCTCTGGCTTTCGGTCTTATTCTTCCAGTAGCCTCAAGACTTCTCCAACTATACAGCACTGATAATAAAACTTCTAGGTTAATGGTGAAAAGATTCTCCACAGTGAGGGGCACCCAGAGAGGTTCACAGAGTTACATGAAGGAGAGGAGAGGGAGGAAGGAGATAGAGATGAGCAGGAAGAGAAAAAGGGGGACTCAAGAGGAGACAGACAGATCTACGCAGTACTCTGTTCCCTAAGTGTTCTCTGTAGCCCAGAACACCCACAGAGATTCAGAGAATTGGATTGAGAAGAGAAGGGGGAGGGAGGAAATAGGGGTGATCTGGGGGAGAAAACGGAGAGTCAAAAGGGGGAGAGAGTGATCATCACACTCCTGAGTAAAACTGGGTACTGAAGATTGGATTCTTAAATGTCCAAAATTGATATCAAATACTGAAAAACAAAGATTAAAAATCTAGAGTAGAGGTTAGACTCTTAAAAATACAATATTAAAAACAAAAACAAAAAAATTAAGAAATATATATGAAATTTGCTTTAAAAATAGGGTCTTTTTTTTTTTTTTGCAAGGTTATAATGAAATGAAAATGAAAATTAAGGAGTAATAGAGGAGTAATAGGGGACTTTAAAAGAAAATAAAAACAAAAAAGAAAAAATTAATTTAAAAAATAGTAAAAATATATGAAAATGAAAATTAAGGAGTAATAGAGGAGTAATATTGGAGAAGGAAATGGCAACCCACTCCAGTGTTCTTGCCTGGAGAATCCCAGGGACAGGGGAGCCTGGTGGGCTGCCATCTACGGGTCGCACAGGGTTGGACACAACCAAAGCGACTTAGCAGCAGCAGCAGCAAAGGAGTAATAGAGGACTTTAAAAGAAAATAAAAGAAAATGAAAATTAAGGATTAATAGAGGAGAAATGGGAAATTTTAAAAGAAAATAAAAGAGGAAAAAAAGAAAAAAATTTAATTAAAAAATAAAAGTAAAAATATATCTAGGGACTTTTCTGGAGCTGTTGCGGGCAGTGTGGGTTTGGTTCAGTTTCAGATAGCTCCTTGTTCCAGCTTACACTTCTCAATATCTATAGGCCCCTTCCGGTGTAGTCGGTGTTAACTACAGGGATTTTAATCTGTTGCCCCTGTCACTTCTGAAGCGGTTCCCTTTGTTTATTTGGCTTCTGTTTGCAGGTCTCTTCAGTGTCTAATTTCCGCCCTGACACAGGCGGGCGGAGGTGGTCTCTTGTTTAGGTTCGCTTGTTCAGTCGTGCTGCGGGGAGGGAGGGGCGCTGCAGACAAATGTCACTGACCTGTGTGGGGCGCACTCGCAGTGTTCCGGCCACACTGGGTGTGCCCCCACTCACAGCGCGTGTGCTTTCCCCGTCTACACTGCTCAGGCTCCAGGCTGCTTTCCAGGTAGCGGGCCCTGAGTTGCATGCGGTTCCAGTTTTCAGGTACTCCACAAAAGTGCAGACTCGGTTGGACCTGCGTTTTGTGCCTTCCCCACCCGAGCAGCTCAGGCAGCCAGGAGCTTGACAAGCGCACTCTCCCCGGGTGCGGTGCGCCTTCTCCCCTCCGCGGTCCCAGCCTCAGTGTCTGCGCACGTAGGTTGGGTGCTCCTTGTGTCTGTTCTGAGGGAGCTGTGACCCTTCCAGTGGATTCAACCATCCAGAATCTCAGGAAGTCTTTGGTTAGAAACTGGGAGCCTGTTTGCAGTTTGGTAGGGGATGCTTCTCTGGGGCCGCGTTTTCCCTTTTCCCCTCCCCCCTGCCTCCTGCCTCCGGCGGAGGATGCGCCGGTCCGCAGCCGGCTAGCTCTTCTCTGGAATCGCTCAGTCCTTCCTTTGTTCTACGAACGGGACGGCAGTGTGTTCGGCTAGCGCTTTTTGCAGGTTAATTTTCTCTCTCTCTCTTGCTATCCCACAGTTTCAGTTGCTATCTCTTGTTAGCTCCCTCAGATTGCCCTCAGGGCATTTGGGTAAGCAATGCTGCCCGCTCCTCTCCGTTCAGCCCCCACTTGCTGGTGGTGGATGCGAGCGTCTGGGGTACGTTTCTGCTGGGAGTTGCTTTTAGGCATGTAATCTGTGCATTTTATTTATTTTTCCTCCCAGTTAGGTTACCCTCCGAGATTCGAAAACTTCCCCCAGACCCACCAGTGAGAGGGCTTCCTGGTGTTTGGAAACTTCCTCTATTACGACTCCCTTCCCAGGACGGGTCTCCATCCCTAGCTCTTTTGTCTCTCTTTTTATCTTTTATATTTTATCCTACCTCCTTTTGAAGACAATGGGCTGCTTTTCTGGGCATGTGATGTCCTCTGGTAGCAATCAGAAGTTGTTTCATGGAGTTTGCTCAGCGTTCAAATGTTCTTTTGATGAATTTGTAGGGGAGAAAGTGGTCTCCCCGTCCTATTCCTCCACCATCTTGGCTCCTCCCCTTGTGTTGGAAGAAGGTGTTTGCTATGACCAGTGTGTTCTCTTGGCAGAACTCTATTATCCTTTGCCCTGCTTCATTCTGTACTCCTGGGTCAATTACTGTACGCCAACCAATTACTCCTGTAATGGCTATTACAGGTGTGCTTATTCACTCAGTTGTGTCTGACTCTTTGTGACCCCAGAGACTGTAGCCCACCAGGACCCTTTGTCCACAGTATTCTCTAGGCAAGAATACTTGAGTGGGTTGCAATGCCCTCCTTCAGGGATTGTTCCTCACCCAGGGATTGGACCCATTTCTTCCACCTTGCAACCTGACAATAAATTTGAGCCACCAGAGAACCTGTTAGGGGAAGAGACCCTAAAGCTCCTGTGATTTTGTAGTATCTGTTTATGTGAAGAAAAAAGTGTTCAAACCCTTACTTCACATACTTTTCTGGCCCAGGAAAATAAAATTGTTGTGTCTAGCTTACTTCTTTGTGGACTGTGTATATTGGGTTGGCCAAAAAGTTTGTTCTGGTTTTTCTGTAACATGTTATGGAAAAACTGGAATGAACTTTTATGTCCAGCCCAACATTATTAGGAAATTGTAAGTTTGCATTCACTAATTAGCTGCTATTTAGTTAAAAATATATATATATAAGTTAAAAATATTGCTTACTACCCCCAAAACTACCCCTCAACCTGGACCCAACACTGACAGTCACAGATACTAAAAGCAAAGTCTGGCAAATGTAGCAAAATGATGCAAAGTGGGGATACTGAGAGCTAGTTATTACATTTACACTTTTTCAGTTCAGAATTGATAGTATGTTGGCATAAAGCAGAGCTGGTTGTAGTGTTGGAGATACAATAAAATGGGACTACTAATGTGAATGATGACACTTTAAAATTAAATTATATAATTTTTAATTAAAAATATGTTGCAAAGATATTTCATAGTTCTCATCACACCTCACTGTACATTGTTAGTAGAAATGCAAAATGTTGCAGCTGCTGTGGGAAATGGTATAGAGATTCTTTATTAAGTTGACAATTGAATTGTACATGATCCAGAAATCCTGCTTATGGGTTTTATCCTAAAAATTTGAGGTCAGGCTTTCAAAAATATGTTAGCATTCCACCCTTCACTGTAGAACCATTCACAATAGCCAGGGTGTAGAAACAACTGAAATGTCTATGGGCAGATAGTTGGATAAAAATGTGGTGCATATGTAAACAATGTAATACAATCTAACATTTAAAAAGGTGGAAATTGTGTAATATGGATGAAAAGAGGACACTATGCTAAATGAAAATGTCAGTCATAGAAAGGCAAATACTGCAGGATTTCACTTATATGATATATCAGAATCAAGGATTGGAATAATAGTTACCAGAGGTTAGAGGAGAGGGAAGCAGGGATTTACAAATTAATGGTCAAGAGGTTTCAGTTTAGCAAGTCACACACAGTTGTACTGTACAAAATTACATGTGTAGTCAACAATACTGTTCAGTTCAGTTCAGTCCAGTCACTCAGTCGTGTCCAACTCTTTGCGACCCCATGAATCGCAGCACGCCAGGACTCCCTGTCCATCACAAACTCCCGGAGTTTACTCAAACACATGTCCATCGAGTTGGTGATGCCATCCAGCCATCACATCCTCTGTTGTCCCCTTCTCCTCCTGCCCACAATCCCTCCCAGCATCAGGGTCTTTTCCAATGAGTCAACTCTTCACATGAGGTGGCCAAAGTATTGGAGCTTCAGCTTCAGCATCAGTCCTTCCAATGAGCACCCAGGACTGATCTGCTTTAGTATGGACTGGTTGGACCTCCTTACAGTCCAAGGGACTCTCAAGAGTCTTCTCCAACACCACACTTCAAAAGCATCAATTCTTTGGTGCTCAGCTTTCTTCACAGTCCAACTCTCACATCCATACATGACCACTGGAAAAACCATAGCCTTGACTAGATGGACTTTTGTTGGCAAAGTAATGTCTCTGCTTTTTAATATGCTGTCTAGGTTGGGCATAACTTTCCTTCCAAGGAGTAGGTGTCTTTTATTTTCATGGCTGCAATCACCATCTGCAGTGATTTTGGAGCCCCAAAATATAAAGTCTGACTCTGTTTCCACTGTTTCCCCATCTATTTCCCATGAAATGATGGGACCAGATGCCATGATCTTAGTTTTCTGAATGTTGAGCTTTAAGCCAATTTTTTTCACTCTCCTCTTTCACTTTCATCAAGAGGCTTTTTAGTTCCTCTTCACTTTCTGCCATAAGGGTGGTGTCATCTGCATAGCTGAGATTATTGATATTTCTCCCAGCAATCTTGATTCTAGCTTGTGCTTCACCTAGCCCAGCGTTTCTCATGATGTACTCTGTGTATAAGTTAAATAATCAGGGTGACAATATGCAGCCTTGACATACTCCTTTTCCTATTTGGAACCAGTCTGTTGTTCCATGTCCAGTTCTAACTGTTGCTTCCTGACCTGTACTGTACACTTAAAATATCTTAAGAGGGTAGATCTCATATTCTGTTCTTACCACAGTAAAATAAAATTTAAGAAAGAATTAATGGTACTTTATGATGACTAAAATTTAAATTTTATTTGGATTCCATCCAGTTTGTTCTTTCCCACTAATACACTCTTTTCTTTCTGAGATGTAATCTGGGGTACCATATTGAATTAGTTTTCACATCTCCTCAGTATCCTCTGGTCTGAAAGACTCTTTCACTCCTTTCTTGTTTTGTTCTTGACTTTGACAATTCTAAGTAATATTGGTGAGGTATCCAGAAGATTGTTTCCAGATTGTGGGTTTACCTAATGATTCTCTCACATTAAACTGGGATTGTAGATTTTTGGTATGGTTTTATCATAGAGGTGAAGCTTTTCTTATGAAATCATATCAGGGGTGAATTATACCCACATTACATCATTGGAGAAGACCACCTTTATCTTTTGCTTAATGCAGAGCTGGCCAAGTTTCTCTACTCTAAACTTGAAAACTGGATTTGAAATATAGTTAATAACAATTATTTCCATATTTTTTCATATTTCAAAGTCTACATTTCATGTTTATTTGATGAATACCTAGTATTTCAAAAGTTCAATGTCAAAATAGTAATTAATGGGATAGATGTGGTGGTGTAATTATCTTTAATGACTTAGAAGAAAATGCATCTACTAAAATGACACAAGAAACAGTGTTTTGACTAATTACATGGTTTGTGGTCCACTGAGTAATACTCAGTGGCTGACTTCATTTTTCCGGGCTCAAAAATCACTGCAGATGGTGACTGCAGCCATGAAATTAAAAGATGCTTACTCCTTGGAAGGAAAGTTATGACCAACCTAGACAGCATATTAAAAAGCAGAGACATTACTTTGCCAACAAAGGTCTGTCTAGTCAAGGCTATGGTTTCTCCAGTGGTCATGTATGGATGTGAGAGTTGGACTGTGAAGAAAGCTGAGCACCAAAGAATTGATGCTTTTGAACTGTGGTGTTGGAGAAGACTCTTGAGAGTCCCTTGGACTGCAAGGAGATCTGACCAGTCCATCCTGACGGAGATCAGTCTTGGGTGTTCATTGGAAGGACTGATGTTGAAGCTGAAACTCCAATACTTTGCCTATCTGATAAGAAGAGCTGACTCATTTGAAAAGACCCTGATGCTGGGAAAGACTGAGGGCAGGAGGAGAAGGGGAAGACAGAGGATGTGATGGCTGGACGGCATCACCGACTCAATAGACATGGGTTTGGGTGGACTCTGTGAGTTGGTTAAGGACAGGGAGGCTTGGTGTGCTGCGATTCATGGTGTCGCAAAGAGTTGGACACGACTGAGCAACTGAACTGAACTGAACTGAGTAATATTCCAATTACAATTCTGTGTACTTCATATCTTCATGGTCATGGGGGGGGGGGGGGCGGAATATAAGACCCAGGGTTTGGCAGAATTTAGACTGTGAATTCAGCTTTTAAATTATTCTTTGTATTTTTTGATAACCTCTAATGTCCCTAGAAATAAAATACCATTTTTTGGCATGATCATTGAAATATATTACCATTTTTGCTAGCCTAAAGTTTGTTGTTGTTGTTGTTGTTGTTGTTTAATATCTTAAAGAATGTTTGAATACTGAGAAGAAATATGCCTGAGATTCATTCATCCTAAAAAGAAATTCTCAGTAAATTAATCAAGAACATCTGGTTTAAGGTCAGTTTATGTTATTTTTGGGCTTCCCTGGTGGCTCAGATGGTAAAGCGTCTGCCCACAGTGCGGGACACCCGGGTTTGGTCCCTGGGTTGGGAAGATCCCCTGGAGAAGGAAATGGCAACCCATTCCAGTATTCTTGCTTGGAGAATCCCATGGACAGAGGAGCCTGGTAGGCTACAGTCCATGGGATCGCAAAGAGTCAAACACGACTGAGCGACTTCACTTATGTTACTTTCTGTATCTTTCAAATGACGTGGAAAAGATGGAGCTACAGCTCATGTAGATTATTCCACAAACTATAGAGGATCCCTTTCTATGATCAGAGACATTTCAATTTGCACTAATATGGCATGAAGTGTTTTTGACAATTAAGATTTGTATTACTGAAACTGGCAGCAATGAGCAACAGGGAAATTGCAAGAATACACAGAATTTTGTAATTCCATAAAGCTAGTTCCAATCTGAGTACAAACCTACCATTAATCCACTGATTTTCTCCAAAAGTATTTAAAATTGCTAAGGTTGAACACCAAATCAATTTTTCAGTCTCTTTTGTTATTGATGTGAGTATTGCATCAATAAACTAAAACAGTGATTCCAGTCTTCCTAATATACCAAGGTGTTGCTAATATTTTCAAATGTTAAAGGAAAGCCATTTATTAAAACAGTCTGAACAATAACGGATATTTACAATGTATCTGCCCAGTCCCACTTGCTATTGGAAAAAAAATATTCTGATGACACATTATTTATATCTAGGGTTATTTATAGTGACTATTAAGCAGAATTTCGTGGAGCTGAGTCTGCAGCCTGATACTTGATCCAGACAAAACTGAGATGAAACTAACCGTCCATCTAATTTTACTGAAGTTTTATGTCTGTGTCTCATGGCCATTCATTTTAAGGCATTGCAGCTCTTGCTTCTCCATCTTGTCCAAGTTTGCCTCATTCTAGCAGAAGTTTACTCATTGGTAGAGAAAATATGTAATTTTCATTGTCTTTGAATGAATTTTGCATAAAATTGTTGTTGGTAAATATATCTTTCTGTTTCTCATATTTAACCATATATTGGTGGCTGAGACGGTAAAGAGTCTGTCTGCAGTAAATCTGGGTTTGATCTCTGAGTTGGGAAGATCCCCTGGAGAAGGGAATGGCAATCCACTCCAGTATTCTTACCTGGAGAATCACATGGGCAGAGAAACCCGGTGGGCTACAATCCGTGGTTTTGCAAAGAGTCAGACATGAGAGAGCAATTAACACTCACTTATAATTTTATATATATATCAAAAAGGTTTAGCTGCTAAGTCATACTGGAGTGGGTTGTATTCTCCTTCTCCAAGGGATCTTCCTGACCTAGGGATTGAACTCAGGCCTCCTGCATTGCAGGTGGTCTCCTGCATTGCAGGTGGATTATTTACTGACTCAGCCAGCAGAGAGGCCCACAGCAATACTGGGGTGGGTTGCCATTTCCTTCTCCAGGGAATCTTCCCCACCCAGGAATCGAATCTGTGCCTCCTACACTGAAGGTGGATTCTTACCATCAAGTCACTGTGGAAACCTTTTATATTAAAATAGATGATCTAAAATCATATTTACAAATAATTAATATAAATTAATTAGCTTCAATTAATGAACGAATCAATGTTAAGCAAAATGTCAATATAAAAAACCCAAAAATTACCCCAGGAGGCAGTATAACCTTAATGGAGGTTTTGATGGAAGGTACATGATTATTTCATGAATAAGATTCTATAATTAATTTAAGCACCAGATAGAGGGCATGAACTAGTTACAACTTAAGATTTATGCCAATTCACAAACTTTATGGGTGCTTAATTCTTTAATATGACTAGAATAAAATAATTATACTAAGATTTATATGGCACCTTTTACATGTCATGTGATCTCCTTGATCTTTAGTGTAACTGTTCAAACCATAACAAAGTACTCTGCTTCATTTTGGTGTCTCAAAATTTTGAGATTTACAATTTCTTTTGTGTTCCAAATTTATATTTTAGTTGTATATTAAAAATACTAAGTAAGGGTTAAATTTTAAATGATAGCATGAATAGTCTGTATTTTAGTGGTTCTCATAAGTTATCATGCATCAGAAATTACCTGGAGGGTTGGATAAATCACAAATTGTGGGCTCCATTCCAGAGTTTTTTATTCAGGAATTTGGAGATGGGGCTTTAGAATTTTCATCCCTAACATATTCTTAGGTGTCCCTGCTGCTGCTGGTTTGAGGACCATACCTGGTGAATATATACAAACTCCCCAGAGACATGAAGTTTCTGCCTTCTCTGTTTCTCTTTTCTATTCATTTCTATTTTTCAGGAATAATGTTTGGTCCTTTGTTCAACAGGAATCATTCTGCTATCAGAAGGAAATCAGAGTATCATACCCACATTTATTCTCCTGCGTTTTTCAGAATATCCAGAACTCCAGGTCCCATTTTTCCTTATTTTCTTGTCTATCTACATGATCACTGTGGTAGGGAATTTAGGCATGATCATAATCATCAATATCAGTTCAAAACTCCACATGATCATGTACTTTTTTCTTAGTCACTTCTCCTTTGTCAATTTCTGTTTTTCTACTGTAGTTACACCCAAACTGTTGCAGAATTTGATTGTGGAGGACAGAACCATTTCTTTCTCTGATTACATTGTGCAATTTTGTTTCGCTTGCCTATTTGATGAGGCAGAAACATTCATGTTAGCAACAATGGCCTATGACCACTTTGTGGCAGTCTGCAGCCCCTTGCTGTATGCCCCTGCGATGTCTCCGAAGCGCTGTGTTCTCTTGGTGGCTGGCTTTTACTCATGGGGTGTAGTGTGCTCCATGACACTCACATACTTTCTTCTTGCATTATCCTATTGCAAGTCTAGCACCATAAATAATTTTATCTGTGACCACTCTGTAATTGTTTCTGTCTCCTGCTCAGATCCCTATATCAGTCAGATGTTATGTTTTATTATTGCCATATTCAATGAGGCGTAGCAGTCTGGTGATTATTCTAATGTCCTATATATTCATTTTTATCACTGTTATGAGGATGCCTTCTGCAAGTGAGTGCTGGAAAACTTTCTCCACCTGTGCTTCCCACCTGACAGACATCAGCATCTTCCATGGAACCATCCTTTTCCTTTACTGCATTTCTAACCCCAAAACTTCTTGGCTCACAGTTAAAGTGACTTCTGTGTTTTACACAGTAGTGATTCCTATGCTGAACCCCTTGATCTACAGCTTGAGGAACAAAGAAGTAAAAACTACATTCACAAGATTAGTTTTCACAAAATCACTTTGTCATGCCACCTAATATTCTTAGATTCATTATTCTATTTCTGAAAAAAGCTGATTTACTATACTACAGATTGTCCCATTCTTGTAGTGAAATTGATGACTCAAATCTTTTAATAAATAAACTTAGTTAATATACCTATGGCAGGACAACTTTTTATTGAGTTGATTATTGATTGTTACATACATCAGTGCTTAGTAAAATAGCTGTAAACCACATGTAAACCAAAACAAACAAACAGACTGTTTTTTGTAATATTTATAAATTGATTTTTAGTGAATTCAAATTTATTAAAAGTTTATGGGTATAGGGTAAAATAAGCTATTTTTTTTTCTGCCTTAGCTAGTTGGCATGAACATTATAAGAAAGATGACTAAGGAGAAAGTTCAAGTTTCATGCAAAGAAGGCATAAAACGGTTTATGACTCCCTTTTCAAAACACAAGTCTGGGAAAATTAAAGACAGAAGGGCAACGTGGACTCCAAGAACTAATCAACTGAACACACAATAGAAATAAAACATGAGTAACCAACCAACAACACAATTATGCTAATCATACAAAGACCAAATGTTGTCTTTTTTTTTTTTTTCAAATGTTGTCTTAAACTACGGTGTTTAGGTACATATGACAGCAATCTAGAAAAGAAGACACCTGGAGTCAGCAGGGAGATGAGAGCTTGATGAAATGTATTAGGTTTTGTTCCCACCTTGGCCCCTGGTAACCCTGTTTCTTTATCATTTTTTTAGGGTTCAAACTTGTACTTTATGAAAACAATTAGGTACCATCAGTTAGAGTTTACAGCCCATGAAAAGCAATTTTACTTCATATGTTTTGCTATTGATAATAAAAATGTCAACAATAGTAAAAGTAATTGTTAAACAAAGCTTTTCAGTGACTATTATTAATTAATTATTTTATTTTATTATTGGAGTACAATTGCTTTACAAATTCTTTACCATATATAGTATAATTTTATATGTGTGTTTCCAAAGAAAGGGCTTCCCTTGTGGCTCAGCTGGTAAAGAACCTGCCTGCAATGCTGGAGACCTGGGTTGATCCCTGCATTGGGAAAATCCCCTGGAGATGGGAAAGGCTACCCACTCCAATATTCTGGCCTGGAGAATTCCAAAGAGGCCTCAAATAGTTGGACATGGCTGAGCAACTTTCCCTTCCAAAGAAAAAGTGATTCTCAGTTCATCAGATATGTGCATGTCAAACTTAAGTCCCTAGACTAGTAATCATACTCCAGAGCTGGCTTAAGCAGAGCTGGTTTCAGCATATTGTAGCTTATAATGAATCATTTGCTAATCATTGCATAATAAATGGTGGAAGTCAATTTCTATTCATGGAATGTATAGCCTACTGACCA
Organism: Dama dama; assembly: GCF_033118175.1. Lineage (NCBI taxonomy): Eukaryota > Metazoa > Chordata > Mammalia > Artiodactyla > Cervidae > Dama > Dama dama. Next base: position 49,049,923 of record NC_083682.1, on the reverse strand, counting down.
GCAAGCAAAATTAAAATATCATTCTACTTTCCCCATGTTCCTATCCTTATTTTATTACAAAAACTTTTACAGTAATCAAGGCAATAGGATATTAGACTAATAGGATACCAAAATGGACTCAAGTGTCTCTGGTCATTTAAATTTCAAAAATATCCGCTATTATAATTCAATAGAGAAATAATTTTCAATAAACAAGGCTGAGATAATTGAGTATCCACATGGAGGAATAAGCTTTTATTTTTACTTAATAGCATACACAACTGTTAACATGAATGAAATGAAATGAATCCTTGCTATTGTTCAGTCACTAAGTCATGTCCAATTCTTTGCCACCCCATGGATTGCAGCTCACCAGGCTTCTCTAGCCTTCACCATCTCCCAGAGTTTGCTCAAACTCATGTCCATTGAGTCAGTAATGCCATTCAAACATCTCATCCTCTGTTGACCCCTTCACCTGTCCTCAACCTTTCCCAGCATCAGGGTCTTTTCCAATGAGTTGGCTCTTCTTATCTGATGGCCAAAGTATTGGAGCTTTGGCTTCAACATCAGTCCTTCCAATGACTATTCATAGTTGATCTCCTTTGGGATTGACTAGTTTGATCCCCTTGCTGTCCAAGGGACTCTCAAGAGTCTTCTCTAGTACCACAATTCAAAAGTAACAGTTCTTCATCACTCAGCCTTCTTTATGGCCCAACCCTCACACCTGAATGTGACTACTGAAAACATCATAACTTTGACTATACAGACCTTTGTCAGCAAATTTATGTCTGTACTTTTTAATACACTCTCTAAGTTTGCCATGGCTTTCCTTCCAAGAAGTCATAAATGAATGAATCATAGATGTAGACATAAAAATTAAAACTAAAAAATTTAGCATAAAACAAAATATCTTTCAAAACTTGGGGTGAGAATTTTTTGAATGAACATGAAAATGATGGATCTTTAAAAAACAATAAAAGTTGTTTTTTCACAGAACTAGACCAAAGAATTTCACAATTTGTATGGAAATACAAAAAACCTCGAATAGCCAAAGTAATCTTGAGAAAGAAGAATGGAACTGGAGGAATCAACCTGCCTGACTTCAGACTCTACTACAAAGCCACAGTCATCAAGACAGTATGGTACTGGCACAAAGACAGAAATATAGATCAATGGAACAGAATAGAAAGCCCAGAGATAAATCCACGAACCTATGGACACCTTATTTTTGACAAAGGAGGCAAGGATATACAATGGAAAAAAGACAACCTCTTTAACAAGTGGTGCTGGGAAAACTGGTCAACCACTTGTAAAAGAATGAAACTAGAACACTTTCTAACACCATACACAAAAATAAACTCAAAATGGATTAAAGATCTAAATGTAAGACCAGAAACTATAAAACTCCTAGAGGAGAACATAGGCAAAACACTCTCCGACATAAATCAAAGCAAGATCCTCTATGACCCACCTCCCAGAATATTGGAAATAAAAGCAAAACTAAACAAATGGGACCTAATGAAAATTAAAAGCTTTTGCACTACAAAGGAAACTATAAGTAAGGTGAAAAGACAGCCCTCAGATTGGGAGAAAATAATAGCAAATGAAGCAACAGACAAAGGATTAATCTCAAAAATATACAAGCAACTCCTGAAGCTCAATTCCAGAAAAATAAATGACCCAATCAAAAAATGGGCCAAAGAACTAAACAGACATTTCTCCAAAGAAGACATACAGATGGCTAACAAACACATGAAAAGATGCTCAACATCACTCATTATTAGAGAAATGCAAATCAAAACCACAATGAGGTACCATTACACGCCAGTCAGGATGGCTGCTATCCAAAAGTCTACAAGCAATAAATGTTGGAGAGGGTGTGGAGAAAAGGGAACCCTCTTACACTGTTGGTGGGAATGCAAACTAGTACAGCCGCTATGGAGAACAGTGTGGAGATTTCTTAAAAAACTGGAAATAGAACTGCCATATGACCCAGCAATCCCACTTCTGGGCATACACACTGAGGAAACCAGATCTGAAAGAGACACGTGCACCCCAATGTTCATCGCAGCACTGTTTATAATAGCCAGGACATGGAAGCAACCTAGATGCCCATCAGCAGATGAATGGATAAGGAAGCTGTGGTACATATACACCATGGAATATTACTCAGCCATTAAAAAGAATTCATTTGAACCAGTTCTAATGAGATGGATGAAGCTGGAGCCCATTATACAGAGTGAAGTAAGCCAGAAAGATAAAGAACATTACAGCATACTGACACATGTATATGGAATTTAGAAAGGTGATAACGATAACCCTATATGCAGAACAGAAAAAGAGACACAGAAACACAGAACAGACTTTTGAACTTTGTGGGAGAATGTGAGGGTGGGATATTTGAAAAGAACAGCATGTATACTATCTATGGTGAAACAGATCACCAGCCCAGGTGGGATGCACGAGACAAGTGCTCGGGCCTGCTGCACTGGGAAGACCCAGAGGAATCGGGTGGAGAGGGAGGTGGGAGGGGGGATTGGGATTGGGAATGCATGTAAATCCATGGCTGATTCATATCAATGTATGACAAAACCCACTGGGAAAAAAAAATAATAATAATAAAAATTAAAAAAGAAAAAAAAAAAAAAACAATAAAAGGAACTTAATTACCATTAAAATATTTGATAAAAATTTCTTAAGCATAAATGACACCTTTAATAAAATGAAAATATAAGCTACAGATTGTGGGTAAATATTTGCAAAACTTAATTTGATAAATTATTTGTATGTAAAACATACAGAGAAGTCTTCATAGTCAAAACGACAAGAAAAAAGAAACTACTTAAAGGTTTGATGAACTATTTGAGCACATATTTGACAAAACAAAACACATAAACCATCTATAAACACATGAATAAATACTAAGCATCATTAGTCATCAATGACATTCTTATTAAAGTTACAACTTATACCACAAGGAGAAACTACCGTACCCTATTTAGAATAGCTAAAATGAATAAGAGTTTCAAATCTTGGTGAAAATGTGGAACAAGTTGAATGCTTATGCATTTCAAAAAAGGAATATAAGGTTAAATAACTTTGAAAATAGTTTAGCAGTATCTTATAAAGTTATGCAAACACTTTCCAGACTATTATGCTACAGAAACTGTGATAGCAGCTTAAGTCTCTAAGTTGGTGGCAATTTGTTGTGCAGCATGGAAAACTAATATCCAACAAGGTTGCTAATTCTGGGTGACTAGAGTGTAGATATTGGCTCCAAAGCCAGTCCAGGGTACAGAGGTGTCAGCTATGGGGGGAAGATGCATTGTGGACCTCAAGCCTATCTCAGTGAAAGAATAGCCATAATGACTTGTGGGATTTTGGATCAACATCACGCTATGTACAATAATTCTGTGCCTGGTGGGAAACAGCCTCTGGTGTGTTATGGCTTCCTGGTAGAGTCTGGCAAGTTGTCAGGAGCCTAGGGAAAACATTTGTTGTCGTTGTTTAGTCACTAAGTTATGTCCAAATCTTTTGCAAATACGTGGATAGCAGCCCACCAGGCTCCTCTGTCCCGTGTATTTCCCAGGCAAGAATACTGGAGTGAGTAGCCATTTCCTTCTCTGGGGTTTCTCCCCGACCCCAGGGATAGAACCTACATCTCCTGCATTGCAGGCAACTTCTTTTTTATCCCTGAGCCACCAGGAAAGTCAGTGGATATAATTGTGTGATATTTCAGTGTAGTGAAATCAGTGGATTGATTGACACTCAGAGGTTTTAGAGACTTAAGCATTCACCATTCATCACCAAGATGCATTCACCATTTTTAAGAGATTATGTTATTTAATTGTATTACTATAAGCTTGGAAGTATGTATAGCTCATATTTAGAAGGAAACACAATTTAGTTTCAATAAAGAACATCTTTGTTTCTGCAGACAATAGTATTCATTTAGGTTAGGCAATAAAACCAGAGACCAAGTTATGTTGTTCATACATCTCAAAACACATGGCACTTCATATACAGAATGGGACAGAAAAATCATACAGTAAATATATATAATAGCAGTCATTAATATCTCTGAAAGATTAGCTTATTTATCTTTCATTTTGGGTTTTACTGTAGTCACCATGTTTTCTTATTCAGTTCATGTTTTTTCCTATAATTATTTCTTAAAGAAATCCATGAAAGAGTCTATTGAGTCACTGTCTCCAGTGATTTAGAAGAAATTGCCTTCTTGCAAATTGCCACATAGAAAAGCATTCAAGCTAATTTCTGGATGTGGGATATAAAAAGAAATAGCTCAAGAAATGCTCTCTGGGGTCTAAATCCCCAAGGTCATGGAAGCATACATAAGCCCTACATTTTGTTCATAGGACTCAGATTCAGCTTCCAAATCTCTCTCTCTTTCTCTCTCTCTCTGTTTCTTCCTTTCTCTGAGTTTTTCTGGATATTAAGAAAGAATTATATTCCAGTCCCATTAAATTTTTGTGGGCTCCTGCTACATCGACCAACTCCTTAATATTTTACATGATATTTGAATTCAGAGTGGGAGCTCCCCTGGAGACAATTAGTAGTAGAAACAGGATCTTCAGGTGAGTTGATTTCAGGTGGGATTTTCTATCATGTTTCTTTTCTCTCCTTTGGGGAACTCTGAGATCCTGAAACCTCTAAAGCAGTGGACACTGTTTGTCAGTCTTTGTGTGGTGATGTCTCCTGAGTCCATTTTGCTGAAGACTGAGCTTTGATCTCCTCCCCCTTCACTGGGGTATCATCCTGATTTTTGCTCTGAGGATATCCACATTGTGCTTAGCAGAATAGTCACAATGAAATTTTTAAAAATATTATAATGCCTGATAATTCCTCAATACCTCAAAATTGAGTTAAAAGAAGGTAAGAATCATATGTATATAATAATAATGAACACCATAATATACAATTCCATTTTTCTGACAGTAATGTCCACTGGCATGTCAAGGGTGTAGGAAATATGGTTGAAGTAAAAAGGAAAAGTGTCCTTATGATAGCAATTTTCACGAAATGTTTTGTATATTGTTCAAGTGCTGCATCAGTATGTAAGGAAAAGAGGAAATTACAAGCATTATATTCTGAGAATACTGACTTGATTAAAGAAGGTTGAAAATTGAAGAATATAGTTAGGATAAGGCTTTATGTAAAACTGAGCAGAGAAATTTAGACTTGATAAATTAGTTAATAAAGGAGAAATTAAAGTTTTTAAGAGCCAGAAACTGTCATAACAGATACAGTAATCAAGAAAAGAAGAAATTAATTTTCTCACAGTGCAGGGTAGCACCACTATAGGGAAGTTGGCTGAGCCTGGGTGATCCATGAGATTAAAATTGGATGATTAGTAAGAGTCAGATAATAAAGAGAAAACAAAGGGTAAACAGAGACAATTTATTGAAGGACAGTGATTGATGAATTAACATGAACAGGGCCAAGAGGAAATTCAGAAAAAAAGAGTTGAGCTATTCTTCAACATCACAAATTGTTCCTGCATTTTTGTTGCTGCCAACTTTGGACCTTGACCTGTTTCTTAGATTGTTTAAAATAATATGTGTTTAAAAATAATACCAATTATTCAGAGTATTAATAATTAACAGAGATGAAGGTGGGAAAACCTTTTTTGAACTCCACAACTGTCAGACTTTGTGCTAATTATATTAATGTCATTTTCTAACTTAATACTTATACACCTATAAAATATATATTATCATGTCACTATTACTGATAAAGAATTTGAGACTCATAAAATCTGAGTGATTCACTAAAGATCATACAGTAAATGCCAAAGCTTGCAACTGAATTTAAATCTATGTTTCCAACTCCTTGCTTCTTTCATTGAGCCAGTCTGTCTGTCACTAGCTCTTCTCCACTCCCCACCCATTCCCTTTTCTGCATATAGGAAATATATTTTTTGAGTGTCAAAAGTACCGCAAAGCTATTCAAGAAATAATGAATTATTTCTCCCTTCACATGGTCAGACAAAACTAAAATTGCATCCTTGTTTATGAGAGTTGAACTAATAGTCCCTTTATTAATCTGAATATTTCAGATGTGTGCTTGTTATTGGTTAACTTATTTTAAAATATTTGCTAAATAAATATACTTCTGTTGCTATAAACTGCTTACCAGTACAAGATGCTTTTGCTTTCTCAAAATAATGTATACAAATAATTGTATAACTCAAAGCAAGATTATCACCTGTTTTTTATTTTATTTTATTTTATTTTTTCACCTGTGGTTTTAATCAAACTCAATATTCCTGTCACCAGAAGTTTTGTGGGTCATAATGTAACCTTGTGTTTATTACTGTATTTTCTGATTTTCTTGAGAAACAGTATAGAATATGGAAGAGTGGAACAAAATATATTTTAAGTTACTCTATAATTCAGATATTCTATAAGCATTTAATGCTATAATATTCCTAATAAATGTATTAGATTGAAAATATTGATAGCAAGTTAAGAGATATTGATCAAAGAATTTAAAAGACTATACTGAGAGCATCAGTGGCACTATGTGAGACAAATGATAAACAGTGAGATAGGAAAGAAAGCAAAAGTGAGGGTGCCACAAATTATAACACAACTCCATTACTTTACCAGGTTGCTGCAATGAACACAAAGCCAATAATCTTAGCATCAGACTGGAATCACTGGAAAACTTGAAGATAGAGCTTTCTTTCCCTCAGTGTCCATTTATGTTTTTCAAAATGTGAAAATTCTTGTGGTGACTCATGACCTCTGCCTTTTCAATGATCTTCAGTTTGAACATAATGATAGAAGTACAACTGCCTCTAAAAACATTACTCCTCCTGCTTTTTAAAATAAATTTGAGTGCTATGTTTTCATTTATTGTTATGTTACTCCCATTAAACAGCACAGACCTTCAGAATGATGGAACTGTGAAAAACATGTTTTTCTATGACACTATAGAAAATGTTTCTCTCCGACTCTAAACTAAATTCAATTTCTGTCACTCATGGTCACTTCAAATCTAACTCATCACCAGCAGGCTGTGTTAATTCAAACAAGTTTCTTAGCTCATATATGCTTCCATTTCCTTTTGTAAAACATGAGACTGCTTGTTTTGAAATTCATGTCTTATTTAGTGGTCAAAACTAATGTACCAATATTTTAACACAATGTCTGACACACAATAAATATCATATCCATGGACTGTCATCATTATCATTGTTATCATTTTATTATCACTATTTTAGATTTTCTCCAACAACAATTATGTGGTTTGCTGAAGGAAATGAGACTGCCAGAGCCACGTTCACCCTTGGGCGTCTTGGGCGTCTCAGAATATCCCGACCTCCAGGTTCCCTTGTTCCTGATTTTCCTCACCGTCTATGCCGTCACCGTAGTGGGGAACCTGGGCATGATCACCATCATCAGGATCAGTCCCAAACTCCACATCCCCATGTGCTTTTTTCTCAGTCACTTGTCATTTGTTGATTTCTTCTATTCCACCACAGTTACACCCAAACTCTTGGAGAATTTGGTTGTGGAAGACAGAACCATCTCTTTCATGGGATGCATCATGCAATTCTTCTCGGCTTGTATGTTTTCAGTGGCAGAGGCATTCATGTTGACAGCGATGGCCTATCACCAATTTGTGGCCATTTGTAAGCCTCCACTCTACACAGTGGTCATGTCCCCAAAGCTCTGTGCATCGTTAGTGGCCTGTCCCTACATGTGGGGTGTAGTCTCTTCCCTGACACTCACTTATTTTCTCCAGACATTATCCTTCTGTGGGTCTAACATCATAAATAATTTCCTCTGTGAGCACTCTGTCATTGTCTCCGTCTCCTGCTCTGATCCCTTCATCAGCCAAGTGCTCTGTTTTGCCATCGCCATATTCAATGAAGTGAGCAGCCTGGTAATTATCCTCACTACTTATATTTCCATTTTTGTCACTATCATAAAAATGCCCTCTCCTGGGATTCACCAAAAACCTTCTCTACTTGTGCCTCCCATCTGACCGCCATCGCCACGTTCCATGGGACTGTCCTGTTCCTTTATTGTGTACCCAGCTCCAAAAACTCATGGCTCATGGTCAAAGTAGGTTCTGTATTTTATACAGTGGTGAGTCCCATGCTGAACCCTCTGATCTATAGCCTCAGGAACAAAGATGTGAAAGAGAGTGTCAGGAAATTAATTAATCACTTAATACAATTTGGTTGAAGATCTGTATGTCCAAAAGAAATTTTATCTATTACATAGTGTTGATTAAATCTTCTTGTAGACATGATGACTCAAATTATGTAGTCAACTCATTAGATCATAAAGTCATAAATTGGCTTTTTGATCTTTTAGTTTCTGTTCAGTTCAATGTCAAATAAAATAACTGTATATCATGTGTAAAATGATGTGTGTTGTGGGTGTATGAAAAGTGAAAATGTGAGTTGTTCAGTCACATCTGACTCTATGCCATCCCATGGACTATAGCCTGCCAGGTTCCTCTGTCCATGGAACTCTCCAGGAAAGAATAATGGAGTGGGTAGCCATTGCCTTCTCCAGGGAATCTTCCTGACCCAGGGTTTGAACCTGGGTTTCCTGCATTTCAGGGAGATTCTTTACCTTCTGAGGTACCACCATGCTACCTCCATGCTACCACCATGGAAGCACTGTGGGTGAATATTGTCCCCCAAATATCCATGTCACCCAGAACTCAGAATGTCACCTTGTTTGAAAATAAGATCTTTGCAGATGTAATTAACGTGAGCATCAAGATGAGCTTAAGGTGAACCCAAAATTCAATGAGTGTCTTTAACTGCTTCCTGGCTGTTTGTAAACCTGCACTTACACAGCTGTTGTGCCCCAGAAGCTGTGTTCCATCCTTCTGGCTGATGCTACAGCTGAGCATAGACTATTTCTTGCACTCATCCTTTCAGTTGTATTGCTTACTGTGAGTCCATCATAGTTAACATGGTTGATATGAATATTCTGCTGCCCTTTTGGATCTTGTTTTACTTTAACCAATTCAATGAATTAAGAAAACTCAAGAGTCATCATCTCCTAGCTTTCACTTCTGTCACTATTTTAAAGATACGTCCCACCTGTGGGCATCACAGAGTCCTGTCTACCTGTGCCTTCCACACATCATCATCCTTTCTGTCTATAGCATGTGCATGCTGTGTGCTAAGTCACTTCACTAGTGTCTGACTCTTTGAGACCCTGAACTGTAGCTGCCAGGCTCATCTGCCCATAGGATTCTCTATACAAGAATATTGGAGTGGGTCGCCTTGCAATCCTCCAGGGGATCTTCTGGATGCAGGGATTGAACCCGAGTCGCTTAGGTCTCCTGCAGGTACCTTACCACTAGCGCCTCCTGGGAAGCCCGTCTATAGTATGCTCAGTTCCAAATTCTCATAAATAATTGTTCAAGTACAGTCTCTTTTATACTATGTTAATCCTGACGCTGAACTCATTGACATACAGTATACATACAGATATACTCACTGATATAATACTTGAAATACAAAAACATAAAACACCTTGTAAAGAAGTTAATAGACTCCAAAATATCTTAGTGCTCAATCCAGCATTAATAAATACATTTCCATGAAATCATGTATGTGCCTATTCAACTATCACCTTCCAAGAAAGTTCCTTTCTGAAAACCTAATATAATGAGATAATCACTCCTTATTCCCTTAACCTGATTTATATTTTTTCCTAGAAATAGATGATATGTTTAATATATGCAACAATTTATTTGTCTCTTATTTCCTTCTCCCTGCATACACTCCAAGAGAGCAGACATTTCTAGTATTATTATTGTATCTTATATCTCTAATGCCTAAAAAATTACCTATAGACATGTTTGGCCTTCAATGAATACTTGACAGATGAATAAAAGATGAAAAGAAATGAAAAATTTTGACTAAATTCATAATAATTAGTACTGTGCTCACCTAGGTAAGGGAGCTTACCTGCTGGCTCAGATAGTAAAGAATCCTCCTGCAATGCAGAAGACCCACGTTCAATCCCTGGGTTGGGAAGATCCCTTGGAGAAGGAAATGGCAACTCACTCCAGTACACTTGTCTGGAGAATCCCATGGACAGAGTAGCCTGGCTACAGTCCATGGGGTCACAAAGAGATGGACACGACTAAGTGACTAGCACTTCACCTAGGTGATGTCTCTTTAATGAATATAGTTGTCACATGAAATTTAAAAAGGTAAAATAACATGTATAATATACTCAAAGATAAAAAATAACCATACTTATATAAATGCTTCTATTGCTGAGTACTGTACCTTGGAATATGTATATATATATATATATATATATTTGCCTAATTTTAAATATTTCATTGTAGTTGCATATTCTATAAACATTTGACTCTTGCAGTTTTCAGAACCACAGAAATGACACTTCCATTATCAAAAGTGTCTCATAATTAGACCTTGAATGTAGTTTATTAAAACTGATCATGTTCAATTTAGGGATCTTGCCCTTTCTAAGCAAATACAGATTTCAGAACATCTGAAGAGTCTATTCAGTAATGTAGTTAATAGTTTAGGTATTATTAGTTCATCTGAATTACTTGGATGCAGAAATTCAAACTTGTAGAGTGCTAGATATAATTGATAAATAACATCCCTGATTAGGTGGATTCTGGTCCACCACAATCAGAGAAATTTGTTTATAACTTGGATTAAAAGTCAGAATGATACTGGATCATTACACGTATTTCTAGCTAAACTGCTTTGGGGCACCTACCAAGTGATAATTGTGCTCATTGGAAAGCTTGAAAATAGTGCTACTCATATTCCTGAAGTATAGCACCTCAAAAATATTTGGGTTCCAGAAAAATCATGTATGATTCACAAGAAAAAGTGTCTGAAATATGTAAATACCCTGTAGAAAGTCTGTGAAAATCTCCCTTTAAGCAATTATACTTACTTGTTATGCTAATGTTTCAATTAAAATTTCTTATAAAAGTTGATCTCTCTTAAGATAATGAACAAACTATGAAATCAGAGTAGGTAAATATTAAAAATCAAAATAAATGCACCATGTTAGAATTAAAGTATGTTCTATTGAAGCACATGGAAACATTAAAAAGAAACCTCAGAATGAGAGGAAAAAATTAAATATATTTAAGAAGCTGAAGGTCAATATCTACAATCAGTATCTACTAAATATCAATATTATAACATCTATGACAAAATAATTAGGAAAATACAGTAAAGAGGTGATAAAACTGAGAAAATATGTAAAACAAATCAACTTCAGTTTTTCCTTGTGCATCCAATAAGTATTTTTTTTCTGTGTATGTCATCACATGAAAAATCATAGCAAATCATTGCTCTGGAGAAACTCAAATACATATGCACAAAAAGATGTGCAAAAACATTCAGCTGCATATAGATTGCAATAACAAAAACTAGAAATAGCCTTAATGGACATTTAAAAAATGGTATAGTCACACAATTAAATACTGTATAAATTAAAATTATTGCATTAGAAAAATATACCAGTTAGCACAAATATCCTTCAGTCTTATTTATATTCAAAAGTACAGTGAATACTATATATCTTGATTCACATAGGTAAAAAATAAACAACATCATGGGAGTGAAAATGACCAAATTATAGATGAAGTTAATCACCAAAGAATAAGAGAGGAATGAACTGCCATCCTAAAGGAGATCAGTTCTGGGTGTTCATTGGAAGGACTGATGTTGAAGCTGAAACTCCAATACTTTGCCCACCTGATGTGAAGAGCAGACTCATTTGAAAAGACCCTGATGCTGGGAAAGATTGAGGGCAGGAGGAGAAGGGGACGACAGAGGATGAGATCGTTGGATGGCATCACCAACTCGATGGACATAGGCTTGGGTGAACTCCGGGAGCTGGTGATGGACAGGGAGGCCTGGCGTGCTGTGGTTCATGGGGTCGCCAAGAGTCAGACACGACTGAGCAAATGAACTGAACTGCCAGGAAGTTATGAAAGGATCTTTGGTCTGTGATGTAGTGTTCTAGGAAAAATAAGTAAGCAAATGTTATTATTATTATTATTATTTAGATCAACCTCTCAGTGTTTCAAAGGGAAAGAAAAGTCACAATTGAAAATTTCAGTGTTCTTTATTTCTTCCCCAAGGGAGATCATTAAAAGTATCAAAATATCTTTTTCTAGGAAGCAATTACCTTTTGATGTTAAGAGAGTTTGGAGTAGATAAAACAACCTGTCTTCATATTTAGTTTTCTTGTTTAGGCCAGTGTGACATAAATCTCTGGTGTAAATCCAAAATGTCTAAATGACATTTCACATGTGAAAGATTTAGAAGTACTGTGAATGGTAAATGGTGCTTATCCAGTGATATATTGGTAAAGAAATAAGCAGGCTCTAGAAAATTAAAAGATGAAACTGCTCTTTAACTGGCCTTACTATTTAGTATTCTGAAATGTTTAACTCACTGAAAAAATTAAAGTCCTAGCCAAAAGGCAGAGTCACGTTGATTTACAACATAATTATAATGATATTTTGGTTCCAGAAGAGAAGCAGCTTCTTTCCAAAGAAAACATACACATAGCCAAAAGATACAAGAAAACATGTTCAAAATCACTGATAATTAGGGAAATATAAATTAAACCAGAATGAAATATCACCTAACACCTTTTGGAGAAGAAAGTGGCAGAACACTCCAGTACTCTTGCCTGGAAAATCCCATGGACAGAGGAGCCTGGTAGGCTGCAGTCCATGGGGTCGTGAAGAGTCAGACATGACTGAGTGACTTCACCTTCACTTTTCACTTTCATGCATTGGAGAAGGAAATGGCAACCCACTCCAGTGTTCTTGCTTGGAGAATCCCAGGAATTAAGGAGCCTGGGGGGCTGCCGTCTGTGGGGTCACTCAGAGTCGGACGCAACTGAAGCGACTCAGCAGCAGCAATACCTTTCTAAGAATGGCTATTATCCAAAAACTACACCGAAAGACAAAAAAAAAAGAGAGAGAGAGAGAGAGGAGATAAAATGCTAGCAAGAATTTGCTACTAGCGAAAAGAAAACAGAATCTTGGTCCACTGTTGGTGACTGTATAGAAAAAGGTGCATAATAATTAACATAGAACTACTGTATGATCTGGTAATCTCACTTTTGAGTACAAGTCCAAAGGAAATGAAATCAATTTATCTTGAAGAGATATCTGGCCCCTACATTCATTGCAGTATTATTCACAATAGCCAAGACATGGAAACCATACAAGTATCATAAGTGTCCATTGACAAATGAAAGGATTAAGAATTTTGTGAGTATGTATAATAATATATAATATTATTCAGGTATAGAAAAGAAGGAAATCCTGCCATTTGCAACAACATGGATGAATCTTGAGGGCAACATGCTAACTAAACTAAGACAAAGAAAGACAAATGCCATGTCATCTCACTTATATGTGGAATCAGAAAGAATGAGCTCATAGAAGCAGAGTTTAATGGTGGTTTGCAAGGGTTAGGGAGTGAGGGAAGCAGGGAGATATTGGTCTAAGGGTGCAACTTCCAGTTATCAAACAATAAGTTCACCAGTCCAGGTTCGATGCATGATACAAGGTGCTCGGGGCTGGTACACTGGGATGACCCTGAGGGATGGGATGGGGAGGGAGGTGGGAGGGAGGTTCAGGATAGGGAATGTGTGTGCACCCATGGCTGATTCATGTCAATGTATGGCAAAAACCACTACAATATTGTAAAATAATTAGCCTCCAATTAAAATAAATAAATAAAGTTTTACAGAAAAAAAAGAGAAGACAATAAGTTCTGAAGTTCTAATGTACAGCATGGTGACTGTAGTTAAAAAATACTCTAGTGTATACTTGAAAGTTTCTGAAGAGTTTATCTTAATGCTCTCACCACACACACACACTTGTAACTACATGAGATGACAGATATGTTAACTAACTTTATTGTAATGTTTCCCAATACATGTGTGTATCGAACCATCCCATTGTACACATTAAAATTGTATAGTGTTATAAGTTAATAAAGCTATAAAATAGTATGCCTCAATAAAGGTGGGAAATAGAAGAAAGTAGCAAATTTCATCTCTTTATTAAATGGAGAAGATGATACAAACAGAAGACAAAATTTTCAAATAAGTGCATAAACAGTAGAGGACTATAACAGCAGCAAAGTCCTGAGGGGCAGGGGTGGTTATTTCCCCATAACGAGTATCATGGTCCAGTACTTTGTGTAGCTTAGTGGAAGAAGAAGATAGATAAATACATGCATGACAGTGTAAGCATGTAAATACACAAATACATACATATGCATACATGCAAAGACATACATAGTTAAAAAGTCTTCTCAGGACAAAATTAGAGAATAACTGCGAAAGACTGAATAATACCCCCCAAAGTCACTCAGGCTCTAAACTCTGAAATCTGTGAGTGGACCTTCTATTACAAGGGGACTTTACGGCTGTGATAAGGACTTTGAGACAGGAAGATGATCTGAATACTAAATATAAGTGTCTTTATAAGAGGCAGGCTGGGGAGATTTGTTACAGTGGAGATGAAAATGTGACAGTGGACCAGAGACTGGAGTGAGGCTGCTGCAAGTCAGGGAGTGCCAGCAGCCCCCAGAAGCAGGAAGAAGGGAAGGGTGAATGGTTCCTGGCATCTCCAGAAGGAAAGAGCTGTGAGCATTCCTTGTCTCAAGCCCCATAAGACTCATTTTGGACTTCTTGCCTACAAGGTAATAATTATGAATGGTTATAGACCACTAAGTTTGCGGCAAATTTTTGACAGAAACAATAGGAATATTGAACCTTTTAAAGATGCATGTTCAAAGGCTAAAAAATATGACCACAACTTACTATATTGATTAATCTCTTAGCCAAAGATATGGGGCAAGAATATCACAAGAAAAGCAGAAATCCAGGACATTAGTATTTTTCAAAGCAGCTGTGTATTACTTAGACTGACCTCTCTCTAGGAAAATCACGGGGAAAAGTAGTCTGGTATGGATGCCTCTGGAGCTTTCTCTTAATCCTACAAGGGTAATGTTATAGGTTGTAGTTATACTATACTAGAGGAGAGCAATCTAGTTATTCTGGATGCAGTTACACTAGAGGAGGGTAAATTACGCTGTTTCAGAAAATTGACAGAGGTAAACCTAAATTCCTCTCTTGTCAATCAAAACTGACAAAATTTTATTGAAATGTAAGATAAAGACCTTTTTGAATATTATTCAAAAATCACCTAGACCATTTTTCAAAAACTGGCTTACAAAAAAAGGGGTAAAGTTTCACAGAACTGGCAAATATTTGTGTGAGCTATATGGAAGATGCAATGTGCTTAATGTATTAGATATTTTATACAAACAGATGAAGGAAGAGGTCAGCAGTGAGTTCAACCACGAAGACAGAGAGACCAGGGTGGAAATCAAATATTAATGATTCCATCATCAGTTCAGTTCACTCGCTCAGTTGTGTCCAACTCTGCGACTGACGGACTGCAGCAAGTCAGCCTTCCCTGTACATCATAGGGGGTCACATCACACACAGGGTCAGTGCAGTTCAGTCTCAGTCGTGTCCGACTATCTGCGACCCCATGAACCGCAGCACGCCAGGCCTCCCTGTCCATCACCAACTCCCGGAGTCCACCCAAACCCATGTCCATTGAGTTGGTGATGCCATCCAACCATCTCATCCTCTGTCGTCCCCTTCTCCTCCTGCCCTCAATCTTTCCCAGCATCAGGGTCTTTTCAAATGAGTCAGCTCTTCGCATCAGGTAGGCAAAGTATTGGAGTTTCAGCTTCAACATCAGTCCTTCCAATGAACACCCAGGACTGATCTCCTTTAGGATGGACTTGTTCGATCTCTTTGCAGTCCAAGTGACTCTCAAGAGTTTTCTCCAACATCACAATTCAAAAGCATTAATTCTTCGGCGCTCAGCTTTCTTTATAGTCCAACTCTCACAGCCATACATGACCACTGGAAAAACCATAGCCTTGACTAGACAGACCTTTGTTGGCAAAGTAATGTCTGATTTTAATATGCTGTCTAGGTTGGTCATAACTTTCCTTCCAAGCG
Source organism: Dama dama (assembly GCF_033118175.1). NCBI lineage: Eukaryota > Metazoa > Chordata > Mammalia > Artiodactyla > Cervidae > Dama > Dama dama. The sequence goes on along the minus strand of NC_083682.1, from coordinate 49,033,871 downwards.
GTAAGCATCTTTTACTTTCATGGCTGAAATCACCATCTGCAGTGATTTTGGAGCCCAGAAAAATAAAGTCAGCCACTGTTTCCCCTGTTTCCCCATATATTTGCCATGAAGTGATGAGATCAGATGCCATGATCTTAGTTTTCTGAATGTTGAGCTTTAGCCAACTTTTTCACTCTCCTCTTTCACTTTCATCAAGAGGCTCTTTAGCTCTTCTTCACTTTCTGCCTTAAGGGTGGTGTCATCTGCATATCTGAGGTTATTGATATTTCTCCCAGCAATCTTGATTCCAGCTTGTGCTTCCTCCAGCCCAGCATTTCTCATGATGTACTCTGCATATAAGTTAAATAAGCCGACTGACAATATACAGCCTTGACGTACTCCTTTTCCTATTTGGAACCAGTCTGTTGTTCTATGTCCAGTTCTAACTGTTGCTTCCTGACCTGCATACAGGTTTCTCAAGAGGCAGGTCAAGTGGTCTGGTATTCCGATCTCTTTCAGAATTTTCCGAAGTTGTGGTGATCCACACAGTCAAAGGCTTTGGCATTGTCAAAAAAGCAGGAATAGGTGTTTTTTCTGGAACTCTCTTGCTTTTTCAATGATCCAGAGGATGTTGGCAAGTTGATCTCATGTTCCTCTGCCTTTTCTAAAACCAGCTGGAACATCTGGAAGTTCACGGTTCATGTATTGCTGTAGCAACTGAATGTAAATTGACTTGTGTCCTGTTTATTATAACTCAAACATGAAATATATCTCTGACAAGATGCTTTCTAGGAAAATAATTACGACACAGGGCATATCAGGTGTGAAAAAAGTTGGAAAATTATATCTGAATCTTTTAAATATTTTGATAAATGGTAAGTAAATCCAAGAAAGAATAGATATTAAACATATACTCAAGAAACAGACAAACCAAATTGCAAAGAAAACTATGTAAGTAAACTTCCAATTCTAGACATCATTATACATATATATATATATATATATATATAGACTCTTTTCCCTTAGCTTTAGTTTAGTGTCATTCATTCTAGGAGCATTTTAATTACATGGAAACAAAGCCTAGCAGCCAATTTCAAGTCACACTTTTCTGTGTAATTCCGAGACCTGCCATTTGCCTTAATGATCTGTTTTGATGCTTGTGAGGAAAATGTTGCTAGTGGTCCTCCAGGGCTTGAGTCCCCAGGGCTACAGACTCAGATGTAAGAGCGTTGATCTCCCAGTTATACTCAGCCCACAGAGAAACAGGACAGTGGAGACCTGCTTCTCTGTTGCAGGTAAGTTTTTGACGTTGTTTATGACACAGTAAAAATATTATTTTCTTGAAATGGTAACTGAGGTCTTCTTTTCACTTTCCTTTTTATGTTAAATCACTGTAAATGCTAGCCAATTCTGAGTCCAATAATATTAAAGAAAGAAATTAGCAATCATGTTTCAAGACTGACAACTATTTCACAAAGAAGAGAATAAACTTGCTACTGGGAAATGGACATTTATACATAATTATTTATGTGTAGTTTAAATTGCTATATAAACTTTTACAAAAATGAGAAGTAGTTAATTCTGAGAGAACTCCTACCTGATAAATCTTGAGACCCTTAAGAGACATGTATACAATGTCTAGGTTTGTAATAGAAGTTAATCCATAAGCTATAAATCCTGATAAAGTGTACACTCCACTTAGAATTCCAAATGAGTCATTGTTCTCCTCAGCAGTGAAGCTGTCCCAGGAGAGAAGTATCCTTTACTGAACAAAACATGCCAAAATGGGATCACTGTGCTCTCTTTTTAGATGTCTCTATTATTTTTTCTCATACTTAGAAGACAAACATATTCTCTTCAAGGTTTTAATTGATTTGTGTATGCACACAAAATACAGTAACAATATATGTTTTTCTTTGAAGCAAACATCTCACATTTTTCTTAGATACTTTTATTCGCTTACACATTCATGTGCAATTATTTTCTATCAGTTATGTGCATACTATGCTACTAGCTGTACTCACTTCAATGTGTTAAGTATTTCTGAGGAAAATACCAGCTGCAATGGATATGCAAAAACAGTTCAGAGACTCAGTTGGATAGGCAGATCCATCCACAGTAGTTATCTATATAAGGAATGTTGTAAATGGAAAAAGTTAGAACTAGTAACTCCTTTCATTTTATTTTGTACATTATAGAAAGTCATAATATGATTTTCACTTATTTCTGTAAATCTCCTCTTTGTCAAGAAAAATTCCCTTCTCCCATCCCTTCTTTTCAAAGGCATCATAGTGATGACTGCAAGAAATCTGAGTCTGGAGACAACATTTGCCCTCTTGGGTTTCACAGATTACCCAGAGCTTCAGATTCCTCTCTTCCTCATGTTTCTGATCGTGTACATTATCACCGTGGTAGGAAATCTGGGCATGATGGTAATCATCAAAATTAACCCTAAGTTTCACACCCCCATGTACTTCTTCCTTAGTCATCTTTCTTTTGTTGATTTTTGTTACTCTTCCATTGTTACTCCCAAGCTGCTCGAGAACTTGGTCATGGCCGATAAGAGCATCTTCTACAGTAGCTGCATGCTGCAGTACTTCCTGTCCTGCACGGCTGTGGTGACTGAGTCCTTCTTGCTGGCAGTGATGGCCTATGACCGCTTCGTGGCCATCTGTAACCCTCTGCTTTACACAGTGGTCATGTCACAGAGGCTGTGTGCCCTGCTGGTGGCTGGGTCATATCTCTGGGGCATGTTTGGCCCATTGGTACTCCTTTGCTATGCCCTCCAACTAAACTTTTCTGGACATAAGTTGATCAACCACTTTTTCTGTGAATACACTGCTCTCATTGCTGTCTCAAGTTCCAATACACACATCCCCCTCCTGCTGCTCTTTGGCTTCGCCACCTTCAATGAGGTGAGTACACTTCTGATCATCCTCACTTCCTATGTCTTTATTTTTGTCACTGTGCTAAACATCCGTTCTGCCAGTGGACGTCGCAAAGCTTTCTCCACCTGTGCATCTCACCTGACTGCCATTACCATCTTCCACGGGACCATCCTTTCTCTCTACTGTGTACCCAATTCCAAGAACTCTCGACAAACCGTCAAGGTGGCCTCTGTGTTCTATACAGTGGTCAACCCCGTGCTGAACCCTCTGATCTACAGCCTGAGGAACAAAGATGTGAAGGATGCCTTCCGAAAATTAATAGACACAAAAGCTTCATTTCACTGAACCAATGTCCAAAGAAGTTTTCAATCTCCATTAACAATGGGAAAAGAGCTTTCCAAGATGTGTAGCATATATTTACATGAGGATTTTACAGATGGCTAAGATATTAATCTATTAAACTGTTCCCCTTAAATATAAATTTTTGACAAAGGAACATTTTTTCTTTCTTCCTGCAGTACCTAAAATAGTACTTATCTCTGGGTAAACCTATAATAAACATGTCTAAACATGAATGAATAAATGAACGAGTAATTTTGTGTCCTCTTAGGTACTTAGTATTAAGTACTGCTTATTATATAGCAATTAAACATGCCTGCTATTCTTCCACATAGAATAAATTTGACAAAAACAATGAAATTTGAAAGTTAGAAAATTTAACATATTGTTGATGTCATTCCACCTTTCTAATATTCTTCTAAAATGTTGTTTTATGTGGTTTAAATACAGTTAATCAAACAGAACTGCATATTTATATTACTCAGTTTATGACTAATGACTATGAAATAAATGTCAGTAAATTTTTATATTTAAATCAATTATTTAAAACACCTGCCATGTCAATAAGTCTAAGATAAACAAATATGCAATGCAGCTTTCCTGTGAATGTGTTTTCCAGACATATAAAGGGTCACTGCCAATGATGCTCTTTATAGATTTTGGTTTTGTGTTTTTGTCATGAGACTCCCTTTTTCAGTTCAGTTCACTTCAGTCACTCAGTTGTGTCTGACTCTTTGTGACCCCGTGAACCGCAGCATGCCAGGCCTCCCTGTCCATCACCAACTCCCGGAGTCCACCCAAACCCATGTCCATTGAGTCAGTGATGCCATCCAACCATCTCATCCTCTGTCGTCCCCTTCTCCTCCTGCCCTCAATCTTTCCCAGCATCAGGGTATTTTCAAATAAGTCAGCTTCTCACATATTGGAGTTTCAGCTTCAACATCTGTCCTACCAGTGAACACCCAGGACTGATTTCCTTTAGGATGGACTAGTTGGATCTCCTTATAGTCCAAGGGACTCTCAAGAGTCTTCTCCAACACCACAGTTCAAAAGCATCAATTCTTCAGCACTCAGCTTTCTTTACAGTCCAACTCTCACATCCATACATGACCACTGGAAAGACCGTGGCTTTGACGAGACAGAACTTTGTTGACAAAGTAATATCTCTGCTTTTTAATATGCTGCCTAGCTTGGTCATAACTTCCCTTCCAAGCAGTAAGCATCTTTTACTTTCATGGTTGCAATCACCATCTGCAGTGATTTTGGAGCCCGGAAAAATAAAGTCAGCCACTGTTTCCCCATCTATTTGCCATGAAGTGATCAGACCGGATGCCGTGATCTTAGTTTTCTGAATGTTGAACTTTAAGCCAAGTTTTTCACTCTCCTCTTTCACTTTCATCAAGAGGCCCTTTAGTTCTTCTTCACTTTCTGCCATAAGGGTGGTGTCATCTGCATATCTGAGGTTATTGATATTTCTCCCGGCAATCTTGATTCCAGCTTGTGCCTCCTCCAGCCCAGTGTTTCTCATGATGCACTCTGCTTATAAGTTAAATAAGTAGGGTGACAATATACAGCCTTGACAATATATGCCTTCTTCAGATGATACTTTTTGTGAAAACAAGTTTAGGGTGTATTAAGAATTTCAAACTAATGACAATCTATTAATATTCAATTTCAAAACATCACTCTATTGGGTAAAACACATCTAATGTCATAATTTTCCATAACATAAATGTATATGTATATATATAATTATATCTATATATCTATATTTATATTTATGTGTCAGAGTGAAATAAGAAGTCAAACCATAGGTTTGAAGCACAGTTTAGGCTTCTTGGAAAGCAATATTCCACAATGTTCTTGTGTTTTTGGTTTTGCAAAATTGATTTTGCTTTTCTAACTGAGGTAGTTCACAGGGTATTATGTGAATGGAAAAGAGGATTCTTTGCTTCTGAAAAAATGACAGAAAAGGAATAGTGAGAATGCCAGATAGAAAGAAGATACAGAAACACTCTTCAAACTCAGGAACTTATCAGATGGGTCAGTTTAGGGAAGGCCACATAAATTGTCGAGAATTTGGAAACCAATTACCTGTAACTAATTATATTCAAGGAATTCTTGAAACATTTTGTATATCCAAAGACACAAACCACAGCCTATCCTTTGAGCACTGTTGGTTTAGGGTTTACTCATATAGTTAAAGAAGGAGCAGACGTGGGATAGATCCTTCAGGCAAACCCATTAGATGGTCTCTGCACTAAGCAGGAGGGATGCCATTCAGAACTCTGTAGTAGCTCCGTTCTTCCACACAGGGTCACATGGATGGCAGAAACCCAAATGCAGCATTCAGGCTCATCCTATCAGGGATGATTTTGTGCAAGCGAGAGCTGTCTTTGCCTCAGTCACCTTAATAGTAAAGGTAATAACTGTACTTACCTAACATATTTTAATAAAAATCAAATATGTTATTAGTTGTATTCAGAACACGCAAAGTATGTGTAATCAGCTATTATTATTCTCAGGAAAGGAGGCTCAATATTCTTAGCCTTCTCTGATATTTGGCAAAACTCTGGTATGACTTCAGACACTAAGTCCTCAAGGAAGAAGATTCTGTATGTGACAGGCAAAGTTTAGAAGTCCTATTATATTTCATAATGACAGGGTAGGTCCTGGTGAACAGAGCAATGTTTGAATGCAGCCTACGATGGTCTACAGTTCATCACAACCTCTGGAGTGAATCATGTTTGATTATGTTGATAATAACATGTACCCCACTTGAGATAGTTTTATCCCTCTTTTATCTCATAAAACTCATTTGAGTCCCAAGATGATGTTGCTTTCTTGATATTCTGCTGAGGGTGTACAGAGATCAATGATTGGTTTCAGAAGCTTAAGGAATATGGGCCCCAGAGACAGACACAAATAAAATCATAGAGTCTGTATCATTTTGACTCCTACCATCTTCAGAAACAAAAGAAGCAATGTCTGTCCCATAAGTTGGTTAGTAGGATGACACTCTGATTTGGGGGGAGTTGGAGAGCAGTGGTACTGATTTATTTTTAAGCTTCTGTATTTAGTTCTCTCTTAGAGGGTGTTTTAAGAAATGTCATGTTGCAGACACTCTTTTATGAAAGTATTTTTTGGAGGAAAAATCTCAAAGAGAAATGATAGCAATTTAATCTGCAAAACCAAATATTTTGTAATAGCTATTAGTGTAAGATGAAAATGAGTGTGAACAAAGTGGGAAGAATGCTTGATTTCTCCTACCTTCGCACTTCCTCCTCTGTCACATTAACTCCCTCCAGGGAACCTGGGAAAGACCACAGGGAGATTCTCCGGACAGCCACTCAGAGGCCGAGAGTGGCAGTAAGGGGTCCTCAGAACTGGTTTTTTGTTGTTGTTGTTGTTGTTGTTTAGTCACTCAGTTGTGTCTGACCCTTTTGAGACCCCATGGACTGTAGCCCTCCAAGCCCCTTTGTCTATGGGATTCCCCAGGCAAGAATACAGAAGCGGGTTGCCATTTCCTCCGCCAGGGGATTATCCTGGCCCAGAGATTAGACATGTGTCTCCATGTCTCCTGTATTGCAGGAAGATTCTTTACTGCTGAGGCACCAGTGAAGTCCCAGAACTGTTCATGGAAGAACAGAAACATGAGACCAACCTCTGAAGCGGACACGAGAAGAACAGAGGCGTCTCTCCACAGCAGGTTTCTTATCCCTGGTACAAATGACATTTTGAGTTTTAGTCCAGAGCCTCTTTCATCCAAGATAAACCAACTCATGCCTCTAAAGCATTTAAAATTACCAACGGTCAGGAGGGAGAGGAAATGAGCATGTTCTTATCCTCTGTTTGTATTTTCTATGTATGATATGCCTTATCTTTATCTTTAAAAAATCCCACCTTCCTTCTCCAATGCAACCCATAACAAGATTCTCCATTGCTTTTTCTTTGTAAAAAATTGTTATAAAATAGTTATGCTTCATTGATGTTGTAATGATTGGATATATGATGAAATTTATGTACATATATAATACTTTATCTGTGCAATCTGGCTTAGCATTTGTCACTTGCCACTTTTCATGGTCATTAATAAAGTCTTTAACAATTCATCAGAAAGCTGCACAATTTATATATATATATGAAAAACTATGGATATATAGTATAAATATGAAACTCTAGCATATATATATATATATATATATATATATATATTAGTCACTCAGTTGTGTACAACTCTTAGCAACTCCATGAACTGTAACCCCACAGGCTCTTCTGCTCACGGAATTCTCTAGGCAAGAATACTGGAGTGGGTAGCCATTCCCTTCTCCAGGGGATCTTCACAACTCAGGGATGGAACCTGGACCTCCCACATGCAGGCAGATTCCCTACCATCTGAGCCACCAGGGAAGTCCTGTATATAAATATATACCATAACTTTGATTATTTCTTTGAGATTTACACCGTATCTCTAAGTTTCACTTTCATAAATAATGGTGCAATGCAGCAGCAAGCATTTCTGTTAATTTCATATTCACATCTTTGTTGTCCCTGGTGACTCAGATGGTAAAGGGTCTGCCTACAATGCAGGAGACCCAGTTTAGATTTTGAGTGGGGAAGATCCCCTGGAGAAGGGAATGGAAACCCACTCCAGTATTCTTGCCTGAAGAATCCCATAGACAGAAAACTCTCATCCATAGGGTGGCAAAGATTCAGACACAACTAAGCGACTAACACTTTCTCTTTCTTTGTTTAGAACTTCAAATAAATCTAAAGCAGTGAATTTGCATATTGAATTGCATAGTGTAATTAACAAAATCACTACACTAACTTTATAGAAAAGTATGCATTATCATGTCTTTTTTAAGAGAGGCGAAACTGAATCAAGGATGATGTAATGCAGAATAACTATTAATATTTTACTTCATACCCAGTAAATTAGGAACATGGAAAAGGAAAACTGCGCTGCTGTGACAGACTCCACCCTCCTCGGATTCTCAGATGCCCCTGAGCTCAGAGTCTTCCTCTTCCTGCTGTTTCTTTCCACCTATGGAGCCACAGTTTTGGGAAACCTGGGCATGATTGCCTTGATTCAGGTCAGCTCTCGACTCCACACCCCCATGTACTTTTTCCTCAGCCACTTGTCCTTTGTGGATTTCTGTTACTCCATGACCATCACGCCGAAGATGCTAGCTAACATCTTAAATGAAGACAGAGCCTTTTCCTTCCTGGAACATGCTGTGCAATTCTACCTGTTTTGCACATTTGTGGTAACTGAGGTCATTCTGCTGGCAGTGATGGCCTATGACCGCCTTGTGGCCATCTGTGACCCACTGCTCTACATGGCCACCATGTCCCGGAATCTCTGCGTGGAGCTGGTGTCTTGTTGCTATCTCAATGGTGTTATGTGTTCTGTGATTCACTTCTGTTTAGCTCTTCAGATCCCATCCTACAGATCAAATGTGATCAGCCATTGCTTTTGTGATCTCCCCCCATCTTGTCTCTTACTTGTCCTGATGTCACTGTGAGTCAGTTGGTGCTATACTCTGTGGCCATTTTTTGTGAGATCGTCACCATCATGGTCATCCTCATGTCCTGCTTGTTTATTCTCATCACCATCCTGAGGATGTGCTCTGCAGAGGCAAAGTGCAAAGCCTTTTCCACCTGTGCTTCCCGCCTTGCAGCCATCATTGTCTTTCATGGAACAATCCTTTTCATTTATTGTCGGCCCCAATCTGGCAACAGCATGGATACTGACAAAGTGGCCACAGTGCTCTGCACTGTAGTGATCCCTATGCTGAACCCCCTGATCTACAGTCTGAGGAACAAAGATGTGAAAGAAGCTCTCAGAAAACTAGTGAGCTCCAAAATATTTTCCCAGAGAATATTTTCCTAGCAGGACTCAGGGTTCCAAATTGGAGGCAGGTGAAAAGGTGATGATGTGCTGTAATGTTGGAAAGGGTAAACAGAAGTGGGTAGCTATGAATGAGTCTTTTTGACTCACTTTTCTTTGTACCTTGTATCCTGTCAATTTGAGTTGAGCATATGTCAAAATTCTCAGCCTGCTTCCTTGCTCTTATTCAATCTAAAATTCTTTAAATGGTTCTGCGCAATGGACTGTTAAAACACACATTTAGTTTGCTGTAAAACTTTCATAAACTTATTAAAGAACTCATACTTTATTTCTCTATCCATTATGGAAACTATGATTTATTTCAAAATTGAATGGCTGTTATTTTGCAGTGAAGAGCACATGTTTGATTTTATGCACAAATGAGCATATTCTGAAATTCTGTTCCACTCCAGTAGCTTGTTTGATTCCTTTAGAGTTTTTTGATGGAATACACATTGTAAGCAGAACTATCTTTCAAATTACAGGAATTAGACCTTGTTCAGGATATTTCTGTCATACAGAAAATTATAATTTGTAATTCTAACATCACAAGCTTATAATTCAGTGTTTCTTTGTTAGCTTCTTTTGAATTTTTTAGGTCATTAGGTAATATTTAACTGAGAAATATATGAATTGAGAAGCAAGCAGGCAAGCAATAAGAAAAAACACTAGTTTTATTGCATATTTTGTCTGTGTCATTGTATGTGATTTTATAAAAATCTACCATATATATATATATATATATATATATATATCAAAACATCAAATTTATATCTTACATATATATAAATTCCACTTATCAATTATACCTTAGTAAATCTAAAAGAAATTAAAAGCATAAGACAATGCACTTAAAAAAGAGAAACATTTGCTGTGCAATCTAGATAACTCTTGCTATGATGTCATTATCCAACAGTTTTGGAGTCTCTGGGAATGATAATGGGGTTTGGTGAGAAGGTGACAGCTAAACTGTTGATTTACTTTCATATACAATGTTTCTAAATCTGTTATTGATTTTTCCTCATGTTTTCAAGAAATATAAATTGCATCAGGAAACAATAATTAGTTTTAATTGCTTGTTCTGTGCCTCCGAAGAAGAAGGCAAGGGATTCTCTCTAGGGCCTTGTGCCACAGGGAGTGGAGACATAAGGGTCTCAGCCTTCCCAGTAAATCAACAAGTCCTCTGGAGGGCGGAGTGGGGCTGCCTTTCCCACAGACCCATGTAGAATATCTAATAGGTACCTTAGCTTCAGTTATTTCTTCATGAGACAAATCACTTGAGGGAATTTTTGAGTCATGGAAAACATTACATATCAGGAATAGGAAGTGCATACTTTCCTGAAAGATATATAGAAGGGCCTGGCTTACTGAACTCCTTCATAGCAGTGCCCTGAACAAGTGTTTCCTGGATGTGTGAGGACACAGGGACCCTGAGACTCTGGTGCATGGCTCTCTGCTTCTGCCAATTCGAGGTAGAATTGTGCAAGGGAGGATAGACAGGTATTTAACCAAAATTGAATTTAAAAGAATGTACACCCAGGGCTGATATCCTTTTGGTAAGGTCACCTCTAAATAAGATTTTAAAGCATGGAAAAAAACAAGTGCTGACTCATAAGACCACACACAAAAACAATGGGAAGAAATTGTAAGGATAAACATTTTAGATACCATGCTTACCAGGATTGATGGTAATACATATTACTTATATAATAGCATTTGGGAGATAAGGAAACATATATTTAATTGCATGTAAGTTAACTAGAAGGACATGGAAATCTACCAGAATTGAGTAAAAGATGGTCAGTGGTTTATTCACTCCCCCTCACCTCCCAAGGGGACAGTAGACAATATCTGGAGGCATTTTCGGTGTCACAGTGCAGGAATCAAGGGTGAAGGTACTATCATCCAGTGGACAGAGGCCAGAGAAGCTGCTCTGCCTGGCACTGTGCACAAGATACCTCCCCATAAAAAGAATAATCCAGTCCAAAATGTCAATAGTGCCATGGTTGAAAAACTCTGAAAAAGATCACTGATAAAGAGTTCTGTAATAGTGAGAATTGACTTGGAAAGATTGCCTTCTGACCAATCCTGAAATATCCTTGGATATCTGAAAATATAAAACCATCAAAGGTTCTTTCTGTTATATGGAATCTCTAGCCTCTAGTGCTAACATATCTAAAACTATCTGTTTCTATGGAGAAGGAAATGGCAACTCACCCCAATATTTTTGTTTGAAAAATCCCATGGACTGAGGAGTCTGGCAGGATACAGTCCATGGGGTCGCAAGAGTCGGACACGATACAAGCAACTTAGCACATCTGGTTCTAGGTCTGTAGAAACAAAAATGACCTTATCAGAAACGTTAATCTGAGAAAGAAATATCCATTTTAAAGAAATATGATTAAAAGAATACCTGATATGCATGACTTTACTAAAACGAGGACAGCTACAAGTGAACTGGGATGTGTTGATCATGATAGCTTTCAGAATTACTTGCACTGTTAATATCCAACACAATTGCTGATTGCTATCAGACATTCATTAAAACCTTCTGCACAGGAAAGGAAACAAACAGAATGAAGAAGCAACAGAAATAGAACAATATTTGCAATCTATATATTAAAATGTTAATTTCTAATATGCATATAAAGAACTCATACAACTCAATAGCAAAAATGAATATAGCACAACAAAAATAAAAACTATAAAAACTAATAGCCCAGTTAAAAAGTTATCTAAACACAAGATTTAGATTTTTTTCTGATATGCAAATGGCCAGTAAGTATATTAAAATGAGAAAAACATATTCAGTGTTACTAAGCATCAGGAAGAAGAAAATCAAAACCACAAAGAGATCAAATCACACTTGTCAGGATGACAATCATCAAAAAACAAAACTAAAAATAAGTGAGTGTTGGTAAACATATGGAAAATTGGAACCCTTTTATACTGTTTCTGGGATGTAAAATTATGCAGATGCTGTGAAATAGTATGATAGTTTTTCACAGTATAAAAATTAAATATATGATCCAGTAATCCTGCTTCTGAATATTTATCCAAAATAAGTAAAATCATGATTCCAAAGAGATATTAGCATTCTTGTGTTCATTGCAGAACTATTCACAATAGCCAAGAAATAGAAATAACATAAATGGACCAAAAAGTGAATAAAGAAAAAGTGGCATGTAGATAAAAAGGCATACAATTCACCCTTTTAAAAAGATGGAAATTTTGCAATGTAACCAGATGGATGACCGTATGCTTAGTGAAATATATCAGCCACAGAAAGATAAATACTGTATGACTCCATTTATATGTTCATGGAGTCATAAAGTGGAGTGATAGATGTCACAGGCAAGAGGAGGGAGCAATGGGAAGTTACCAATCAAAGGTAACTTTGATAAAATTTCATAAAATTTCATTTAAGCTAGATGAATGAGTTCTAAAGATGTACTGCACAAAAATCACATCTGTAGTCAACAAAACTGTATTTTACACCTAAAATATCTTAATTGGGCAGGTCTTATGTGAAATGTTCTTACCACAATAAAATAAAAATTAAAAAGAAATATTAGTACAATATAATCACTAAAATCTAAATTTTACTTGGATTCCATCAGTTTTTCCCCATTAATTCTCTCTTTATTCTCTTGGACCCAATCCAGGTACCACACTGTATTGTCATTATGTCGCCCAAATGTCTGACCTGTCCTGTGTCAGGTTTTGAATATTATTTTATTTTATTTTTATTTTTTGGCTTCAATAATTTTAAGGAGTGCTGATGAGGTATCCTGTAGAATGCCTGCAAATATGGCTTTGCCTAATAATTTTCTCATGTTAAGACTGGAGTAGAGGTTTTGGGGAAAGAGTATCACAAAGGTGATGTTTCTCATCACATCATGTCAGGGAATAAATGATGCCCACACTGCCCTACTGGAGATGCTCACCTTAATCTTTTACTTCAGATAGTGTTGGTCATGTTTACTAAACTTGAATGTGAGATTCAAAATGCAGTTAATATCAATTATATCTAATGTGTTCATGTTCCTTATTTACATTCTATAGTTCATACTTTCTTCAATGAATTTGTGTTATTCCAATAATTCAATAAACAAAAATAATTAATGGAATGGATGTGATGGTGCAATCGAACAGAACATTTATTTTAAAGGGAACTCATCATTTTCCAAACTTAATATTTAACTTTGTAAATATCTCTGTTTTAACTCTCAATGAATATTGGTGATATTAAAGGTGGATCTTCATACTTCTCCCATATGTTAGACTAAAAGTATGGAAAAACAGGATTATGCCTGGCATATTGTATCATTCAATTAATATTTGATAATGATGACTTCTGTAGTTACATAATTTTGTTAATTGTAAAAACATATCAGAGTGATGAAGCATCTGAGAGATGTGACTTTAACCTACAAATGTTCATGTGAAACACCCCCAACACTGCGGCAGGTTTTCTAGAACACAAGAAAGAATTACATCAGAGAATTGTGATTAGTTTTAATTATTTCAAGGTTTTAAGAGAATTAGACAACAGACAGTCTCTAGGGTTTATGCCCCAGGGTTGTGACTCTAGATACAAGACTATATCCATCAGTCCCAAACAAGAGAGATCCTGCTTTTACCCATCAGCAGGTTTGTACAATAGACAGCTTGTGGGAAGCTGCTGTGTTAACTCAGGAGTTCAGCCTGACACTCCGTGATGACCTAGGAGGTGCCATGGGAGGGAGGGGGGAGGCTCAAGGTGGAGGGCGTATATTATATATCCCCTGCAATTAAAAATAAAATTTGAAAAGATTCTAAAGAAAAATTAATATTATTCTCCATGTAGGATATGTAGAAAAAAAAGTGTGTGGGGAAATTTACCATTTAGACATAGAGAGTCCTTGAGTAATACCGAGTCATTGTAAAAGCTAACAATCTGAACTGTAAAGGAAGGGGATGTGCACTCAGCCTCCAGAGCTTTGTATTAGAGCTGGACCAGCTGAGCCCCTGAATTATAGCCCCATAAACAACAGGGCAAAGTAACGTCTCTGATTTTTAATACGCTGTCTAGGTTGGTCATAGCTTTTCTTCCAAGGAGCAAGCATCTTTTAATTCCATGGCTGCAGTCACCATCTGCAGTGATGTTGGAGCCCAAGAAAAGTCTGTCATCGTTTCCATTGTTTCCCCATCTATTTGCCATGAACTGATGGGACTGAATGTCATGATCACAGTTTTCTGAATGTTGAATTTAAGCCCACTTTTTCACTGTCCTCTTTCACTTTAGTCAAGAGGCTGTTTAGAAAAACAAAAGCTATTGTTTTCTCCACAGTTGTGTATGGATATGAGAGTTGGACCATTAAGAAGGCTGAACACCAAAGAATTGATGTTTTTGAACTGTGTTGTTGGAGAAGATTCTTGAGAGTCCTTTGGACTGCAGGGAGATCCAACCAGTCAATCCTAAAGGAAATCAGTCCTGAATATTCATTGGAGGACTGATGCTGAAGCTGAAGCTCCAATGTGCTGGATGTGAAGAACTGACTCACTGGAAAAGACCCTGATGTTGGGAAAGATTTAAGGCAGGAGAAGGGATTGACAGGGGATGAGGTGGTTGCATGGCATCGCCAACTCGATGGACTTGAGTTTGAGGTAGCACCCAGAGTTGGTGATGAACGGAGAAGCCCGGCATGCTGTGTTGCAGTCCATGGAGTCGCAGAGAGTCAGACACGACTGAGGGCCTGACCTGAACTGAATGAAACAACAGGGCTTCCCCGGTGGACTGTGGTAAGGGATCTGCCTGCTGATGCAGTAGATGCAGGAGACTGGGTTTGATCCCTGGGTCAGGATGGTCCTCTGGAGTAGGAAATGCCATCAGCTCCAGTATTCTATCCTGGAATAAATTCCGTGAACAAAGGAGCTCTGCCAGCTGCAGTCCATGGGGGTCACAACAGAGTCAGACACAACTGAGTGACTGAGCACAAACAGGTGCCTGGAGTGGAGGGTTAGAAGAGCTCTGAGAACTTGGGGAAGGTGCATTGTCTTGCTCCTACAAATTTTTAAAGGAGTAGTCAAGGTGAAAAAAAAGACAATTATTTAAATAAAAAAATAAGCAGAGGTTAAACAAACACCAGTGAAGAAAGAGTAAAAGGCTCTATTTTTGATTAAGGTTATAAAGCAGACTTAAGAGCAAAACTTATAACAAAAGAGAGAAAAAAAAATATACAGGCAATATTAGCTGTCCTATTTCCTAAATTCAAAAAAAAAAAAGAAAAGAGAAGAAAGAAAACTCACCAATAACTTAAAAAATAACATTTGGGTCACAAGAACCATTACATGGAAATATAATATTAGTTTAAAACTAATTTTGTAGTGGCTTAGACAAATTATCTATAAGTAGAATATCTGGCGTTGTGATAGATTGTCCTCTGAGTTTGTCTTCAATACTCAAATTTATGAATTTAGGAAGAGATAAAGAGTCTTAAGTATTTCAGTTTTGCATATGATCTGACATCTTCATACTGAGTCATCTGAAATCTGTTTCTTGAGCTATGGGACCATAGAGAACCTTACCAGAAATGATAGAGAAAGTTCCTGGTATGGTAGAATCTCAGAGGTATCATCACCGATTAGAGAAATACTTTTCTTTGCTATTACCATTTTCTCATGAAATGTCTTCACAGTGTACTACCACCTCAAGTATTTGATCTTTGTCCTTACAGGGACATACAGAGTATCCTATATTTATGGACATTTCCAAGCTGTAAACTTTAGTAGAGTAACTTATTCTTCCTGGGAAAGAAAACTTTCCTAAATTCTTTCTCATCTCATCTTATTTCTGCTTTCTGGTAAGGCTTTGTCTTATGTGAACTTTCACTGGACTCTTTTCCATAGATTTAAAATCTCTATTCACCTTACTTATAGTTTCCTTTGTTGTGCAAAAGCTTTTAAGTTTCATTAGGTCCCATTTGTTTATTTTTGCTTTTATTTCCATTATTCTGGGAGTTGGGTCATAGAGGATCCTGCTGTGATTTATGTCGGAAAGTGTTTTGCCTATGTTCTCCTCTAGGAGTTTTATAGTTTCTGGTCTTACATTTAGATCTTTAATCCATTTTGAGTTTATTTTTGTGTATGGTGTTAGAAAGTGTTCTAGTTTCATTCTTTTACAAGTGGTTGACCAGTTTTCCCAGCACCACTTGTTAAAGAGGTTGTCTTTTTCCCATTGTATATCCTTGCCTCCTTTGTCAAAAATAAGAGCAAATGAAGCAACAGACAAAGAATTAATCTCAAAAATATACAAGCAACTCCTGAAGCTCAATTCCAGAAAAATAAATTACCCAATCAAAAAATGGGCCAAAGAACTAAACAGACATTTCTCCAAAGAAGACATACAGATGGCTAACAAACACATGAAAAGATGCTCCACATCACTCATTATCAGAGAAATGCAAATCAAAACCACAATGAGGTACCATTACACGCCAGTCAGGATGGCTGCTATCCAAAAGTCTATAAGCAATAAATGCTGGAGAGAGTGTGGAGAAAAGGGAACCCTCTTACACTGTTGGTGGGAATGCAAACTAGTACAGCCACTATGGAGAACAGTGTGGAGATTTCTTAAAAAACTGGAAATAGAACTGCCATATGACCCAGCAATCCCACTTCTGGGCATACACACTGAGGAAACCAGATCTGAAAGAGACACGTGCGCCCCAATGTTCATCGCAGCATTGTTTATAATAGCCAGGGCATGGAAGCAACCTAGATGCCCATCAGCAGACGAATGGATAAGGAAGCTGTGGTACATATACACCATGGAATATTACTCAGCCATTAAAAAGAATTCATTTGAATCAGTTCTAATGAGATGGATGAAACTGGAGCCCATTATACAGAGTGAAGTAAGCCAGAAAGATAAAGAACATTACAGCATACTAACACATATATATGGAATTTAGAAAGATGGTAATGATAACCCTATATGCAAAACAGAAAAAGAGACACAGATGTACAGAACAGACTTTTGGACTCTGTGGGAGAAGGTGAGGGTGGGATGTTTTGAGAGAACAGCATGTATATTATCTAAAGTGAAACAGATTACCAGCCCAGGTGGGATGCATGAGACAAGTGCTCGGGCCTGGTGCACTGGGAAGATCCAGAGGAATCGGATGGAGAGGGAGGTGGGAGGGGGGATCAGGATGGGGAATACGTGTAAATCCATGGCTGATTCATGTCAATGTATGACAAAACCCACTGCAATGTTGTGAAATAATTAGCCTCCAACTAATAAAAATAAATGAAAAAATAATAATAAAAAAATAAAATAAAATCTCTAGTGTGTCATTACTCAGAAGTGCGTCTTAGTCTCTCACTTGTGTCTGACTCTTTTCAACCCCATGGACTGTAGCCCGCCAGGCTCCTCTGTCCTTGGAAATTCTCCAGGCGAGAATACTGGAGTGGGTTGCCATTTCCTTTCCAGGGGATCTGGCCACCTCAGAAATCGAAGCCGGTTCTCCTGCATTGCAGGTAGATTCTTTACCATATGAGCCACTGCAGTTGGTGTTTAATTGGGAGTATGATCATAAATAAGGTGAATATCTTAATTTTGACACCTTGAACATAGATTAGAGCCTATTGTAGAGGAGTGGAAAATCTGTGGGATTCAGAATCAGGATTTTAGACGCTGTTGTGTATATTGGTCCTTATTTGCATTTTATAAGGAAAGTCAAGAATCTCTGTCTTCCATTTTGTCAAGTCTTGAATAAAGACATAGACTGGATTAACTTTATTATTTGTTCACTGTTATTATTCCTCAAGTGGTGAGGTGGGATTGATAATCAGGCTCCTTGAGTTGAGAAGAACACTGTCTGAAAAAAAAAATTTAAGTTTATTTTAACAACAGATTTACTGAATCAAAAACAAAAATAAATGTTACAGTGCTATGTGGAATTAACAAGAAAGACACAGATGTACATTATAAGAGGTGTCATTCTTAAAGTCACATTGTGAACTTGTAATGGTAAATTAATTTAGAAATTTCTCACTTCTGCTATTAGTTGCAGGAATGAAAAAAATCAGTTATAGTTCTAGGCTATGTTAATCTCTTATGAATTTATAATATGCAAGGAGGCCTAAAAGTGTTGTGGGAGGATTTCATTTAAAATAACCCGATATCCTTTAATCTCATATTGTTATTTCTGAATATTAAAATTTATAACTGAGAACTAAACAAGTTCAATAATTGTGTTACTTAGAGAAAATTTTAAATGGTTATCTTGTTTAAAATTTTAGACATTTATCTTATCTTGCATAAGAAAAAACACTTGGAGAGATTCTAAAAGAGATATTTTGTTTCATCTACTAGTCTTGGTAAGAAGTAGTTAACCAAGTGTCTTACTCCTCATTTTCTTTAATATTTTTGTTTCTAGGACTGATTCCGATTCTGACAAACAGAAACCATGTTTCTATCAGAGAGAAATAAAAGGGCCGTGTTCACTCTCCTGGGCTTCTCTGATTACCAAGAGTTGCGAGTCCCCCTCTTCCTGGCCATCAACAGTGCCACTGTGGTAGAGAATCTTGGGATGATTGCAATCATCACAATTAACCCCAAACTGCACACTCCCATGTACTTTTTCCTCAGCCACCTCTCCTTCGTGGACTTTTGTTATTCACCCATCATTGCTCCCAAGACCATGGTGAACCTCATGGTAGAAGACCGAACAATTTCATTTGCAGCATGTGTAATGCAATACTTTTTATTTTGTACCTTTGTGGTGACTGAGTCCTTTTTATTAGCTGTGATGACCCATGACCGCTTTGTGGCCATCTGTAACCCTCTGCTCTACATGGTGGCCATGTCCCAGAGACTCTGTGTGGTGTTACTGGTTGGATCTTATGCCTGGGAAGAAACCTGCTCCTTGACATTCATGTGTTCTGTTAGCAAATTATCATTTTGAGGTTTCAACACAATCGATCACTTCTGTGAGTTCTCCTCCCTGCTTTCTCTCTCTTGTCCTGATATCTATCTCAACCAGTTGCTGCTTTTCATTTTTGCCACTTTTAATGAGGTCAGCACAGTCTTCATCATTCTCCTGTCTTATGTGTTTATTGTTGTCACCATCCTCAAGATGCGTTCAGCCTGTGGTCACCGCAAAGCCTTCTCCACCTGTGCCTCCCACCTGACCGCCATCAGCATCTTCCACGGCATCATCCTCTTCCTCTCCTGTGTGCCCAGCTCCACAACCTCCAGGCACATGGTCAAAGTGGTGTCTGCGTTTTACACGGTGGTCGTCCCCATGTTGAATCCCTTGACCTACAGTCTGAGAAATAAGGATGTCAAGGACACAGGCTCCAAGATCATGGGCTCTAAATTGTTTCTTATTGAGCATTATTATAATAGTACAGTTTTCCTTGATATGTAAATATAGTGTGTCTGCGGAGGTTGATTTTTAAGGATACATTTAGATTAATGAAGAGTGAATGCTGTAAAATTTATAAATGCTGGGCTTGGGGAAGGATGGGGGGAAGGGATATTTAGGGTGTTTGGGATGGATATATACATTCTGTTATATTTAAAATGGATAGCCAACAAGGAGTTTCTGTATAGCACATGGAACTCTTCTCAATGTTATGTGGCAGTCTGGACAGGAGGAGTGTCTGTGGGAGAAAGGATACATGTATACATATGGCTGAGACCCTTCACTTTTCACCTGAAAGTATCACAACACTGTTTGTTAAAAGGCTGTATCTGAATACAAAATAAAAAGTTTTTTAAAAGTGCTAAATGCTGTAAAATTGAAGAAGATGAATTTTGGCTCAAAGACACTAAACTTGACTCTGTCTCTTACTGGGGAAAAAATAACAATTTTTTAAATTTTTCATCTAAAAATTTCAGGCAAAATAATTGTATTATATAGATTAAAATACTATATATACTATAAATATATATATTTATATATATATAAAATTTGGCATACCTTGTGTGATCTTAATAAATTTAATTTCATCTTCCCTTTTATACCAAGAAAAGCTAAGCTCTCAATTATCACAAGCATTTGTCTTATAAAAACACAAATAGCAGTTAAAATAAGACATGGTGTTCATCCTTCAAGGAATGAAAATCCAATGTTGACAGGAGGGTACTTAAGAAAGTGACAACTGTATAAGTTAAATAGTATCACAATGGATTTGAGAGGGAAAAAAAAGTTCAAGTCCTTCATAAACAGGTATTGTGTTGATTTGTCATGGATAACTGAAGAGACAGAGTTTTAGGAGACATATTTCAATGCAGGAGTCTCATCCAGGAGACTAAATCATGACAAACAAGGATTTCAGAATGTAACAATGTGCTAATGACACAACTAATTTTTTATTGAGTGAATACTGTATAACGCATGTGTATATTTGCCTATGTGTTGGAGGATTGGGTTGTATTGTATATACAGGTTACTTGGCATGAAGGAAAGTTGATAAGACACTGTCTATGTTCTGAATATGTTTTCAAAAGAACTCTGATATGGCAGCATGAACAGCTATGATAAACTCCACCAGAGGCTTAAAAATGGAGAACTCATTCTCAGAACATCTTACATACAAAAGGGAAGCATGACAAGTGACTACCCAATTGACATTTCATTCTATTATCCTGGGCTTCCCTTGTGACTCAGTTGGTTAAGAATCTGCCTGCAATGCAGAAGACCTAGGTTTGATCCCTGGGTTGGGAAGATCCCCTGGAGAATGTAAAGGCTAACCACTCCAATATTCTGGCCTGGAGAATTTCATGGACTATATAGTCCGTGAGGTCACAAAGAGTCAAACACAATGGAGCCACTTTCACTTTCTATTATTTTGCCTATGAAGACATCAAAAATATTATCAATTCTTCATGCTTTTTTTCTTTCTCCTAAACATATCCTTCTCAACTGAACTCACACCTTAAAAAAAAAAAAAAAGGGCTTGCAGTTGCCCAAAGATTTGAAAACTAATTACCCGTGTAACCATATTCAAAATAAAATGTAAACTAGATAGCCATCAGTGTTGTTGTGGTTGTTGTGGTTTACTGACTAAGTCGTGTCAGACTTTTTGTGACCCCCTGGACTGTAACCCACCAGGCTCCTCTGTCCATAGGATCTCCCAGGTAAGAAGACTGGAGTGGGTAGCCATTTCCTTCTCTAGGAGATCTTGCAGACCCAGTGGTTGAACCCATGTCTCCTGCAATGGCAAGCAGATTCTTCACTGCTGAGCCCCCATGGAAGCCTGGACATTAGTATTAGGATCTATTTAATAAGGCAAATTAGAAATATCAGATTCCTCTAACATCAATAGCTCACTTTTGCTTGAATAACTTAAACACCCTTCTCCTTCTGCATTCAATATGTCTAAACAAATTTCTCAATGCCCACTTTTTAATAGATGGAAATACTGAGAATATTTGGGAGTATTAATGGTAAATGGGAATAGAAACTCTGTCAGAAATTTTACTGGAATAGTACTGACATACCGATATTTCATTCAATTTTTTAAAATGATCTTTCATCAAATTTTTCAAAGTAATACTTTAAACAAAATTAGATTGTCTTCCATTTTGCTTAAGGCTAAATTTTTGGAGATTCTGTCTTTCAAAAGGATTTTTTTTTTTTTTTACCCTGTGTGATATATTGCAAGCATGATCCCAATTCTCCACTTAACTAGGCATGCCCACATTTTTCTTTTCTTCTGATCAAATGGTGAAATCAATTCCTCCATTTTTTTTTTAATTTAGGCTACTTTTGTGAGTGATTTTGCTAATATAAGGTCCTTGAAGTGACATATCGTATCAGTTACAACAAAGGCCTTGTAGCAATGTCAAAATCGCTCGGAATTTGCACAGACTCTTAGAATAGCTGTCATGTGAACAAGCAGAGATTAGCATATTGGATAATGAGCAATATAAATCACAGCCCTATCCCATGAAGCAGCCTCTAGCCAACCTCCAGACTGAAGTGTGCGCTGTCTTAGATCACCCAACCAGGCAAACTAATAACACACATATGCATACCAGCTTCCCTGATAGCTCAGTTGGTAAAGAATCTTCTTGCAATGCAGGAGACCCCAGTTTGATTCCTGGGTCATGAAGATTCACTGGAGAAGGGATAGGCTACCCACTCCAGTATTCTTGGGCTTCCCTTGTGGCTAAGCTCATAAAGAATCCGCTGTCGTGCGGGAGACCTGGGTTTGATCCCTGGGTTGGGAAGATCCCCTGGAGGAGGGAAAGGCTACCCTCTCCAGTATTCTGGCCTGGAGAATTCCATGGGATCACAGAGTCGGACATGAATGAGTGACTTTCACAAACATTCCAGCGAAGATCATTCACCTCTGGATCAGAGGGTGATTTATTATTAGCCATGTGTCAGAGAAGGAGGTATTGTAAAAGAGGGAAATGACATTAGAAATAATTTTTAAAAGTCTGTATTTAGAGAGTGTTTTAGCAAATGCCAAGTTTGGAGAACTCTATGAAAGTGTTTTCCCTTTACCTACTGAAAAATGATCTCGACAGGAAATGGGAGCAATTCAATCCATAGAATGAAATATCTTGTAATGGTTATTAGTGCAACAGGGGAAAGAGTGTGAGCCAGTTGGGAAGAATACTTGATTCCTTTCCCCTTCTCTCTTCTTCTCTTATGTTAACTCCATCCACAGAAACTAGGAAGACAGCAGGGAGGTTCTCCTGAGAGTCACCCTGATGCTGAGAGTGGTGGTGAGGGGTCCTCAGGACTGCGGACGGAGGGGCAGAGGCACGTGAACCACTTCTGAAGCAGACAGGGGAGCCAGGAGTTTGACCTTGTGCCAAGGCCATGTATCTCTACAACAGTTTTCTCAAAGGTGATACTATTAACATCTGGGGCCAGGTTATATTTTGGGTTTTGCTTATGTTGTGGGTGTGTGTGGAGGACGGGAATGGGGAAGGAGATGCCATCCTGTGCCTGCAGACTCTTTAGCAGCATCTGTAGTCTGCCTTCTAGATGTCAGGAGCCATCTTCCTGTTGTGACAGCCAGCTCTATCTCCAGACATTGACGAATGTCCAACACGGATCAATATCACTCCTGCTCTGTAAGTAATCAGCAGCCAACTTTTCATCTTTAGAACTTAAAAACAGGAAAAGGTTTTCAAAATTATTCACTACTTTGAAATCAGAAAAGACAACTCACTTATTACTGGCCATTGAAGAGAGAAATGCATGTCATCAGAATGATTATTTGTATTCAAACCAGGATTCCTTGATTCACATATCGCTTACCTCTGTCAAGTTATTTGAAGAATGAGGAAAAATCTGGCTGTGTTGACTTTTAGTCCAGATTCCCTTTCCTCCAGGAATAAGCAGTTGGTGCTACTAAGTCATTTTGTTGTTAGTTAGGATCAGGAGAGCAGTAAATAAGCATGTTCTTACCCTTTGTTGGCATCTTCTACATATCAAGGCTTTGAATGTATCTCTCCTTTATTAAAAAAAAAAAAGTAGGCAAATTTCTGAATGCACTTTTAAAGCAATTGGAATAAAATAGTGGTAAAAATATTTATGTTTTTTGCATGGTTTGAGAATTAAATATGCGCTATGACTTATGTATAGATATATTTTTTCTATCTTCGTAATCTGGCTTTCTATTTTTAACTTACTATTTTCTTAGTCATTTGTCAGGTCATTGAAAGCTCTTCTGAAAGCTGCATAGTTTCCCATGATATACATGGAACTCAACTTTTACCCTGTTGTTTAACATTTTGTTTCTACGTTCCTATCATAAATAATAGTGCAATGCGGCAACAAGAACTTGTGTTAATTTAATGTTCAAAAATTTCATTTCTTGAATAGATTATAAAGTAGGGAATTCATTTGTCAAATAGGTTTTGGAAGGCTTCAGAGTCACAGTTCAGAAAGTTTAGGCCTAAGTAACAATTCCCTGAACAAGGACTAACATTGTATGTCATAATTTAAAAATTACTAGGCTAATTGTATAGAAAAAGCATGCTAAAATAGAATATAAAATTCACTTCTCCATTTAAAGGGTAATAACAAAAACATGATGCTTGTGTGTTAATAATCTTAAATAAGCATACTCCTCATCATTTCATCAAAAACAAAGAAAGAAATTTTAAAAAAAATCCCCAGGGATCCCAGTATTTCCATAACTGATTAAAAAGTCTACAAATAAAAAAAGATATTTAAATTTCAAATACAGCTAACTAAATAACATTTGATGTCCTTCTAATGATTCAGTTACAAGCTGAAAACTGTGTAGAACTAGTTTAAATAAACACACAGGTTTTCATGGATGTGAATTATTTCATGTGATCTGTGAATTTAAATGTGAGTTCTTTGCATTTGTGGGCTACAATATCTGAACTTTTCCTAAGCTTCAAAATGTCAATGTTCTATTTCTTTACTGAAAAAAGTTCTCATGTCCTTTTTAGGAGCGAATTGGGAGCGATCCAATGGAGAAGAACTTAATATTTTTCTGCAACCACAGTAAAGTGAGGACATGGACAAGGAAAACTGCGCTGCTGTGACGGAGTTCATCCTCCTTGGATTCTCAGATGTCCCTGAGCTCAGAATCTTCCTCTTCCTGCTGTTTCTTTCCACCTATGGAGCCACAGTTTTGGGAAACCTGGGCATGATTGCCCTGATTCAGGTCAGCTCTAGACTCCACACCCCCATGTACTTTTTCCTCAGCCACTTGTCCTTTGTGGATTTCTGTTACTCCATGACCATCACGCCAAAGATGCTAGCTAACATCTTAAATGAAGACAGAGCCATTTCCTTCCTGGAATGTGCTGTGCAATTCTACCTGTTTTGCACATGTGTGGTAACTGAGGTCATTCTGCTGGCAGTGATGGCCTGTGACTGCTTTGTGGCCATCTGTGACCCACCGCTCTACATGGTCACCATGTCCCGGAATCTCTGCATGGAGTTGGTGTCTTGTTGCTATCTCAATGCTGCTGTATGTTCTGTGATTCACTTGTGTTTAGCTCTTCAGATCCCATTCTACAGATCAAACGTGATCAACCACTTCTTTTGTGATCTCCCCCCTCTCTTGTCTCTTGCTTGCTCTGATGTCACTGTGAATCAGTTGGTGCTATACTCTGCGCCCACCTTCAATGAGATCATCACAAGCGTGATCACCTTATCTCTCACCTGTTTATTCTCATCACCATCCTGAGGATGCGCTCTGCAGAGGGAAGGTGCAAAGCCTTTTCCACTTGTGCCTCCCACCTCGCTGCCATCACTGTCTTACAGGGAATGATCCTTTTCATTTATTGCAGGCCCCAATATGACAAGAACAACACAGACACTAACAAAGTAGCCACAGTGTTCTACACTGTAATGATCTCCATGCTGAACCCCCTGATCTATAGTTTGAGGAAAAAGGATGTGAAAGAAGTGCTCAGAAAAGTGGTGAGCTCCAAAATATTTTCCTAGTGGGACTCTAAGTCCCAAATCAGAGGCTGGCAAAAGGGTGAAATGGTGGACTCAGTGTTGGAAGTGAAAGAATAGTCAAGAAGAGGGTACCTTGGAGTCAGACTTTTTGACTCACTTATCCCTGACTTAATGGACATGAGTCTGAGCAAATTGCAGGAGATAGGGAAGGACAGGGAAGCCTGACGTGCTGCAACCCATGGGGTCACAAGAGTCGGACATGACTTAGCAACTGAACAACAGTCTTTGTACCTTGTCAACTTATAAGAATAGAATTGAACATATTTCAAAGTTTGCAGCCTACTTCTTTGCTTTGATCCAACCTAAAATGTTTTAAGTGTGTCTGGGTAATGGGCTGTTAAGACACACTTATTTAGTTTGCTGTAAAACTCTTATTATCAGACCCACCTCAGATCGTCAGGCATTAAATCCTGGAATTTGGGGACCCTTGCTTTATCAGATACATGCATTGCAAATATTTCCTCCCATTCTATTGCCTCTTCTTTCTGTTGATTATTTCCTTTTCTGTGCAGAAGGTTTCGACAAATACATGCTGGCAAAGGTGTAAGGTATTAACAATGTGGCACATCTCAGTTCACCTGGAACGGTCCTTTCTTTAGAACTGTAAGTCATAAACCACTACAATATTGTAAAGCAATTAGCCTCCAACTAATAAAAATAAATGGAAAAATAAAAAATAAATAAATAAAATGAATTCTCAAGGCAACCCAATTTAAAAAAAAAAGAACTGTAAGGCATACATATCAGATAATTAATGTCCTTCAATTATCTTTCATTATAAACAAGACTTTTTTCTCAGGCTAACATTTCTGGTAAGGTCATCTCTACTTCTCAAACCTAGAACCAACTGGTTCTAGATGTTTCAGCATTAAAGGCAAGAGGTCCCACGTAACAGTGAGAACTGTTGATGGCTCTGTGTGTTCAGACATCCAAGGATTTAAGGATCAATCAGAAGGAAATCTTCCCAAGTCAATTTTCATTATTATGAATTATTTATTGATTATAATTTTCAGAGTTTCTCAAGCTTGGTACTATTGATATTTTGTGTTGGATTTTAATTTTTATAGGAAGCTACCCTGTGCATGCTACCATGTATAGCAGCATCTCTGACCTCTGTCCAATCACTCTGGTACATTCATTATGTCAATCAGAAATGCCTCCAGATATTGTCAAATGTCCATGTGGGAAGGGAGGGGAGGTTCATAACCCTCTGTAGTTGAGAACTATTGCCTCATTTGCTTGTAGATTGTCAGGTTCTTCTGTCTGAATTATGTCCAAGTTAAACATCTAGTTTCTTATCTCCCAAATGATGCTATTGTATAGTTTAAACAATCTGTATTATTTTTTGAGTCTGGAATGCATTGGTATCTAAAATCTTTATTCTTGTAATTTCTTTCTTTTTTTTGTTTTTTTTTTTTTTTTTCTTTTTGCTCTTGTGAATAAGCATTTGTTTCTCCCATGCTTTAAGATCTGATTTGGAGCTGAACCTGTTGACTCTTTGTCTCCAGAATGTTCATTTTATCCTCCTCAGTTCAGTTTTGTTTAAATACCTACATCTGTTCCCTCGCACAGTTCTTCCGAAAACTCACGGAAGGAGAGAGACATGTACCTGAAAGCTCTCAGGGACCCTCTGATCCCCCACTCCCAGGAAACGCTTGTTGAGGACACTACTACAAAGGAGCTCAGCTAAGCCAGGTCCCCTCTCTAAAGCTTGCTAGAAAATATGCCCTCCCTGTTCCTGATACTTAAAGTTGGCAGTGACTCTAAATTTCCTTCAAACGTTTTTTTCTCATGAAAGAACGTGTGAATGTAAGGTATCTTTTAGATACATTACATGGTAAAGAATATCCATATTTTCTCAGACCTACAGACAGACCTGCTGGTGGAAAAGCACCCCACCTTCCAGCCCCTGGAGGTCTCAGTAGTTTGGGGAAGAGGTTGAGGCTCATGTCTCTCCACTCCTTGTGGCACAAGAGCCCTGGAGAAAATCACTTGCCTTATTCTTCAGAGGCCTCAAACCAAGCAATCATAATTAATTATTGCTTCCTCATGTAATTCTATTTTCTTGGAAAGCTGAAGAAAAATTAATAGCAGCTTTAGAAACATTTATATATGAAAGTTAAAAGTTTAAATGTCTTCTCCCCACGCTGCATAATCATTCCCATAGACTCCAAACATTTTGGATATAAAAAGTCACAGCAAAATTTATCTTAGTTATTTAATGAATATTTCTCTTTTGTAAGTACACTTCTTAATTTTATTTTTTTTAGATTTATTGAGGTATAATTGACAAAAACAAATTGTACAGATCTAAGGAGTAGAGTTGATGTTTATATATATGTGTATATGTGTATATATATAGTGAAATAATCACCACAATCAAGGTAATTAGCATATCAATTACCTCATGTCTTATAATTTTCTTTTATGTTTTCTTTATGTTGAAAATAGTTAAGTTCTACTCTCTTACCATGTTTCAAGTATAAAATGTAGTACTGTTAATTGCAGTCACATTTTTGCACAGTTTCAAAATTTATTCATCTTTCATAACTGAAACTTTGTCCCCTTGACAAACATTTCTCCATTATCCCCTCTTCCAAGTCCCAGTGCTGTATGGATACCCTTAAAATCTAAAAGGGTGGGTCATGTTGTGTTCTTACCACAATAAAATTTGAAAAAAAAATTAAAAATAAATATAGGTACATTATTATTTAAAAAAGTAAATTTTATTGCATTTCGTCAGTTTCTTGCTTCACCCCCCACCCCGTCCCCACCCGCCATTAATGCCACCTTTCTTGTCTTGAATACAGTCCAGGTACCACATTGCATTAAGTCGTCATGTCTCCCAAATCTCCTCTGATCTGTGAAGCTTTTTTGATTTTCTTTTTCTTTCTTTCTTTTTTTTTTGACTCTTACAACTCTAAGGGATACTGGTGAGGTATCCTGTAGAATACCTTCAAATGTGGACTTTCCTGATGATTTTCTCACGTTGGTTTGAGGGAAAGAATATCACAGAAGTAAAGCTTTTCTCATCACGTCATACCAGGGGATAGACGAGAGCCACATTATACCACTATGGTGATGGTCACTTTTTTCTTTTACTTCAGGTAGTCAGGTAATATCAGTCACGTTTCTCTAAAGTTGAATGCAAGATTTCCAATGTAGTTGAGTTGATAACAATTGTTTTTAGACTATTTTTCCTTATTTGAGTTATATAGTTCATGTTTTCTTCAAGAAATATGTGTTATTTCAATAATTCAATATCTGAAAGTAATTAATGGAGTGGGTGTGGTGATGTAATAAAAGAGATATTTAAAAGGGACTAGATCATTTTCCCAACTTAATACTTAAGCTTGTAAATATTTCTGCTTTAAGTCAATAAATCATGAAGAACTCCTCATTCTACTCCCATTTGATTAGAGTGAAAGTCTGGAAGAGGGTTATGCTTGGCATATTGTAGTTATTCAATTAATATTTGATAATGCTGACTTCTATAATTACATAATTTTGGTAACTGTAAAGAAGTATTGGAGTGATGAAGAGTCTGAGAAGAGTAATTTTAACATATAAATTTTCATATGAAATGCCCCTAACACTGTTCCACTTTTTCTGGGACACAGAAATTACATCAGAGAATGGTGATTCATTATAAATGTTTATTTCATGGTTTTAAGAGAATGAGGCAACAGATAATCTCTAGGGTTTATGCCCCAAAGGCTATGACTCTGGATATAAGAATATATCCATCACTTCCAAACAGGAGATCCTGCTTTCAACATCAGCAGGTTTGCATTAGATTCTAAAGACAGATTAATATTAACTTCAATGTTGGGAACCTAGGGGAAAAAGTGTGGAGGGGAAATTTACCATTTAGATATAGACATTCTTGAGAACTATCTAGTCATTGAAAACTGCCTTTCCGAGGTTTCAAGGAAGAGGAACTGCACTCAGCCTCCAGAGCTCTGTGTTAAAGCTGGCTCCGCTGAGCTCCTGAGAGCGTGTGTGGGTGCTCAGTGCCTCAGCTCTGTATGACGCTGTGCCAGGCTCCTCTGTCCATGGGGTTATCCTGGGAAGACCACTGAACCAGGTTGCCAATTGCTCCTCCAGGGGATCTTCCTGACCCAGGGATCAAACCTGGGTTTTCTGTGGCTCCTGCATCCACAGCAGGAGGCTTCTTTGCCATGGAGCCACCTAGGAACTCCGAGCTCCTGAATAACAGCCCCTTAAACAAGAGGTGCCTGGAATGTGGGGTTAGGAGAGTTCTGAGACTCTGGGGAATGTGCATTGTCTTGCTACTACAAACGTTTGAAGTTGTAGTCAAGGTAGAAAGGACAAGTATTTTAAAAAAGAGAGATCAAACAAACTCTATAATGAAAAAAAGGAAAAGGACCATTTTTACTTAAGATTATAAAGTGGCTCTGAGACTAAATATTACAACAAAATAGGGAAAAAATGTAGGGAAGTTATATCAAAAGTAACATTAGTTTCAAATGAGTGTTTAGGAAATTCCCTGGTGACTCAGTGGTTAGAACTTTGCCAATGCAGGGGTGCAGATTTGATCCCTGTTCAGAGAATTGTAGTCCCACATGACTCACGGCCAAAAAACCAAAACATAAAACAGAAGCAATATTGTCACAAATTCAATAGAGACTTTAAAAACAGTCCACATCAAAAATAAACAAATGAATAAAATAAAATGAATGTTTAAGCACCTTAGATAAATTAATTATATTTAGAACATCCAGCTTTGTGATAGGCTGTCTTCAATACTTAAATGTATGAGTTTAGGAAGAGATAGGGACCTTGAGTTCTTTGTTTTGCGTATGATCTGATCTCTTCATTGATGGCCATCTGAAATCTGTTTCTCGAGTTGTGGAACTAGAGAGAACTACCAGAAATGATAGAGAAAGAGCTCCTGGTTCTGGTTCAGTAGGATCTTAGAGGTATTGGTCACCAATTAGAGAAATAGAATTATTTTATATTACTATTTTCTCATGAAATGTTTCCATAGTATAGTGCTACCTCAAGTATTTAATATTTCTTCTTTACAGGTAATATAGGGACAGAATAAATATCCTATGCACCTTGAAAGGAGAAAAAAGAGAGCAAAAGGCGAAGAACTGTACATTTCTAAGTTAGAATCTTTAATAAGGATATCTATTCTTTCTGAGAGAATATTTTTCTCAAATTTCTTTCTTTGATTCTTTCTAGTATAGCTCTGTGATATGAATACTTTCATCAGGCACATTCCCAAAGTCTCCAGTTTGTCATAGATTAGAAGTATGATAATAAATAAAGAAAATAGCATCTGGACCTTGAACATGGGTCAGGATTACTGTAGACAAATGAATAATTGCTGGGAGCCTGGATCAGGGTTCATGTCATAGATATGTAGATTGGGCCTTATTTGCATGGTACAGGGAAAGCCAAAAATTTCCATCTTCTGCTTTGCCATCTCTAGAATAAATAGCTAGACTAGATTATCTTTATTATTTTTTCAATATTATTGTTCCTCAAATAATGATGGGGGATTGACAACCTGGACTCACTAAGTTAAGAAACACACTCTGTGAAAAATTATAATTTATTTTGAAGACAAGTTTACTAAGTCAGAAGCAAAACAAGTATTAAAGTGCTATATGGAATTAATAGTAAAGGGACAAATGTAAAGTGTTATGGGTGTCATTTTTAATGTCACATTCTGAACATACAATGCAAAATTTAATTTGTTTAGAAGTTTATCATTTTTGCTATTAGTTATAGAACTGAAACAAGTAGCTCTGGTACTAGGGTAAATTAATCTTTTATGAACTTATAATGTTCAAGAAAATCTGAAAGTATTAAGGGAGGATTTCATTTAAAATAATCCCAAGTGACTTGAACTCATCTTTTTACTTTGAAATATCAAAAATTAAAATTAAGAACTAAGAAATTTCAATAATTATTATTTTACTTAAATAAAAAGTTTAAATGTTTGTCATTTTTAAAAATTTTAGACATTTAGTGTAGCTTGCATAGAAAATACAGATTCTGAAAGAGAAACTTTGCTTCATCTTCCAGCTTTGGTAAGTAGTAGTTAACCAAGGGTCTTACATCCTTATTTCCCTTAATATTTTTCTTTCTAGGACTGATTCCAATTCTGACAAACAGAAACCATGTTTCTATCAGAGAGAAATAAAAGTGGGGCTGTGTTCACTCTCCTGGGCTTCTCCGATTACCCAGAGTTTCAAGTCCCCCTCTTCTTGATATTCTTCACCATCTACAGTGTCACTGTGGTAGGGAATCTTGGGATGATTGCAATCATCAAAATTAACCCCAAACTGCACACCCCCATGTACTTTTTCCTCAGCCACCTCTCCTTCGTGGACTTTTGTTATTCCTCCATCGTTGCTCCCAAGACCATGGTGAATCTCATGGTAGAAGACAGAACCATTTCATTTGTAGGTTGTGTAATACAGTTCTTTTTCTTTTGTACCTTTGTAGTGACTGAGTCCTTTTTATTAGCTGTGATGGCCTATGACCGCTTTGTGGCCATCTGCAACCCTCTGCTCTACATGGTGGCCATGTCTCCGAGATTCTGCACCACATTAGTGGTTGGATCTTATGCTTGGGGAGTAGCTTGCTCCTTGATACTCACCTGTGCTGTTATCAAATTATCATTTTGAGGTTTCAACACAATTGATCACTTCTTCTGTGAGTTCTCCTCCCTGCTTTCCCTCTCTTGCTCTGATACTTACCTCAATCAGTTGCTGCTTTTCATTTTTGCCACCTTTAATGAGGTCAGCACACTCTTCATCATTCTCCTGTCTTATGTGTTTATTGTTGTCACCATCCTCAAGATGCGTTCAGCCTGTGGTCGCCGCAAAGCCTTCTCCACCTGTGCCTCCCACCTGACCGCCATCAGCATCTTCCACGGCATCATCCTCTTCCTCTACTGTGTGCCCAGCTCCACAACCTCCAGGCACACGGTCAAAGTGGCGTCTGTGTTTTACACGGTGGTCATCCCCATGTTGAATCCCCTGATTTACAGTCTGAGAAATAAGGACGTCAAGGACACAGTCTCCAAGATCATGGACTCTAAAGTGTTTTCATACTAAACATTATTCTGGAAGACTTTGCCCTTGATATGTAAATAAACTGTGTCTGCAAAGGTTGGTTGATAAAAAGAAATTTATTATTAACGAAGTGTTAATACATAAAATATAAAGTACGTGGTATTTTGCTTAACTGCACTAAACTTGACTCTCTCTCTTACTTACTGGAAAAAAAAGCAATCTTTCAAGTCTTTTTCATCTAAAATTTTAGACAAAATAATCTGATTACAAAGGTTAAAAGGCATAATATCACGTGGCATACTTGTGTAATCTTAATAATTTGCTAATTTCATCCTCCTTTTTTTAATACCTATGGTAGACTAGGCTCTAATAACATGGATTCCTCTTACAAAAAGTACAAATAGCAGTTAAGACATAGTGTTCATCCTTCAAGGAATGAAAATTCAGTGATGATAGCAGGGCACTTTAAAAAGTGGAAATTGTATAAGACAGAAAACAGTACGTATAATAGAAGGTTTCAGGGGAAAATTTTCAAGTCCTTAAGAGAGATAGTTTTATAAAATAGGTATTATGTACCCTGGTTTGGATAACAGAAGAGAGGGTTTTAGGTGACATATTTCAACATAGGAGTTTTATCCAGGAAACTAAAGACTGAGAAACAAGGAGGTCAGAGTG
This sequence comes from Dama dama, assembly GCF_033118175.1. Lineage (NCBI taxonomy): Eukaryota > Metazoa > Chordata > Mammalia > Artiodactyla > Cervidae > Dama > Dama dama. The sequence goes on along the minus strand of NC_083682.1, from coordinate 49,000,579 downwards.
CAATACTGAGTCAATGATACAACAATGATTTTTTTTTAATTGAATAAATACTGTGTTTGCATATTTGGATATTTTTGTATATTGTATATACAGGTTACTTGACATGAATGAAAGTTGATAAGACACGGTCTGTATTCCAAATGTGTTTTCAAAAGAGCTCCAGTGTGGCAACATAACCAGCTATGATTATTGTTGAGTCACTCAGTTGTGTCCAATTCTTTTGCAACCCCATGGACTCTAGTCCACCAGGATCCTCTATCCATGGGATTTTCCAGGCAAGAATACTGGGGTGGGTTTCCGTTTCCTTCTCCAGTGGTAGAGTCCACCAGAGATTTAAAAATGGTAGACCAGATCTCAGAACATGTTACATAAAAACAGGAAGCATGGTGAGTACCTGCCTAACTTGCATTTCAAGCTATTATTCTGCCTATGGAGACATTAAAAGCATTATCAATTCTTTTTTTTTTTTTTCTGAATAAAATGTCTGTATCCTTCTCAACTAAAGAAAGTGAAAGTAAAAGTTGCTCAGTTGTGTCTGATTCTTTGTGACCCCATGGACTAGTCCATAGAGTTCTCCAGGCCAGAATACTGCAGTGGGTAGCCTTTCCCTTCTCCAGGGAATCTTCCTAACCCAGGGATCAAACCCAGGTCTCCTGCATTGCATGCAGATTCTTTACCAGTTGAGCCACAAGGGAAACCTTCTCAACTAAACTCCTAGCTTTAAAGAAACAGTACTTGGAGTTGCCCTAAGAGTTGAAAACCAGTTGCCTGTATGACCATATTCAACATATGAGAAAAAGGTAGTCACTAGCATCCAGACCTATTCAATCTGGCAAATTAGAAATACCAGATTGTGGGAATTTCCTGGTGGTGTAGTGGCTAAGAGTCTGCACTCCCAATTCAGGGATCCTGGCTTTGATCTCTGGTCAGGGAACTAGATTCTTCATGCTGCAACTGAAAGATTCTATGTGCTGCAAATAAGATCTGGTGTAGCCAAATGAAGAAATATTGAAAAATAGAAATACCAGGTCTTCCAGTGTTCTGGTCTGGAGAATTCCATGGACTGTATAGTCCATGGGGTCTCAAAGAGTCAGACACGACTGAGCGACTTTCAATTCACCTAACATTAATATCTCACTTTTGCTTGAATAATTTGTACACTATTCTCTTTACTCAATATGTCTAGATAAATTCTGCAACGTCTACTTTTCAAAAGATCTAAACACTCATAATATTTGAGAGCATTAAAAGTAAATGGGAATAGAATCTGTCAAAATTTGTGCTGGTGTAGGAATGACACAAATATTTCAGCCAATTTCTCACAATGATCTTTCCTCAAATTTTGTAAAGTAATGCATTAAAATTAGATTGCCTTCTAATTTTGCTGAAGACTAAAATTTTGGACGTTATATCTTTTAGGATGATTTTCTGTCCAATATGGTAGTTTTCAACATGATCCCAGTTCTTCAGTTATCCAGGTATCCACGCCCCTTTCTACTCTTCTGATTAATGGTGGAATCAATTTCTCCATGTTCTGAATGTAGACTACTTTGTGACTAGTTTTGACTAATATAAAAGGTAGCTGAAGAGAGATTGTGCCATCTTCAAGCCTCTGATGGCCCTGTGGCTTTCTCATAATCTCTTGGAATTTGCATAGTCTCTTAGAAAAGCTGCCATGTGAATAAGCACAGGCTAGCCTATTGGCTTCCCTGGTGGCTCAGAGGTTAAAGCGTCTGCCTGCAGTGCGGGAGACCCGGGTTTGATCCCTGAATCGGGAAGATACCCTGGAGAAGGAAATGGCAACCCACTCCAGTATTCTTGCCTGGAGAATCCCATGGAGGGAGGAGCCTGGTAGGCTATAGTCCATGGGGTCTCAAAGAGTCGGACACGACAGCGACTTCACTCACTCACTCACAGTCTATTGGATAGGGCTTCCCTGGTAGCTCAGATAGTAAAGCATCTGCCTACAATGCAGGAGACCCAGGTTCGATCCCTGGGTCAGGAAGATCCCCTGGAGAAGGAAATGGCAACCCACTCCAGTATTCTTGCCTGGAGAATTCCATGGACCGAGGAGCCTGGTGGGCTATAGTCCATAGGGTCGCAAAGAGTCGGACACGACAGCGACTTCACTTCAGCCTATTGGATAATGAGCAATATGCCTTACACCCCTATTCCACAAATTAGCATTTAGCAACCTCCCGACTGGAGTGTGAGGCCTTCTTAGATCACCTAGACTGCAAAGCTGATAAAATACATGTAAGTACACCAGCCAAGATCAGCCATGTCAAAATCAGATGAGGGCACTGACCTTACTGACTCATGTAATAGTGATCCATGCAACAAGCAGCTGTTTGTTGTTTTTTGTTTTTGTTGTTGTTGTTTTAGCCAGTGTTTTGGAGTAGCTTGTTATGCTGTCTTTAAAATCGCTGACCTTCTTAATTTCTGACGTTACCACAAAGACCTTCTCAAGTCTTATCATATAGCAACTAAGTATATCAGCTTTTCTTAAATGCAACTTGATTAAAATGTGCAATCAAAAAGTTTAGACAATTTAACTTGTTGATGTCATTGAATCTTTTGATACAATACTTTAATAAAATCATAGTATGTTGTTTGTATAAATGTAGTTCATCAAAAACTTACAACTTCATATTTTTATTATACATTTTGTTAAAATGATCATTAAATAGAATTCAATTATAAGTTTATATTTAAATTACTTAAGAAAATACTTTCCCTGCCTTTAGGACTTAAATAAATAGATAAGCAGCGAGTTCCTCTGAGTGTTTTGCCCAGATAATATAAAACATCACTTCCAATGCTGTTCTTTACAGATATCTTTTTATTCTTCCTGTAATGGAACTGTCTCCCTCAGGGAGATGCATTTTAAAACTGGCAATACTTTCAGGGTATACTAAGAACAACAACAACAAAAATAGATACTAAATAGATATATTATAATCATCAATCCACTAATATCTAATTTCAAAACATCACTGTATAGTCTAAAATGCCTGTCTAAAGTCCTTATTTTTTGAGGAAAAAAAAAGATATATAAACCAGAGAGAAACAAGAAGTCATGTCAAAGGTTGGCAAAATCTTGATTACAGATAATGTCAGGCTTTCTGGAAAGCAGTACTCCACAACATTCTTATTTTTTACGTTTTGGGAGTTTGTTTTTGCTTTTATAATTGGGATGATTCACCAGGTAAGGAGAAGGGGACGACAGAGGATGAGATGGCTGGATGGCATCACCGACTCCATGGACAGGAGTTTGAGTAAACTCCGGGAGTTGGTCTTGGACAGGGAGACCTGGCGTGCTGCGATTCATGGGGTCGCAAAGAGTCGGACACGACTGAGCGACTGAACTGAACTGAATACATGTTTGAATAAGAGGAATCCTTGTTTCTGAAAAATTCAATCACATGGAATTCTTGAATCTTTGGTACATTCAAAGGCACACATAACAGATTCTCCTTTGAGCACTGTTGGTTTAAGGAGAGGTTATGCAGTCAGATAAGAAGCGACTTGGGAGAGATCCTTCAGGCAGACCCATTAAACGGTCTCTGTGTTGAGGAGGGAGCATGCTTTCAAGCACCATCAGTGGCTCTGCTCTTCCTAACACAGGGCCAGATGGCAAAAAGCAAGGAGCAGCATATTGAGCTCATTCTATCAGTGATTCCACTTATGACTGTGCAAGTTACAGATGTCAGAGTCTAAGTCATCTTAGGTGCTGCATAGCTGTAATCATATCACTTATTTTTATAAAGATGAAAGGTGTGGGTGGTTGCATTCAGAAGAGTACACAGCACATTCAAAAAGTGATCAACAAATGTAAGCAATTGCTGTTATTCTCAGCAAAGGCAGATCATTGTTTCCACCACTTTCTGGTATTCAGCAAAATGCTACTGGGACTTCAAACCCTATGTCCTCCAGAAAAGAGCTCTAAGTGTAAGACTGGCACAGTTTATAAGACTTATCCACATATTTCAAAAAGGCAACATAATCCCTGGTTCAGAGGGTACTGTTTGAACACAGCAAAAAATACTCTGCAGTTCATCATGACATCTGAAAGGAATTGTGCTGAATTATAATAACATGTACCAGCTTGGGGCTTTCCATGTGATTCAATGGGTAAAGGATCCGCCTGCAATTCAGAAAACATGGGTTCAATCCCTGGATCAGGAAGATCCCCTGGAGGAGAGCATGGCAACCCACTCCTATATTCTTGCCTGGAGAATCTCATGGACATAGGAGCTTGGTAGGCTGCAGTCCGTAGAGTCACGAAGAGTCAGACATGACTGAAGAGACTTGGCATGTACGTGAACCAGCTTTAAAGAGCTTTTCCCCTCTGACTGCTTCTCATACAACTCATTAATTATTTGAGTCCCAAGATGATGTTGCTTGCTCTCAAGATGAAGTTGTTTGCTTGATATCTTGTTGGTGTCCCACAGAGATCAATGATTGGTTTGGAAGCTTAAGAAATATGAGCTCCAAGGATACACACACATAAAAAACTAAAGCATGTAATGTTTTCCCTCATAGCATCTTCATAAACAGTGGAAGCAATGTCTATCTCACAGGCTGGCTGGACTACACTCTGTTTTGGGGGGAATGGACTGAACTGTATTTCCTGAGGTGTGGAAGCTTGTTTATTTGTTTGTCTTCTCATAAGGATAGCATTACTAGCCATGTATGAGAGGGGGAACAATTGTAAAAGAGGGTAGTGACATTAGACACATTTTTAAAAGTCTGTAGTTAGCCTGTATTTATAGAGTATTTTAAGAAATGCCCAAATTTTGAGCACTCCTTTTTGAAAGTATCTTCACTTTTTGTGCTGAGAAAAAATTGCAACAGGAAACGGGAACAACTCCATCTGCAGAGCCGGATATCTTGCAAAAGCTGCCAGTGTAGGAGGGAAGGACTGTGAGCCAACAAAGAGGAATGCTTGATTCCTCTCCCCTTCCCTCCTCTTCCTCCCTCACTTTAACTCCATCCACGGAACCTGGGAAAGACAGCAGGGAGATTCTCCTGACAGTCACTCTGAGGTTGGGAGTTGGGAGTGGTGCTGAGGGATCCTCAGAACTGTTCAAGGAGGAACACAGACATGTGAACCACCTCTGGATCAGACAGGAGGGGGATTACTTAGTCCTTGTGCCAAAGGGATTTGTAGATGTCTCTCTATAGCAATTTTCTCACATTTGATACTATTGACATTTTGGCCTAAATTATATTTTGGTCTTTTCATGTGCTGTGGGTGTGTGTGGAGGATGGGGGTGGGGAGGGAGACGCTGTCCTGAACCTTGTAGACTATTTAGCAGCATCTCATCTGTCCAGGGGGTTTCCCTGGTGACTGAGAGGGAAAAGACTCTGCCTGCAATGCAGGAGACCTGGGTTCAATCTCTGGGTCAGGAAACTCCCCTGGAGACAGGAATGGCTACCATTTCAGTATTCTTGTCTGGAGAATTCCATGGGTAGAGGAGCCTGGCAGGCTTACAGTCCACGGGGGTCTCAGTCAGAAACAGCTGAGTGACTAACCCTCTCACACTCACTAGTCGGTCCACTAGACATCAGTAGCAACCCTCCCGAGTGTGACAATCAACAGTATCTTCAGACATTGATAAATGTCCTGTGGGGTTATAATCTCTCCTGGTTAGGAACCACTTCTCTCTATAAGTAAGCAGCAACCTGATTTCTCTTTAGAAACAGGAAAAGGTTTTCCACAATTATGTACTACTTTGAAATCAGAAAAAAGATAGTCACTTGTACTGGCCATTGAAGAGAGAAAACCATATCCTCAGAATAATTATGTTTTCAAACTGCAATTTTTTAATTCACATGTCCTTTACCTCTTCGAGGACTTCCCTTGTGGCTCAGCTGGTAAAGAACCAGCCTGAAATGTGGGAGGCCTGGCTTTGATCCCTGGGTTGGGAAGATTCCCTGGAGAAGGGAAAGGCTACCCACTCCAGTATTCTGGCCTGGAGAATTCCATGGACTCTATAGTCCGTGGGGTCTCAAAGAGTCGGACATGACTGAGTTACTTTCACTTAACTTCACTTACCTGTTTGAGTGGCTCGGGGGTAAAAAGTCTACCTGGAAGACACACCTGAGACATTCTATATCTTGATTGGGAAGATACCCTGAAGGAGGAAATGGCAACCCACCCCAGTATTCTTGTCTGAGTAATCTCATGGATGTAGTCGGTTGGCAGTCTACAGTCCCTAGAGTTGTAAATCACTGGACACAACTGAACACACACACACACACACACCTTAACCTTTTTGAAGTTATTTGAAGAATGTGGAAAATACCGGATGTGTTGGGGTTTAGTCCAGATTTTTCCCCCTAAAAATAACCAACTGGTGCCTCCAAATCATTTTATTGTTACCAAGGGTGAGGAGAGAAAATACCCTTCATTGGCATTTTCAATTTGTCAAAAGCTTTGAATATATATCTCCTTTATTTAAAAAAAAATAAATAAGCACAACCCTTAAAATTTTTATGTTTTGTGAGAATTCAGGCAAGATTCATTTCTAAAGTTTCTTTTTAAAGTTATCAGAATAAAATACTTATATTTAATGGATGTTGTGAAGATCAGATGTATAATGCAACTTAAGTATGCATGTATAACATTCTATCTGTGTAATCTGGTTTACTATTTTTTCACTTGCCATCTTATAATCATTTTTAGATCATTGAAACTTCTTTGGAAAGCTGAGTGATTTTTCGGTAATATGTATGCAGCATAGCTTTGAACTTTTCCCTGTTGCTTGACACTTTGTTTATAAGTTTTGCTTTCATAAATAATGGGGCAATGCAGTAGCAAGCATTTCTGTTAGTTACATGTTCACATCATAGTTTAACTCTTCAAATAGAGTTAAAACAGAGAGTATATTTGTCAAATAGGTCTTCATAAGGCTTGAGAGTCACAGTTACAGAAAGTTAGATTCTGAATATCAGTTCCCTGGAGAATGGCAGACAGTGTGTGCCATAATTAACAAAATCACTATGCAAATTTTACAGGAAAAATACTAATATAGATTATAAAATCTTCTTTCTCCAACAAAACCATATTGAAATAAGTGAACACTTGTGGATGAACAGTCTTAAATAAGCCTGCCTCACATTTTTTGTTAAAAAAAATAGATGGTTACTATGTAATATTTTCTAAAAAAATATCCACTGAATCCCAATATTTCCAGAAATGATTAAAGGGTATGTCAGTAAAAAGGTATTGGAATATTTTTAATAACCATTTTATTGATCTATAGTTAATTTACAGTGTTGTGTTCCTTTTAGGTCTACAGTAAAATGATTCAGATATATCTATGTAGCTATATCTGTTCCATATAGATATATCATATTTTTTTCAGAGTCTTTTCCATTATAAGTTATTATAAGATATGGAATATTGTCCCCTTTGTAGTACATTAGGTCCTTGTTATATATTTTATATACAGTGAATGAAATTTGCTCAGTCGTGTCCAACTCTTTGCAACCCCTTGGACTATACAGTCCATGAAATTCTCTAGACCAAAACACTGGAGTGGGTAGCCGTTCCCTTCTCTAGAGGATCTTGGAGACCCAGAAGACCTGGGACTGGACCCACGTTTTCTGCATTGCAGGTGGATTCTTTATAAGGGAAGCCCTTATATGTAGTAATGTGTATATATTAATTTAATTAAAAAAACAATATGGATAATTAAATAATATTTGATATCTTTCTGATGATTCAGTTCTAAGTTCTGAATTACATATAACTGGTTTAAGGAATCATACAGGCTCATATGGACGCAAATTCTTTCCTGTGATCTGTGAAGTAAACCATGAACTTGATGTATTTGAGTGATGCAGTTTCTGAACTTTTCCTAAACTTCTCAAAAGCAATGTCTTATTTCTTTGCTAAAAAATGTATCCTATATATTGTCATGTTTCTTTCAGGAGACAATCAAAACTGAATCAGGGATGATCTCATGGAGAATAACTGTTAATATTTTTCTGCAACCACAGTAAAGTGGGGACATGGATGAGGAAAGCTGCGCTGTTGTGATGGACTCCACCCTCCTCAGATTCTCAGATGTCCCTGAGCTCAGAGTCTTCCTCTTCCTGCTGTTTCTTTCCATCTGTCGAGTCACAGTTTTGGGAAACCTGGGCATGATTGCCCTGATTCAGGTCAGCTCTAGACTCCACACCCCCATGTACTTTTTCCTCAGCCACTTGTCCTTTGTGGATTTCTGTTACTCCATGACCATCACGCCAAAGATGCTAGCTAACATCTTAAATGAAGACAGAGCCATTTCCTTCCTGGAATGTGCTGTGCAGTTCTACCTGTTTTGCACATTTGTGGTAACTGAGGTCATTCTGCTGGCAGTGATGGCCTATGACCGCCTTATGGCCATCTGTGACCCACCGCTCTACATGGTCACCATGTCCCGGAATCTCTGGGTGGAGTTGGTGTCTTGTTGCTATCTCAATGCTACCGTATGTTCTGTGATTCACTTGTGTTTAGCTCTTCAGATCCCATCCTACAGATCAAACAAATGTGATCAACCACTTCTTTTGTGACCTCACCCCTCTCTTGTCTCTTGCTTGCTCTGATGTGACTGTGAATCAATTGATGCTATACACTGGGGCCAGTTTTTATGAGATCATCACCATTGTGGCCATCCTCATGTCCTATTTGTTTATTCTCATCACCATCCTGAGGATGAACTCTGCAGACAAAAGGTGCAAAGCTTTTTCCACCTGTGCTTCCCACCTCACTGCCATCATTGTCTTTCATGGAACAATCCTTTTCATTTATTGCTGGCCCCACTCTGACAAGAACAATATAGATACTGACAAAGTGGCCACAGTGTTCTACACTGTAATGATCCCCATGCTGAACCTACCAATCTACAGTCTGAGGAACAAGGATGTGAAAGAAGCTCTTAGAAAAGTGGTGAGCTCCAAAATATTACCCTAGAGAATATTTTCCTAGCAGGACTCAGCATTCCAGTTTGGAATTTGATGGAAGGGTAATGATATGTTGCAGTGTTGGAATAAAAAGAACAGTCAAGATGTGAATAGCTATGAGTGAGTCTTTTTAATTCTCTTAACTTTGTGCCTTTTCAATTTGCAAGTTAAGGACTGAGAATATTTCAAAATGTGCAGCCTACTTCTTTGTTTTAATCCCATCTGAAATGTTTTAAATTAGACTGTGTACTGGACTGCTAAAACACACAAATTTAATTTTCTCTTTGACTTTCATGAGTTTAATGGACTAGGTGTCACATTTTAACATCCACTATGGCGACTATGATTCATTTCACAATTGAATACCTGTTATTTTACAATAAAGAACACATCTTTGTCAGTTTTTACATAGAATGAGATTCCATATGTGTATATATATATATATATTCTCTATATTTTTTGTTCATAATTCCTTTATTAATTTTTGTTTGTTTTTGTCATTGCAGTGCCCAGTGGTTTTGGAGTTTCATACATCTGAATAATAGAGACATTAATAATAATTATGTTACAGACATTTTAGGGAAATTAAATTACAGGTCAAGTACAAATAGCTTAGGAATATCCTTAACACATAATTGGTTGTCTCTATGTATGTGTATATGTGTGTGTGTGTGTGTGTGCATAGACATATATTGTCTATTATACTTAACAGTATTGTGCTTTGCGGATACTGCATTTTTACAGATTGAAGATTTGTGGCAACCCTTCATCAAGCAAGTCTATTAGCACTGTTTTTCTAGCAACATTTGCTCACTTGTGTCTCTGTCACATGTCACATTTTGGTAATTCTTGCAATATTTTAAACTTTTTCATTATTGTATAAGTTATGGTGATCTGCCATCTCTGATGTTACTACTGAAAAAGATTACAGCTCACTGACGGTTTAGATTGTAGTTAGCATTTTACAGTATTTTTCAACTAGGATACATATATTTTTTAGTTTTGTTGATTTGCATAAAATTTTAAAATTATTTTATTCTGTTTTGGCCGTGCTGGGTCTTCTTTGTGGCATGTGGGCTTCTCTAATTGTGGTGCTTCTCTAGTTCCCTGTGGCATGTGGTATCTCAGTTGCCCCATGAGGGATCAAGTACAGGTCCCCTGAAAAGAACAGTGGATTCTTAACCACTGGACCACTAGGAAGGCCCAATATATGTACATTTCTTACACATAATGTTTCAGCATGCATATTTAGATAGACATATGCACACTGAAAATATGTTTGACCTGCTTTATTAATGATATTTGCCTTATTGAAAAGTGAAAGTGAAGTCGCTCAGTCGTGTCCAACTCTTTGTGACCCCATGGACTGTAGCCTGCCAGGCTTCTCCATCCATGGGATATTCCAGGCAAGAATACTGGAGTAGGTAGCCGTTTCCTTCTTCAGGGAATTTTCCCAACCCAGGGATCAAACCGGGATATCTGGCACTGCAGGCAGACGCCTTACCGTCTGAGCCACCAAGGAAGCCCTATTTGCCTTATTAGGTTTGGTATATTCACTTTACTGTCATATACCAAACTTACAATATCTCCCAGTTATGTCTGTACGCTTATAAAGGTATATACCCACATATTACATAGATATATCAATATATTATATATGCATATGTATTGGTTGGTTGTTGTTTAGTCACTAAGTCATGATCGGATCTTTGGCGACCCCACAGACTATAGCCCACCAGGGTCCTTTTTGTATGCAATTACGTAATAATCATTGTTATGAATAGCAGCATTTCTGACTTTTGCCTCTTTCTCTCTTTCAATTATTTTCTTCTGGCTTGCTTTAAAAACGTGCGTCAAATGCTTACTGTGACTCATAGGTGGACTTCTAACCTCTGTGTATATTTCTTTTCTGTGTCTTGATGAAATGACCTTTGTTCATCCTTCCTTTATGTGTTTAAGCTTCATTTCTTCTTTCAACTTTGATTCACATGTGCCACTGATACTTTATTTGTGCTTTCATTATGATTCATATAAATTTCTACATTAAATTGACTTTCTCAATGAAGTATCTCTCTGTGTGTCTATACTAATGTTAGAAAACACTACACTGGAGCTTATGAAAACCTGGATAGGTAATTTGACTCTCATTTTTTAATTTGACAAGAAATATAAACTTCTTCATTTCTCAGTTTCCTCGAGTTTGAAAAATGGTTATTACTGTTAACCTCTCAAGATTATAGCAAGATTACATTTTGACAGCATTTAGATACTCACTGGCACTAGGAAGATACTTTACATGTGTTTCAGTGAAATCTTTGAAGCCTGGAACTATTTATTCTTTTCTCTCTCACTATCACTTACGTATTACAAGTTATCTTTACTTTTTATTAGATAGTTGGATGACTAAAAACTGGTGTATAAACTGTATGTATATTGAGCTTAATATTAGAACTTAAAGTACTATGTTGGTTTTTAAGATTGCAAATTGGTTCAAAATTGTCCCATGCTGAATATGCTATCCATGATGTGTTATATCAGGCAGGTCCACTTAGGAAAAGAAATGCCTAGTGAGGCTGAATACATTTTGCAAGCCTGGAGAGAATGAAGAATGTGTCCATTTAATATTTTATTTATGTAATCATTTTGGTTGAATTGGGTCTTTGTTGCTTCATGCAGGCCTCTCTAGTTGCAGTCCGTGGACTTCTCTTTTTGCAGCACATAGGCTGTCTCGTTACAGTGTGTGGGCTTACTTGCCCTGTGGCATATGAGATCTTAGCTCCCCACCCAGGGATTGAACCCGTGGCCCCTGCATTGGAGTTGTGTTCCTAACCACTGGATCACCAGGGCAGTCTCTGATTTAATGATTATTAACTTCAGGAAGCAGCTGTCACTCTTTGTGTGTGTGTGGACAATAGGGAAGACGTATCCTTGCCAGAATCTCAGAGGTTGGAGGACGTTCTCTGTTCATCTGATGTGAGGCTCATAAGGAAGAGACAGAGCTCTAAGGGTGTCTACACGTTTCAGCCTCTAGGCACAGGACCCGTTGATCTTTGGTCCCTGGGGCAAGCCAGACTGCTTGCTTTTGCCTCTGAGTAGAGTATAGTGAGCACCTGGAAAAGAAACTGGAAAGCAAGAAGACATTTCTTTCTTTTCTCCTCCCATTTCCTATGAACTTTTCCTCCTTTTCCTCCCCCTCCCCTTTCCCTTTTTTTCTGCATTTGGTTGAACCTAAAGGTGAGACAGTTAACAAGGGCATCTGGAGATTCAGGTTGCAAGTCCCAGCAGCAATATCATGGGCCAAAGAATCAAAGAGTGGACATGAAAATATGACAAAAGGCTACAAGCATAACTTTTTAGGGGTTGCAGTACACAATGCAGAGTTTCTTTTTTTTAACCTATTCTCATTTCACTCATTGTGTGTGTGTGTGTGTGTGTGTGCACACACACACACACACACTCAGTTATTCAGTCATATCCTTCACACGTGCGTGCACGCGAGTGTGTATGTGCATGTGCACTTATTCAGTCATGTCCTGCTCTTTGTGACCCCATGGACTGTAGCCTGCCAGGCTCCTCTGTCCATGGAACTTTTGGAACTGGGTTGCCATTTCCTCCTCCAAAGGATGTTCCTGACCCATGGATTGAACTAACGTCTCTTGCATTGGCAGGCAGATTTCTTACCACTGCACCTCCTGGGAAGCTCCACTTACTATATAAATCTCTCTGTAACTGAATAATCAAGTACTCCTCAAGCTTCTTGTCTTCATTTTATTATTTTAATTATAGATACACTACACTTTATTATTTGTAATATTTGTAAACTAAAGATGACCCAGTGTGGTTGCCATCTTTTAAGATCTACGCAAAATTCCAGGCTCCATATTGTACAATAAATGTCATAATTTCCTTATAATTTCTAAAGTAAGAGTCATTATATTTTCTTTGGTTGCTTTGCTTTGTTGTTGTTGTTATTGCTTTTGTTTTTTTGGCCATGCTACAAGGCATACAGAATCTCAGTTCCTGGACCAAGGTTGGATACTGTGCCCCCTGCAGTGGAAGCTGAGTTTCCTTGGTTGACTTTAGACTTAGTAACTAAATGAAGTCTTCCTGGGCAGCTTGTTCCAAAAGTAATTTTAGCCATCAAAAATACATATTCTTTGAAGCTGGTGACTTTGTTGATCAGATACAATGGGAAGAGTAATTCAGTGTTTTGGAAGGGGGTGAGAGAGAGATAAATCACTGAACCATGGAAATATAGATAAAGCATTAAACTTTATTTCTATATTTTATATCTTATGTCAAATAAAATGATATGTTCAAAGTACACAAATCAGCAAGAAAAAGTGTATAAAGAAACATTTCAGGGAGGAGCCAAGATGGCGGAGGAATAGGGTGGGGAGACCACTTTCTCCCCTACAAATTCATCGAAAGAACATTTCAACGCTGAGCAAACTGCACAGAACAACTTCTGATCGCTAGCAGAGGACATCAGGCACCCAGAAAAGCAGCCCATTGTCTTCAAAAGGAGGTAGGGCAAAATATAAAAGATAAAAAGAGAGGAAAAAGAGCTAGGGATGGAGACCCGTCCAGGGAAGGGAGTCGTAATAAAGGAAGCTTCCAAACACCAGGAAACCCTCTCACTGGTGAGTCTGGGGGAAGTTTTCCAATCTCAGAGAGCAAGCTAACTAGGAGGAAAAATAAATAAAATGCACAGATTACATGCCTAAAAGCAACTCCCAGCAGAAACGTACCCCCAGATGCTCACATTCACCACCAGCAAGTGGGGTCTGAACGGAGAGGAGTGGGTGGCATTGCTTAGGAACAAAGGAAGGACTGAGCAATTCCAGAGAAGAGCTAGCCTGCTGCCGACTGGCCCATCCCCTGCCTGAGGCAGGAGGCAGGGGGAGGGGAAAGGGGCAAACTCGGCCACAGAGATGGAATCCCCTACCAAACTGCAAACAGGCTTCCAGTCTCTAACCAAAGACTTCCTGAGATTCTGGATTGTTGACATCCACCTAGAGGGTTGCGGCTAGAGACCAGCTCCCCAGAACAGACACAAGGCGCACCCAACCTGCGCGCGCGGAAACTGAGGCTGGAACTGCGGAGGAGATAAGGCGCACTGCACTGGGGAGAGTGCGCTCGTCAAGCTCCTGGCTGCCTGAGCTGCTCGGGTGGGGAAGGCACAAAACGCAGGCCCAACCGAGTCTGCACTTTTGTGGAGTACCTGAAAACTGGAACCGCTCGCAACTCAGGGCCCGCTCCCTGGAGAGCAGCCTGGAGCCTGAGCAGTGTAGACGGGGAAAGCACACACCCGTGAGCTGGGGAAAACCCAGTGTGGCCGGAACACTGCAAGTGCTCCCCACACACGCCAGTGACATTTGTCTGCAGCGCCCCTCCCTCCCCACAGCACGACTGAACAAGCGAACCTAAACAAGAGACCACCTCCGCTCGCCTGTGTCAGGGCGGAAATTAGACACTGAAGAGACCTGCAAACAGAAGCCAAATAAACAAAGGGAACCGCTTCAGAAGTGACCGGTGCAACAGATTAAACTCCCTGTAGTTAACACCGACTACAATGGAAGGGGCCTACAGATATTGAGAAGTGTAAGCTGGAACAAAGAGCTATCTGAAACTGAACCAAACCCACACTGCCCGCAACAGATCCAGAGAAATTCCAAGATATATTTTTACCATTTTTTTAATTAAAAAAATTTTTTTTGATTTTTTCTTTTATTTTCTTTTAAAATTCCCTATTACTCCTCTATTACTCCTTAATTTTCATTTTCATATATTTTTACTATTTTTATTAATTTTTTTCTTTATTTCTTTTATTTTCTTTTAAAGTCCTCTCTTGCTCCTCTATTACTCCTTAATTTTCATTTTCATTCTCATGTATTTTTACTATTTTTAATTAAATTTTTTCTTTTTTCTTTATTTTTTTAAAGTCCTCTATTACTCCTTAATTTTCATTTTCATTTCACTATAACCTTGCAAAAAAAAAAAGACCCTATTTTTGAAGCAAACTTCATATATATTTCTTAAATTTTTTGTTTTTGTTTTTAATATTGTATTTTTAAGAGTCTAACCTCTACTGTAGATTTTTTTTTTTAAGTTCAGAGAAACATTTATTTTAGAGTTTTCAATTTGTTGAGGGAAGCACATTGCAAGAGGTTTAACAGCATCTGTAGCCTCTATAGTCAAGGCTATGGTTTTTCCAGTAGTCACTACAGATATGAGTTAGACCATAAAGAAGACTGAGTGCCAAAGTATTGGCACTTCTGAACTGTGGTACTGGATAAGACTTTTTTCTTTTTTCATTTATTTTTATTAGTTGGAGGCTAATTACTTTACAATATTGTAGTGGTTTTATCATACATTGGCATGAATCAGCCATGAATTTACATGTGTTCCCCATCCCGATTCCCCCTCCCACCTCCCTCTCCATCCGATTCCTCTGGGTCTTCCCAGTGCACCAGGCCTGAGCACTTGTCTCATGCATCCAGCCTGGGTTGCTGATCTGTTTCACCCTAGATAATATACATGTTTCGATGCTGTTCTCTCGAAACATCCCACCCTCGCCTTCTCCCACAAAGTCCAAAATTCTGTTCTGTACATCTGTGTCTCGTTTTCTGTTTTGCACATAGGGTTATCGTCACCATCTTTCTAAATTCCATATATATGCGTTAGTATACTTTATTGGTCTTTATCTTTCTAGCTTACTTCACTCTGTATAATGGGCTCCAGATTCATCCATCTCATTAGAACTGATTCAAATGAATTCTTTTTAATGGCTGAGTAATATTCCATGGTGTATATGTACCACAGCTTCCTTATCCATTCATCTGCTGATGGACATCTAGGTTGCTTCCATGTCCTGGCTATTATAAACAGTGCTGCGATGAACATTGGGGTGCACGTGTCTCTTTCAGATCTGGTTTCCTCAGTGTGTATGCCCAGAAGTGGGATTGCTGGGGCATATGGCAGTTCTATTTCCAGTTTTTAAAGAAATCTCCACACTGTTCTCCATAGTGGCTGTACTAGTTTGCATTCCCACCAACAGTGTAAGAGGGTTCCCTTTTCTCCACACCCTCTCCAGCATTTATTGCTTATAGACTTTTGGATAGCAGCCATCCTGACTGGCGTGTAATGGTACCTTATTGTGGTTTTGATTTGCATTTCTCTGATAATGAATGATGCTGAGCATCTTTTCATGTGTTTGTTAGCCATCTGTATGTCTTCTTTGGAGAAATGTCTGTTTAGTTCTTTGGCCCATTTTTTGACTGGGTCATTTATTTTTCTGAAATTCAGCTGCAGGAGTTGCTTGTGTACTTTTCAGATTAATCCTTTGTCTGTTTCTTCATTTGCTATTATTTTCTCCCAATCTGAAGGCTGTCTTTTCACCTTGCTATAGTTTTCTTTGTTGTGCAAAAGCTTTTAAGTTTCATTAGGTCCCATTTGTTTCTTTTTGCTTTTATTTCCAATATGCTGGGCGGTGGGTGATAGAGGATCCTGCTGAGATTTATGTCGGAGAGTGTTTTGCCTATGTTCTCCTCTAGGAGTTTTACAGTTTCTGGTCTTACATTTAGATCTTTAATCCATTTTGAGTTTATTTTTGTGTATGGTGTTAGAAAGTATTCTAGTTTCATTCTTTTACAAGTGGTTGACCAGTTTTCCCAGCACCACTTGTTAAAGAGGTTGTCTTTTTTCCATTGTATATTCTAGCCTCCTTTGTCGAAGATAAGGTGTCCATAGGTTCATGGATTTATCTCTGAGCTTTCAATTCGGTTCCATTGATCTATATTTCTGTCTTTGTGCCAGTACCATACTATCTTGATGACTGTGGCTTTGTAGTAGAGTCTGAAGTCTGGCAGGGTGATTCCTCCAGTTCCATTCTTCCTTCTCAAGATTGCTTTGGCTATTCGAGGTTTTTTGTATTTCCATACAAATTGTGAAATTATTTGTTCTAGTTCTGTGAAGAATACCATTGGTAACTTGATAGGGATTGCACTGAGTCTATACATTGCTTTGGGTAGTATAGCCATTTTGACAATATTGATTCTTCCAATCCATGAACACGGTATATTTCTCCATCTGTTTGTGTCCTCTTTGATTGCTTTCATCAGTGTTTTATAGTTTTCTATGTATAGGTCTTTTGTTTCCTTAGGTAGAAATACTCCTAAGTATTTTATTCTTTTTGTCGCAATGGTGAATGGTATTGTTTCCTTAATTTCTCCTTCTGTTTTCTCATTGTTAGTGTATAGGAATGCAAGGGATTTCTCTGTGTTAATTTTATATCCTGCAACTTTACTATATTCGTGATTAGCTCTAGTAATTTTCTGGTAGCATCTTCAGGGTTTTCTATATAGAGGATCATGTCATCTGCGAACAGTGAGAATTTCACTTCTTCTTTTCCTATCTGGATTCCTTTCACTTCTTTTTCTGCTCTGATTGCTGTGGCCAAAACTTCCAAAACTATGTTGAATAGTAGTGGTGAGAGTGGGCACCCTTGTCTTGTTCCTGATTTCAGGGGAAATGCTTTCAATTTTTCACCATTGAGGGTAATGCTTGCTGTGGGTTTGTCATCTATAGCTTTTATTATGGTCAGGTATGTTCCTTCAATTCCTGCTTTCTGGAGAGTTTTAATCACAAATGGATGTTGAATTTTGTCAAAGGCTTTTTCTGCATCTATTGAGATAATCATATGGTTTTTATCTTTCAATTTGTTAATGTGGTGTATTACATTGATTGATTTGTGGATATTAAAGAATCCTTGCATTCCTGGGATAAAGCCCACTTGGTCATGATGTATGATCTTTTTAATATGGTGTTGGATTCTGTTTGCTAGAATTTTGTTAAGGATTTTTGCATCTATGTCCATCAGTGATATTGGCCTGTAGTTTTCTTTTTTTGTGGCATCTTTGTCTGGTTTTGGAAATAGGGTGATGGTGGCCTCAGAGAATGAATTTGGAAGTTTACCTTCTTCTGCAATTTTCTGGAAGAGTTTGAGTAAGATAGGTGCTAGCTCTTCTCTAAATTTTTGGTAGAATTCAGCTGTGAAGCCATCTCGTCCTGGGCTTTTGTTTCCTGGAAGATTTCTGATTACAGTTTTGATTTCCGTGCTTGTGATGGGTCTGTTAAGATCTTCTATTTCTTCCTGGTTCAGTTTTGGAAACTTACACATTTCTAGGAATTTTTCGATTTCTTCCAAGTTGTCCATTCTATTGGCTTAGAGCTGCTGGTAGTAATCTCTTATGATCCTTTGTATTTCAGTGTTGCCTGTTGTGATCTCCCCATTTTCATTTCTAATTTTGTTGATTTGGTTCTTCTCCCTTTGTTTCTTATGAGTCTTGCTAACGGTTTGTCAATTTTGTTTATTTTTTCAAAAAACCGGCTTTTAGCTTTGTTGATTTTTGCTATGGTCTCTTAGATTTCTTTTGCATTTATTTCTGCCCTAATTTTTAAGATTTCTTTCCTTCTGCTAACCCTGAGGTTCTTTATTTCTTCCTTCTCTAGTTGTTTTAGGTGTAGAGTTAGGTTATTTATTTGACTTTTTTCTTGTTTCTTGAGGTAAGCCTGTAATGCTATGAACCTTCCCCTTAGCACTGCTTTTACAGTGTCCCATAGGTTTTGGGTTGTTGTGTTTTCATTTTCATTTGTTTCTATGCATATTTTTATTTCTTCTATGATTTGTTGGTTATTCAGAAGTGTGTTATTTAGCCTCCATATGCTGGAATTTTTAATAGTTTCTTTTCCTGCAATTGAGATCTAATCTTACTGCACTGTGGTCAGAAAAGATGACTGGAATGATTTCAATTTTTTTGAATTTACCAAGGCTAGATTTATGGCCAAGAATGTGATCTATTCTGGAGAAGGTTCCATGTGCACTTGAGAAAGAGGTGAAGTTGATTGTTTCGGGGTGAAATGTGCTATAGATATCACTTAGGTCTAGCTGGTCCATTGTGTCATTTAAAGTCTGTGTTTCCTTGTTAATTTTCTGTTTAGTTGATCTATCCATAGTTGTGAGTGGGATATTAAAGTCTCCCACTATTATTGTGTTATTGTTAATTTCCTCTTTCATACTTGTTAGCATTTGCCTTACATATTGTGGTGATCCTATCTTCGGTGTATATATATTTGTAATTGTTATATCTTCTTCTTGGATTGATCCTTTGATCATTATGTAGTGTCCTTCTTTGTCTCTTTTCACAACCTTTATTTGAAAGTCTCTTTTATCTGATATGAGTATTGCGACTCCTGCTTTCTTTTGGTCTCCATTTGCGTGAAATACTTTTTTCCAGCCTTTCACTTTTAGTCTGTATGTGTCCCTTGTTTTGAGGTGAATCTCTTTTAGACAGAACATATAGGGGTCTTGCTTTTGTATCCATTCAGACAGTCTTTTGTCTTTTGGTTGGGGCATTCAACCCGTTTACATTTAAGGTAATTATTGATAGCTTTAGTCCCATTGTCATTTACTTTGTTGTTTTGGTTCACATTTAAACAACCTTTCTGTGTTTCCTGTATAGAGAAGATCCTTTAGCATTTGTTGGAGAGCTGGTTTGGTGGTGCTGAATTCTCTCAGCTTTTGCTTGTCTGTACAGCTTTTGAATTCTCCTTCATATCTGAATGAGATCCTTGCTGGATACAGTAATCTGGGTTGTAGGTTATTCTCTTTCATTACTTTATGTATGTCCTGCCATTCCCTCTGGCCTGAAGAGTTTCTATTGAAAGATCAGGTGTTATCCTTATGGGAATCCCTTTGTGTGTTATCTGTTGTTTCTCCCTTGCTGCTTTTAATATTTGTTCTTTGTGTTTGATCTTTGTTAATTTGATTAATATGTGTCTTGGGGTGTTTCGCCTTGGGTTTATCCTGTTTAGGACTCTCTGGGTTTCTTGGATCTGTGTAATTATTTCCTCCCCCATTTTGGGGAAATTTTCAGCTATTATCTCCTTGAGTATCTTCTCATGGACTTTCTTTTTGTCTTCTTCTTCTATGACTTCTATGATTTGAATGTTGGGACGTTTCACATTGTCCCAGAGGTCCCTGAGGTTGTCCTCATTTCTTTTGATTCTTTTTTCTTTTTTCCTCTCTTCTTCATTTATATCCACTATTTCATCTTCTGCCTCACTTATCCTATCTTCTGTCTCCATTATTCTACTGTTGGTTTCCTCCAAAGTGTTTTTGATCTCATTTATTGCATCATTCATTTTTAATTGACTCTTTTTAATTTCTTCTAGGTCCTTGTTAAACATTTCTTGCATCTTCTCAATCCTTGTCTCCAGGCTATTTATCTGTAATTCCACTTTGTTTTCAAGATTTTGGATCATTTTTTGTAATCACTATTCTAAATTATTTTTCAGGTAGATTCCCTATCTCTTCCTCTTTTGTTTGGCTTGGTGGGCATTTTTCATGTTCCTTTAACTAATGGGTATTTCTCTGCCTTTTCATCTTGTTTAGATTGCTGTGTTTGGAGTGCCCTTTCTGTATCCTGGTGGTCTGTGGTTCCTTTTTATTGTGGAGGTTTCTCCCAGTGGGTGGGTTTGGACGATTGGCTTGTCAAGGTTTCTTGGTTAGGAAAGCTTGTGTCAGTGTTCTGGTGCTTGGAACTGGATCTCTCTTCTCTGGAGTGCAAAGGAGTGTCAAGTAGTGAGTTTTGAGATGGGTCTATGTGTTTGGTGTGACTTTGGGCAGGCTGAATGTTGAATCTCAGGGCTATGTTCCTGCGTTGCTGGAGAATTTGCGTGGTATGTCTTGCTCTGGAACTTATTGGTTCTTGGGTGGTGGTTGGTTTCAGTGTAGGTATGGAGGCTTTTGGATGATCTCTTATTACTTAATGCTCCCTGTAGTCAGGAGTTCTCTGGTGTTCTCAGGTTTTGGTCTTAAGTCTCTTGCCTCTGGCTTTCAGTCTTATTCTTCCAGTAGCCTCAAGGCTTCTCCAACTATACAGTACTGATAATAAAACTTCTAGGTTAATGGTGACAAGATTCTCCACAATTCTCCACCTCTGGGATACCCAGAGGTTCACAGAGTTACATGAAGAAGAGGAGAGGGAGGATGAATATAGAGATGAGCAGGAGGAGAAAAAGTGGGACTCAAGAGGAGAGAGACAGATCTATGCAGTACTCTGTTCACTAAGTGTTCTCCATAGCCCAGAATACCCACAGAAATTCACAGAATTGGATTGAGAAGAGAAGCGAAAAGGAGGAAATAGAGGTGATCTGGGGGAGAAAATGGAGAGTCAAAAGGGGGAAAGAGTAATCAGCACACGCCTGAATAAATATGGGTACTGAATATTGGATACTTAAATGTCCAAATTGATATCAAATACAGAAAAATAAAGATTAAAAATCTAGAGTAGAGGGAAACAACAGTAGAATAACGGAGACAGAAGATATGATAAGTGAGGGAGAAGATAAAATTGTGGAAATAAATGAAGCAGAGAGGAAAAAAGAAAAAAAAATCAAAAGAAATGAGGACAACCTCAGGGACCTCTGGGACAACATGAAATGCCACAACATTTGAATCATAGGAGTCCCAGAAGAAGAAGGCAAAAAGAAAGGCCATGAGAAAATACTCGAGGAGATAATAACTGAAAACTTCCCTAAAATGGGGAAGGAAATAGCCACCAAGTCCAAGAAACTCAGAGAGTCCCAAAGGATAAACCCAAGGCAAAACACCCCTAGACACATATTAATCAAATTAACAAAGATCAAACACAAAGAACAAATATTAAAAGCAGCAAGGGAGAAACAACAGATAACACACAAAGGGATTCCCATAAGGATAACAGCTGATCTATCAATAGAAACCCTTCAGTCCAGAAGGGAATCACAGGACATATTTCAAGGAATGAAAGAGAATAACCTACAACCTAGATTACTGTATCCAGCAAGGATCTCATTCAGATATGAAGGAGAATTCAAAAGCTGTACAGACAAGCAAAAGCTGAGAGAATTCAGCACCACCAAACCAGCTCTCCAACAAATGCTAAAGGATCTTCTCTATACAGGAAACACAGAAAGGTTGTATAAACATGAACCCAAAACAACAAAGTAAATGGCAACGGGATCAAAACTATCAATAATTACCTTAAATGTAAACGGGTTGAATGCCCCAACCAAAAGACAAAAGACTGTCTGAATGGATACAAAAGCAAGACCCCTATATATACTGTCTACCAGAGACCCACATCAAAACAAGGGACACATACAGACTAAAAGTGAAGGGCTGGAATAAAATATTTCACGCAAACGGAGACCAAAAGAAAGCAGGAGTCGCAATACTCATATCAGATAAAAGAGACTTTCAAATAAAGGTTGTGAAAAGAGACAAAGAAGGACACTACATAATGATCAAAGGATCAATCCAAGAAGAAGATATAACAATTACAAATATATATACACCGAAGATAGGATCACCACAATATGTAAGGCAAATGCTAACAAGTATGAAAGAGGAAATTAACAATAACACAATAATAGTGGGAGACTTTAATATCCCACTCACAACTATGGATAGATCAACTAAACAGAAAATTAACAAGGAAACACAGACTTTAAATGACACAATGGACCAGCTAGACCTAAGTGATATCTATAGCACATTTCACCCCGAAACAATCAACTTCACCTCTTTCTCAAGTGCACATGGAACCTTCTCCAGAATAGATCACATTCTTGGCCATAAATCTAGCCTTGGTAAATTCAAAAAAATTGAAATCATTCCAGTCATCTTTTCTGACCACAGTGCAGTAAGATTAGATCTCAATTGCAGGAAAAGAAACTATTAAAAATTCCAGCATATGGAGGCTAAATAACACACTTCTGAATAACCAACAAATCATAGAAGAAATAAAAATATGCATAGAAACAAATGAAAATGAAAACACAACAACCCAAAACCTATGGGACACTGTAAAAGCAGTGCTAAGGGGAAGGTTCATAGCATTACAGGCTTACCTCAAGAAACAAGAAAAAAGTCAAATAAATAACCTAACTCTACACCTAAAACAACTAGAGAAGGAAGAAATAAAGAACCTCAGGGTTAGCAGAAGGAAAGAAATCTTAAAAATTAGGGCAGAAATAAATGCAAAAGAAATCTAAGAGACCATAGCAAAAATCAACAAAGCTAAAAGCCGGTTTTTTGAAAAAATAAACAAAATTGACAAACCGTTAGCAAGACTCATAAGAAACAAAGGGAGAAGAACCAAATCAACAAAATTAGAAATGAAAATGGGGAGATCACAACAGGCAACACTGAAATACAAAGGATCATAAGAGATTACTACCAGCAGCTCTAAGCCAATAGAATGGACAACTTGGAAGAAATCGAAAAATTCCTAGAAATGTGTAAGTTTCCAAAACTGAACCAGGAAGAAATAGAAGATCTTAACAGACCCATCACAAGCACGGAAATCAAAACTGTAATCAGAAATCTTCCAGGAAACAAAAGCCCAGGACGAGATGGCTTCACAGCTGAATTCTACCAAAAATTTAGAGAAGAGCTAGCACCTATCTTACTCAAACTCTTCCAGAAAATTGCAGAAGAAGGTAAACTTCCAAATTCATTCTCTGAGGCCACCATCACCCTATTTCCAAAACCAGACAAAGATGCCACAAAAAAAGAAAACTACAGGCCAATATCACTGATGGACATAGATGCAAAAATCCTTAACAAAATTCTAGCAAACAGAATCCAACACCATATTAAAAAGATCATACATCATGACCAAGTGGGCTTTATCCCAGGAATGCAAGGATTCTTTAATATCCACAAATCAATCAATGTAATACACCACATTAACAAATTGAAAGATAAAAACCATATGATTATCTCAATAGATGCAGAAAAAGCCTTTGACAAAATTCAACATCCATTTGTGATTAAAACTCTCCAGAAAGCAGGAATTGAAGGAACATACCTGACCATAATAAAAGCTATAGATGACAAACCCACAGCAAGCATTACCCTCAATGGTGAAAAATTGAAAGCATTTCCCCTGAAATCAGGAACAAGACAAGGGTGCCCACTCTCACCACTACTATTCAACATAGTTTTGGAAGTTTTGGCCACAGCAATCAGAGCAGAAAAAGAAGTGAAAGGAATCCAGATAGGAAAAGAAGAAGTGAAATTCTCACTGTTCGCAGATGACATGATCCTCTATATAGAAAACCCTGAAGATGCTACCAGAAAATTACTAGAGCTAATCACGAATATAGTAAAGTTGCAGGATATAAAATTAACACAGAGAAATCCCTTGCATTCCTATACACTAACAATGAGAAAACAGAAGGAGAAATTAAGGAAACAATACCATTCACCATTGCGACAAAAAGAATAAAATACTTAGGAGTATTTCTACCTAAGGAAACAAAAGACCTATACATAGAAAACTATAAAACACTGATGAAAGCAATCAAAGAGGACACAAACAGATGGAGAAATATACCGTGTTCATGGATTGGAAGAATCAATATTGTCAAAATGGCTATACTACCCAAAGCAATGTATAGACTCAGTGCAATCCCTATCAAGTTACCAATGGTATTCTTCACAGAACTAGAACAAATAATTTCACAATTTGTATGGAAATACAAAAAACCTCGAATAGCCAAAGCAATCTTGAGAAGGAAGAATGGAACTGGAGGAATCACCCTGCCAGACTTCAGACTCTACTACAAAGCCACAGTCATCAAGATAGTATGGTACTGGCACAAAGACAGAAATATAGATCAATGGAACCGAATTGAAAGCTCAGAGATAAATCCATGAACCTATGGACACCTTATCTTCGACAAAGGAGGCAAGAATATACAATGGAAAAAAGACAACCTCTTTAACAAGTGGTGCTGGGAAAACTGGTCAACCACTTGTAAAAGAATGAAACTAGAATACTTTCTAACACCATATACAAAAATAAACTCCAAATGAATTAAAGATCTAAATGTAAGACCAGAAACTATAAAAGTCCTAAAGGAGAACATAGGGAAAACACTCTCCAACATAAATCACAGCAAGATCCTCTGTGACCCACCTCCCAGAATATTGGAAATAAAAGCAAAAATAAACAAATGTGACCTACTTAAACTTAAAAGCTTTTGCACAACAACAGAAACTAGAAGCAAGGTGAAAAGTTAGCCTTCAGAATGGGAGAAAATAATAGCAAATGAAGAAACAGACAAAAGATTAATCTCAAAAATACACAAGCAACTCCTGCAACTCAATTCCAGAAAAATAAATGACCCAATCAAAAAATGGGCCAAAGAACTAAACAGACATTTCTTCAAAGAAGACATACAGATGGCTAACAAACACATGAAAAGATGCTCAACATCACTCATTATCTGAGAAATGCAAATCAAAACCACAATGAGGTACCATTACACTCCAGTCAGAATGGCTGCTATCCAAAAGTCTATAAGCAATAAATGCTGGAGACGGTGTGGAGAAAAGGGAATCCTCTTACACTGTTGGTGGGAATGCAAACTAGTACAGCCACTATGGAAAACAGTGTGGAGATTCCTTAAAAAACTGGAAATAGAACTGCCATATGACCCAGCAATCCCACTTCTGGGCATACACACTGAGGAAACCAGATCTGAAAGAGACGCGTGCACCCCAATGTTCATCGCAACACTGTTTATAATAGCCAGGACGTGGAAGCAACCTAGATGTCCATCAGCAGACAAATGGATAAGGAAGCTGTGGTACATATACACCATGGAATATTACTCAGCCATTAAAAAGAATTCATTTGAATCAGTTCTAATGAGGTGGATGAAACTGGAGCCCATTATGTAGAGTGAAGTAAGCCAGAAAGATAAAGACCAGTACATCTACAGTACATATACTAACACATATATATGGAATTTAGAAAGATGGTAATGATAACCCTATATGCAAGACAGAAAAAGAGACACAGATGTATAGAACAAACTTTTGGACTCTGCGGGAGAAGGCAAGGGTGGGATGATCTGAGAGAATAGCATTGAGACATGTATATTATCAATTGTGAAACAGATCGCCAGTCCAGGTTTGATGCATGAGACAAGTGCTCAGGGATGGTGCACTAGGATGACCCAAAGGGATGGGATGGGGAGGTAGGTGGGAGTAGGGTTCAGGATGGGGAACACATGTAAATCCATGGCTGATTCAAGTCAATGTATGGCAAAAACCACTACAATATTGTAAAGTAATTAGCCTCCATCTAATAAAAATAAATGAAAAAAAATGTGCAAGAGAGAAAAGCATCCAGAAAAACATCTACTTCTGCTTTATTAACAATGCCAAAGCCTTTGACTGTGCAGATCACCACAAACTGTGGAAAATTCTGAAAGAGATGGGAATACCAGACCACCTTAGCTGCCGCCTTAGAAATCTGTATGCAGGTCAAGAAGCAACAGTTAGAACTGGACATAGAACAACCTACTGGTTCCAAATCAGGAAAGGAGTACGGCAAGTCTGCATATTGTCACCCTGCCTATTTAACTTATATTCAGAGTACATCATGTGAAATCCCAGGGCTGGATGAAGCACAAGCTGGAATCAAGACAGCCAGAAGAAGTATCAATAATCTCAGATACACAGATGACACCACTCTTATGCAGAAAGCAAAGAAGAACTAAAGAGCCTCCTGATGAAAGTGAAAGAGGAGAGTGAAAAAGTTGGCTTAAAACTCAGTATTCAGAAAACCAAGATCATGGCATCTGGTCCCATCACTTCATGGCAAATAGATGGGGAAATAATGGAAACAGTGACAGATTTTATTTTAGGGTGCTCCAAAATCACTGCAGATTGTGACTGCAGCCATGAAATTAAAAGACGCCTGCTTCTTGGAAGAAAAGTTATGACGAACCTAGAGAGCATATTAAAAAACAGAGACATTACCAACAAAAGTCTGTGTACTCAAAGCTATGGTTTTTCCAGTAGTCATGTATGGATGTTAGAGCTGGACTACAAAGAAAACTGAGTGCCAAAGAAGTGATGCTTTTGAACTGGGGTGTTGGAGAAGACTCTTGAGAGTCCCTTGGGCTGCAAGGAGATCCAACCAGTCCATCCTAAGGGAAATAAACCCTGGATATTCATTGGAAGAACTGATGCTGAAGCTGAAACTACAATACTTTGGCCACCTGATGTGAAGAACTGACTCACTGGAAAAGACCCTGATGCTGGTAGGGATTGGGGGCAGGGGGAGAAGGGGATAACAGAGGACGAGACGGTTGGATGGCATCACCGACTCGATGGACATGAGTTTGAGCAAGTCGGAGTTGGTGATGGATAGGGAAGCCTGGTGTGTTGCATTCCATGGGGTCACAAAGAGCTGGACATGACTGAGTGACTGAACTGAATTATCATATGTTTTGGCAACTCCACTCCTAGATATACATCCAAAGAATTTAAAAGAGCTGTTCAAATATAAACTTGTACACCAATATTCACAGCAGCAGTGTTCTTGACAGCCCAAGTTAAAAATGATGAAAATGTCCACCAATAGATGAATGGAAGAGCAAATAGGGTAGATCCATCTATAAGATGCATTACTCTGCCATATAAAGGAATATAGTAAAATAGTGCCACAGCTGCAGAAAAACAGTAGGGGGGCTTCTCAAAAACTTAATCACAGAGTTAACAAAGAACCCATCAATTCCAGTCCAGGTTATACACCCAAAATATTTAAAACCAGGAACTGGAAAAGATATTCGAACCCCATATTCATAGCAACATTATTCACAGTAGCCAAAAGGTGGAAGCAACACAAGTGTGCAAAGATGACTGGATAAGCACAATGTAATATATACACGGTGGAATGTGACTCAACCTTTAAAAACAAGATAACTCTCACACATGCTATAATGTGGATGAAACTTCAAGTCATTATGCAAAGTGAAACAAGCCCGACACAAAAGGAAAAATGTTCTATGAATCCGCTAGTATGAGATATCCATATAAGACAAATTACAAGTAGAATAAGATAGCCAGGGATTGAGAGTGGTGAGTGTTTAATGGTTACAGTATCACTTCAGGAAAAGGAAAAGATTCTGGAGATGAATGGTGGGGAAATTTTTAAAACAATGTGAGTGCAGTTAATGCTATAGAAGCACATACTTAAAATGAGTCAAATAATAAATGTTGTTATATGTTTGTAAGCACAATGAAAAAAAATGACACGTGTTACAACATTGAAAAGCACTGAAAACATCCTCAGTGAAAGAAACCACACAGAAAAACCCACCCAGATCATAGTCATCTTGTCATTTTAAATCTATGAAGGTTTTTAATATGAGGAAAAGCCCTGGTGATGTTTCCAGGAAAAGAAAACTGCTTTAGAATGAAGAAAGACATTTGTGCAAAGCTTGGGCAGCTGATGAAAGTTGAACTGGTTCGATGGATAGGATTATAATGTGGAAACCATAATTATCCCCCATTTTGGGGTTATGGGCTGTTTCCCTGGGAAAGTGACCCTGTTTTGGGTAAAACACATTGCAGTATTTGGTGTGAATGTAAAAAACTTTGTACCACTATTTAAAGTTGAAGCATTTGAAATTTTACTAGAAAGTAAATTACTTTTTAATACAACTATGTAAGTCACATGCCGGGAAATCAGAGATGACATCAAACATTGCAATAGAGGCCAAGACCTAACCAAATCAAATTCAACTAAAGTAGTGATGCTAATTGCCTTGTACTAGACCACATGGTATTAAAAGGCACCATAGGAAGAGTATATTAGTAGACACCATGCCTTGGGTGCTGTGGATGACCCAGATGGAACTGAAAGTATGAGATGTCTTAATTCTAGCTTTACACATAACACTACACCAAAGCAACTGTCAGAACTAAAAATCAGATTCATGGACTTGCCTGGCAGTCCAGTGGTTAAGACTCTGCACTTCCACTGCAGAGGGTACGGGTTTGATCCTTGGTCAAGGAACTAAGATCCAACATGCTGAGCTGCAGAGCCAAAAAAAAAAAAAGTCAGTAGAACTACAAGATCATTTGTGATTCTCTACACTAATAATGAACTATCAGAAAGAGAAATTAAGAAAATAATCCCTTTTACAATTGCATCCCCTGCCCAAAACTAGAAATCTAACCAAGGACTTGAAAGAACTATAAGCTAAAATCTACAAGACAATGATCAAAGAAACTGAATGGAATAAGTAAAAAGATATCCCATGCTTATGGGTGAAAATTCCATTAAAATATCCATTCTAACCAAAGCAACATACACATTCATACAATCACTGTCAACATTTCAATGACATTTTTCACAGAAACAAAAGCAATCTTCACATCTGTGTGGAGCCACAAAGGAACCAGAAGAGCCAAAGGGATCCTGAGAAAGCAGAACAGGCTGGTGGCATGTCTATCCCTGACTTCAGTCTAGAGTATGGACCTAAAGTCACCAGAAGATGAGTGGAATTGGCACAGAAATAGGCACAGAGACAACAGAGCTCAGAAGTAAACCTATAGGTACATGGTAATTAATTTACAAGAAAGGAACTAAGAACATACACGCAGGAAAGGACAGTCCCCCCACCCCAATAAACCATGCTGGGGAAAATGGAAACCACACACCAAGGAACAATATAGGTCACCATCTTATACCACAGACAAAAACTGACTAAAATTCCACAACTTTCTACATCAAGCCCTAACAGTCCTGGGTCCTCTTAAGAAAGACTTTCAGCAACAGCCACACACAGATGCTTCTTCCAAATTTTCCTCACCTTTTCCTTCAGCAGAACCACCTCCTTGCAGGTCTTAAAGAAACCAGACCTCCATCAGACTCAACTGAACCCTGCAATGTTCCCAAAGTTGAAGCATGAGGGGATTCTGAGGAGACAAAGGTCCTGTCAGCCTCAGCTGAACCCCACAATGGCCCAAAGCTGAAGCCCAAGTGGGTCCTGAGGAGGCAAGACTTCCATCCACCTGAGTTGAACCCCACAATGCCCCAAAACTGAAGCCCTAGTGGATACAGAGGAGACAAGATTCCATCAGCCTGAAATGAACCGCACAATAGCACATAGACAAAACCACATGGATCCTGTGGTGACCCAATTTCTGTTAGCCTGAACTACAACCCACAATGTCCTGAAGTTGAAATCCCAGCAGGTCCTGAGGAGACCAGATTCCATCAGCCTGAATTGAACCACACAATGACCCAAAGATGAAACAACATGGACCCTGTGGAGACCCATCTCCTGTCAGCCTGAACTGAACCCCACAATGTATCCAAAGTCAAAACCACATGGGTCCTGTGGTGACCCATCACCTGTCAGCCTGGATTGAACCCCACAATGTCCTGGGCTCAACCCCAAGCAGGTCCTGAGGAGACCAGATTCCATCAGCATGAACTGAACCCCACAATGCCCCAAAGCCAAAACCACATGGGTCCTGTGGTGACCCAACTCCTGTCAGCCTAAACTGAACCCCACAATGTCCTGAAACTCAACCCCCAAAAGGTGCTGAGGAGACAAGATTCCATCAGCCTGAACTGAACCCCACAATGCCCCAAAGCCGAAACCACCTGAGACCTGTGAGACCCATCTCCTGTAAGCCTGAACTTAACCTTACAGTGCCCAAAAACTGAAGCACAAGCGGGGCCTGAAGAGATAAGATTCAATCAACCTGAACTGAACCCTGCAGTGCCCCAAAACTGAAGCCCCAGTGGGTGCTCAGGAGACCAGAATCCATCTACCTGAACTGAACCCCAAAATGCCCCAAAGCTGAAACCATGTGGGTCCTGTGGTAATGAATCTATCAGACTGAACTGAACCCCACAATGTCCCAAGCCAAAATCACTTGGATCCTGTGATCACCCATCTTCTGTCAGCATGAACTGAACCCTACAATGCCCCAAAACTTCAGCCCCAGTGGGTTCTGAGGGTACCAGAATCCATCTATCTGAGCTGAACACCAAAATGTCACAAAGCCAAAAACATGTGGGTCCTGTGGTGACCCACCTCCTGTCAGCCTGAACCGAACCCCACAATATCCCAAAGCTGAACCCACAGCAGATCCTGAGGCCAGGTTCCATCAGCCTGAACTGAAGCCCACAATATCCCAAAACTGAACCCCCAGCAGGTGCTGAAGAGACCAGATTCCATCTGCCTGAACTGAACCCCACAATGTTTCAAAGTCAAAATCAAATGGGTCCTATGGTGACCCATCTCCTGTCAGCCTGAACTGAACCTCACAATATCCCCCCAGGAGGACCTGAAGAGACCAGATTCCATCAGCCTGAACTGCACCCACAATGACCGAAAATGGAAGCCCCAGTGGGTTCTATGGATACCAGATTCCATCCGCCTGAATTGAAACCCACAATGTCCCAAAGCCAAACCACATGGTCATGTGGTGACCCATCTCCTGTCACCCTGAACTGAACTCCACAGTGTCCTGAAGCTGAACCCCAGCAGGTCCTGAGGAGAACAGATTCCATCAGCCTGAATTGCACCCCACAAGGCCCCAAAACTGAAGCACAGTTGGGTCCTGAGGACACCAGATTCCATCCACCTGAACCGAACCCCACAATGCACCAAAACCAAAACCACAATACTGAACCCCACAACACCCCAGAGTCGAAACCACATGTGTCCTGTGGTGACCCGTGTCCTGTCAGCCTGAACGGAACCCTAAAACATCCCCAAGCTGAACCCCCAGCATGTCCTAAGGAGCGCAGATTCCATGAGCATGTACTTAACCCCACAATGCCCCAATGCCAAAACCCCATTGGTCCTGTGGTGACCCATCTCCTATCAGCCTGAACTGAACCACAAAATGCCCCAAAACTGAAGAACAAGTGGGTCCTGAGGAGATCAGATTCCATCAGCCTGAACTGGACCATACAACGTCCCAAAGTGAATCCACCATTGGTTCTGAGGAGACCAGATTCCATGTGCCTATACTGAACCACACAATGTCCCAAGCCAAAAACACGTGGGTCCTGTGGTGACCCATCTCCTGTCAGCCTGAACTGAACCCCAAAATGTCCCAAAACTGAAACTGCAGCAGGCCCTGAGGAGACCAGATTCCATCAGGCTCAGCATCTTTAGTGGTGTCACCCCAGAGACTGTGGAGGTGTGACCACAGGTAAAAGTTCTGATGAGCCGGGGTTACCCTAGAGACTGGACATGTGACCCAAGGCACAAGTTCTGGTGAGGTGCGGTCACACTGGAGACTGTGTAGGTGTGACCCCAGGTGCAGGGTTTGGGAGGTTTGTCACCCTGGAGACGTGGACGTGTGACCTTATTTGCAGGGTCTGGGAGTGAGCTTACTCTTGAAACTGAAAATGTGACCCCAGATGCAAAGTCTTGGATGGGAGTCACCAGGGAGACTCTGGACACGTGACCCAGGTGCAGGTATTTCAAAGGGGTCACCCTAGAGCCTGTGGACATGTGACACCAGGTGAAGGGTGTGGAAGGTGGGGACACTGGAGACTGTAAACATGTGACCCCAGGTGTAGAGTCTTGGGAGAGGGCTCTCGCTGGATACTGTGGATGTGTGATACCAGTTACAGGGTCTGGGGAGAGGGGTCACCCTGGAGGCTGTTGACATGTGACCCCAGGTGCAGGGTTTGGTGTGTGGGATCACCATGGAGACTGTGGATTTTTTAAACCTGCTACAGGTTTTGGGAGGTGGGTTCACTCTGGAGATGGGACATGTGACCCTGTGTTCATGGTTTTGGAAGGAGGCCACCCTGGATATGGTGGACATGTGACCTCAGGTACATGGTCTGTGAGGGGGTTCACCCTGGAGACTGGCCATGTGACCCTGGGTACAGGGTCTGGGCTGGGGTGTTAGCCTGGAGACTCTGGACATGTTACCCAAGGTGCAGGATCTGAAAGGGAGTCAACCTGGAGATTCTGGACATGTGATTCCAGGAACAGTGTCCAGGGATGTGTGTCACCCTATAGACAGTGGAAATGTTACCCCAGGTGCAGGATCGGGAGGGGGTCACCCTGAAGGCTGTGAACCTGCGACCCCCAGTGCATGGTCTGCAAGGTGTGGTCTCCCTGGAGACAGTGGACATGTGACCCCAGGTAAAGGGTCTTGGAGATGGGGTCATCCTGGAGAATGTGGGCATGTTACCTCAGGTGCAGGGTCTGAGAGGGATTTACCCTGGTGACCGTGGATGTTAGAATACAGGTGCAGGGAGTTTTGGTCACCGTGGAGACGGTGGTTGTGATACCCCAGTACAGGGTCAGGGAGGTTGGGTCAGCCTGGAGACTGTGGACGTGTTATTCCACAGACAGGATGTGGGGAGGACTGTCACCCTGGAGACTGTGGACATGTAACCCCATGTACAGGGTCTGGGAGGATGGTCACAGTAGAGACTGTGGAAATTTGACCCCAGGTGTAGTGTCTATGAGGGAAGGTTACCCTGGAGACTGTGGATGTGTGATCCCAGGTGCTCAGACCATAGTTGTGAGGTCACATTGAAGTCTGTGGATATGTGACCCCAGGTACAGGGTC
Source organism: Dama dama (assembly GCF_033118175.1). Lineage (NCBI taxonomy): Eukaryota > Metazoa > Chordata > Mammalia > Artiodactyla > Cervidae > Dama > Dama dama. Next base: position 48,967,149 of record NC_083682.1, on the reverse strand, counting down.
TGGGAGGATGGTCACAGTAGAGACTGTGGAAATGTAACCCCAGGTGTAGTGTCTGTGAGGGAAGGTTACCCTGGAGACTATGGATGTGTAATCCCAGGTGCTCAGACCACAGTTGTGGGGTCACCCTGAAGTCTGTGGACGTGTGACCACAGATTCAGTGTCCTGGACAGTGTCACCCTGGAGACTGTGGATGTGCGACCAGTTGTTCACCATCTGGGAGTGGTGGTCACTCTGGAGACTGTGGAGGTGTGACCACAGGTAAAAGTTCTGATGAGGTGGGGTCACCCTAGAGACTGTGGACATGTGACCCAAGGTACAAGTACTGCTGAGGTGCAGTCACCCTGGAGGCTATGGTGGTGTGACCTCCGGTGCAGGGTCTGGGAGGGGAGGTTACTCTGGAAACTAGAAATGTGATTACAGGTCATGGTGGGGTGTCACCAAAGATACTCTGGACATGTGACCCAGGTGTAGGTATTTCAAAGGGATCACCCTGGAACCTGTGGACCTGTGACCCTAGGTGAAGGGTCTGAGAGGTGGGGTCACCCTGAAGACTGTGAACGTGTGACCCTACGTGCAGTGTCTGGAGAGAGGATTCTCCCCAGAGACTGACATATGACCGGGTTTGCTTATTTGGTACACCCTGCTGACTGTGGACCTGTGACCCCAGGTGCAGGGCCAGAGAGGGGGGTTACCCTGGAAACTGCAGATGTGTAACCCCAGGTATAGTGTCTGGGAGGTGGGGTCATAATGGAGACTGTGGAATTTTGAACCCTGGTATAGACTTCCCTGGTGGCTCAGACGGTAAAGCATCTGCCTACAATGCAGGAGACCCGGGTTCAATCCCTCGGTTGGGAAGATCTCCTGGAGAAGGAAATGGCAACCCACTCCAGTATTCTTGCCTGGAAAATTCCATGGATGGAGGAGCCTGGTAGGCTATAGTCAGTCTGTGGGGTCGCAAAGAGTTGGAAATGACTGAGTGACTTCACTTTCACTTTCACTTTCATAGGGTCTGGGAGGTGGAGTCAGGCTGGAGACTGGATATGAGACCTCATGTACATGGTCTGGGAAGGGCGTCACCCTGGAGATGGTGGAGATGTGACCTCAGGTACAGGGTCTGTGAGGGCGTTCACCATGGTGACTGTGGCCATGTGACCCCAGGTACAGGGGCTAGGGTAGGGTGTCAGCCTGAAGACTGGACATGTTACTCCAGGTACAGGTTCTGGAAGGGGGTCACCCTGGAGATTCTGGACTTCTTATTCCAGGTACAGCCTCTGGGTACATGTGTCACCCTATAGACAGTAGAAATGTGGCCCCAGGTGCAGGTTCAGGAAGGGGTCACCCTGGAGACTGTGAATGTGTGACCGCAGGTGCATGGTCTGTGAGGTGTTGTCCCCCTGGAGACATTGGATGTGTGACTCCAAGCACAGGATCTGGGAGGTGGGGTCACTTGAGGACTGTGGTCATGTGATCCCAAGTACAGAGTCTGGTCAATGTAGAGAGTGTGGACATGTGACCCCAAATACAGTGCCTGGGAGGGGTCACCCTGGGGACTGAAGACATGTGACTTCAGGTACAAGGTCTGGGAGTGTGTCCTGGGAAACTGTGGACATATGAACCCAAATGCTGGATTTGGTGGGGGGTCACATAGGAGATTTTGGATATGGGAACACAGGTGCTGTGTTTGGGAGTCCTCACCCTGGACTGTGGATGTGTGACCCCAGTTTCAGGGTCTGGGAGGGGTGTCACCCTGGAAACTGTGCACGTTTGACCCCAAGTGCAGGGTGTTCGGAGGTGGGTCACCTTGGAGATTGTCAATGTGTGACTGCAGGTGCAGGGTCTGTAAGGGGTGCCACAGGGGAGACTGCAGATATTTGACCCCAGGTACAGAGTCTGGGTGGGGGGGTCACACTAGAGACTGTGGAAGTGTGATCCCAGGTGCAGGGTCTGGGAGGGAGGTAATGCTGGAGACTGGACACATGATACCAGATTGGGCAAGGGTGTCACCATGGATATCATGGAAGTGTGACCCAGATACAGAGTCTGGGAAAGGGAGTCAGCCTAGAGACTGTGGATGTGTGAACCAGGCACAGGGGCTGGGAAAGGGCATCAAGCTGAAGACTGTGGATGTGTGAACCAGGTACAAGGTCTGGGAAAGGGCATCAGCCTGGAGACTGTGGACACGTGAACCTAATTACAGTGTCTGGGAGGACAGTCACAGTAGAGACTTGGATATGTGACCTCAAGTACAGCACCTGGGAGGGCACACCCTGGGATTTGAAGACATGTGATCTCAGGAAAAGGGTCTGGGAGGGTGTCAACCTGGAAACTGGACATGTGACCCCAGGTGTCGGTCTGTTAGGGGTGGTTACCCTGGAGATTGTAGACATGTGGTCCCCGGTGCTCAGACTGGTGTGGTGGGGTCACCCTGAAGTCTGTGGACATGTGACCAGAGGTACAGGGCCTGGGGGTGTTACCCTGGAAACTATGCATGTGTGACCACAGCTAAAAGTTCTGATGAGGTGGGTTCACCCTGGAGCCTGTGGACATGTAATCCCAGGTACAGTGTCTGGAAGTCAGGGTCACCCTGTAGACTGTGGACGTGTGACCTCATCTACAGGGACAGGATGGGGTCACAGGAGACCTTGGGATATGAACCCAGGTGCAGTGATGAGGAGTCCTCACCCTGAAGACAGTAGACATGTGACCACAGGTACAGGGTCTGGGCAGTGATGCCACCAGAGAGACAGTGGAATCATGACCCAGGTGCACGTTCAGAAGGAGATCACCCTGGAGACTGTGGAAGTGTGACCCCAGGTACAGAGTCTGGGAAAGTGGGGTCACCCTGGAGACTGGACATGTGATCCCAGGTATAGGGTCTGGGAGGTGAGATCTCTCGGGGACTGTGGATGTGTGACACCATGTGCAGAGTCTGGGGAGGAGGCTCATCCGAGAGACTGTGGACATATGTCCCCAGGGACCTGGTCTGGGAGGTGGGGTCACCCTGGAGACTGTGAACATGTTACCTCAGGTGCAAGGTCTGGGAGTGGTTTACCCATGGAGACCATGGACCTGAGAACCCAGGTGCCAGGTCTGTGAAGTTTGGTCACTGTGGTCGTGATACCACAGTACAGGGTCAGGGAGGTTGGGTCACCTGGAAAATATGGACATGTGACCCTGTGTACAAATCTGGGGAGGACTGTACATGGTGGACTGTGGACATGTGACCCCCAGATGCAGGTTGTGGCAGGGGGTGTCACAATGGAGACTGTGGATGTATGACCCCAGGTGCAGGGTCTGGGAGGGATGTCACCCTGGAGACTGTGGACTTGTGAATCCAGGTGCATGGTCTGGAGGGGGTTCACACAGGAGACTCTGGATATGTGAACTCCATGCACTGTTTGGGAGTCCTCTCCCTGAAGACTGTGAATATGTGGCCCCAGGTTCAGGGTCTGAGAGGGAGTGTCACCATGGAAACTGTGGACCTGTAACCCCAGGTATAGGTTCTGGGAGGGGTTCACCGTGGAGACTGTGGATGTGTGAGCCCAGGTGGAGGGTTTGGGAAGTGGGATCCCTCTTGGGATTGCTGACAGGTTACCCCAGGTGTATGGTGTGGGAAAGAATCACCTTGTAGACCACAGATGAGTCATCCTAGGTGCTGTCACCCTGCAAACTGTGGTCATGTGACCCCAGGTACAGGGTCTGGAGGTGGGCTTATCCAGGCAACTGTTGATGTGTGATCCCAGGTAAAGTGTCTGGGGTGGTTTGTCACCCTGTAGACTCTGGACATGTTACCAACGTGCAGGGTCTGGGAGGGGGTCAGCATGGAGACTGTGGACATGTAACCCCAGGTACAGGGCCTGGGAGGGGTAAACCCTGGGGACTGTGGACATGTGACTCCAGGTGTAGGGACTCAGAGGTGGGCTTACCTTGAGACTGTGGACATGTGATCCCAGGTGCATGACCTGGGAGGAGGTCACCATGGAGACTGTGGATGACTCCAGGTATATGGCCTGGGAGGTGGGGTTACCCTGGACTGTGGACATGTGATCCCAATTACTCAGTGTGAGAAGTGGAGTCACACTGGAGACTATGGACATGTGAGCCCAGATACAGTGTTTGTGGAGGGGTATCACACTAGACACTGTGGAAATGTGACCCCAGGTCCAGGGTCCAGAGGGTGTCACACTGAATACTGTAGACATGCGACTCCAGGTGCAGGGTCTGGGAAGTGGGGTCACCCTGGAGACTGTGAACGTGGGACCCCAAGTACTGGGTGTTGGAGGTGGGGTCACACAGTAGATAATGGACATGTGACCCCAGGTACAGAGTCTGAGAGGTGGGGTCACCCTGGGGACTGTGGACGTATGACTAAAAGTGAAGGATTTGGTGAGGCAGCTCTCCCCGGAGACTCTGACGTGTGATCCAAGGTGAATGGTCTGGGGGTGGGGGAAGGGGAGGTCACCATGGAGACTGTGGACTTGTGACTCCAGGTATCGAGTCTAGGAGTTGGGGTTACCCTAAGACTGTGGACATGTGACCCTGGTACAAGGTTTGGAGGTGGGCTCATCCTGTAAACTGGAGGTGTGACCCCATGTTTATGGTCTGGGGAGTTACCCTGGATACTGCAGATATTTGACACCACGGATGGATCTACAAGGGTCACCATGGAGACTATGCACATGTGACCCCAGGTACAGGACCTGGGAGAGGTATCACCCAGGGGACTGTAGAAATGTGACCCCAACTGCAGGATCACCCTGGAGACTGTTTAAGTGTGACTGCAGGTACAGGGTTGGGAGGTGGGGTCACCCTTCAGACTCTAGACATGTGATCCCAATCCAGGGTCTGGGAGGGTGTCACCCTGGAGCTTGTGGACGTGTGACCCAGGTGCAGGGTTGGGAGGGTTTCATTGTGGAGTCTGTGGACATGTGACCCCAGGTGTAGAGTCTGGGAGGCGGGTTTACTCTGGAAACTGGAAATGTAATGTCAGGTACATGGTCTGGGAGGTGGGTTCACCCTGGAGACTGTGGACAAGTGACACCAGGGTCAGGATCTTGGAAGTGGGGTCACCCTGGAGACTGTGGATGTTTGAACCCTGGTGTAGGGTCTGGGAGGTGGGGTCACTCTGAGGAGTGTGAAAGTGTAACCCCAGGTGCAGAGACTTGAGAGGTTACTCACCCTGGAGTCAGTGACATCTGAGCCCAGGTACATCATCTGGAAAGTGGGGTCACCTGGAGATGGTGTACACGTTACACTAGGTGCAGGGTCTGTGAGGCAGGTCACGCTGGAGACTGTGGACATGTGACACCAGGTGCAGTATCTGCGTAGGGAATCACCCTGGATAATGTGGAAGTATGACAACAGGTACAGGGCCTGGGAGGGTTGTCACTCTGGAGACTGTGGACGTGTGACCCAGGTACAGTGTCTGGGAAAGGGCATCACCCTGGAGACTGTGGACATAGGTACAGCATATGAGAGGAAGGTCACAGAATAGACTGTGGACCTGTGAACCCAAAGACAGTGCTTGGGAAGGGTCACCTTGGGGACTGAAGACATGTGACCTCAGGTACAGGGTCTGAGAAGTTGTCACCCTGGAAACTGTGGACATGTGACATTAGGTGTAGGGTTTGTGAGGGGAGGTTACCCTAAAGACTGTGAACAGGTGATCCCAGGAGTTCAAACAGGTGTGGTGAGTCACCCTGAAGTCTGTGGATGTGTGACCACAGGTACAGGGTCTGGGGAGGGGGTGTCACCCTGGAGACTATGGACATGTGATCAGAGCTAAAAGTTCTGATGAGGTGGGGTCACCGTAGAAACTGTGGACATGTGACCCAAAGTAAAAATTCTGGTGAAATGGGGTCACCCTGGAGACTGTGTATGTGTGACCCAACATGTAGGTCCTGGGAGGGGAGGTCATCCTGGAAACTGAAAATGTGACCCCAGGTACAGGGTCTGGGAGGGATGTCATCAAGGAGACTGTGGACTTGTGACCCCAGGTGCAGGCACTTCTGAAGGTTCAACCTGGAGACCGTGGACGTGTGACTCCAGGTGAAGGGTCTGGGAAGGGTTCACCCTGGAGACCGTGGACGTGAGAAGGATGGTCATCCTGAAGACTGTGGTTGTGATACCCCAGTACAGGGTCAGGGAGGTTGGTTCACCCTGGAGAATGTGGATGTGTGACCCCATGTACACAATCTGGGGGGTATTGTCACCCTGGATACTGTGGACCTGTGACCACAGGTGCAGGGTCTGGGGTGGGGAGGTGCAGAGTAAGCCTGGATACTGTGGACGTATGACCCTAGGTAAAGGGTCTGGGGAGAAGCATCACCCTAGAGACTGGAAATGTGACCCCAGGTCCAGGGTCGGAAGGGATCAACCTGGAGACTCAGGATGTGTGACCTCCAGTGCAGGGTCTGGGAGGTGGGGTCAGCCTGGGGACTGTGGACCTGTGACCATGGGTCCAAGGTCAGGGAAGGGGGTACCTTGGAGCTTGTAAATGTGCCAACCCAGGTGCAGGTTCTGAGAAGTGGTGTCTCTCTGGATACTGTTGAAGTGTGTCCCATGTACAGGTTCTGGGAGGTGCAGTCGTCCTTGAGACTGTGGAGGTGTTACCCCAGGTACAGGGTCTGGGAGAGTGTCTCCCTGGAGAATGTGGACTGTGAACCCAGGTGCTGGGTCTGGTTGGGGGTCACATAGGAAACTGGAAATGTGAACCCAGGTACAAGTTTTGATGAGTTGGGGTCACCCTGGAGACTGTCAAAGTCTGAACCCAGGTTCCTGGTCTGGGATGGTGTCACCAAGGAGAATCCTGACATGTGACCCCAGGTGCAGGTACTTTGAAGGGGTCACCCTGGAGCTTGTGGACATGTGACCCCAGGTACAGGGTCTGGGAGGAGGTCACCCTGGAGACTCTGGATGTGTGACCCCAGGTACAGGGTCTGGGAGGGGAGTACCCTGGAGATTGTAGACCTGTGACCCTAGGCACAGGGTCTGGGGATTGGGTGTCACCCTGGACACTTTTTATGTGTGACCCCAGGTACAGTGCCTGGGAGGGGTCACCCTGGGAACTCTAAACATGTGACTCCAGGTACAGGGTCTGGAAGCATGTCACCATGCAGACTGTGGACTTGTGACTCCAGTTGCAGGATCTGGTGTGTGGGGTCACTGTGAAGATTGTGGACGTGTGACCCCATTTACAGGGTCTAGGTTGTATCACCCTGGAAACTGTGGACCTGTGACCCCAGGTCCAGTGCTTAGAAGTGGTGGGCACCCTGGAGACTTGGACGTGTGACCACAGTCAAAAGGTCTGGTGAAAGGGGGTAACCTAGAGACTGTAGATATGTGACTCCAGGTACAAGTTCTTGTGAGGTGGGGTCACCCTGGACACTGTGGACCTGAGAGACCAGATGCAGTGTCTGGTCTGTGGACGACACTTGAGACTGTGGACGTGTGACCCAAGGAGCAGGTTCTGAGAGGGCTCACCATTGATGCTGTGGATGTGTGATACCAGTGTCAGTTTCTGGTGAGGGGGGGATCCCTGAAGACTTGAACATGTGACCCCATTTACAGCATCTGGGGGATATCACCCTGTAGACTTTGGACGTGTGACCCCAGGTATGGGATCTTGTCGGGAGCCGGTGAGAGAAACCCCGCCCGTGACAAGGTCTGGGTTCAAGGAGCTGGCAAGCAAAGGCGTCCGGACCTCCGGGACCACTCCACATGCAAAGGCGTCCGGACCTCTGGGGCTTTCTCGGGACCGCCCCACCATCCACTCCCAGGCCTTCGTCCTTTCATCTTCTGATGCTTGGCGTTCTTCTATGTTCCCTAAAAACTAGTCTGACTCTTACCTAAAATCCCTCCTTGAAAGCTTTGCATGGCAGCAACACAGTCCCTGGGGGCACATGGGTCCCAGTAAACAGGCCAGAGGTAAGGAAAATATTACACAGAACATCCTGCCTCTTCTGGCTCTGTTGGAATTATGATTGCCAATTTAGAATCTGGAATGCTCAGTGATTGCACAAAAACTCTTCTAGCACAAAACCAAGTCTGCTAGAAACAGGCCTATTTGTCCTATAAGCAAAAGTAGATAGAGTCCATTAAGAGATTGAGAAGATTCCTTAGGGTGTGATCAGGAGGGAATTTATGAGACCTCTGACCCTTAGGATTACATACCAGAGCTTGCTGTCATACCTCCCTGCCCCCTGTCCGTAATGTGCCTGGGGGCATACTGGTACCAGACACAGAGATAAGAGTAAATAACAGAAGACGTATACAAGGGATTCAGATGGATAACAAAATAAACATAATGTAAATTTTACCTTTGGAATTGTTTAAAAGTTATGTGTAGGTACTGACTGTTCTGGAAAGTTATATAACTTTATGTTATGATGTAACCCGTGATTATGCACCTGGTACAATCTCATCATTCCCCCCTCCTTAAACCTCTTTAAAGGCTTATTGGTTTTAGGGTATATAAGCACTGATGTAAAAGAATAAAGTAGACTTGATTCTGCACTCAACCAAGACTCGATTCGCTTTCTTTTCTTCTCTGACACCACTCATCTGAAGGGAACCCCTGGACTCTGCTGGGGCTGGACCCCGGCAGGATCTGGGGGGAGGTGTCTCCCTGGAGACTATGGACATGTGAACCCAGGTGCAAGCTCTGGGAGGGGTTCATGCTGGAGTCTGTGGACCTGAGATGCCAGGTGTAGGGTCTGGGAGGCAGGATCACGGTGGAGACTGAACATGTGACCCCAGGTGCAGGTTCAGGAGGGCTTCACTATGGAGATTCTGGACATGTGACCACAGGGGCAGTGACTGGTTAAGGTCACCCTGGAGACTGTGTACATATGTCCCCCGGTACAGGTCCTAGGAGGGTATCACTCTGGAGAATGTAGATATTTGACCCCGAGAAGGGTCAGGGAGATGGTCACCCTAGGGACTGCGGACGTGTGATCCCAGGTGCAGGGTCTGGGAGGTGGGGTCACCCTGGAGACAGTGGACATGTGACCACAGATGTTCTCATTCTGCTCTGAGTGTGTTCCTCTCTATGGCTTGACTCTGAACCTCTCTATGGACTGAATTTGGTCCTGTCTACAGCCTGAATCAGTCCTCACTATGGCTGAACTCTGGTCCTCAGTATGGCCTGACTCTGTTCCTATCTACAGCCTGAACCTTTGACTCACTATGGTCTGATTTTTTGCCTCCGTGGGCCCTGAATTGGGTTCTCACTGGGCCCTTACTCTGGTCCTTTCTAGAGCCTGGATCTGGTCCTCAGTATGGCCTGACTCTGGCCCTTTCTACGACTTCACTCATTCCTCTCAGGGCCAGACTAAGTTTCACACTATGGCATGAGCCTGGTCTTCACTACAGCATGTCTCTGGTCCTCACTCATCCTCATTCTTTTCCTCCCAAGTACCTCAATCTGATTCTCTCTATGCCCTGACACTGCTTTTCACAATACCCTGACTCTTGTCCTCATTACAGGCTGACCCCAGTTCTCACTGTAGCCTGAATCTGGTCCTCTCTACAGCCTGACTCTTAGCCTCACAACTGTTAATTCTTTGCCTCACTGTGACCTGACTCTGGTTCTCTCTACATCCTGACACTAGTCCTCACTATACACTCTGTGGTCCTCACTGCGCTCTGATTCTGGTGCTGACTACCTCTTGACTCTCCTCCTCACCAGGGCCTGACTGTTGTCCTCTCTGGCCTGACCCTCATCCTCACCAGGCACTGTCTGTGGTCCTCACTGCACCCTGACTCTTGTCCTGACTACTGATTGACTCTGTTCCTCACCTGGGCCTGACTATTGCCTATCTTTGGCCTGGCTTTCATCCTCATTAGGGCTTGTCTCTCTTCCTGATTTTAGCCTGACTCTCATCCTCACCACCACCAGACTCTTGTCCTCACAAAGGTCTGACTCTGTCCTCTATGGCCTGACATTTTACCTCACTATGACCTCACTCTTTGCCTCACTAGGACCTGACTCTTGCCCTCACTGGAGACAGACAACATTCCTCACTAGGACCTGACTTTTGTCTTCACTATGGCATGATTCTCCTCCTCACTAGGACCTGATTCTTGTCCTCCCCATGTCCTGAATGGTTGCCACTCAGCCCTGAGTCAATTCCTCACTGGGCCCTGACACGTCCTCTACACAACTTCATGCTGGTTCTCGCTATGGACTGACTCCTTTCCTCTTTTTTTTTCTTTTATTTTTTTTAATTTATTTATTTTAATTGGAGGCTAATTACTTTACAATATTGTCGTGGTTTTGCCATACATTGACATGAATCAGCCATGGGTGCACATGTGTCCCCCATCCTGAAACCCCTCCCACCTCCTTCCCCTTGCTTGACTTGCCTCACACTTTGACTCACTGGGCCTGACTCTGGTCCTCACATAGCCCTGATTCTCGCCCTCACTGTGTCCTGACTCTTGCCCTCTCTACTCCATTACTCTGGTCCTCTCTATGACCCAGTCTTTGCCTAACTATGGCCTGACACTTTGCCCCACTAATACTGATTCCAGTCCTCAACTGGGGTCTGATTCTGGTGCTCACCACACCTCTGGTTCTCACAATGACCTGACTCTGGTCCTCTGGTCCTCTCTATGGCCTGACTGTGGTGCTCTTTACGCCCTGAAACTTTGTCTCACTACCAACCAATGCTTTGCCTCACTGGGCCTTATTCTGCTCCCCACTGGGCCCTGAGTCAGTTCCTCAATGGGCCCTAAGTCTGGTCCACACTATTGCCTGACTCTGATCCTCAATACAGCCTGAATCTGGTCCTCACTATGGCATGACTCTCTTCATCACTAGGACCTGACTCTCATGCTCACTAGGACCTGACTTTTGTCCCTACTACATCCTGACTCTGGTCCTCAATGGGCCCTGATTCTGTTCCTCGCTGGGCCCTGACTCTTGTCCTCACTAGGGCCTGGTTTTCATCATCACTACCACTGACTGTCATCTATGTCTGGAAACTTTGTCTCATTATGACCTGACTCTTTGCCTCAATGGGGCATGAATCTTGTGCTCACTGGAGCCTGAAACTCTTCTTCACTGGCCTCTGATTCTGGTCCTCACTATGCCCTAGTCTGTTCCTCGCTGGGTCCTGATGGTGGTCCTCACTATGGCTTGACTCTGGGCCTCACTGGGACCTCACTCTGGTCCTTTCTTGGGCCTGACCATGGTCCTCTGTATGCCCTGACACATTATCTCACTGGGCCTGTCTCTGGTCCTCATTAAGCTGTGATTTTTCTCCTCACTCATACTAGCTCTATCCTCACTACAGCATGATTCTCATCATCACTAGGGCCTGAAGATCAGGTCTACTAGAGTCTGAGTCTGGTCCTCACCAGGGCCTGACTTTCTTCCTCACTATGGTCTCACACATGTCCTCACTGTATCCTCACATGAGTCCTCACTCTGGTGTCACTGGGGTGTTCATGATGGCATCACTGTGGTCCTCCCTAAGTCCTCACTCTGTTCCTCTCTATGGCCTCACTCTGGTCTTCACTACTACCTGAATTTAAGGCCTGACTCAGGTCCTCATTATGGCCTCAATCTAGTCATCTCTACATTCTGTTTGCCTCAAAATGAACTGACACTTTGCCTTTCCTGGACCTGACTGTGGTCCTCATTGTGCCCTGGGTCTGTTCCTCACTGGGCTCTGATGCTAATCTTCACTATGGCCTGACTCTGGTCCTCACTATTGCCTGTCCTCAGTCATAACTAGGGCCTAACTCTCATCTTCATTAAGTCCTGACACAGGTCCTCTGTACATTCTGACACTCATCCTCATTAGACACTGGCTCAGGTTTTCACTGTGCCCTGAATCTGGTCCTAACTGGTCCCTGATTCTGTTCCTTACTAGGGACTGACTCTTTTCCTCACTTTGGCTTGACTCCCATCCTCACCACAGCCTGACTCTCCTCTCCTCTATAGCCTGACACTTTGCCTCCCCATGGCCTGATTCTTTGCCTCATTGGGCCGTGAAACTTGTCCTCTGTGGAGCTGATGTTATTCCTCACTGGACTCTGATTTTGGACTCTCGTCCTCTATATTAAGAGGGCCTGATTTTCATGCTCGCTAGGTCCTGAATCTCGTTCTCAGTATGCCCAGACTCTGGTCCTCACTAGGCACTGATTCTCTTCCTCAATGGACTCTGATCCTGGTTCTCTCTATGGCTTGCCTCTGGTCCTTTCTACATCCTGAATCTCATCCTCTCTATGGCCTACTCTTGTCCTGTCTACTTCCTGATATTTTGCTTCACTGGGCCTGACTCTTGTACTCACTGAGCCCTAATCTTTGGCTCATTATGGCCTGCCTCTTTGCTCACTGGGACCTGACACTGATCCTCAGTGGGCCCTGACTCTGGACATTCTAGGCCTGAATATGGTCCTCACTATGTCCTGATTCTGGTCCTCACTAGGGTCTGAGTCTCGTTCTCACTAGGGCATGACTCTCGTCTTCTCTACCTCCTGATACTTGTTCTCACTAGCTTCTGACTCTGGACCTCAATGTGTCCCAAGTCTGGTCCTCACTGGGCCCTGATTCTGGTATTCAGTACATCTTGACTCTGATCTTCACAGGGGCCAACTCTTATCCTCACTTTGGCAGACACTGTCCTCTCTGGCCTGACACTTTGCCTCACTCTGGCCTGACTCATTGATTCAATGGGACCTGCCTCTCATTCTCACTGGAGCTGACAGTGTTCCTCCCTTGTCCCAGATTATGGTCCTCCCTATGGACTGATTCTAGTCCTCATTTTGTCATGACTTTCATCCTCAATAGAGCCTGCACTCATGCTCAGTGGAACCTGTCTTTCATCCTCTGTAAGCCCTCACTGTGGTCCTCACTGTGCCCTGAGTCTGTTCCTCACTGGGCCCTGAAACTGGCCTCTTTAAGGCTTGAATCTGGTCCTCTCTATGGCCTGAGTCTGGTCCTTTCAACTGCTTGACTCTTTGCCTCACTAAGGCCTAACACGTTGCCACACTGGGCCGGGCCTGACGCTATTGCTCAATGAGCCCTGCCTCTGCCTCTCTATGGTTTGACTCTTTGTCTCACAAGGAGTTAACTCTGGTCCTCACAATGGCCTGATTCTGTTCCTCTCTATGGCCTGTTTCCTACACTCATACGGCCTGACACTTTCCTCACTGGGCCCTGAGTTGGGTCCTCACTGGGCCCTAAGTCTGGTCCTCACTGGGTCCTGAGTCTGGTCCTCACTATGGCCCTACTCTGATCCTCACGAAAGCCTATGCTCATCTCACTAGAGCCTGACTCTGGTCCTCTCTACAGCCTGTCTCTTTGCCTCCAAATTGACTATCTCTTTGCCTACTATGGCCTGAGTTTTTTCCTCAATGGAGCCTGACACTTTGGCTCAATGGGGCCTGACCCTTTCATCATGAAGCCTATGAAAATTCCTCACTAAGCACTGATTCTGGACCTCGCTAGAGGCCAACTATGGTCCACACTGCCTGCTGAGTCTGGTTCTCACTGGGCCCTGAGTCTGATACTCATAAGGGCTTGACTCTGGTGCTTACCAGGACCTGACTCTCATCCTCTTTTTGACCTGTTTCTCATCCTCACTATGGCCTATGTCCAATATGTCTTAACCCTTTGCCTCACAAAAGCCTGACACTTTGCCTCACTGGGGCCTGACTCTTTTCCTCTCTGGAGACTGACACAGTTCCTCACTGGGCCCTGATTCTGGTCCTCACTACGCCCTGACTCTGGTCCTAACTGTGGCATGACTCTCATCATTAATGTGGCCTGCCTCTGGTCTTTGCTATGGTCTGACTCTGGTCCTCACTGTGACCTGACGCTAGTCTTCACTACAGCCTGGCTCTGGTCCTCACTCGACCCTGACTCTGGTCCTCACTGGGCCTGACGCTAGTCTTCACTACAGCCTGGCTCTGGTCCTCACTCGACCCTGACTCTGGTCCTCACTGGGCCTGACGCTAGTCTTCACTACAGCCTGACTCTGGTCCTCACTGGGCCTGACTCTGGTCCTCACTGGGCCTGACGCTAGTCTTCACTACAGCCTGGCTCTGGTCCTCACTGGGCCTGACTCTGGTCCTCACTGGGCCTGACGCTAGTCTTCACTACAGCCTGGCTCTGGTCCTCACTGGGCCTGACTCTGGTCCTCACTGGGCCTGACGCTAGTCTTCACTACAGCCTGGCTCTGGTCCTCACTCGGCCCTGACTCTGGTCCTCACTGGGCCTGACGCTAGTCTTCACTACAGCCTGACTCTGGTCCTCACTGGGCCTGACTCTGGTCCTCACTGGGCCTGACGCTAGTCTTCACTACAGCCTGACTCTGGTCCTCACTGGGCCTGACTCTGGTCCTCACTGGGCCTGACGTTAGTCTTCACTACAGCCTGGCTCTGGTCCTCACTGGGCCTGACTCTGGTCCTCACTGGGCCTGACGCTAGTCTTCACTACAGCCTGGCTCTGGTCCTCACTCGGCCCTGACTCTGGTCCTCACTGGGCCTGACGCTAGTCTTCACTACAGCCTGACTCTGGTCCTCACTGGGCCTGACTCTGGTCCTCACTGGGCCTGACGCTAGTCTTCACTACAGCCTGACTCTGGTCCTCACTGGGCCTGACTCTGGTCCTCACTGGGCCTGACGTTAGTCTTCACTACAGCCTGGCTCTGGTCCTCACTGGGCCTGACTCTGGTCCTCACTGGGCCTGACGCTAGTCTTCACTACAGCCTGGCTCTGGTCCTCACTGGGCCTGACTCTGGTCCTCACTGGGCCTGACGCTAGTCTTCACTACAGCCTGGCTCTGGTCCTCACTGGGCCTGACTCTGGTCCTCACTGGGCCTGACGCTAGTCTTCACTACAGCCTGGCTCTGGTCCTCACTGGGCCTGACTCTGGTCCTCACTGGGCCTGACGCTAGTCTTCACTACAGCCTGGCTCTGGTCCTCACTCGGCCCTGACTCTGGTCCTCACTGGGCTCTGACACTGGTCTTCACTACAGCCTGACTCTGGTCCTCACTGGGCCTGACTCTGGTCCTCACTGAGCCCTGATTCTGGTCCTCACTGGGCTCTGATGCTAGTCTTCACTACAGCCTGGCTCTGGTCCTCACTGGGCCTGACTCTGGTCCTCACTGGGCCTGACGCTAGTCTTCACTACAGCCTGGCTCTGGTCCTCACTGGGCCTGACTCTGGTCCTCACTGGGCCTGACGCTAGTCTTCACTACAGCCTGGCTCTGGTCCTCACTGGGCCTGACTCTGGTCCTCACTGGGCCTGACACTAGTCTTCACTACAGCCTGGCTCTGGTCCTCACTGGGCCTGACTCTGGTCCTCACTGGGCCTGACGCTAGTCTTCACTACAGCCTGGCTCTGGTCCTCACTGGGCCTGACTCTGGTCCTCACTGGGCCTGACGCTAGTCTTCACTACAGCCTGGCTCTGGTCCTCACTGGGCCTGACTCTGGTCCTCACTGGGCCTGACGCTAGTCTTCACTACAGCCTGGCTCTGGTCCTCACTGGGCCTGACTCTGGTCCTCACTGGGCCTGACGCTAGTCTTCACTACAGCCTGGCTCTGGTCCTCACTATTGCCTGAACTTAGTCCTCACTAGGGCCTGACTCTCGTCTTCATTTTGGTTCTGACTCTTGTCCTCTGTACCTCCTGAAACTTGTCCTCATTAGTCACTGACTCAGGTTTTCACTGCACCCTGAGTCTGATCCTAACTGAGCCCTGACTATGGTCCTCATTAGGGCCCGACACTCTTTCTCACTTTGTCCTGACTCTCGTGCTCAGCAAGGCCTGACTCTGTCCTCTATGGCCTGACGCTTTGCTATACTACTTCCTGACTCATTGCTTCACTGGGCCATGAAACTCATCCTCCCTGGAGACTGGCACTGCTCCTCACTGGGCTCTTATTTTGGTCCTCACTACAGCCTAACTCTGGTCCTGACCACATCAAGACTCTTGTTTCAATAGGGCCTGATTGTCATGCTCACAAGGACCTGATTCTTGTCCTCTACACCTTAACTCTTTTCTTCTCTAGGCACTGATTCTGTTCCTCGTTGGATCTGATCCTGGTCCACTCTATGGCTTGAATCTGGTCCTTTCTACATCCTGAATCTGGTCCTCTATACAGTCTGACTCTAGTCTTCTGACAGCCCCACTCTTTGCCTCACCATTGCCTGGCATAATGGGTCTGACTTTGGTCCTCACACCACCTCTTTGCCTCACTGGGAATTGACACTGGTCCTCGGTGAGCCCTGATGCTGGACATCACTGCAGCCTTAATATGGCCCTCACTATGTCCTGATTCAGGTCATTGTTATAGTCTGAGTCTCATCCTATTAGAACATGACTGTTGTCTTGCCTATATCCTGCCACTCATCCTAACTATATCTGACCCTAGACCTCAATGTGCCCTGAGTCTAATCCTCACTGTGTCCTGATTCTGATCCTTGCTACATCTTGACTCTGATCCTCACTAGGGCCTGACTCTCATCATCAGTTTGGCTCAACTCTCATTTCCCCACGGCCTGACTCTCATCCTCACCACAGCCTGACTCTGTCTTGCATGGCCTGAGACTTTGTGTGACCACAACCTGACCCTTTAACTCACTCTATCATAAACCTTGTCCTCACAGGACTCTGACACTGCTGCTCACTCAGCCTGAATCTGGTCCTCACTACAGCCTGACCCTGGCCCTAAGTGGCCCCTCACTCTGGTCTTCTCTATGGCCTGAATTGGTCATCTCTAAGACCTGGCACATTGCCTCACTTTGACTCTGTGCCTCATTAGGCCCTGATTCCGGTCCTCAGACTGACTGATTCTGCCCTCACTATAGCATGACCCTCATCATCATCACTGGGGCTTGAACCTCGTGTCTGACAGGGCCTGACTCTCATCCTCACATTGGCCTGACTCTCGTCTTCAGTAGCACTAGACTCTCATCCTCACTTTCACCTGACTCATCCTCACCACGGCCTGCATCTGTACTCTGTGGCCTGACACTTTGCGTCACTACCTCCTGACTCTGCCTCACTGGGTCACGAATCTTGTCCTCACTGGAGACTGACGCTGCTCGTCACTGGGCTCTGATTTTGGTCCTCATTGCAGCCTGCCTCCTGTCCTCACTCTGGCTTGACTCTCGTTCTCAGTAGGGCCTGACTCTCATGCTCACTATGACAGAGTCTCACCTCAGTACGCCCTGAGTCTGGCTCTCACCAGGCACCGATTCTCTTCTCACTGGGCTCTGCTCCTGGTTGGCTCTACGGCTTGACTCTGGTCCTTTCCACATCCTGAATCTGGTCCTCTGTAGGCCCTGACTCTGGTCCTCTCCATGGCCTGGCACTTTGCCTCACCTCGGCCTGACATTTTGTTTCACTGGGCTTGACTCTGGTCCTCCCCGTGCCCTGACTCCTTGGCTCACCAGAGCCTGACTCTGCCTCACTGGGAGGACAGTGGTCCTCCGTGGGCCCTGACGCTGTACATCACCTAGCCTGAATACGGTCCTCACTATGTCCTGATTCTGGTCCTCACTAGGGTCTCAGTATCATCCTCGCTAGGGCCTAAATGAGCACAAAGGTCAGGCCCTATTGAGGAAGAGAAGCATCCGTACCGTGGACCAGAGTCAGATCACAGTTAAGACCATATGAGGGCTCAGTAATGAATAGTGTCAACATGCAGTGAGGACCAGAGTCAGGCCGTATTGAGGGTCAGAGTGTGGCAGGTCCCAGTGAGGAACCAGACACAGGTCCCAGTGAGGAACCAACACAGGGCCCTGTGAGGAGCAGAGTCCTACACAGTGAGGCAAAGCACTGTGCATCCTGACACTCGTCCTCACTGGAGGCTGACTCTGGGCCTCAGTGTGCCCGAGTCTCATCCTCACTGGGACCTGATTCTGGCCCTCAGTACATGTTGACTGTGATCCTCACTAGGGCTTGACTCTTGTCCTCACTTTGGCCTGACTCTCTTTCTCACTTTGGATGAAAATTTCCAAGTAGCGGGTTACTCTCAGCAAACAGAATGCTGGAAAACCTATATTCCTTCATTGAATGAATGGCGATCAATAGAGTGTTTTTCAGGCATCTATCTTTCAGCAACTGTCTAGATTCCAAGATGTGAGAATACCACGTTTGCGCAGAGGCCCTCATTTCCAGTCACAGACAGTATGTTTCCCTGCACTTTCTGAGCCCTGTGAACATGTACGACTATCCATGAGGAAACAGTCTGCAGGAGTGTGTCTGACAGAGCTGAGTGCCATGCTGTTTTTACCTAGTTTAGTTGGCATTCCAGTGGAAATGATCTTGCCTCAAGGAGTTGAAAGCTGCCTGCCTGCTTCAGAAATCCTAGTGTTTTGACCAAAGCTATTGCTGTTATAAGCAGGAAAACAGCAAGTGAACTGATTTTCAAGCAGCTGCTAACCTCCAGCCTACTGTGGCCAACAGAGAGAAAATGCTAATTTTGCCAACAAGGTCCAGTATCCAGGTTCACACTCAGTATGTGTCCAAGCACTATCCAAGAATTTTCCAGACTTAGGCTCACTGGATCCTTCCTACAGAGAAAGACTGAATAAACTTGGGTTTGTTTGTTTGTTTGTTTTTCCCTGTAATTATGCAACCGTTCCCTACTATGACACCTGTGAGGGGAAATTTTTACTTAAAAATGACCTCCAAGCAAGGATTTTCAAGTAGTGGGTTACTGTCAGCAAGCAGAATGCTGGGAAACATACATTCCTTTGATGAATGAAAGGCATAAAAAGAGAGTGTTTTTCAGGCATCTATCTAACAGGAACTGTCTAGATTCTAAGCTGTGAGAACTCCAGGTTTGCACAGAGGCCCTAATTTCCATACTCATAGCCAGTATATTTTCCTGCACTTTCCGAGCCTTGTGAACACATTCCTAGGTCATATTGGGTCTGCCCACAAGTAAACAGGCTTCAGGAGATTGTCTAAGAGTGCTGAGTGCCATACTATTGTTGCCTAGATTAGTTGACATTCTAATGGAAATGATCCTGCCACAGGGATTTGCAAGCCACCTGCTTGTCAGAAATCAGAAAGGTTTGACCAAATTATTGATGTTGTAAGTAGCGAAACATTAATTGGATGGATTATCAGGCAGCTGCTAGCATGCACCCTTTTAGGGCCAACAGAAAGAAAATGCTAATTTTGCCAACAAGGTCCAATATCCAGGTTCACGCTCAGCTTGTGTCCCCAAGAATTTTCCAGACAGACCTAGAATCACTGGATCCTTCCTACAGAGAAAACTTGATAGAACAAACATTTTAATGTTTCTCAACATCAGATGACCTCCCAGAGAAGTGCCAAGCAGCCTGATTCAGGAGAAGTAAAGTTGTTCAGTCATGTATGACTCATTGCGATTCCTTTGACTGTAGCTAACCAGGCTCCTTTGTCCATGGCATTTTGCAGGCAAGAGTACTGGAGTGGGCTGCCCTTTACTTCTCCAGGGGAACTTCCTGACCTGGAGATCTTACCCAGGTCTCCCGCATGGCAGGCAGACGCTTTCCCCTCTGAGCCACCAGAGATGCCCACCTGATATTTTGAAAAGTCAAGTACTTAAAGAAGCAGTTCTAGGGTTGAAGAGTAGAATGAACCTGTGTGTGTTTCTGGCAGGTTACATGCTGCTACTCTACAGGGCAAATGACTGCTTTTGAACGTCATACCCCAATTCCAGGCTCACAAAAACACATTTCTCTGCAGTTTCAAAGCTGTGTAAATTCACTCCTAGGACTCAAGGTATGATCCATGTATGTTGACTTCTATATCTGGGCTTCCAGTGATCAGCTAAAACTGTACTGTCAGAGAACTTCCAGCTAGAAAAATGCAAGCAGCATGTTTCTCTCAGAAAACACAAATACTCCTAGAGGAGAACATAGGCAAAACACTCTCCGACATAAACCACAGCAAGATCCTCTATGACCCACCTCCCAGAATATTGGAAATAAAAGCAAAACTAAACAAATGGGACCTAATGAAACTTAAAAGCTTTTGCACTACAAAGGAAACTATAAGTAAGGTGAGAAGACAACCCTCAGATTGGGAGAAAATAATAGCAAATGAAGAAACAGACAAAGGATTAATCTCAAAAATATACAAGCAACTCTTGAAGCTCAATTCCAGAAAAATAAATGACCCAATCAAAAAATGGGCCAAAGAACTAAACAGACATTTCTCCAAAGAAGACATACAGATGGCTAACAAACACATAAAAAGATGCTCAACATCACTCATTATCAGAGAAATGCAAATCAAAACCACAATGAGGTACCATTACACGCCAGTCAGGATGGCTGCTATCCAAAAGTCTACAAGCAATAAATGCTGGAGAGGGTGTGGAGAAAAGGGAACCCTCTTACACTGTTGGTGGGAATGCAAACTAGTACAGCCGCTATGGAGAACAGTGTGGAGATTTCTTTAAAAACTGGAAATAGAACTGCCATATGACCCAGCAATCCCACTTCTGGGCATACACACTGAGGAAACCAGATCTGAAAGAGACACGTGCACCCCAATGTTCATCGCAGCATTGTTTATAATAGCCAGGACATGGAAGCAACCTAGATGCCTATCAGCAGATGAATGGATAAGGAAGCTGTGGTACATATACACCATGGAATATTACTCAGCCGTTAAAAAGAATTCATTTGAACCAGTTCTAATGAGATGGATGAAACTGGAGCCCATTATACAGAGTGAAGTAAGCCAGAAAGATAAAGAACATTACAGCATACTAACACATATATATGGAATTTAGAAAGATGGTAACGACAACCCTTTATGCAAAACAGAAAAAGAGACACAGAAGTACAGAACAGACTTTTGAACTCTGTGGGAGAAGGTGAGGGTGGGATGTTGCGAAAGAACAGCATGTATATTATCTGTGGTGAAACAGGTTACCAGCCCATGTGGGATGCATGAGACAAGTGCTCAGGCCTGGTGCACTGGGAAGACCCAGAGGAATCAGGTGGAGAGGGAGGTGGGAGGGGGGATCGGGATGGGGAATACGTGTAAATCTATTGCTGATTCATGTCAATGGATGACAAAACCCACTGAAAAAATAAATAAATAAATAAATTTAAAGAAAGAAAGAAAACACAAATATTTGATGAAACTTGTTGTCATAAAAAAGGGAAAATGCACCAGTGTGTTTTCCCATCAGGTTGGAGGCTGCAAGTATTCTGGATTTGTTAGGCGGAAATGCTACTTTCTCTTTAGGCACTGAGTTCTAGGTGCTGAAAAACGTTTCCCCACAGGTTCAGAGCTGCGCAAAGGCACACCTAGATCACACTGCACCATTACCTTAGAAAAGGATTCAGGGAAGAATGTTCCGTGAGGGCTTCTGCTCTACCTGTTGCTACCCTGAGTGGGCAAAATTACACTGTCAGATGACTTTGTAGCATTAATAAGCAAGGGCATGTGCTTTCAGAAAACACAGATACTTAAGCAAAGTTGCGGGTGTAAGGAAGAGGGAAATGAACCTGTGTGTATTTCTTCCAGGCATCAGACTGCAACCACCCAGCAGTCACACAAAGAAATGCCGCTTCTGCCTTTAGGCTCCAAATCCCATGCTAACAAAAATAAATGTCCGTGTAGTTAGAAAGCTGTCTGAGAGAGCCCAAGGACAGATAGTACCATTCCATGGGTAAAGAGTTCAGGGGGGAGTGCTCTGAGAGTCCAGCGGAGAATGTTCTCTGGGTTTGGCTGCCAAACCTGTTGTTAGCTTAATTCAGTGAAGCTGGACTGGGTGCTGCCTTTACAGTAAGAAGTGGCCAGCAGCATGTTCCTTTTGGAAAACTCAAAGAATGGACCAAAGCTGTTGTCATAATACACAAAAAATGACCCAGTGTGTTTTCCTGGCTGGTTTGAGGTTGCAAGTCTCCTGCTTTCACAAGAAGAATATACTGATTTTGCCATATTGCCTGGAATTCCAGCTTCAAGATAACACGTTTCCCTGCACATTTAGAGCTGTGTAAAGACACTCCTAGTTCAGACACTGTCCCGTTTGAGAAGCCAAGATATCATGGGAGAGTGCTCTGTGAATGTGGATGGCCAAGCCTGTTTTTACTCTGATTAGGTGAAACGTACTGTCAGATAACCTCACAGAAAGAGGTGATGAAGAAGGAATTCATAGGGCCTGGACTCCATCTCAGGCCTGTCCGTGCTGGTCGTGCGCGGCCGCCTCTCCAATGGACTCTGAACTCTGTGCTTAGCGCCTGTGGGAATGACAATGGAAGGATAAGACCCCCTCTGGGCAGGGGAATCTTGAAGATCACATCCAGGTTTACTCATTGCCTAAGAGAAAACAGACACTAATCACCCCTGCCTCCGGACAGTATCTATCGGAATGTAACCACAGGTTTATTGATTATTAACTGTTTGAACACAAAACATGTGAATGATGGGGTTATTGTGATTATATTTACCCTTCCTTTATAAGCCTCAAGGGATTTGGGCTGGTGGGTTTGGACATGTACACATGGGGTATAAAAGATTTTCACAAATGCTGGTTGGGGTCCTTGGCTAAGAGGAGACTCTGCCTTGGGCCCGCCGGTGTAATAAACTGCACTCCACTATCTGCATTGTCCTTCTGAGTGAGTTTGTTTCCCGGAAAGCATGACTATAACAGTGTCAAGCAGCCCGATTCAGAAGTGAAGTTGCTCAGTCGTGTACGACTCTTTGCGGTCCCTTTGAGTGTAGCCTACCAGGCTTCTCCGTCGGGACGCTCAGCTGTTGCCATGGGGCTAGGATGCTTGGACCTGGCCCATCCTGATTCATCTTCAAATGGAACTCCACGTCCTCTGTCTTATTTACTCTTCAAACTAGCACTGCGGGATGATCATTTTGTAAGGGGAAGAAATACCAAATCACTATGTTATTCACCAGGAACTAACAGTGCTGCAGATCAATTATACTTCAAAACAAACACACAAAGAAACAAACTCATATAGAAAAAGGGGTCAGATTTGCGGTTCCAGGAGTGGGGGGTGGGGGACAGGGGACAGGATGGAGGCAGTCAAAAGTACAAACTTCCGATTATGAGGGTTAGGGCCATAACCAGCAACCTACACACACTTCACTGCTGCATGTCATACATGAAAGTGGTTGAGAGAGCAAATCTTGAGAGTTCTTATCACAAGGAAAAATTTCTTTTATTTCGCATCTTTATGAGACAATAGATGTTACTGTGATAATCATTTCATGATGCATGTAAGTCAAATCATTACACAATACACATTTAATGTAAACAGTACTGTCCGTCAATCATATCAATAAAACTGGAAAAGATAATACTGTTGGGAGGTGAACAAGTCTTTTATGTATTTTCCTAAGTTTCTTCCAGTTAAGACAGCTTCTGGTCTCTCTCTACTCCACCTTTTCAAGCTGCCTCCAGGTCATTTAGTCTCAGTTCCCATCTTGACACTCCTTCAGCTCAGTGTCTTTCACTAGTTCCCAAACACCCAGAGGACAAATCCAAACTGATACTTTAATCCAACCCATTACTGCCGTGGCATGTACAGGCCCCATTCACTCCTACATCTGTGCCTTTCATCACACCATTCCCTCCGCCCAGGGGCCATCTCTCTAGTTCTTATTAAAGTCAGTGCCCCTCCATGTCCATCTTTTAAAGACCATCTCACCCACTCCATAAAGCGTTGTCCCCACTGAACTCTTGGAGCCCTTTAAAACCATTAGAAACATGCAGATAATCACCTTCAACCAGGCTGTAAAAACATGCATGCATTATCCCCTCTCATAATATCTCAGCTCTTGGCTGGCAGCGTGAACACAGTCACACACAGAACACCCACAGGGACACATCCTCTCTCTTTCTTCCGTCCTCTCTCTCAGCTTCAAACAGCACCGCGTATGAATAAACAACACCTATCTGGGTGCTTCTGTTGTTGTTTAGTCGCTAAATCATGTCTGACTCTTTTACTACCCCATGAACTTGCAGCGTGCCAGGCTCCTCTGTCCATGGGATTTCCCAGGCAAGAATACTGGAGTGAGTTGCCATTTCCTTATCCAGGGGATCTCCCTGGCCCAGGGATTGAACCCACATCTCCTGCCTTGGCAGGTGGAGTCTTTACCACTGAGCCACCTGGGAAGGCCCAAGATGTTCCCAAGTACTATGATAAATAGTATCTCAATTAATGGTAAGAAAGCAACTCTCACAGCTGAGGAGACAGAGTCCCTGACTGGCAGTGACCCTCCAGCCTGGATCCTGTGCTCTGCCTGCCTCTCTTTGCCACGCGTTGGCTGAACGAAGACACTCTGATTTCTAGGGGGTAGCTTCGTGAGATCTGCACTGCCTTTCACACTGTACGGAAATCAAGAAATGCGTGTCCAGTTTACGCCGGGAACACCACCACCATGTCCGTCCGGCTGAGATGCACACAGAGCTGTGGGCTTTCCATCTGAGTCTGGCCAGAGAGGATGAAAGGCCACAGGCAGGAAACATGCACTCCCAGGACCCCGTGGCGGCAGGTTCAGCATCTGCTAACAAGAGACCCGCATCACACCATCCCCCGCCCACGGTGCAGACCCCTGACTGGAGCCCAGGGCGCAGGTCATGCCTTCTCCGAGTGGCAGCCCAGATGAGGCGTTTCTGATCTGCAGACACAGCCACTACACAACCAGAGGGCTTCCCAGCCAGAGGGGAGCCAGGACTGGAGCAGGGAGGCGGGCCAGCCCGCGCAGCTTCCCCTCAGGACCATCACCAGCGAGTGCCAGGCTAGTGCAGGTACCTCTGTGCCTGGTCCACCCCCCTCAGAGGCGCGACTTCACTGTCCCTCTTTTTCTTGATAAGCTTTCTTTCCATTCTTCTCATTGCTAGCATCTGAAGGGCTGTGAGTCCTGGGCAAGCCCTCAGCATCTTCTGACAAGCACATGTCCACCCTCCCTCCCCAGGTGCTACGTGGGAATTCTTCTGCGTTGCTTCCCCATTTAAATGCTAAATGGAACTGTCAACTACATATTGGCACTTACCGAGAGCATTGCCAACGACTGAAGAACAAAGGTGTTTGCCATCTGCCTCTACGGAGACTGAACCCCATGCTGCTATAGCTGTTGACCTTCAACACCCCCTGAGGGAGTTCAGGGTGAAGTAAGGCACTCTGTGTTCCAGGGAATCTGGTGGGACAGGTCTTTAGATAGTTGGATGTTTTCAGGAACAGATTTTATGATCTCAGTCCTTGCATCTCCTCATATCTACAGAAGCACTAAATCCCTTCATGGTGGCATCAGATTCTCATGACTAACAAAAAACCTTTTGTAAATTGAGTGCTTCACGGTATTGAATCCCCCCTTCACCAAAACCTTATACATTGACTTTCCCCCACTGCCGCTTTGGAGCAGTCTCTCAGAGCTATCTAAGTTGCTGCCTCCCTGGCTGCAGTCCTCATTTTGCCCCAAATAAAACTTAACTCACAACTCTCAAGTTGTACATCTTTTTTGAGTCGACACAACTATGAGGGTGATGCAAAAACTGGGCTTCCTGGAAAGTCTATGAAACTCACCAAAATCACAGGGTTAACAGAGCACCAAGGGAAAGAGCTGGCTGACTGCCTGGGAGGACTTCAGAGGAACTTGCGAATGGAAGAGACTCTGAACTGGTCACCAGCACAGTGAAGAGACTGAGGGGCAGCAAAAAGCAAGCAAGGGAGCTCTTCCCGTGCTGAGGACTTTGACCCTGTTTTAAAGATGAGGAAAGTGAGGCCCTGAGACCTCTTGACTAGTGGGTTGTAGTGTTGGCATATCAACACGGTTTCCATTTTTACCTTCCAAACACAAGAAAGAAGAGGCAAAAAACACAGGTTACTGAAGAAACTTGAGTTTCAAAACAGAGGCAGGGAGACAGGAGACTTTCTTTGAAGAAAACAGTAGGTCCTGGGTTTGCTGTCCTGGGAAGAGAAAAGGAAAACAGACTCTAATGGTATCAATTACACACATTGCTATTGATATAGTGCTTTAAAAGTTGGCAAGTGTTTTAATTTTGCAAAACAGAAAAACTGGTTCCAATTGACTTTAATATAAATTATATACACACACACATCAATCACACACACACACACACAGGGTCCAGGTAGGTCATAATACAATCTATTGAAAGGTTGTTGTTGAACCGTGAAAGTCGCCAGGATTCTTGGCCTTCGGAGGAGAAGAATTCAATCCGGGGCCAGCGATGAGGCTTGATCACTCAGAGTTTTTGTGTAATAAAGTTTTATTATTTAAGTATAAAAGAGATAGAGAAAGCTTATGACACAGACATCAGAAGGGGGGCGGAAATAGTGCCCCCTCACTAGTGTTAGCAAGGGAGTTATATACTTTTTAATTAGTTATTACAATGAATCAAAAGAATGTCTGGAGGTTGTAAAGATCTTACTAGACCCACTCCCATAGCTTACATTTTAAGATAACAGGATTAGCCAGAGGTTTTCAGGAAGGAGAAACTGTCCTCAAGCAGGATACATTGTTATTATATAATCCTTAGTACAGAGTTTAAACTGAGTTGTTTGTTGTGTAATCATCAGTTCAAGCCTTAAAGATAAAAATATTTTATGTGACTAAGACTAAGGAATCTAGAGGGAAATAAAAGTTTGTCCTTTCCTCTTCCTTGAGAATTCCAGACCCCTCTCTCCTTGGGGACCCCCCAGACTTTTTATCAACCTGCCTAGGAATTGACTCTCTCACTATGAATCACTGACTGGACTTGAAAGTTCTTGCTATATTTTCAGTTCAGTTCAGTTCAGTCATTCAGTCATGTCCGACTCCTTGCAATCCCATGAATCTCAGCACGCCAGGCCTCCCTGTGCATCACCAACTCCTGGAGTTTACTCAAACTCATGTCCATCGAGTCAGTGATGCCATCTTAAGGTTGCCCAAAAGAGGAAACAATTCTATTATAAACTCTCAGATTCAATGAGAATAACCACATAGAAAGGGACCCTGGTTGTGTTTTAGAGAAAGAGATGGGCAGTGGGCAGCACTGAAAAATAAACACGAAATAGTAACAAGCACTCCTAAGAAAGAAACAGGTCTGAATCTGTTTCAGTACCTTTGACACCAACATAAGACCAAAGGAAGTCTGCCCCAAAGGATCCTTTCTTGCCAAATCCCAACCATGATAACAGAAAGTAAAATTCCAAGAATCTCGGGATTACTTCTCTCTCTAAAAAAGAACCAAATTCCTCCCCTTTAACCTCTCCAGCCGACTTCACCCCAAACCCACCTCTAGCTTCAAACACAAGCAAAGAAGTGAATTCTACAAGTCCCACATGGTCCATTTCTGCCTTCACTTTGCTTTGCAGAAACTGACCCTACGGCAAAGGAATTTTAAAATAGTGTGAAAATTTAAGTACTCTCTTGTAATCCAAACTAGAAGAAAAGAATTGGAACGACAGTTTCATTTTCCTTTAAACCAAACTGATTCACCAGGTCTCTTTTCTTTCCACAGCTAATCCTGGCTTTTAAAGAGAACCAACCAGGGCTAACATCTGCTCCTTGGTAAGATTGCTGCTGTTGTTGTTTATCACTAAGGTGTGTCTGACTCTTTCGTGACCCTGTGGACTCTAGCCTGCCAGGCTCCTCTGTCCATGGAATTCTCCAGGCAAGACTACTGGTGTGGGTAGCCACTCACTTCTCCAAGGAATCTTCCCAACACAGGGATCAAATCCACATCTCCTGCATTGAAGGTGGATTCTTTACCACTGAGCCACCTGGGAATCCCCTTAATATAATCAAATGTTATTTTCTAAATGAGTCTAGATATTTCACTACCCATCCAAGCAATAAACTGCAAGGCATTTCTGCACTGATAGTTTTCTGCTTCTGGGTCTACCAAATTAGACAAAGGCCCATCAGTGTACAATGCTCTCATAACAGAGGAGAATAACAGTCCGGACCACACAGTCCAGGATTTGTGACTACAGAGTGGACAGCCAAGGAACCATGCAATTAAGCTGGCGAGCCTCCAGTGAAAACGGCAGGGCTCCTTTAACTCAATCAAGAATAATGTTGTGAACAATATAATATTATGCAGTCTGCTAAATACAGGAGCAGAAGTGAGATGGAAGTCAGACAGAGACCGCAACCTGAAGGACCCACAAGAACAGACTAGACAAATAAGCAGTGGTTTGAGGGGCTGCTTTCCTGTGGTGTGGAGAACCAAGTCCCTTAGCACACCCAGAACGTCTAGACCACACAAAAGAAGACTTGTATCAATCCAATGTAAAACCTGATGACTGTCCAGTGAATAAAATTTCAATGATGTGTGTACCAGTGAAAAAAGATACAAGAACTAATGTTCTAGTAAAGATGTGAAAAAAAGCACTTAATGTATTTAAATATTATTTTTTAATTTTTGTCATCTAAGATTAGCTAGCTCAAATATACAGAAAATGACAGAAAATAATATAAGAGATACCTAGAGGTTTAAAGCAATGCTGACATTTCACTTTGTTTATCTCATTTTTTTTTTTTTTTTTTAAGATTCTTTGTGTTGTGGACCATTTTTAAAGTCTTTATTGAACTTACAATACTGCTTTTGTGCTTTTTGCCTGTGAGGCATGTGGGAGTTTTGTTCCCCTCCTGCGTTGGAAGGGGAAAAGTCAACCAGTGGACCACTCTTACTCCAGATTAAAGCTACATAAATCCATGTTTTTTTTAGATTCTATTTCCATTGAGTATATATGTATATGTATAACTGATTCACTTTGCCATATAGCAGAAACTAACAGAACATTGTAAATGAACTATATCTGAATAAAAATTAACTGAATAAAAAGATAAAAAGCAATATAACATTTTTTAAAAAGCTACTGCAAAAATAGTAGGTATTTAATGTATATCTCCTGGTGAGCGAGTGATATGTACTTATAGACCTGTTGTGTTTCAGAGAACAGAGAATGTGCACCCAGTTCTTTCTGATGAAAGGGACGGACAATATTTCCTAAAAGAGCTGGACTTTAAGATCCTGAGGCCAAAAGAGAGACATTGGCAATGACACAAGATATTAAGGTTCATGTCATCAAGTGGGAGTGGGCATGTCAGGGGAAACTGACTGAAACCGCCTCCCCTGGCCAGACGCCGTAGTTACCATTTATGGGAGTTATTTTATGGCAGGAGGTCCTGGTGAAGAATTGAAACTAATAAGCCTCCACCGACCAGAAGAGTTCAGGGAAGGTCAAAAGTAGATGCCACCTCCTAGTATCCTTCTCGCTGGCATCCATCTTGGCTTAGCAATGCATGCACCACCAGGAGGACCCTGAATCAGAATGGTTGGCCAAAGACAACCCTGAAACGAATCCCGTCACCATAAAACCCAAGACTGTGAGCCACGTGGCAGAGCAGTCCTCCTGGTCCCCGGGTGCCCCTTTCCTAGAAAGTCTCCTGCTTTGTCAGCATGTGTGTCTTCTTGGACAATTCATTTCTGAATTTTAGACAAAAGCACACTCTCAGACCCTGGAAAGGGTCCCCCTTCCTGCAACAGATGTGGGGGAGACATGTTGTTTTGACCTGCTCTGACCAATGTGGTAATCACTGATGTGACTTCTGAGTTCCTTCAGTGATGCCAGTCTGAAATGAAATGGGCTGGATTTCAAAGACTTAGTCCAAAAAATATGCAATATCTCAGTATTTCTCTTACTGATTACATAAATAATGAGAATTTGAATATATTGGGTTAGCTAAAATAATTTTTAACATTGATTTCTCCTGTTTCATTTTACTATTTTTAAGCAGCTACTAGAAAGTTGTAAATTTATGTGGCTCTCATCATATCCTATTGGGCAGCCCTCTAGAACACCCTTGTTCTGTCTAATGCTTACTCTTTTTTTGGTTCCCATTTGCAGCAGCCATAGTTTGGGGCAATTTCTTTTCTCTTTCCTTAAAAAATGTACCCTCCCTTATCTCAAGGGGTGATAATTTATTAAGTACTTTGAAAGACAGGAAAGAGCCTCAAGGCCCTTTGTGCTTAACAATACTTCCTTTGCAACAGTTTTGAGATTCAAAATGAACCAATGCATGAATGTTAAAATCTCTGAGTCTCTTTAGCTCTGAAATTACCATCAGAACATTTCCTTTCATGTCTCTGAATTTTCCATAGAGGTTCAAGCTCTACCTGACTCTTTACTTCCTGAGGTAGTGTGAATTAGGTTTCTGGGGATTTGGAAGTAATTTTTGATAGCATTATGGTTTCTCTGGTTTTTCTTTTCCTCCTGTCTGAGAAAAGACACACTGACGCATTGGAACAGGCCTCTTGGGAAATGGATCTTGATTTTCCTTCATTTACAGGATTTGACTTGCTTCTGCTTTCCCTGAGGAGTCTACAGTCTCTAGAGAACCAGATAGGAGCACTTATTTGCTCCTTTTCTTTTTTCATCTCATTTGAAAAATATACTTATTTGTTTGGCTCTGTTGGGTCTTAGTCAGGACACTCAGGATCTTCTGTTGCAGCACATGGACTCTCCAACTGTGGTACTTTTGTAGCCATGCGTTGCAGGAAACACACTCACTCAGAAAGACAATGCAGATAGTGTAGTGCAGTTTATTACACTGACGGGCCCAAGGCAGAGTCTCCTCTTAGCCAAGGACCCCGACCAGTTTTTTTTGAAAACCTTATATCTCCTAAGTGTATGTGCCCAAACTCACCTCCCCAAATTCCCTGAAACTAGTCTGAACAAAGGAAAAGAAATATGTAATTAAAGTTAACCTGTGATTCATATGCCTGAAGCCTAGGTAGTTAACAGTGGACAATTATCAATAGGCCTGTGGGCATATCCCAATAAGCATAATAGAATGCAAGATTCTATTCAGTTACACAGATAATTAGGGTATTCTTTTAGGTAACAGAGCATCTAGGTGTGAGCCCTGGGGCTCTTCCATCAGGGGGGTCCGGTTTTCCAGTTGGTATGTCGTTTCCATAGATACTGGGCACATAGCTCAAAGTCCACAGCCCGGCCCAAGATGGAGTCATGCTTTCAAGATGGAGCCTGTTCTGTCTGTTTCCTCCTTCAATGCCACAGGCTCCAGAGCCCCTGGGCTTCAGAAGTTGCCCCACTCCAACCAGGGATCGAACCTTAGTCCCTTGCATTGCAAAGTGGATTCTTAACCACAGGACCACCAGGGAAGTCCCTCATCGCACTTTCAAGAAGCGAACCGGAACACTGATGTTATTTGAAAGGGAAAGAGGTAAGATTAGTTACTGCAGTTTGGTTTTATCACGTGAAACACGGAACTGTTAGCCCGAGTCGGCTGCATCCGGCTTCTTCCCTCATGCCCTGCCCTCAGCTGGGGAGGTGGGGGGTGGTGCAGCGAAGAAGTGTAGACTCAGCCTCTTTCCTGGCTGGGAGCTACTCATAAATAGAAGGTGTTACAGTCTTACTCTAACAAGGTCTAACAACAGTGCTTAAATGATGTAGGTTAGACCCCTACGTATGGTCAGGCTACTCAAGATGGCTGTTCTCTTGCTGTCTGAATATACCCGACGAGACCAGTCCCTGCCTCACCCACAGCCTACTCACCTGACTGACCTTCGCTCTTAGTCAGAGCTTAACCAGTGCTTGTTCTAATCTTCAGAGCAGGATTGTCTCTACTATAAGTTGATCAAAGGGGCAGTCAGGGGTGTTTCTCAGGTAACCCGACGTCAGCGCCCTCTGTAACTGGTAACTTCTCTCTTCCCTCAGTAGCAGAGCCTGCTGCCATGTCCTGCCGGTCACCCGGCACACGAGGTTGGGTGTCACCCCAGGGCCCTGCCTCAGACATGTAAGCGCTCCCTCTTGCAGGAAGGCGGCCCCCTTCCAGAGCCCGAGCGTGGGCTGTTGTCCAACACTCACAAATGAATTGTCTGAGAGACACACGTGCTGACACAGTCAGATTTTATTGGGAAGGAGCGCGGGGGCGGAGGGCAGCAGGGTGAGGGGGCCAGGAGGTCCGCTCCGCCATGGGGCTGGCAGCCTCAGGTTTTGTGGTAACGGGGCTAGTTTCCGGGTTGTTATGGCAGCCTGGAATATTACATATCAAGAAGTGGAATTGCTGGATCATATCAGAATGATATGCTTAATGTTTTTTTTTTTTTTTTTTTAGACCTGCCATACTATTTTCTATCGTGGCTTTACCATTATGCATTCCCACCGACCTGGAGCTGACTTTGAATAAGCGTTAAGAGGGAATGGAGACAGAGGAACATCTGAGAAAGCAGAGAAGCCTTGAAGGAACGACACCTGTGGCCACATAAAAAGAGGAGGGATGGCGGGATGAGCCTGAGGTAGTGGGCAGAAGGTGGCCCCTAAAGTTAGCTCCTTACGCTGAAATCCAAGGAGGGAGGGAGGGATTTAAAAGTGGTGATGGGGGTGTGTGGGGAAGGTTGGCATAAGGGGTCTGTCTTCCAAGAAATCCACTGACAGGAGTATGGAAGGTGTATTAGACACGGCAAGTCCATGAGAGCACTTCCGGGATGCAGACAAGAGCCTGAAGAACAGCGCTTGGGCTGGAGGCGGGGACTCGAGTATGGAGGAGGCAATGCCACAGGGTCGGAGTCAGAGAGGCTGCGATTCAGGATAACTTCCCCTGGAGGAGGCTACACCACAGTGTCGGAGGCTGAGACGCTGCGATTCAGAACTGCCCGTGGGCAGACCCTAAGGCAGCCCCATGAGTCCCTGGGTGTTCATGCTCGGTGTAATCTCCCTGAGTGAGGCAGTAGTGTGCCTCACTTCTAGACAAAGCAAAAGCAAAGGGATTTTGCAGATAAAAGCAGTTCATTTTGAGTCCATCAAGAGGAAGAGTATCCTGAGTGGCCTGATTTCAAAACCTTTAAAAGAGGAACTGGGCCCTTTCCAGTTGGGAGAGTCCTATTGGTGCGGGAGAAGTTGATTCTGACTCCATATTGGAACTGTTTCTTTGACTTGCTTTCCATTGCTTTTGTTATTATAATCATACATAGTGGCCTGCTGCAGAGGACCCTGCCCCTGTGCCTGACTGTTAAAGTGCCTTTGCTCAGAACCCTGCCCACCTGCAGACGGCAGGAAGGAAGAAACTAACACACCGCTGCCTGAGGCTTGCCATTCTAGGAATATTTGCAAGATCAATGGCCTTGTTTCCTTTGTTTCCTCGCCTCCCCTTCATCTCTGACCCATAAAAGAAACTGGCATCCAGACCCCGACTAGATGATTATTTTGAGATGACAGTCTGCCATCTTCTCGGTCAGCTGATTTTCCGAATAAAGTCGGATTCCTTGCCTCAACCCGTCCTCTCAGATTCACTGGCCTATCCTGTGGCGAGCAGAGTGAGCATGGGTTGGTAACACTATGGGCCTGACGATGTAAGCAGTCACACTCGAGAAACCCACACGCCAGGACCTGTGAGTTGTAAGCAGTCACACTCGAGAAACCCACACGCCAGGACCTGTGAGTTGTAAGCAGTCACACGAGAAACCCACACGCCAGGACGTGTGAGTTGTAAGCAGTCACACTCGAGAAACCCACACGCCAGGACCTGTGAGTTGTAAGCAGTCACACTCGAGAAACCCACACGCCAGGACCTGTGAGTTGTAAGCAGTCACACTCGAGAAGCCCACACGCCAGGACCTGTGAGTTGTAAGCAGTCACACTCGAGAAGCCCACACGCCAGGACCTGTGAGTTGTAAGCAGTCACACTCGAGAAACCCACACGCCAGGACCTGTGAGTTGTAAGCAGTCACACTCGAGAAGCCCACACGCCAGGACCTGTGAGTTGTAAGCAGTCACACTCGAGAAACCCACACGCCAGGACCTGTGAGTTGTAAGCAGTCACACTCGAGAAACCCACACGCCAGGACCTGTGAGTTGTAAGCAGTCACACTCGAGAAACCCACACGCCAGGACCTGTGAGTTGTAAGCAGTCACACTCGAGAAACCCACACGCCAGGACCTGTGAGTTGTAAGCAGTCACACTCGGGAAACCCACACGCCAGGACCTGTGAGTTGTAAGCAGTCACACTCGAGAAACCCGCACGCCAGGACCTGTGAGTTGTAAGCAGTCACACTCGAGAAACCCGCACGCCAGGACCTGTGAGTTGTAAGCAGTCACACTCGAGAAGCCCACACGCCAGGACCTGTGAGTTGTAAGCAGTCACACTCGAGAAGCCCACACGCCAGGACCTGTGAGTTGTAAGCAGTCACACTCGAGAAACCCGCACGCCAGGACCTGTGAGTTGTAAGCAGTCACACTCGAGAAACCCGCACGCCAGGACCTGTGAGTTGTAAGCAGTCACACTCGAGAAACCCACACGCCAGGACCTGTGAGTTGTAAGCAGTCACACTCGAGAAACCCACACGCCAGGACCTGTGAGTTGTAAGCAGTCACACTCGAGAAACCCACACGCCAGGACCTGTGAGTTGTAAGCAGTCACACTCGGGAAACCCACACGCCAGGACCTGTGAGTTGTAAGCAGTCACACTCGAGAAACCCACACGCCAGGACCTGTGAGTTGTAAGCAGTCACACTCGAGAAACCCGCACGCCAGGACCTGTGAGTTGTAAGCAGTCACACTCAAGAAACCCACACGCCAGGACCTGTGAGATGTAAGCAGTCACACTCGAGAAGCCCACACGCCAGGACCTGTGAGTTGTAAGCAGTCACACTCGAGAAGCCCACACGCCAGGACCTGTGAGTTGTAAGCAGTCACACTCGAGAAACCCACACGCCAGGACCTGTGAGTTGTAAGCAGTCACACTCGAGAAACCCACACGCCAGGACCTGTGAGTTGTAAGCAGTCACACTCGAGAAACCCACACGCCAGGACCTGTGAGTTGTAAGCAGTCACACTCGAGAAACCCACACGCCCGGACCTGTGAGTTGTAAGCAGTCACACTCGAGAAACCCACACGCCAGGACCTGTGAGTTGTAAGCAGTCACACTCGAGAAACCCACACGCCAGGACCTGTGAGTTGTAAGCAGTCACACTCGAGAAACCCACACGCCAGGACCTGTGAGTTGTAAGCAGTCACACACGAGAAACCCACACGCCAGGACCTGTGAGTTGTAAGAAGTCACACTCGAGAAGCCCACACGCCAGGACCTGTGAGTTGTAAGCAGTCACACACGAGAAACCCACACACCAGGACCTGTGAGTTGTAAGCAGTCACACACGAGAAACCCACACGCCAGGACCTGTGAGTTGTAAGCAGTCACACTCGAGAAGCCCACACGCCAGGACCTGTGAGTTGTAAGCAGTCACACTCGAGAAGCCCACACGCCAGGACCTGTGAGTTGTAAGCAGTCACACTCGAGAAGCCCACACGCCAGGACCTGTGAGTTGTAAGCAGTCACACTCGAGAAGCCCACACGCCAGGACCTGTGAGTTGTAAGCAGTCACACTCGAGAAGCCCGCACGCCAGGACCTGTGAGTTGTAAGCAGTCACACTCGAGAAGCCCGCACGCCAGGACCTGTGAGTTGTAAGCAGTCACACTCGAGAAGCCCGCACGCCAGGACCTGTGAGTTGTAAGCAGTCACACTCGAGAACCCGCACGCCAGGACCTGTGAGTTGTAAGCAGTCA
The DNA here is from genome assembly GCF_033118175.1 of Dama dama. Classification (NCBI taxonomy): domain Eukaryota; kingdom Metazoa; phylum Chordata; class Mammalia; order Artiodactyla; family Cervidae; genus Dama; species Dama dama. The sequence continues at coordinate 48,931,618 of NC_083682.1, read as the reverse complement.
CACTCGAGAAGCCCGCACGCCAGGACCTGTGAGTTGTAAGCAGTCACACTCGAGAAACCCACACGCCAGGACCTGTGAGTTGTAAGCAGTCACACTCGAGAAGCCCACACGCCAGGACCTGTGAGTTGTAAGCAGTCACACTCGAGAAGCCCACACGCCAGGACCTGTGAGTTGTAAGCAGTCACACTCGAGAAGCCCACACGCCAGGACCTGTGAGTTGTAAGCAGTCACACTCGAGAAGCCCACACGCCAGGACCTGTGAGTTGTAAGCAGTCACACTCGAGAAGCCCACACGCCAGGACCTGTGAGTTGTAAGCAGTCACACTCGAGAAGCCCACACGCCAGGACCTGTGAGTTGTAAGCAGTCACACTCGAGAAGCCCACACGCCAGGACCTGTGAGTTGTAAGCAGTCACACTCGAGAAGCCCACACGCCAGGACCTGTGAGTTGTAAGCAGTCACACTCGAGAAGCCCACACGCCAGGACCTGTGAGTTGTAAGCAGTCACACTCGAGAAGCCCACACGCCAGGACCTGTGAGTTGTAAGCAGTCACACTCGAGAAGCCCACACGCCAGGACCTGTGAGTTGTAAGCAGTCACACACGAGAAACCCACACGCCAGGACCTGTGAGTTGTAAGCAGTCACACTCGAGAAGCCCACACGCCAGGACCTGTGAGTTGTAAGCAGTCACACTCGAGAAGCCCACACGCCAGGACCTGTGAGTTGTAAGCAGTCACACTCGAGAAGCCCACACGCCAGGACCTGTGAGTTGTAAGCAGTCACACTCGAGAAGCCCACACGCCAGGACCTGTGAGTTGTAAGCAGTCACACTCGAGAAGCCCGCACGCCAGGACCTGTGAGTTGTAAGCAGTCACACTCGAGAAGCCCGCACGCCAGGACCTGTGAGTTGTAAGCAGTCACACTCGAGAAGCCCGCACGCCAGGACCTGTGAGTTGTAAGCAGTCACACTCGAGAAGCCCGCACGCCAGGACCTGTGAGTTGTAAGCAGTCACACTCGAGAAGCCCGCACGCCAGGACCTGTGAGTTGTAAGCAGTCACACTCGAGAAGCCCGCACGCCAGGACCTGTGAGTTGTAAGCAGTCACACTCGAGAAGCCCGCACGCCAGGACCTGTGAGTTGTAAGCAGTCACACTCGAGAAACCCACACGCCAGGACCTGTGAGTTGTAAGCAGTCACACTCGAGAAGCCCACACGCCAGGACCTGTGAGTTGTAAGCAGTCACACTCGAGAAGCCCACACGCCAGGACCTGTGAGTTGTAAGCAGTCACACTCGAGAAGCCCACACGCCAGGACCTGTGAGTTGTAAGCAGTCACACTCGAGAAGCCCACAGGCCAGGACCTGTGAGTTGTAAGCAGTCACACTCGAGAAGCCCACAGGCCAGGACCTGTGAGTTGTAAGCAGTCACACTCGAGAAGCCCACAGGCCAGGACCTGTGAGTTGTAAGCAGTCACACTCGAGAAGCCCACAGGCCAGGACCTGTGAGTTGTAAGCAGTCACACTCGAGAAGCCCACAGGCCAGGACCTGTGAGTTGTAAGCAGTCACACTCGAGAAGCCCACAGGCCAGGACCTGTGAGTTGTAAGCAGTCACACTCGAGAAGCCCACAGGCCAGGACCTGTGAGTTGTAAGCAGTCACACTCGAGAAGCCCACAGGCCAGGACCTGTGAGTTGTAAGCAGTCACACTCGAGAAGCCCACAGGCCAGGACCTGTGAGTTGTAAGCAGTCACACTCGAGAAGCCCACAGGCCAGGACCTGTGAGTTGTAAGCAGTCACACTCGAGAAGCCCACAGGCCAGGACCTGTGAGTTGTAAGCAGTCACACTCGAGAAGCCCACAGGCCAGGACCTGTGAGTTGTAAGCAGTCACACTCGAGAAGCCCACAGGCCAGGACCTGTGAGTTGTAAGCAGTCACACTCGAGAAGCCCACAGGCCAGGACCTGTGAGTTGTAAGCAGTCACACTCGAGAAGCCCACAGGCCAGGACCTGTGAGTTGTAAGCAGTCACACTCGAGAAGCCCACAGGCCAGGACCTGTGAGTTGTAAGCAGTCACACTCGAGAAGCCCACAGGCCAGGACCTGTGAGTTGTAAGCAGTCACACTCGAGAAGCCCACAGGCCAGGACCTGTGAGTTGTAAGCAGTCACACTCGAGAAGCCCACAGGCCAGGACCTGTGAGTTGTAAGCAGTCACACTCGAGAAGCCCACAGGCCAGGACCTGTGAGTTGTAAGCAGTCACACTCGAGAAGCCCACAGGCCAGGACCTGTGAGTTGTAAGCAGTCACACTCGAGAAGCCCACAGGCCAGGACCTGTGAGTTGTAAGCAGTCACACTCGAGAAGCCCACAGGCCAGGACCTGTGAGTTGTAAGCAGTCACACTCGAGAAGCCCACAGGCCAGGACCTGTGAGTTGTAAGCAGTCACACTCGAGAAGCCCACAGGCCAGGACCTGTGAGTTGTAAGCAGTCACACTCGAGAAGCCCACACGCCAGGACCTGTGAGTTGTAAGCAGTCACACTCGAGAAGCCCACACGCCAGGACCTGTGAGTTGTAAGCAGTCACACTCGAGAAGCCCACACGCCAGGACCTGTGAGTTGTAAGCAGTCACACTCGAGAAGCCCACACGCCAGGACCTGTGAGTTGTAAGCAGTCACACTCGAGAAGCCCACACGCCAGGACCTGTGAGTTGTAAGCAGTCACACTCGAGAAGCCCACACGCCAGGACCTGTGAGTTGTAAGCAGTCACACTCGAGAAGCCCACACGCCAGGACCTGTGAGTTGTAAGCAGTCACACTCGAGAAGCCCACACGCCAGGACCTGTGAGTTGTAAGCAGTCACACTCGAGAAGCCCGCACGCCAGGACCTGTGAGTTGTAAGCAGTCACACTCGAGAAGCCCGCACGCCAGGACCTGTGAGTTGTAAGCAGTCACACTCGAGAAGCCCGCACGCCAGGACCTGTGAGTTGTAAGCAGTCACACTCGAGAAGCCCGCACGCCAGGACCTGTGAGTTGTAAGCAGTCACACTCGAGATGCCCGCACGCCAGGACCTGTGAGTTGTAAGCAGTCACACTCGAGAAGCCCGCACGCCAGGACCTGTGAGTTGTAAGCAGTCACACTCGAGAAGCCCGCACGCCAGGACCTGTGAGTTGTAAGCAGTCACACTCGAGAAGCCCGCACGCCAGGACCTGTGAGTTGTAAGCAGTCACACTCGAGAAGCCCGCACGCCAGGACCTGTGAGTTGTAAGCAGTCACACTCGAGAAGCCCGCACGCCAGGACCTGTGAGTTGTAAGCAGTCACACTCGAGAAGCCCGCACGCCAGGACCTGTGAGTTGTAAGCAGTCACACTCGAGAAGCCCGCACGCCAGGACCTGTGAGTTGTAAGCAGTCACACTCGAGAAGCCCGCACGCCAGGACCTGTGAGTTGTAAGCAGTCACACTCGAGAAGCCCGCACGCCAGGACCTGTGAGTTGTAAGCAGTCACACTCGAGAAGCCCGCACGCCAGGACCTGTGAGTTGTAAGCAGTCACACTCGAGAAGCCCGCACGCCAGGACCTGTGAGTTGTAAGCAGTCACACTCGAGAAGCCCGCACGCCAGGACCTGTGAGTTGTAAGCAGTCACACTCGAGAAGCCCGCACGCCAGGACCTGTGAGTTGTAAGCAGTCACACTCGAGAAGCCCGCACGCCAGGACCTGTGAGTTGTAAGCAGTCACACTCGAGAAGCCCGCACGCCAGGACCTGTGAGTTGTAAGCAGTCACACTCGAGAAACCCGCACGCCAGGACCTGTGAGTTGTAAGCAGTCACACTCGAGAAGCCCGCACGCCAGGACCTGTGAGTTGTAAGCAGTCACACTCGAGAAACCCGCACGCCAGGACCTGTGAGTTGTAAGCAGTCACACTCGAGAAACCCGCACGCCAGGACCTGTGAGTTGTAAGCAGTCACACTCGAGAAACCCGCACGCCAGGACCTGTGAGTTGTAAGCAGTCACACTCGAGAAACCCGCACGCCAGGACCTGTGAGTTGTAAGCAGTCACACTCGAGAAACCCGCACGCCAGGACCTGTGAGTTGTAAGCAGTCACACTCGAGAAACCCGCACGCCAGGACCTGTGAGTTGTAAGCAGTCACACTCGAGAAACCCGCACGCCAGGACCTGTGAGTTGTAAGCAGTCACACTCGAGAAACCCGCACGCCAGGACCTGTGAGTTGTAAGCAGTCACACTCGAGAAACCCGCACGCCAGGACCTGTGAGTTGTAAGCAGTCACACTCGAGAAACCCGCACGCCAGGACCTGTGAGTTGTAAGCAGTCACACTCGAGAAACCCGCACGCCAGGACCTGTGAGTTGTAAGCAGTCACACTCGAGAAACCCGCACGCCAGGACCTGTGAGTTGTAAGCAGTCACACTCGAGAAACCCGCACGCCAGGACCTGTGAGTTGTAAGCAGTCACACTCGAGAAACCCGCACGCCAGGACCTGTGAGTTGTAAGCAGTCACACTCGAGAAACCCGCACGCCAGGACCTGTGAGTTGTAAGCAGTCACACTCGAGAAACCCGCACGCCAGGACCTGTGAGTTGTAAGCAGTCACACTCGAGAAACCCGCACGCCAGGACCTGTGAGTTGTAAGCAGTCACACTCGAGAAACCCGCACGCCAGGACCTGTGAGTTGTAAGCAGTCACACTCGAGAAACCCGCACGCCAGGACCTGTGAGTTGTAAGCAGTCACACTCGAGAAACCCGCACGCCAGGACCTGTGAGTTGTAAGCAGTCACACTCGAGAAACCCGCACGCCAGGACCTGTGAGTTGTAAGCAGTCACACTCGAGAAACCCGCACGCCAGGACCTGTGAGTTGTAAGCAGTCACACTCGAGAAACCCGCACGCCAGGACCTGTGAGTTGTAAGCAGTCACACTCGAGAAACCCGCACGCCAGGACCTGTGAGTTGTAAGCAGTCACACTCGAGAAACCCGCACGCCAGGACCTGTGAGTTGTAAGCAGTCACACTCGAGAAACCCGCACGCCAGGACCTGTGAGTTGTAAGCAGTCACACTCGAGAAACCCGCACGCCAGGACCTGTGAGTTGTAAGCAGTCACACTCGAGAAACCCGCACGCCAGGACCTGTGAGTTGTAAGCAGTCACACTCGAGAAACCCGCACGCCAGGACCTGTGAGTTGTAAGCAGTCACACTCGAGAAACCCGCACGCCAGGACCTGTGAGTTGTAAGCAGTCACACTCGAGAAACCCGCACGCCAGGACCTGTGAGTTGTAAGCAGTCACACTCGAGAAACCCGCACGCCAGGACCTGTGAGTTGTAAGCAGTCACACTCGAGAAACCCGCACGCCAGGACCGTGTGAGTTGTAAGCAGTCACACTCGAGAAACCCGCACGCCAGGACCTGTGAGTTGTAAGCAGTCACACTCGAGAAACCCGCACGCCAGGACGTGTGAGTTGTAAGCAGTCACACTCGAGAAACCCGCACGCCAGGACCTGTGAGTTGTAAGCAGTCACACTCGAGAAACCCGCACGCCAGGACCTGTGAGTTGTAAGCAGTCACACTCGAGAAACCCGCACGCCAGGACCGTGTGAGTTGTAAGCAGTCACACTCGAGAAACCCGCACGCCAGGACCTGTGAGTTGTAAGCAGTCACACTCGAGAAACCCGCACGCCAGGACCTGTGAGTTGTAAGCAGTCACACTCGAGAAACCCGCACGCCAGGACCTGTGAGTTGTAAGCAGTCACACTCGAGAAACCCGCACGCCAGGACCTGTGAGTTGTAAGCAGTCACACTCGAGAAACCCGCACGCCAGGACCTGTGAGTTGTAAGCAGTCACACTCGAGAAACCCGCACGCCAGGACCTGTGAGTTGTAAGCAGTCACACTCGAGAAACCCGCACGCCAGGACCTGTGAGTTGTAAGCAGTCACACTCGAGAAACCCGCACGCCAGGACCTGTGAGTTGTAAGCAGTCACACTCGAGAAACCCGCACGCCAGGACCTGTGAGTTGTAAGCAGTCACACTCGAGAAACCCGCACGCCAGGACCTGTGAGTTGTAAGCAGTCACACTCGAGAAACCCGCACGCCAGGACCTGTGAGTTGTAAGCAGTCACACTCGAGAAACCCGCACGCCAGGACCTGTGAGTTGTAAGCAGTCACACTCGAGAAACCCGCACGCCAGGACCTGTGAGTTGTAAGCAGTCACACTCGAGAAACCCGCACGCCAGGACCTGTGAGTTGTAAGCAGTCACACTCGAGAAACCCGCACGCCAGGACCTGTGAGTTGTAAGCAGTCACACTCGAGAAACCCGCACGCCAGGACCTGTGAGTTGTAAGCAGTCACACTCGAGAAACCCGCACGCCAGGACCTGTGAGTTGTAAGCAGTCACACTCGAGAAACCCGC